>NC_040903.2:110082975-110725357 GCF_004126475.2 Phyllostomus discolor | reverse complement strand
AATTCAAAGTGGATAAAAGACTTACATAAAAGTCATGATGCCATAAAAGTCCTTCAGAGAGCATAGTTAGGAAAGTCTCAGATATTCCAGGCAGCAATATTTTCACGGATATGTCCACTGGAGGAAGGGACATAAAGTAAAAAATAAACAAATAGGATCACATCAAAATAAAAAGCTTCTGCACAGCTAAGGAAAACAGCATTAAAATAAAATAGAACCAGCCATATGGGGAAACATAGTTGCCAATCATACTGCAGACAAGAGTTGGATCTGAAAATTATATAAAGAACTGACAGAAATATCATTCTAGGAAGACACAAAAACCCATTTAAATAATGGGCAAAGGATTTGAACAGACAGTTCTCCAAGGAGGACATACAGAGGATCCAGGGACTTATGAAAAGATGTTCAGCATCACTAGCCATCAGAGAGATGCAAATTAAAACCACAATGAGATACCACTTCACACCAGTCAGAATGACCATCATAAAAAAAGCAAAAAACAAGTGTTGTAGAGGATGTGGAGAAAAGGGGACCCTAGTGCACTGTTGGTGGAAATGTAGAGTGGTGCAGCCACTTTGGAAAACAGTATGGAATTTCCTCAGAAAACTAAAAATAGAACTGCCTTTTGACCTGGCAATTCCACTGCTAGGATTATATCCTAAGAACCCTGAAACAACAATCCAAAAGAACCTTTGTACCCCAAAGTCCATAGCAGCACAATTTACAATAGCCAAGTACTAGAAGCAACCTAAGTGCCCTTTAATAAATGAATGGCTCAAAAAACTATGGTACATTTACACAATGGAATACTATGCAGCGGAAAAAAGAGAAGGAGCCACCACCATTTGCAGTAGTATGGATGTAACTGGAGAGCATTATGCTAAGTGAAATAAGCCAGGTGGTGAAAGACTAATACCATATGATCTCACTTATAAGTGGAACCTAACCAAGAAAACAAAGAAGCAAGCAAATTATAATCAGAAATATTGAAATTAAGAACAAATGAACAGTAACCAGAGGGTAGATGACATGAGATAATTTGGGTAAAAGGGTGAAGGGTTTGCAAGAACCAGTATAAAGGACACATGGAAAAATCAAGAGCGGGTGGAATCAGGGGAGTGAGATGGGGATGACTGGCATGTGGGGGAGGGGGAGGGGAAAGAATATAAACTGTACTTGAACAACAAGAAAATTTAAAAGTGTTTAAAAAATAAAATAAAAATTTTATACATAAAAACTCCTATAACAAATCATAGGCAGTAAAATATATGACATTTTTCTTAGCAATATTTATTCTGAGCATATCTTCTAGCAAGAGAAATAAAAGAAAAAATAAACAACTGTACTTCAACAATAATAAAATAATTTTTTAAAAAGTAAAATAAATAAATAAGCAAATGGGAGTATATCAAACTAAAATGTTTTTACACAGCAAAAGAAACCATCAACAAAACAAAAGGACAAAGTACTGAATGGGAGAGACATCCAGCAATAATATATCTGATAAGGTTTTTATATCCAATTTATAAAGACCTCATGCCACTCAACACCAAGGAAACATACAATTCAATTAAAAAATAGAGAAAGGACCTGAAAAAATGCTTCTCCTGTTCAGTATCTATTGAATACAGATGACCAATAGACATGTGAAAAGATATCAACATCCCAAATTATAGGAGAAATGCAAATTAAAATAACACTGAGACATCACCTATGCTTCTCAGAATGGCTAGCATCACTAAAACAAGTGTTGGTGAGGATGTAGAGAAAAGGGAACCGTCATACATATGTTGGTGAGAATGCAGATTGATAGAGTCATTATGGCAAACATAGAGGCTCCTCAAAAAAAATTGAAAATGAATTTTTGATTGTTTTCCTTTGCTGTGCAAAAACTGTATTTTGATATAGTACCATTTGTTTATTTTTCCTCTTTTTTTTTTTGACAGAGGTTATATATCCAATAAAAAGTTTCTATGGGCAAAACTCCAGATTTTTACTGCCTATGTTTTCTTCTAGGATTTTTATGGTTTGGGACCTAACATTTAAATCTTTGATCCATTTTGAATGTATTCTTATGTGTGGTGTAAGAAAGTGGTCTAGTTTCCTTTATCTGCACATATCTGTCCAATTTTCCCAACACCATTTATTGAATAAATTATCTTTAGCCCATTGTATGTGCTTGCTTCTTCTGTCAAATATTAATTGACTATAAAGGTGGGGTTTGTTGCTGGGATCTCCATTCTCTTCCATTGATCTATGTGCCTGTTTTTATGTCAGTACCAGGCTTTTTTGATTACTGTGGACTTGTAGTCTAGTTTGATATTAGGTAGCATGATTCCTCCAATTTGTCCTTCTCTCTCAGAATTACTGTTGCTCTGTGGGGTGTTTTGTGGTTCCACATAAATTTTTGAAATATTTGTTCTAGTTCTGTTAAATACATCATTAGAATCTTGACAGGAATTGTGTTGAATCTATAGGTTTATTTGGATAGTATACAACCCACAGAATGGGAGAACATATTCACTGATACATATGATAATGGGTTAATATGCAAAATGTATTAAATATTTACAAAACTCAACATCAAAAAAAAAAAAAACAAAAAGCCAATTTAAAAAATGAGCAAAGGACCTGAATAGACACTTTTCCAAAGAGGACATACAACTGGCCAATAGCATATGAAAAGATGCTCAGTGTCACTAATCATCAGATAAATGCAAATAAAAACCACAATGACATACCACCTCACACCTGTCAGAATGGCATCATCAATAAATCAACAACCAAGTGCTGGCAAGAATGTGGATGAAGGGGAACCTTTTTGTACCATTGGTGGGAATTCAGAATAACACAACTACTATGGAAAGCAGTGTGGAGATACCTTAAAAATTAAAAATGGATCTACCTTCTGAGGCAGCGATCCCACTTCTAGGAATATATCCAAAGGAACCCAAAACATTAATTTGAAAGAATATAAGCACCCCTATGTTCATTGCAGAATTATTTACAATCACCAAGATATGGAAGCAACCCAAGTGTCCACTAATAGATGAGTGAATAAAGTAATTATTGGACACTTACACAATGGAATTCTACTTGGCTGTTAAAAAGAAGAAAATTTTATCCTTTGCAGCAGTATGAATGGGCCTGGAGAACATTACACTAAGTGAAATAAGCTTGTCAGAGAAAGACAAATACCATATGATTTCAGTCATATATGGAATCTAATGAACACATTGAACTAACAAGCAAAAGAGAGACAGACTCATAGAGGGACAGCAGATGACAGCTAATCAGGGGGAATGGGTAGGTGGGAGTGGAGGGATTGAGCAAAAAGGAAAAACAAGTCATGGATATAAACAACAGTGTGGTGATTGCTAAAAGGGAGATAAAAGGGGACTACATGGTAATGGAAAAAATACAATAAAGATTAAATTTGAAAATATCTGTCTGATAACCCAATGATTCCACTTGACTATATATTCAAACATTCCCAAAATGCGAATTCAAAAGAATATATGCACCCTTATGTCTACTGCAGTATTATTTACAACAGGCAAGATATAGAAGCAACTCTAATGCCCATGAATAGATGAGTGAAGAATTAGGCCATGGTACATATATAGAATGGAGTATATGTGACAACATGGATGAAACTAGAGGGTATTATGTTATAAAATAAGTCAGATAAAGAAAGAAAAATACCATATTATTTCACTTAGATGGGGAATGTAAGGAGCAAAATACACAAACAAAATGGAAACATATTCAGAGATTCAGAGAACAAACTGATTGTTGATAGAGGGAAGGAGTTTTGGGGAATGAATGAAAAAACTTAAGAAATTAAAAAGTAGAAATTTGTATTTATAAAATGGTCATGGCGATATAAAGTACAGCATAGAAAATATAGTCAATAATATTGTAATAATAGTGTATGCTGCCAGTTGGGTACTGGAAATATCAGAAGGAATATTTTATAAAGCATATAATTGTCTAACTGCTACTATATACACTTGATACTAATACAAAATAATATTTAATGTAAACTGTCATTGTAAAATAAAATTTAAATTAAAAAAATTTCAACCTGGTATATAGTACAATATTTTGATGATATTCAGAGCATATATAAAACATGTAGTTGAGCCCTGGCTGGCGTAGCTCAGTGGATTGAGTGCAGGCTGTGAACCAAAGTGTCGCAGGTTGGATTCCCAGTCAGGGTACATGCCTGGGTTGCAGGCCATAACCCCCAGCAACCGCACATTGACGTTTCTCTCTCTTTCTCTATCTCCCTCCCTTTCCTCTCTAAAAATAAATAAATAAAATCTTTAAAAAAACATGTAGTTATATTGGATATTCATATGTGGAATTCCCACTAAGTGTATGAGAATTAGAGTTTCATGGAAGGCAATTGGTAATACAGTTGGAAGTCAAAAAGGAAAAGAATAAAAGGGTGTAAGACAGGTAATTCTTATAGTGTGACACAAACCAAGGAACAACATTTGTCATAGTAATACAATTTTGTGTGCTTTAAGGCTGACACAGTTACAAATAATAGAGAGTTCAGTTTAAAATGAGGTGGAGAGACATTACCCCTTGCAGTGTTTTTCTTTTGACTATTTTTTTTTTACCTGAGACATTTCAACCCTGTAAGTTCAGCAATCAATTTAGGCCCAAAGTAGCACAGGCCTTAATTCCCTAGAATCAAGAATTTGTACATGAATCAATATTTAAGCACCAGGGGAAAAAAATAAGGTCCAAACAGGTGTAAGGAATAAGTATGTATGATAAAGCACTACACTGTCAGCTAATCTGACAGTGTTTTACTTTGTATGTAAAAGAGGGAATGTGTATATATGTGTGTAGAGAGATATGATCAATTACATTTTCATATGATTTTTAAAGATGTAAGCTATTTTTAGCACTGCTTCCTATTATAATGATCTAAGTCAATGTTATGAGAAGTTATCATAAAAATCTAAAACTATATTTGTTATAGAAAGAGAAATAATTTGAAACATAATTTAGATTGAAATATACCAAGAAAATAAGAATTTTGTTTCTTTTATTTTTAAAATAAGTCAACTTTCTAAAGAAATAGAACCCATAAAGGGAATGTAATAGGCATGTCCAGTCAAGAATGAAATGTAGTTTATATTTGATATCTGTCAATATATATTTTTTAAAAATTCTTAACCTATAAAATGATATAAAATCCATTTTCTACTCATTACAAGGATATCAGACATAGCATAATACATTTGTTGGTATCACGCAAGCAAACCAGTCATTGCTTACATCACTGATTATATCCAGATCTTTTAAGCAATTGCCAGTATTTGTGAAAGCTGTAGCCAGGATCCTAGTTAGAAGTTTCCTGTGTCCTCCTAGCTTTCTTATAGAATAAAAACCCAAATATTAATCCTAATGTAACTGCTTCATAAAGAATCTCAGTTCAGACACTTTTTGTGGGTGTTTGAAAAGAGAACAGCTCAACTCTAAGCTGTACCATAAGACAGAAGACTATGTAATGCATCCTCAGCTAGTCTCCAGAAATTTCATTCAATGTCCTTAACTCCATCTAACACTACAGGAATTGACCCTTTAGTAACACTACAGAAATTGACACCCTAGTAATAGTCAAAGTAACACAAATTTACTTACTCCATTGGCCTGCAGATCAGTACTGAAAAAAAAAGTAATTCCTTAGTAAAAACCTACACATCCATTTATGTAAAGCCACAAGAACCTAGAAGTATATGTGTGTATATTTATGTGAGTAAACAATAAGTTTGAAAACTGAAGGTACCAGGTTTTAGTGTACACTGTTGCAACTACCTAGTGAAGACACATAGAAATGAACTCCAAGACTTCTGGTCAAGGTGGAGGCACAGATAGATATGCTTCACTTCCTCACACAACTAGAAGGAGGGCAACAACAAATTTAAAAACCAAGAAACAACTGTAACTGCTAGAAAACCCAACTGTATGGAAGTCCAGCAAACAAGGAGTTGAAGAAGGCTTATTCATCCAGACTAGTAGGAGGGGCAGAGATGAGCAACTGGGGAGGAGAGGATGCATGGCAATGTGGCAGAAAGGGTGGGTGAGGTGGTAGAAGGCAGAATGGGCAGTCCCATATTCATGTGTTAGAAAGCTGGAAAGAACAACTAGGGAGAGAGGTGGATGACAACTCAGGGTTCCCATGTGGGAAACTAAAGACTCAAAACCTCTGGCAGGAGAAACACCCAGCCTTACAGGAGGGGCCATTGGAGATACCCACAGGGTCTCAGAATTACACATACTCACCCACCTAAGAATTAGCACCAGAGGGGTCCAATTTCCTCGTGGGTAGTGGGTGAAGAAACTGAAAGCAGGGCCAGAGCCAAGCAAGTGGTATTTCTCCCTCTCTGAAACCTCTCCCCACATAAAATGCCACAACAAGGAAGACTGCGTTGTTCCACCATACAAATTTCTAAAGCTTTGCCTCTTACAATGTTACAAGTGTGCCAAAGAAAGAAATATGGCCCAAATGAAAGAACAGATCAAAACTCCAAAAACAGAACTAAGTTATGAGGCAATAGCCAACCTACCAGATGCAGAGTTCGAAACATCAGTAATCAGGATACTCACAGAAATGATTGAGTATGGGCACAAAACAGAGGAAGAAGTGAAGGCTGTGCAAAGTGAAATTAAGCAAAATATACAAAGAACCAACAGTGAGGGGAAGGAATCAAGGATTCAAATAAACAATTGGGAACAGATAAAGAAATAAATATTCAGCTAGAAAAGAATTAAGAAACAAGAATTTGAAAAATGAGGATAGGCTTAGGAACAAGCCTATCCTCATTTTGGGACAACTTTAAGCAATCAAACATCCAAATCATAGGTATGCCAGAAAAAGAAGAGGAAGAGCAAAAAACCGAAAACTTAATGGAGCAAATAATGAAGGAAAACTTCCCCAACCTGGTGAATGAAATAGACTTCCAGAAAGTTCAATAAGCACAGAGAATCCCAAAGAAACTGGGCCCCAGGAGGAAAACCTGAAGACACATCATAATTACATTACTCTAAGTTAAAGACAGAATCTTTTTTTTTTTTTTTTAGGGTTGGATACAAGTGGGTAAAAGTCATGGTTTCTCCATGTAATGTCCATGTGATCCTTGGCCCACTTCCTAACATTTTTTATTGTTCAAGTATAGTTGTTTCCATTTTCCACCCATCACTTCACCACTCCCCACCCATTCCCACCCCACACCCTTGATCCTACCCCACTTTGGTTTTGTCATATATCCTTTATACATGTTCTTGACAAACCCTGCCCCCTTGTTTCACACAATATCCCCTCCTCCCACCCCTCCTGTTACTATGTTTGTTCTTTATTTTAATGTCTCTGGTTATATTTTGCTTGCTTGTTTTCTTGATTAGGTTCTACTTATAGGTGAGATCATATGGTATTTGTCTTTCATGACCTGGCATATTTCAGTTAGCAGAATGCTCTTCAGATCAATCCATGCTTTTGCAAAGGGTAGGAGCTCTTTCTTTCTTTCTTTCTTTCTTTCTTTCTTTCTTTCTTTCTTTCTTTCTTTCTTTCTTTCTGCTGCATTGCATTCCATTCTGTAAATATACCACAGTTCCTTGATCTACTCATTTACTTATGGACACTTAGGTTGCTTCCAGCACTTGGCTATTGTAAATTTTGCCGCTATGAATATTGGGATGCCTAAATTCTTTTGAATTAGTGTTTCAGGATTCTTATGATATAATACCAGGAGTCAGAGATGGAAAGATGGCAGCGAGGTAGGTGGGAATGCAGCTGAGTTCTCTCTGTGCCAAGCTGGGACACCTAGCCAATATTCTGGGGAACAGAGTGAACAGCCAATGGAATTCCAGCTTACATGAAGTTTGGAGGCAAAAAATTGCAGAGGGCATTGAAAAACAGTGAAAAGAGTGCACTGGAATGGTAAGGTTCCTGGGATCTGCACCTGAAACAAGGCTGCTGTGGCCCCCAGCCCAAGGCCTGCCACAGGATACAGAGAGGAAAGTTAGAGCACAAGCTCCCTCCCCTACCAGAACAAGGAGGGCAGCCCAGCACTAGGAGGAACCTGGGTGCTACAAGTCACTGGGGGAATAGAGATGAAATGGGAGACACACAGAGGCAGTACACATCTGCTGGGACTGTGGACACTAGCACCAGAGAAATTGGGGTGCTAGGTGACACCTGGAGAAGGAAGGAGTTGGGCCATGTCAGACCCTGACTTGGATAGTCTCCCAACTGATTGAAAAGTGGGGCTGTGTGAAAAGTGGTGCACTTGGTAAGAATGGCAGGCAGCTGATTTATAAGGGGACTCAGCCATGGCTGGCACACCCCAAGGGAGATTTCAGCTGTGCGCACCCAGAGTCAGTGGTGGAGGGGTACTATACAACCTGCCTGTCTGGTACTGATCACCCAGAAACAGTAGGTGAGCTGAATCATGAACCCTCCCTATCTCACACTGCATGCACTCAGAGTGAGTGGCAGAGGGAAAACGAGCACCTGGTTAGTCTCACACTGCAAGCCCACAGATAGTAGTAGAAGGGAACTGTGCACCCTGCTTGTCTCAGGCTCCATGATGGAGATTGACTCACACTGTGGGCAGGTGAGTGGCTGATTTGAGTCTGGAATTTCACAGAAGACCCAGGCCAGAGGCCGGTAAACTGTAAATAGTGTGACTGAAACCTGGTCCCCATCCTCTCAGAACCAAAGGAAGGAAGAAAAGCAAAGCCTAGTCCCTCTTCCAGTGGCATATAGGAAGACCAGCAGAACTCCCTAAACAGGCTTAAAGTCAACAGGAGGTGTATTATTATCTTGTTTTTTCTTTTTCTATTTGTATCCTCTCTCTTCCCATGCCCCTCTTTTTTATTTATTTTTTCTTCTTCCAAGTGAGACAATTAAGACCCAGAGTTACAAAGGGTTCAGAGACATATCAAAATGGGAAGCACAAGACTAACCCCAAAAACTGAGAAACAGACAAATGTCACTTTGCTATCCCACAAAGCTGATATTTTCTTATGTATATATATTATTATTATCATGCAATTATTTTTACCACTTTTATTTTATTGGTATTTTTTTATTTCTCTTCCTTATGTTCAGTTTCCCTCATTTTATTTCTGTTTAGTTGCATTGCATGACTGGTTTTCCTTATTCTCTCTGTATTGCATTTTAACTTTCCTTCTTTCACTTCACCCATGTTCCAATAATACACAATTCTTGACTGGGTACTTTCTATTCTGGCTATCCAATCATATATTTCTTGTCATATTACTGTTGCCCCAGTATTATTGAAATTAATTCTTATTCCATACAATTGTATCTACTACACAAACAATCTTCTATGATCTTAGCCCACTTCACTCTAATCCTTAGCATTATTATTGTTGTGGTTAACACTATTCTCTCTCACACTACATCTGCTTTCTATACTTTAATCTCACTATATCTCATCATCTAACCTTGCACAAGCACTGTTTTCTGGATTTAGCTCACAATCATCCTCCCCTCTAACAAGAGTCTTATCTCTCTTTCACCTTTTATAAAAAGTGGCTAATGTGAAATATCACAGTTAATGCTATACTTATTCAAAAAATCTCCTATCTCTTCTCTACTTACTGGCACTTTAAACCCCATAACAAACTCACCTGCACTCTTATTCCATTTGGTCTACCCCCTGCCACTGATCACATACAAGAATAAGTGGGAGCTGATAACATCAGTATACCTGCTGAAGGAGAAAACCCCCCAAGAAAGGAACCACTAAAATATACAAACCCAAGTACAACAAAAAAGCCCACACAAACAGAAGAAAGACCAAACCTACAAGTGTCCAGTCAATGAAATCAGAGAACATACTACTGAACCTCATGGAATTCCTACCAAAGAAGTTGACCAACAAAGACAGTTAACAAAGCAAAACATCAGGAAGCACAAAAACAAACCAAAAGAGTCAACTAAAATGGGGAGATGAAAAAAAAATGCAACCAAAAGGAATTGAAGACTCCTCACTAAAAGAGCTAAATGAAATGGAAGTAACCAAACTATCAGATATAGAATTCAAATGAATAATTATAAAGATGCTTAAGGAGCTCACAGACAACTACAAGGAATGGAATAAGAACTGCATCAGAATAAGAAAGGAAACAAAGTATAAACAAAAACCAGGAAGAAAAGAACAATAAAATTAAAAAATAAAAAACACATTAAAAGGAATCACAAGCAGGCTGGATGAATTAGAGGATCGAATCAGCGAGTTGGGAAAAAAAAAAAGGTAGAAAAAAACTCCCAGATAGAGCAAGAAAAAGAAAAGAGACTCAGAAAGAACAAAAAGGTGGTAAGGGAGATTCAAGACAACATGAAACATAACAATATCCAAATAATATGAATACCTAATATCTATATAATAGAGATACCAACAAGAGAAGAGCAAGGGACAGAAAACCTGTTTGAAAAAGTAATAATGGGAAATTTCTCTAATTTGATGAAAGAAAAGGTCACACAAATCCAGGAAACACAGAGAGTCCCAACAAAGAGGAACCCAAAGAAGTTCACTTCAAGACAGATCAAAATTAAAATGGCAAAATTCCAAGACAAACAGAGAACCTTAAAGGCAGCAAAGGAAAAAAAAAAAGAAGAAACATACAAGGGAGCCCCAGTAAGGCTAGTAGCTGATTTCTCAATGGAAACACTCCAAGCCATAAAAGAATGGCAAGAAATACTCCAAGAAATGAAAGCCAGAGGCCTGCATCCAAGATTACTCAACTCAGCAAGGCACTCAATTAAAATGGAAGGTCAAATAAGGACCTTTCCAGACAAAAGGGTCTAAAAAAAATACACCACCACCAAACCAGCTCTGCAAGAGATGCTAAAGGGACTGCTTTAAGAAAAGGAAGGAAAAACTGAGAGAGAAAAGAACACAGGTGCAAAAAAATGGCAACGATTAAGTACTTATCAATAATAACCTTAAATGTAAAAATATTAAATGCTCCAAACAAAAGACATAGAGTAGCAGAATAGATAAGAAAGCATGACCCACACATATGCTGCTACAAGAGACCCAACTCAGAACAAAAAAACCTACAGAGACTGAAAGTGAAGGGCTGGAAACAAATATTCCAAGCAAACTGACAGGGGAGAAAAGCTGGGGTAGCAGCACTCATACCAAACAATATAGACTTCAAAAAAACGACATTAATAAAGACCTGGAAGGTCACTTCATAATACTCAAGGGAAGAGGGCATCAAGAAGACATAAACATTGTGAATATATATACATCCAAAATAGGAGCACCAAAATACATAAAAAAAAATGTTGCAGAACTTCAGGGAAGATACTGACAGCAACACAACTATAGTAGGGGATTTTAACACCCCACTGTCAAAAATGGACAGATCTTCCAAACAAAATATCAACAAAAATATTGCAGCATTGAACAAAGTCCTAGATCAAATTAACTCAACTGATATATATAGAGAGACTTTCATCCCAAAGAAGCTAAATACACATTCTTTTCAAATGCACATGGAACATTTTCAAAGATAGACCATATGATAGGACACAAAATAAACCTCAACAAATTCAAGAAAACTGAAACCATAACAAGCATTTTCTCTGACCACAAGGCACTGAAAATAGAAACCACCCTCAAGGAAAAAATTCAAAATACTCAAAATCATGGAGATTGAATAGCATGCTATTAAACAATGAATGGGTCGAGAAGGAGATCAAGGAGGAAATCAAAAAGTTTCTGGAAACAAATGAAAATAAACTAAAAACCCCAAAGTTATGGGGCACAGCAAAGGCAGTCCTGAGAAGGAAGTTCACAGTTATGCAAGCCTATCTAGAAAAGATAGAAACATTTCAAATGAACAACCTAATCCTATACCTACAAGAACTCAAAGAAAAACAAATACATGCCAGAGCAAGTAGAAGGAAGGAAATAACCAAAACCAGAGCAGAATTAAATAACATGGAGACTAAAAGCACAATTCTAAGGATCTATAAATCCAGGAGTCGGTTCTTTGAAAAGATAAATAAAATTGACAAGCCTTTAAGCAGGATCAAGAAAAAAGAGAGAGGACCCAAATAAACACAACCAGAAATAAAAGAGGACAGATTACAACTGATACGGCAGAAACACAAAGAATTGTAAGAAACTATTATGAAGAATTATATGCCAAGTAATTTGACAACCTAGGTGAAATGGACAAATATGTAGAAAAATATAATCTTCCAAAACTCAATGAAGAAGAAGCAAATAGCCTGAACAGACAAAAAACAGCTGATGAAATTGAAGCAGTGATCAAAAAACTCCTCACACATAAAAGCCCTGGACCACATGGTTTCACAGGAGAATTCTACAGACCATTTAAGGAAGAGCTAACCCTTATCACTCACAGACTATTCCAAAAAAATCCAAGAAAATGAAAAACTCCCAAACTCTTTTTATGAGGATAGCATCATCCTGAGCCCCAAATTAGATAAAGACACAACAAGAAAGAAAAGTTCAGACCAATATCGCTGATGAACATAGACACCAGAGTCCTCAACAAAATATTGGCAGACTGCATCCAGCAATACATTAAAAAGATCATACACCATGACCAGGTAGAATTCATTCAGGGATGCAAGGATGGTACAATATTTGCAAATCAATAGTGTAATACATCACATAAACAAAGGAAAAGATAAAAATTACATGATCATATCAATAGATGTGGAAAGAGCATTTGATAGGGTACAGCACCCATTTATGATAAAAACACTCAGCAAAGTGGGAATTGAAGGAGCATTCCTAAACATAATAAATGCCATATATGGAATACCTACAGCCAACACCATACTCAATGGGCAAAAACTTAGAGCTTTCCCACTAAGATCAGGAACAAGATAAGGCTGTCCACTTTCACCACTTCTATTCAACACAGCATTGAAAGTCCTAGCCACAGCAATCAGATAAGAAAAAGAAATAAAAGTCATTCAAATTGGAAAAGATGAAACAAAACTGTCATTGTTTACTGATGACGAGATAGTGTACATAGAAAACCCAATAGACTGCATCAAAAAACTGTTTGACCTAATGAATGAATTTAGCAAAATATCAGGATACAAAGTCAATATCCAGAAATCAAAGGCATTTCTGTAAACCAACAATGAAATATCAGAAACAGAAATCAGAAAAAAAGTCCCATTTAATCTAGCAACGAGAAGAATAAAATAACTAGGGATAAACCTAACCTAGGATGTAAAAGACCTGTACTTAGAAAACTACACAACATTGAAGAAAGAAATTAATGAAGACAGAAACACATGGAAACATATACCATGTTCATGGATTTGAAGAATTAGCATCATCAAAATACCTGTACTACCAAAGCAATTTATAGACTCAATGCCATATCTATTAAAGTACCAATGTCATACTTCACAGATACAGAACAAACACTTGAAAAATGTATATGGAACCATAAACAACTTTAAATAGCTGCTGCAATTTTGAGAAAGAAGAACAAAGTAGAAGGGATCACAATACCTGATATCAAACTGTATTACAAGACCACTGTAACCAAAACAGCCTGGTACTAGCATAAGAACAGGCACATGGACCAATGGACCAGAATAGAGAACCAAGAAATAAACCCAAGTCTCTGCTGTCAATTACTATTGGACAAAGGGGGAATCAGCACAAAATGGAGCAAAGACAGCCTCTTAAAGAAATGGTGCTGAGAGACCTGGACAGCTACATTCAAAAGAATGAGACTCAAGCACCAAGTTGCACTATACACAAATGTAAATTCAAGGTGTGTAAAAGATTTATTTATTTTTTAAAGATTTTTTAAATTAATTAATTAATTTATTTATTTATTTTAGAGAGGGAAGGGTGGGAGAGAGAGAGCGAGAGAGAGAGTGTGTGAAAGAGAGAGTGTGTGAAAGAGAAAGAGAGAGAGAGAAACATCAATGTGTGGTTGCTGGGGGTCATGGTCTGCAACCCAGGCACGTACCCTGACTGGGAATTGAACCTGCGACACTTTGGTTCACAGCCTGCACTCAATCCACTGAGCTATGCCAGCCAGGGCTAAAAGATTTAAATATAAGTCATGACACCATTAAGGTCCCAGAGGAGAACATAGGCAGGAAAATCACAGATATTCCATGCAGCAATATTTTTACTGATGTGTCCCTTAGAGGAAGGGATGTGAAGGAAGGAATAAACAAGTGGTATCTCATCACAATAAAAAGTTTCTAGCCCTGGCTGGCGTAGCTCAGTGGATTGAGTGCGGGCTGGGAACCAAAGTGTCTCAGGTTCGATTCCCAGCCAGGGTACATTCCTGGGTTGCAGGCCATAACCCCCAGCAACCGCACATTGTTTCTTTCTCTCCCTCTCTCTCTCTCTCTCTCTCTCTCTCTCTCTCTCCTTCCCTCCCTAAAAATAAATAAAATCTTTAAAAAAAAGTTTCTGCATAACTAAAAAGAAACAGCATCAAAATGAAAAGAGAGCCAACCATATGGGGAAACATATTTGCCAATAATACCTCAGACAAGGGTTTGATCTCCAAAATATATAAAGAATTCACATCACTCCACTCTAAGAAGAAAGGCAACCCAATTAAAAAATGGGCAAAGGACTTGAACAGACACTTCTCCAAGGAGGACATATGGAGGGTCCAGAGACATATGAAGAAATAGTTAGTATTGCTAGCATCAGAGAGATGCAAATTAAAACCACAATGAGATACAAGTTCACAGTGATCAGAATGACCATTATAAACAAAACAATAAACAAGTGTTGGAGACGGTGTGGAGAAGAGAGAACCCTACTGCACTGTTGATGTGATTGCAGACTGGTGCAAGTACTATGCAAAACAGTATGGAATTTCCTCAGAAAACTAAAAATAGAACTGCCTTTTTACCCAGCAATTCCACTACTGGGATTATATCCTAAGTACCCTGAAACACCAACCTAAAAGAACCTATGCACCCCAATGTTCACAGCAGCACAATTTACAATAGCCAAGTGCTGTTAGCAACCTAGGTGCCCATCAGTAAATGAGTGAGTCAAAAAACTATGGTACATTTACACAATGGAATTCTATGCAGCAAAAGAGCTCCTACCCTTTGTGACAGCATGGATGAAACTGGAGAGCATTATGCTAAGTGAAATAAGCCAGGTGGTGAAAGACAAATGCCATATGTTCTCACCTTTAACAGAAACATAATCAACAAAATGAACAAGCAAGCAAAATATAACCAAAGACATTGAAATTGAGAACAGGCTGACAGCGAACAGAGTGGAGAGGGGAGAGGATAATGGGGGAAAAGGGTGAAGGGTTTACAGGAACCACTATAAATGACATATAGACAATAACAAGAGAGGGTTGAAATGGGGGAGGGAGATAGGGAGGAGTGGGGTGGTTTGGAGGGGTGGAGGGGAAAGGTAGAAAACTACTTGAACAACAGTAATTTTTTTTAAATACCAGCAGTGCATTTGCTGGGTCAAAAGGCAGTTCCATTTTTAGTTTTCTGAGGAAATCCCATACTGTTTTCCATACTGGCTGTACCAGTTGGCATTCCACCAAGAGTGTACCAGGGCTCCCTTTTGTCCACAACCTTTCCTGCACTTTCTGTTTGTTGATTTGTTTATGATGGCCATTCTGACCAATGTGAAGTCACTTTGGTTTCACACTGTGGTTTTAACTTACATCTCTCTGAAGGCTAGTTATGCTGATCCCCCCTTCATATGTCTTTGGATACTTTGTATATCCTCCTGGGAAAGTATCTGTTCAGATCCTTTGCCCTTTTTTTAAATTGGATTGTTTGTCTTCCTGGAGAGGAATCATGTGATTCCCTTATATGCTTTGGAGATCAAACCTTGTCCAAAGTATTATTGGCAAATATCTTTTCCCATATGATTGGTTGTCTTTTCATTTTGCTAATGTTTTCTTTAGCAATGTAGAACATTTTTATTTTGATTAAGTTCCCCTTGTTTATTCTTTCCTTTATGTCCCTTCCTCTAGGGGACATATCAGTGAAAATATTGCTGCATGGAATATCTAAGATTGTCCTGCCTTTGTTCTCCTCTAGGACTTTTATGGTGTCACAGCTCATATTTAAGTCTTTTAATCATCATGAGTTTATTTTTGTATGTGGTGTAAGTTGGTGGTCCAGTTTCATTTTTTTGCATGTAGCTGTCCAGCTCTCCCAACATCATTTATTGAAGGTGATTTTTACTCCATTTTATGATTCTGCCCCCTTTGTCAGATATTAATTGACCATGGAGATTTTGGTTTATATATGGGCTTTCTGTTCTGTTCCATTAGTCTATGTATCTGTTCTTATGTTAATACCAGGCTGTTTTGATTACAGTGTCCTTGTAATATAGTTTGATATCAGATATTGTGATTCCTCCCACTTTGTTCTTTCTAAAAATTGCTGTAGCTATTTAAGGCCATTTATTGTTCTGTATAATTTTTTTGAAATGTTTGTTCTCTGTGAAATATGTAATTGGTATTTTAATAGGTATTGCATTGAATCTGTAAATTGCTTTGGGTAGTATGAACATTTTGATGACGTTAATTCTTCCAATCCATGAAGATGGTATACACTTCCATTTATTTGTGTCTGATAAGGAAGAAATTTTAAATGTAGCAGGAAAAAAGGAGAGAGTTACCTACAAAGCAGTTTTTGAGATGATTTCTCAAAAGAAATCTTACAGGACAGAAGAAGTTGAAAAAGTATTCAAAAGACATGAAAGCAAGGACCTACATTCAAAATTATCTAGCAAAGCTACCATTTAGAATGGAAGGGCAGATAAAGTGATTTTTAGATTAGGTCAAGTTAAAGGAGTTCATCATTACCAAGCCCTTATTATATGAAATGTTAAAGGGATTTATCTAAGCAAAATAAGATCAAAACTATGAGCAAGAAATGGCAAGAGAGTCACAACTGTCAACAACTGAACTTAGAAATCAAAAACAAAAACAAACTATGCAATCAACTAGAACAGAGACAGAATCACAGAAATGGAGGTCACATGGATAGTTTTCAGTGGGGAGGTGGCAGGGGGAGAATGGGGGAAAAGTTACAGGGAATAAGAAGCATAAATTATAGGCACAATATAGACAGCAGGAAGTTAAGAATAGTATAGGAAGAGGAGAAGCCAAAAACCTTATATGTATGACCCATGGGCATGATCTAATGGTGGGGGCAAATGCTGGTGGGGGCAGAGATGCAATGTAGAGTGGGATTAAGGGGATAAAAATGAAACAACTCTAACATCATAATTAATAAAATATAGTGTAATTAAAATAAATAAATAAAGCCAGGCCTTCTGGAAGCTACAAAGGTTAAGGTAAATGATGGGCATTTTTTGCAGCAGCTTTTGCCCCAATTATAGAAGAATTAACAGGAATAAATCCATGTAGGAGCAAATATGGTCATGGGAAACAGACTGCCTTTAGAAAGAGACACAGAGCCTCCCTTCCTCCATGAACCACCTAGACTACCAGGATTGAAAGAGAAGTACCAGTAATATGTATCTTTTCCCCATTTTAGTAGTACATCCACAACAATAACTCAGAATGCTCAGCTGAAGGTACGATCATTTTACATTTGAGATTTCGATAAAGTTATGTAAGAAGCAGACAGGTGGTGGTGGAGGAGGAAAGAAACTAAAGTTCTAAGACAGTGCTTCTCAAACTTTAAAGTACATGTGAAATACATGGAGATTTATTAAAATTCATTTTGTAGTTCCATGAGTGTCAGGTGGGACTGGAGATAGTGCATTTCTAACCAACTCCCAGTATGGGTCTGTGCTGATTGTCTGGCCACATTAAGTAACCAAGTTTACAGAAATAATTTAAGAAGCAAAAGAGGATGAAAGAGGCCAAAACTTCTCTAAAATGACAAAAATGATAGGAGAAGAGGCTATTAAGTAAACACCCAAACACCATCTTACCTCAGGAAACATGTGCTCCTTCGAGGTGCGTAAAATGGGTCAAGTGTAGCCCTGAACTGTTTCCCACCCCAACCCCAATCCCACTCCTTTCCTCTCCTTGCCTAGATCTGTGTGGTATTTCAGCTACCCAAACCTGGAGACAGAAAACTCACATTTATTACCAATTCCTCCTTCTTTCTCACCCCCTATATCAGGCTCTAAATCCTGTCAATCATCCTTCCTTATCTCTCCTTCCATTTACTGCCGTGTTGTTAATTCTCCAGCTAAGTTTAGACAATTGAAATTCCTGGGCCACAGTAATCCCCTCAAAATGTTTTCCATCACTAAACTTTATTTCTCTTTCAATTATCTTCCCATCTCTCCCTGTTGCTACCAGCATTATAATTCTAAATTTCAGTGTGTTTCTATCATTTCCAGTTAGTATTCCTCCCACCAGATACAGCCTCCCATTTCCTAAAGGATAAGGAACAAAGCCCTGAACAGGGTGTCCAAGACCTTTCTCAGTCAATCCTAACATTTACTCTGGCCCCTGTACATGTACCTTCAACTCAGGGATCTGCCCTCACATGGACTCGGAATTCAGCCAGGCCTTTCCGTTGGTGAACAACCTTATCCCAGCAAATGATCTCCAATAATTTTTGGCCTGGAAACACCTTATCCCATAAAATTCAGCTCAAATAATTGCTTTCTTCTCCAAGGAGTCTCCCAGATGTGCTAATTCCAGGCACATAGTAGGTAAACAGGCAATATTGCTAAATCAATGAACAGTGACACAGAGTTGTCTTCTGATTACAATGGCATTTTCTAAGTTGCTCCAGATACATGGGCAGGACACTAGCTCAAGTTTAAAGACAGAGAAGAAAATAAATCAGATGGAAATTTTTATAGTTATCAGCTGCAGTTCTAGACATCAAAATAGAAAAAAATACATAATTTTAAAGTCCTATAAATCCAGGCACAGAAAACTTTTTTCTTGACTACCAAGGATAAGAGATTGTTAGACACAGGGGATCTAAGATGGTGGGAAGTGGGACAGTACTTTTGCATCTTCTTAACATCAAAGCTGCTATTCTTTTGTGGACTGCTTTCATCCTAGGAGGATCTCACAGCAATTTAGAAGCCTGAACAAAGTTTTTTAAACCTTTCTTACCTCACGTCAGCAAAGTAAGACATTATCATGAGATGAATAAGAAATAAGAGGCACCAATGATGTTGAACTATCACACTTTCTTTTTCAGGTTCCAGCAAGGGTTCATTAAAGCTGGTGCTATTAGATGTTTCTGCAACCCCAGAAGTAAATTAATATCTAAAGAAATGAAGCTCACAAGCCATTAATTCAAATCCATTAACATAACATGATCTTATGAAGACAAAAGAAATGCATACTTTCCCATGAATTGTAAACATGTTAAAAATAAACAAATATCCTTAGTATGTTATCAACATAAGCAAATTTCAGTTTGATACTATATATTGCCCCTCTTCTCAAATTGTAAACAGTAAAAATAGCCATTTATTTGTTTAATTACTTATTTATTTAATCAATCAACAGCTACTTCTTGAGTACTGTGGTAGTTTTAAAACATATCCATGAATTCCTTGATATTTCCCACATCAAGGGGGATAATGCCACCCTTAACTCTAGACTTGTATATAATGTGAAATAATCAATCCCTACCCTTGACTGTGGGCTAGTATATGATGTGGAGTAACCCCTCCCCTTGGCTAGGGACTGTATATGATGTGGTTTCAAGAGGATGCTAGGAAGTGATGTTCCTTGTGTCCCAGGACATGGTAGCAAAGGGTATGCAGTTCTTCAGGGCTCTATTTGGACACATGCCTTGAAGCTTGGGTCATTAGGAAAAAGGTCCAGCTATGCTGAAACTGACATGTTAGGCAATGTGGAGAAGCCACATAAAGATAGAGAGGTATCCCTCAGGGAGCTTTAAGGTGAGTATAGCCCAGTCATCATCTGACTGCAATCACATGACACACCCTAAGCAAGAACCACTTAGCTGAGCTGGGCCAACCCAAGGGTCAAGAAAGAGAATAATAAATAAGTGATATTATTTTACACCACTAAGCTTGGGTGATCTCTTACTAAGCAAGAGATAACTGGGACAAGACCCTACATGTCAGGCATGGTATTAAGTATTAGAGATGCTCCTCCCCTCACAGAGTTTAAAGCTTCCTAATTCAGTGCTATATCTAAATGTACAAAACAATCCCTGGTCTCTCTGATTTTGCAGTCCAAACAGCAATAAAGGAAACATTTATATAAATAGACATGTGTCAATAAAATATATATTCTGTAAAAATATTATATATAAATAATAAACACATGTATACTATTATATATACATATATACATATTAACATAAATAATATACTATTTATATAGTATATATGTATATATAATTTATATAGTATATATGTATATATACATATTTATATAAATAAGTGCTAAATAAATAAAGAGCAAACAAAATTGACCAAAAGGAGGGAACACTTGGGAACTTTACAGGCAGAAGAAGAATCAGCAAGGAAGTAGGAACTGTGCTAAATGTACAGAATTCAGTGTGTAAAGCACTGGCAAGGGGTGTATTTAAGCCTAAATGTGGGGACAGGGGCATGAGCTACTGTTCCCACACAGAGAAGTGTGTGAAGGAAAACAGTAGAAAAATCAATATGAGGCAGATGATAGAGGGTCTTAAAGATCATAGCAAGGGTTTAAAGGCCCTGAATATCTTTTTTTTTTTTAATAAAGAAGCTGGTACTGAAGGCTTACAAGACATAGACATGCCATGGTGAAAAGTGCAATCATCCTGACAGTGGAAATAATATAGACTGATGTAATAGAATTCTCATAAGGGCCACATAGGCCAAACAGGACACCCTAGAAATAATTTTCAAATATGATAAGCAGTATCTCTCCTTCTTTGCCACTCTTCTCCCATTACATGCTCCCTGCAATGACATTTCTTGCCTCTCTCATCTGTTCTAGCACTTTCTAACCTGTAGAGCCATGACATTCTTACTGACCCATGTCCCTTATGCTGGGATCCAGTTATAAGAGTGCCACCCAGAAGCAGGCAGCTGAATGGGTGTGCATCCCAGTCACCAAGCCCCTGACTGCTGTTCCCAAGTGATCCAAGGAGTTCTTAGTGTCTGTCTGCCTGTCTGTCTGTCTCTCTCTCTCTGTCCCTCTTTTTTTTACCATTTGATCTACACAATGTTTTTAGTTCACTGGTGCCTGACAAGTTTTATCCTAAAGTGAGTGATACATGTGAAAATGTGTCCAAGTGTTCCCTGTAGTAGAAGCATTCTTGGTTCCTGGAAGACATGATACGTAATAACAATTATATGTTACTCTCATCTTCAAAGCCCCATGCAAACATGATCTAATTAACCCTCATATATGAGTACTTTCCAGAAAATGATCAGCCATTGTTAATATAACAAAAACAGTTTGCACAACATGAATGTAACCTGGAAGACAAGGAACATGCACTGGAATGCACACATGTGAACAATGATAACTTCACTGTACTAGTCAGTGGAGATGGTAGGTGCCCTTGAATGAGCATGTGTAGTGTGTGGCCATCACATTCAAAATGACTGAGCAAGTACAGCAACAAATCTGCATCAAATTTTGCATTAAGCTTGAGCAGTCCTCCAAGGTAACTATTTGGATGATTCACAAGGGCACAACTGTAGGTAACTGGTGATTGGCAGCTTCATCATACCTGCTTATGCATTTCATCTTGTGCAGAATTTTTTGGCAAAATGTCAAATCACCCAGGTGACTCAGCTCCCACTACAGCCCAGCCTTGGCACTCTGTGACTTCTGGATTTTCTCAAGACTAAAATCACTTTTGAAAGGGAAGAGATTTCAGACCATTGATGAGATTCAGAAAAATATGATGGGACAGCTGATGGAGATTGGGAAAACTGGGTGAGGTCCCAAAGTGCCTACTTTGAAGGGGACTGAGGCATCATTGTCCTATGTACGATATTTCTGTATCTTGTATCTTCTTCAATAAATGTCTCTAATTTTTGTTGGGGACCACTGTGTGTGGTATCACAGACTGTAGCCCTGTGCAAATTAGGCCTTGAAAGAAGCCTGTAATGCTTGACTGGAAAACTGGGAATGCAGGAGGCAGGCATGACCTGGTGCTAGCACACAGGATTCCCATAGGAAATTAGCCCTGAATAATGCATTGTACCCTTTGAAGCTTGCTTTGCTTTGTGTAGCCCTAGTGATATAAACCAGATGTTTAAATTCAAAGCATAAGGGGGTTAACTCCTAATCTCATGAACCATACCTCAATGACCCTCTGACATCAGCATATCTAACAGACCCTGACCTGAGGCAGATCTCTGTGTTTCCTCAATTGTTATCTATAGATAATATCTGTTTTTTATAACTATGGCCTTTAGACATTGATTGATGAGCTTTGCATGCATACTGTATACCCCCACACATACTAATCCCAATCAAAAGTTGTTTTGGAGAAAAGCTCAGGGCATTCTCCACTAGAGTGAATCACCACCCTCTGTCTTGCTGGAGCAACAGATTGTGTCCCAGATGACTCATTGTCATCTGCAATGGTTGGGAGAGCTCCATGGAATAAGGAAATAAGTGGAGCTTCCCACAGATTTTTATATTACGTTGCTGGATATGCTTTGGACAGACCTCATATAACTAGAAGGGGCTTGGTGCACGACTACACCTGGTTTTCAGAAGAGAAGTTTGGAAAGTCTAATTTAAATGGCAAGCCTTCCACCAAAGAGGCTCAGTTTTGGTGCCAAAACTATCAAGGAAGGGCCCCTGATCCTTACTCCTATGCTGAAGGCAAATGAGAAACTGAACACACAATCCCTCTCTAAAAATAAATAAATAAAATCTTTTAAAAAAGGAAAAAGAAACTGAACACTTAAACATTTAATTTATTGCCAGGGTCATATGCAGTATATCCTTGTCAAGTTTTTCAAACCATAGGGAAATGGATTGTATTTATTCAGGGAGGCAGGATTCTGAGGTGCCAGGGCTAGATTTTTACTGCCTAGTTATAGGACTTCTGCTTATTTTGAATACCTCCTTTGTTAGAGGAGTCCTCTCAGTCTCTGATGTCAGACACATAACAGCACTGCGACAATTCATGAGAAAAGTGCTCAGAAAATGAACTCTAATGAGTTTCTATAATATAGATTACTTTAGCAGCTAGGGAAAATTGTAATACAGCTAAGTCCTCAGCCTCCTTTTTACAAAGTTTCTACCTCCTTTTCCCATATCCCCACTAGTACCAACATCTCTCTTTACTTCGATGAGCATGACTTACAAATCTTTCTCCCTCTCTTCCATCAAATCTGCCCCACAGCCTCTGGATTCACTAACACTGTGGTAATGTTTAATATAAGTTGCCCCAGAGGACTTTCCATTCTAACAGGAGACAGACATCTTATTTAGCAAAACTGAAGTCTGACTGAGGTGTTACAGATACAGAAATGAATTAACACCAGAAGAAAGTGTGGTGTTGTGGTTAAGCATATGGTCCTTGGCCTTTCTCCCAATAAGAAATTGTTTTTTCTTTGTGCCTCAGTTTCTTCACCTCTAAAATGGGATTTATAAGTATCCCCATATTGTAGGGTTGTTATGTGATGGGATTCAATTATTGTAGGTCACTTTGCCTACACTAATTGATTTGTGTTAATATAATCTTATGAATGAGCACTATCTCTAGTTTCATTTTGTAGATGAGGAGGCTGAGGCACAGAAGTAAGCACACTTGTCTGTCACATAGCTTGTCATTAGTGGAGACTTAACTCTTACTGGAGCAGCCTGGACACAGAACCAACACTTGACAAACATGTTACACTGCCCGGTCTCACAGTAGCACACCAGGATGTATGCAGCAGCCTCTGGAAGCAAGGAACCAAGGCAGCAGCTGTGCCAGCAGTTACTAGCTTTGGTTTAAGCTGTGATTTGCCCACATCAAACACACCAAGGAAGTTCTCTTCTCCCTCTTTTGATAGATTCCTCTTAAAAAAAAAAAAAAAAAAAAAAAAAACAAACACATAATATCTACCACACAAGGTGGTCACAAATATTCAAATAGCTGTGCAAAGGAATTTTGAAATTTTTTTTAAATGTAAGAAATTATTATCTACTGCAGGACAAGCTAAAGTAGGACAATGTAAGCAAGGGTCTACAGGACACCAGGCCACTGAAGGCCTGGAAAGCTCACTTCTACTGCAGTGATCAGTTTCTGGAGATGAGCTGCAGACAGATAATCCTGGTCTGAGCTGGGCTGAGGTTCCAGAAGCCCAGGCACTGGGCCAAGTGGGGAGTGAGGGGAAAGAATCCTCACTACAAAACCTACTGTAAGTCCAATTGCACAGTCTACCCATCAACTCCATGAACAAGGAAGCCTGTCATATTTCAGGTTCTTCTTGAAGCTGCCCTTCACACCTCCCAAAAGTCCCTCCAATGTCAGGCACTCACAGGAAGAAACTCTCTGGATGGTGTAACTAGGATATTTCTAAGAAAGGCAGGATAAAAAGGCAGTCAGTCTTTGTGGGCTCTGTAAGGCTCCAGTGTCCTTTTTGTTCTTTTCCTTTGATGAAATTCATGTTTTCTTTAATGTCTTGATTTTTTAACATTGTTTTTTATTGTTGTTCAACTACATTTTTCTGCCTTTCTCCCCACCCCTTTCCACCACCCCAGCCTTCCCCACCTCCTCCTGTTTCCACCCCCCTTATTATTGTCTATGTGTCCTTTATAGTTGTTCTTGTAAACGCTCCACCCTTTTCCCCCATTACCCTCTCCCCTCTCCACTCTGTTCACTGTCAGTCTGTTCTCAATTTCAGCGTCTTTGGTGACATTTTGCCTGCTTGTTCATTTTGTTGATTATGTTTCTGTTAAAGGTGAGAACATATGGTATTTGTCTTTCACCACCTGGCTTATTTCACTTAGCATAATGCTCTCCAGTTTCATCCATGCTGTCACAAAGGGTAGGAACTCCTTCTTTCCTTTTGCTGCATAGAATTCCATTGTGTAAATGTACCATAGTTTTTTAATCCATTTATTTACTGATGGGTACTTGGGTTGCTTCTAGCACCTGGCTATTGTAAATTGTACTGCTATGACCATTGGGGTACATAGGTGCTTTTAGATTAGTGTTTCAGAGTTCTTAGGATATAATCCTAGTAGTGGAATTGCTGGGTCAAAAGGAAGTTCCATTTTTAGTTTTCTGACAAAATTCCATACTGTTTTTCATAGTATTTACACCAACCTGTAATCCCACCAACAGTGCAGTGGGGTTCCCTTTTATCCACAATTTGTCCAACACTTGTTGCTTGTTGCTTTGTTTATGATGGCCATTCTGACTGGTGTGAAGTGCTATCTCATTGTGGTTTTAATTTGTATCTCTCTGACAGCTAGGAATACTGAGCATCCTTTCATTTGACATTGGACCCTCTGTATGTCCTCCTTGGAGAAGTGTCTGTTCAAGTCCTTTGCCCATTTTTTAATTGGGTTGCTTGTCTTCTTAGAGAAGAGTTGTATGGGTTCTTTATATATTTTGGAGATCAAACCCTTGTCTGAGGTATCACTGGCAAATATGTTTCCCCATGTGGTTGGCTCTCTTTTAATTTTAATGCTGTTTTCTTTAGCCATACAGAAGCTTTTTATTTTGATGAGATCCCCTTTGTTGTTTCCTTTATGTCCCTTCCTTTAGCGGACATATCAATTAAAATATTGCTGTATGGAATATCCGCAATCTTCCTGCCTATGTTCTCCTCTGGGACTTTAATGGTGTCACAAGTTGTATTTAAATCTTTTATGCACCTTGAATTTATTTTTGTGTATGGTGTAACTCAGTGGTCAAGATTCTTTTTTTTTTATTTCTTTTTTTTTCATCTAGCTGTCCAGTTCTCCCAACACCATTTGTTGAAGAGGCAATTTTTTCTCTATTTTATGCTGCTACCCCCTTTGTCCAATATTAATTATCTGTAGAGACTTGGGTTTACTTTTGGGCTCTCTGTTCTGTTCAGTTGGTCCATGTGTCTCTTCTTATGCCAGTATCAGGCTATTTTGATTGCAGTGGCCTTGTAATTCAGTTTGATGTAAGGTATTGTGATCCCTACTACTTTGCTCTTCTTTCTCAAAATTGCAGCAGCTATTTGGGATCCTTTATGGCTTCATATAAATTGTTGAAGTCTTTGTTCTATATCTGTGTAATATGCCATTGGTATATTAATTGGGATTACATTGAATCTATAAATTGCTTTGGGTAGTATGGACATTTTGATGATGTTAATTCTTGCTATCCCTCACCACAATATGTCTTTCAACTTGTTTGTGTATCCCTTAATATCTTCATTGTTGTGTAGTTTTTAAGTACAGGTCTTTTACCTCCTTGGTTAGGTTCATTCCTAGGTACTTTATTTTTCTTTATGCTATATCAAATGGGATTTTTTTCCTCATTTTTGTCTCTGATGTTTCATTGTTGGTATACAAAAATGCCTTTGATTTCTGAATATTGACTTTGTATCCTGCTGTTTTGACAAATTCATTAATTAGGTAAGGCAGTTTTTTTTGTGGAGTCTATAGGGTGTTCTGTGTACACTATCATGTCATCTGCAAACAATGACAGTTTTTTTCCTCTTTTCCAATTCGGATGGCCTTTATTACCTTTTCTTGTCTGATTGCTTTGGCTCAGACCCCAATACTATGTTGAATAGAAGTGGTGAAGGTGGATAACCTTGTCTTGTTCCTGTTCTTAGTGGGAAAGTCTTTAGTTTTTGCCTATTGATTATGGTGTTGGCTGTAGGTCTCTCATATATGGCCTTTATTTAGTTGAGGAATGTTACCTCTTCCCACTCTGCTGCACGTTTTTTTTATCATAAATTGTTGCTGCACTTTATCAAATGTTTTTTTTCACATCTATTAATACGATCATGTGATTTTTAGTTTCATTTTGTTTATGTGATGTATTATGTTTATTGATTTGTGAATATTGTACCATCCTTGCATCCCTGGGATGAGTCCCACTTATTGTGGTGTATGATCTCTTTAATGTATTGTTGGATGTGGCTTGCTAATCTCTTCTATGCCTTCTGTTTAATAGCAGAGCTATGCTGAAGTCCCCAAGTTGCTTGGACTATCTTGGGTCAGTACCGTATTCGGGGGTCTGGGGAGAACAAGCTGGTGCTGATCAGTCTTTTTGAGAAATTCACCCCAATGCCTGAGGACCTACCTGCTCTTCTCAGCGTGGGGCCTTATAAATTCCCAAAGGCAAACGACCCAAACTGCTAATCTGTGGATATTATAGAATTTGCATATATACTTTAAAATTACTGAGTTAGTCCTAATGGCAACAAATTTGATTTCACAGGCAATCAAAATGACCTCTTTTAAAAATCATTACTTTTCAAGTTCCATGCTATGGTCACATTGTAAGCTACATGTCTGCAGGAGACAAGCAGAGATGAGTGCCACTCTGCAGTGCATTCTGATGTTGTCTAATTGGGTGGTACATGTCCTGGGCTGTAACCAAGATCTCATGACCCTGCAGGGCACCTTGTAGGGACCTAACTCAGGATAAGACTCATTGGCATTAAAGAAACAACAATTCCAGAATATATCAGCTGTTTAAAGCAGACTCTGAACAACTGTATCACAGCAATCCAGGAAATCATAGCAACTCATCAGCATTGTGAGCATACTGAAGACATATGAGATATTTGTAAAAACATTAATAATGACACTAGATGTTGCATTAAAAAACTCCCACTGAATCTTCAGAGAGAAAAAAATACAAGAGATGAAGAGTGTGGACCCTGAGGAAGAAGATATCTACTAAGAAAGGATTCTGGTAGTTAACTGGGCTCAAATTTAAAAAAAAAAAGTTTAGCAGTGATTTCTATACAGGGGCCTCTCATGCAAACTTCATTTCAGGGAGAACTCTGCACTGAGCTACCTACCCACCTCTACACTGAACTGCATGCCTATACTGTGTTTCTGCCATTCTGCAATCCTCATAAAGGAGTTCCTGGAATCCTATTTAACCAATGGGACTGAGGCTTTCCCCATCCAATTGGAGCTGTGTAGCTATATCCCCATCAAAATCTTCACCAACCAATCAGGGTAATTCCATTCTAACCAATCAGGAAAGTGCCCTTTGCACCAATTAAACTTCAAGGATTTAGGGTCCTCATCTGCATGAGGATGGACCAATCAAGAACCAGGGTCAGAAACTTCTGTCTATATAAGCCAACTCCCCTGTGGCTCTGAGAGTGCACTTTTCCTTTCCACTGAAGATTGTGTTTCTCTGGCTGAGCTAAAACCCTGAAGGAGACCTGGAGTAGAGCAGGCTGGACCAGAATGGAGCAGACCATCAAGGAGAAGATCAGAGCACAGCTGTCTAGCCAGAGAGGGGCCAGGTCTCAGGACTATTCCACATCCATGCTGTTTTCCCAGTCATGCTGTATCATAATTGAGCTGTTCTTCACTGAATATAGTTCTCTTCTTCACTGAACCCCAAATTGAGAGTTCTCATTGGTGTTGAATTTACACCAATGATCATGGGTTGATGAGAGTAACAATATGTTAATTTGAAAGATGGAGGTGTGATTAAGATTGAGGGTGCCACTCTAAGAGTTATATACACAGCTGGCCATACTAATGACTATATGGCTCTACTTTTAGAAGAGGAGAATGCTTTCCTTTCCAGAGATTGTATCCTAAGGGAAGAAACTGTGTTTAAAATATGATTACGTGAACTCCCTAAAAGAATTAGTCAACCAATGGCATCAGTTCAATGAATCCCAATTTGGTGTGTGGTGAAGAAGGAAACTTTATTCAGTACAAATAGTTCAATGGTGATATAGCACAGCTGTGGGACAACCTAGGGGCCAGGCCCCTCTCTGACTAGGCAGCTTTGCTCTCCTCTGGTCTGTCTTCCTCTCTGCTCCTGTGCCACTCTGCTCGACTCCAGAGATGTTCTCTGTGTGTTTCAGCTTTAACTGGGGAAACAGACATTAGTCACTGATGGAAAGGGAAAGTACACAGTCAGAGGAGAGATGGCTTATAAAGACAGAAGTTGCCATCCTTGGTCACTGATTGGTCCATCCTCATGCAAATGTGGACTTCAAATCCCTGCAGTTTGATTGGCCCAATAGGGACTGTCTTGATTGGTCAGAATAAAACTTCTTTGGTCAGATCTGTGCAGTTCTGATTAGATGGGGGAAAACCTTGGTTGAAATAGGATTCCAGGAGCTCATTTATAGGGATGGCTCAAATGGTAGAAACACAGTGCAGAGGCAGGC
Source organism: Phyllostomus discolor (assembly GCF_004126475.2). Classification (NCBI taxonomy): domain Eukaryota; kingdom Metazoa; phylum Chordata; class Mammalia; order Chiroptera; family Phyllostomidae; genus Phyllostomus; species Phyllostomus discolor. Next base: position 110,696,036 of record NC_040903.2, on the reverse strand, counting down.
AGCTCAGCACAGACTTCTCCATGAAGTGCAGTTTTTGTGAGAGGCCCCTGTGTAGAAATGGCTGCTGGGCTAGGTATTTTGTTTGTTTTTGTTTTGTTTTGTTTTGTTCTTGTCTTTTTGTTTTATTTTTAATTTGAGCTCAGTTAGCCACCAGGAGTCCTATCTTCTTTCTCAGGGTCCACAAGTTATTGAAAATCAAAACTGATATTATATATCCAGGATATGGCCCCATAATCCATAATGTTGAAGCTAAAATTCTACATTTCTCACAGAAATATTTGATAAGAACAGATTCTTACAGTATTTTCTGATAATTTTAAAAAAATCCTTACAGTAATAGAGCTTGTAAAAATTATTTACAAGAATACTCCTGAGTACTTAATTAAACTGGCTGAATACAATCTCTTGCTTCATTTGAAAAAAAATTGAAAAAGAAGGAAAAATACTTAGCAACATGTATCCAATAAATGGGAAAGCTCAATAAATTGAAAGCTCATCTTAAGTTTCAGATTAATATGTTTTGTTGTTTTGTTTTATTTACAGAGAATGGTATATTTCCTTAACTATTAATTGTTAACAGAAAAGTTAGTGTATAATATTGGAAATAACCATAGGTATACCTTAGTGTCATGTTTATCCTAACATATATATATTGCATTTTATATCTATAATATAGATCATTTGTCTAAACTAGATCTTAAAACATTTTACCAAAAAATAAAGACCCAAGAGTTTATCCACTTTCAATTGATTAAGTAAAATGGTTACTTTAAAAAATAATAAAATGTATGTAATTTACACAGGATATTATTCTTGGAAATTGGTTATCTATTATTGGTGGCCAATAATACTCTTTTCTCTAGATGCTTCATTTAACATTAATATTTAATATTAAATATTTCTATGTAATATTTTCTTTTCTACAACCCTTGTTTGTATCTATAAATAATAACTTTACTTTCATGTTTCTGTCAATTATATCATGATATATATTAGTTCTATAGTTCTGTGTCATTTTTATTTTTTTTATAATGGCATTCCACAAGTGATTCCTATATATCAACTTTTGGCAATGAAAAAATACTAAATTCCCAGTTAAAAAAAATTATTACTTTCCCATCTTGTTTTGCTTAACAAGAGCCATCATCCCTCAGCCCTACATAATAACAAAGGGTAGCTCTGAAAAGACAGTACCCAGCCAGCAGTCCCAGATCCATCCTCCACATGCAGTGACAAATGGTGCCAAGCTGGCTAAGGTGAGCAGATCAGGAAGGATTACACTACAGCTTCTGAACTGTTCTAAGCAGTCATATGCTTAGGCTCCTCATTGGCTGCCATACCTGGGGTCCTCTGAATGCAATCTCCTTGCAGTTTGATTTTGTTACAGTTTGCACATACTTTGTCACTTATGAATAAGGCCCCCATTCAAATCTGTCACAGGGTGTATTATATTTTGAAAGTCACTTAATGACAACAGTCAGAGCTTTGCCCAAGCTTCTATATATTTTCAAGCTCCTACTTTCCACTGGTTTTCTAAATGTCAGCGCCTGGTTCACAGTCTTTGTGTTATTATCACAGGATGACCACTTAACATATACCAAGTATACTCTGTGTGCCCAGCACTGCAGCAAATGCATAGAAACATAGCATTCCTGTGAGGCTGATTCATCATTTAACCACAGTGAGCAAGAGAAGAAACAAACAGTAGGAGAAGATGTACCCTTCACACTGAGGTCAGGCCATGGTAAAACTGGGCCAGATGTCTTTGTTGCTGCAGCCTCTGATGCCTCCAACAAACGGCTGCTTCTCCATGGGCTGGGGACTATTGTGATGAGTTTTAAGGCAAAAAAATTTTTTTCTTGAAATAAGGTTACCACTCTGTTTGAAACATTCACCTAAAACAGGCTTCTGGTCCTGCCTCGGGCAGAGTCACTTATCTACCATGACCCTAATCCACAACCTCTGGCCCCTTTCAGCCTGCCACCCCTATCCTATTATTTAACCAGGAAAGAAGGCAGATTTGAGAGCCCTTTATATTGCCAAGATGGATATTTACTGCCCCTTCTTTTTATGAGAGCAGACTTTCTATATGTCAGAGTCCCTACACCCAAAAGTAAGTTAGTGCCTCTGGAATTTCTCCCCTTAATTGACAATTGGGTGTCATTAAAACGTCCAACTACACTAACTCTTATTTTCAAGTTAGTATTGACACAACAGTTATGAAATAAATATGAGAATCAGTTGGGGTGGATAAAAAGGTTTATATCAGGTAAGATCTCACAAGAAGAAGGTCTTAGATAAACACTTAAAGATCATCTTAGGGCAGGGGGGGTCTGGGGGTTACAGGCAGGTGTTCAGTGCCCCAAAGCCATAAGGAAGAGTATTGTCTCACAGAGGTGTCCAACCCACGGCCCACTTGCAGCACAACACAAAATTGTAAATTTACTTAGAGTATTATGAGATTTTTTTCGCTTTCATTAGTGTTTGTGTATTTAATGTATGGCCCAAGACAGTTCTTCCAGTGTAGCCCAGAGACACCAAAAGTTTAGACACCCCGGAGAAACATTTCCCCATAAGGGTGGAGCAAAATATACATGTCTGAGGATGGGCCTCATGACCAACCATCCCTGAGCTTAGTTGGAATTCTGGCCTAAATCCCAGAGTTCAGCCATCTCTGGTACTTGGGTCAGGAATATCAAGTTGCTCCACATTAATACTCAGTGGTATTCCCTACTCTAATGGGCAAATTTGCTAGCAGAACATAAGGAGGAATTCATGATGACAGAGGCAAAGTGAGCATGGTGTCTGCTAAGAAATAAGCAGATTGTCTTTTTTTGCCTATTTTGGGTTACTTCAACTAACCAATTTCTGTCTATTTCCCCTACTATAAGGGACTCCAGGCCCTTGCAGGATCCTTTCCCTGACAACTTCTCTGTCTTCTGCACTCCTCCAGGCAAGGATGGAAATGCTCTATACAGAGTCTCTTCAAAGAGGAATAGTTTTTTCTTGAGAGATGTGCTCACCAGCTAACCTGGTAGCTTTCTTTTTTTGCACCTGGAGCAGGTAACAGTTGCTAGCCAGTTAAACCTAACTCTCCTTGGAAGTTCTAGTCAGCTCTTGTGCAGAACTGGCACTCTCCTTTAGCCTTGAAGAGGGAGCAAGTAGCTTATCCTATGCAGTAAGACTTATAGTTTGTAAGTGCTTACAGCAACCTATGAGTATTATTTTTAGCTCCATTGAAAATGTTTTAAAAAACCCAACACTTAGAAAGTGTAAAAACATTCCCCCAAATTCACCCATTTAGCAGCACTAGGGATAAGATTAGATTTCAGTCTTCTTCATTCATACTTAGCACAACTACCCCTTAAAGACATGGTGGTTTCAGAACAAGGACACGTTCTTTGGAATTGGGAAGTCAGTCTTCCTTACAGAAAATTTCAAAATAATCTTATAGGCTATCCTTACATATATTGTCATTTACTGACATGTTGTTTGGTCATGTTCTCAAGTCATTTCAAATCTGTGTGTCTCATCTCCTCATTAGACTCTGAAAATCTCAATGATCATCATATTTTCTTTAAAAATGTGTTTTTCCTTGCTTAACTCCACTAAGATAATCTCCAACTTGATCGAGCAAAAACAAAAAAAGAACTCATGGACACAAAGAACAGTGTGGTTATTGCAGGGATAGGGGCAGGGGAGGACAAGGAGGTAGAGGTGGAAGAAAGTATAAGGGTGATAAATGATAATGGAAAAAATACAATAAAAAAGTATTCCTAGAATGCCTAACCTAGTAGGACATGACTGAGAATTCACTCTCTGGAATTTTGCTCCACATTCTTTTTTTATTTCATAACATTTACACTAGCTGAAGCTTCACTTCTTGGATTAAAGTTGCTCCTAATACTGCTTACACACTTACCACCAAGATTACTGTCATAGCCCATTCAGTCTACTATGCCACAAGATACCACAGACTGATTACTTTACAAACAACAGAAATTCGTTTCTCCCCAGAGCTAGCACTATACACAATGGTAAAAAAAAATGAAAGTTTTTCCTTTAAAATCAGAAATAAGGCAAGAATGTCCAATCTTACCACTCCTATCCAAAATAGTACTAGAAGCCCTAGCCAGATCAATCAGAAAATAAAAAGAAATAAAGTTACCCAAATAACAAAGAAAGAATTCAGTTGTCTTTGCTTGAAGATAATATAATATTTTACATTCTGTACACCACCAAAAAAACAGAACTACTTAACAAATTCAGTAAAGTTGCTGGATAAAAAATTAGCATACAAATATCAGTTGTTTTTCTATACAATAAAGATCAGAAAGAAAAAATCCCATGTATAATCACCTCAAAAAATACCTCAGAATAAATTTAACCAAGGAGGTGAAAGACCCATATACTGAAAATATTAAGATGGTGATGAAGGAAATTGAAGAAGATACAAATAAATGATAAGGTTTCCATGTACATGGAATGGAAGAATTAATATTGCCAAATGTCCTCACTACCCAAAGCAATCTACAGTTCTAATAAAAATTCTAATGGAATTTTTCACAAGAAAAGAACACACAATCCTAAAATTTGTATGGGACAATACAACACCCTGAAGAGCTAAAGCAATCAAGAAAAAGAACAAAGTTGGAGACATAACACTTCCAGATTTCAAAGTATATTGCAAAGCTATAGCAATCAAAACAGCATGGTATTGGCATAAACAGAGACACAAAGGAAATAAGCATATACATATACAGTCAATTAATTTTTGATAAATGAGCTTAAAATATACAATGAGAGGACTGTGTTCTCAATTAATGATATTAAGAAAACTGGACAGCTACACACAAAAAAAGAAAGAAAGAAAGAAAGAAAACTGGACCACTATCTTACACCATACACAAAAATCAGCTCAAAATGGATTGAAGGCTTCAATGTAAGACCTGAAACCGTGAAACTTCTAGAAAGACCCACCCCACAGGAAGTAAGTTTTTGACATTGATCTTAGCATTTGAATTTGACACCATAAACAAAAATAACTGAGTGAGACTACATCAAGCTAAAAAGCTTTGTACAGCAAAAGAAACCATCAACAAAATAAAAAGATAACCTATGGAATGAGAAAAAATATTTGTGATTTATATATCTGATAAGGAGATAATGTCTAAAATATATAAAGAACTCATACAGCCAGATGAGATGGCAGAAGAGTGAATGGAAGTCACACTAACTTCCTTCCAGGACCAATCTAGAATTACAACCAAATTGTGGAGAAATCGCCCAGAACAAACAACTCTACAAGAGCAAGAGAGAAACCTTATAACCTCAGACAGAAGAATCAGCTTCAAGCCCTGGCTGGCGTAGCTCAATGGATTGAGCATGGGCTGTGAACTAAAGTGTCCCAGGTTTGATTCCCAGTCAGGGTACATGCCTGGGTTGCAGGCCATAACCCCCAGCAACCACACATTGATGTTTCTCTCTCTCTATCTCCCTCCCTTCCCTCTCTAAAAATAAATAAATAAAATCTTTTAAAAAAATAAAGAATCAGCTTCAGCACAACCTGACTGGTAAGGAGTGTGGTGGAGACTCAAGAAGGCTGGCAAGGATCCCACAGGTGGCAGTTCTGGAGGGATAATTAAGCAACCAGTTGGATCCCCCTGAGAAGTGTGAGGTCATAACCCTAAGCTGGGATCTCCAGCCTAAAGCACCAGAGCCCAAAAAGTACACAGATAACAACCAGAGGCAAGAAGCAGCAGGGTTGCTCTCTGCCAGAAACAGACAGCTGGGGACACAGCAACCTGTTTAAAGGGCCAACACACAAATTTTCATTTGTAACCACTTATCCTGGGCTCCAGCAAAGGTGAGAACACAGTGGGCTAGAGATGCCTGAGGAAAGACTGGGAACGGAAGCTTTGGGGAGAGAACTGAGAGAGTAGATGTAAGGATCCTGGTGCTCTGTCATCCCACATATAGTGAAGGCATCCTGCCCACGAAGACCACTCCCATCTGAGTGGCAGCAGCTTAAGGGGAAAAAATAGCCCCAACAACAGGAGGGACTCTGCCCTGGACCTATGGTGCTTAAGCCTGACTGCTGAGTGAAGTGATTAGATTAACAACTGAAGGAGTCAGCCAGAGACAGTAGCGACCTGGCAAAGGTGGAAATGGGGCAGAGTGGACTAGAGATGCTTGAGGAGAGACTGTGGATGGAGGCTTTCAGAAGAGAACTGAAAGAATAGCCTCCAGGATCCTAGTGTTGAGTGATCACCCAAATGGCAGCAGCCATCCTGCTCAGGCAGACCATTCCTCTATGAGCTGTAGCAGCCTATGGGGAAACAATAGCCCCAACCCCAGGAGGGACTCTGCTCCACCCTACCGTGCTTAAATTTGACTGTTGAGTGCTGAGTGATTAGATTAATAACTGAAGGAGACAGCCACAGAGACTAGATCACTGGCAGTCTCAGAGCAGGCTGTATAAGGTCAGACAGGGTCAACATCTGACATCACCAGAGGGGGATCCAGAAAGAAAAAACAGTGGTAAATACCAGAGGCTACCAAGACAAAATCCACTGTGGTCTTCTCCATGATTTGTGATATTTTCTTTTCTGATAGCTTTCTAACATTCGTTTCTTGTCCATCAAGTTTGTGCATATTAAGTCACTAGTTTTTATACTATAGTTTATTTCAATTCACATATTTTGCCCCTACCTTCTCTTACCTCATTTTACCTTCTTATTTTCTCTCATTATTTTCATTTTAAATTTTGTTTTCCCTGGCCGGCGTAGCTCAGTGGATTGAGCACGGGCTGGGAACCAAAGTGTCCCAGGTTCGATTCCCAGCCAGGGTACATTCCTGGGTTGCAGGCCATAACCCCCAGCAACCGCACATTGATGTTTCTCTCTCTCTCTCTCTCTCTCTCTCTCTCTCTCTCTCTCTCTCTCTCCCTCCCTCCCTAAAAATAAATAAATAAAATCTTTTAAAAAAATTTGTTTTCTCTCTTGCTGAAACTTGTTTCCATTCTGCACTTTTACTATTCCTCCCCCGTCTAGCATCACAAAACTAATTTTCATGTCAATTGTCATCTCACATCCTTTTTCCCTGCTCTAAAAATGCCTGCAATCTCTGTCCACCTTTAGCAATCTTTGCTAATTATTTTTGCAGTTTTTCAATTTTATCTCTAGATCTTCACTAATTTTGTATATCAAATATCAAATTTTACTGGTCCCCTCTCTTAGTATTTTTTTTCATCTCAATTTTTTAATTCTGCCTTGTCTTAGCTTGTTACCCTCTCTTCTTTCTTTCTTCTATTTCTCTTTCATCCTGCCCTTTTATTTTTCTGTATTCTCCTTTATTTCCTTTCCTTTTTCTTTTTGTCTCAAATTTTAACTTTTCTCTGTCTTAACCTGGTTTTTGCTCCTCATTGTTAGTATTCCTTCTCCCTCTATCACTTCAAAATCACTTCCTATTCTTATAGATATCTCCCAAGCTTTTTTCTTTCTTTTTTCCATCTTACTCCCGTTCCTTCTATACTAATTTTAGCTCATTTGTTGTTGATAATGTCGAGGTAGATCTTTCTCTCCAATTTGGTTCCTATATTTTTATTATTTATTTAATTTTTCCTTCCTTTATCTTGCTCTTTCTCACCATATTTTGTAATATTTTATTTTAACTCTTGTTTAAAACAAATACTATACACTTTCCTTCTCACACTCAATTCCGCCTTCTTCATTCCCTTTTTTATTCATGATATAAATTTTGATATCTTTGCAATTCTCTGAAACCTAATTCTTACTAGTGCATCTACCCTCTCAAAATCATTTTTTCTTTCAGGAGGTAATCTCACATTCACTCTCCTTTCTTATAATAGCTTTAATCTCTTTACACCCTTATTAATACTGGATCACTTGCTGTTGATACTGTAAGTGCAGGGAGGAGCTATTTTTTTTGCAGGTGTGGGTGTGTTTCCTGGGTTTCTGGTTTTGTTCTGGCAGCACCTGCACAACAGTATACAAAATGTGGTGGGTGGTGTGAGCCTCAGTAAATCACAAGTATCCACCAAAGGACAATCCAGTAACAGTCAAAATCCAATTACATCCAGATAGCTACAATAAATGACATAAAAAGCACCCCAAGAGCATCAAGTTCAGGAGATCAAGGAGACCGCACCACTGAGTCCCACAAGTCTTCTACCACAGACTTTCACATCACAAATACAGGGAAGTAAAGCAGGTCAATTTAAGAAGCAGGAGCAAACAAGAAGAGTCTCACCAAAAAAAAAAAAGCGAAGAAAAACAAAACAATCAAAAGGAAGGATAAATCCACAGAAAGAATTTTAAATGAAATAAAGGCAAGTCAACACTCTGATGCTGAGCTGAAAACAATGGTCATAAGGAAGCTCAATGAGCTCAGTGAGAATTACTAAAAACCACAGGGAAGCTACAAGAAACTTACTGTGAATTACACCAGCATGAAAAAGGACATAAAAGTTACCAACAAGAGCCAAGGGGAAATAAAGAATACAACTTCTGAATTGAAGAATACAGTAGAAAGAATCAAGAGCAGGCTATTTGATTGAATAGAGGATTGAATCAACAAGCTGGAGGACAAGGTAGAAAAAAACTGCCAGAAGAACAAGAATCTAAAGGGAAAAAACTCAAAAACACTCAAATTCTTGGATACTGAATATCACACTACTGAACAATGAGTGAGTTTAGAATAAGATCAAGGGAGAATTTTAAAAAATTCTGTAAACAAAAGAAAGTGACTCACAACAGTCCAAAATTAATGAGACACAGCAAAGGCAGTCCTGACAGGGAAGTTTGTAGTGATACAAGCCTACGTAAAAAAAGGTAGAAACATTTCAAAGAAACAACCCAACCCTACATCTACAAGAACTGGAGCAACAACAAAAATCAAATCCAAGAGTGAGAAGAAGGAAGGAAATAACCAAGATACCAGCAGAACTAAATGACATGGAGACTAAATGAACAATTCTAAGGATTAATAAGTCCAGGAGCTCATTCTTTGAAAAAGTAAACAAAATCAACCAACCTTTAACAGACTCATCAAGAAACAAATAGAGAGGTCCCAAATAAAGAATATCAGAAATGAAAGAGGAGAGATTACAACAGATAAAACAGAAATACCAAGGATTGTAAGAAATTACTATGAATAACGATATGCAAGAAATTAAAATACTTGGTTGGAATAAACAAATTTCTAGGAAAAAATAATCTTCTGAAACTGATTGAAAATAAGCAGAAACCATGAACAGAATGATAACTGTTGGCAAAATCAAAGCAGTAATAAAAAATTCCCAACACACAAAAGTCCTGGACTGGGCAATTTTATGGAAGAATTTTACAAAATGTTTAAAGAAAAGCTAACTCCTATCCTTCACAGACTATTACAGACAATCCAAGAAGAGGGGACTCCTGAATTCTTTTTACAAAGCCAGCATCATACTAATCCCTAAACCAGATAAAGACACAAACAACAAAGAAAAAAAAATTCAGGTCAATAATGCTGATGAACAAAGATGCTAAAGTCTTCAAGAAAGTATCTGCAAACCACATCTAGCAATACATTAAAAAGATCATACACCACCATCAAATGGGATTCATTCCAGACATGCAAGGATGGTACAAGATTCCCAAACCAATAAATGTTATACATTACATAAACAAAAGCAAAGACAAAAAATCACATGATCATATCAATAGTTGTGATAAAGCATTTGATAAGTACAGTGCCCATTTATGATAAAAATGCTCAGCAAAGGGGAAGTAGAGGCAGCAATCCTCAACATGATGAAGGGCATATATGAGAAACCTACTACCAACATTGTATTCAATGAGCAAAAATAAAAGCTTTCACAAACATCAGAAACAAGACAAGGACATCCACTTTTACAACTTCTATTCAATATAGTATGGAAGTTCTAGCCACAGGGATCAGATAAGAAAAAAAAATAAAAGGCATCCAAATTGGAAAGGAGGAAATAAAACTCTCATTGTTTGCAGATGACATGATAGTATATGTAGCAATCCCTCTAGACTCCATCAAAAGCTACTTGATCTAGTAAGTGAATTTGGCAAAACAGCAGGATATGATGTCAGTATTCAGAAGTCAAAGGCATTTTTGTACACCAGCAATGAAATATCAGAAACAGAAATTAGGGGAAAAATTCCATTTGATATAGCAACAAAAAAATAAAGTACCTAAGAATAAACCTAACAAAGGAGGTAAAAGATCTGTACTCAGAAAATTACACAACACTGAAGAAAGGAATTAAGGAAGAAATAAATAAATAAAAGCATATGCTCTGTTCATGTACTGGATGAATTAACATCATCAAAAAGTCCATACTATGCAAAGAAATTTATAGATTCAACACAATCCCTAATAAAATACCAATGATATAATTCACAGATATAGAACAAACATTTCAAAGATATATATGGAACCATATATGACCCTTAATACCTACAGCAATTTTTGACAAAGTAGGAGGGAATCACAATACCTGATATCAAATTATATTACAAGACCACTGTAATCAAAATAGTCTGGTACTGGCATAAGAACAGACACATAGATCAATGGAACATAATACAGAACTTAGAAATAAACCCACACTGGTATGATCAATTATTATTTGACAAAGCAGGTAGAAGCATAAAATAGAGTAAAACTTTCTATTCAACAAATGGTGTTGGGAGATATCGGCAGCTACGTGAAACAAATGAAAATTAATCATCAAGTTATACCATAAAAAATAAACTCAATATGGATACAATTCTTAAGCATACGTCACAAAATCATGCAAGTTCTGGAGGAGAACATAGGCAGGAAAATCTCAGATATCCCACGCAGCGATATTTTCACCAATACTTCCCCTAGAGCAATCACATAAAGAAAAATAAACAAAGGGGATTTCATCAAATTGAATCCATATCAGTGGAACCAAATCAGCAAAACAAACAAGCAAGCAAAAATAAATCAGAGACATTGAAATACAGAAGCTTTTCAATGATATTTGTCTTTCACTGCCTGCCTTATTTCACTTAGGATAATATTCTCCAGGTCCATCCATGCTTTCATGAAGGGTTGGAATTCTTTCTTTCTTTCTTCTGAATAGTATTCCATTGTGTAAATGTACTGACAGTAACCAGAGGGGAGGGTGTGAGAGGGATAATGGGGCAAAGAAAGGAAGGGTCATCAAGGAACATATATAAAGGACCTATGGAAAAAGCCAAAGGTGGATAGATTGAGGGTGGAAGGTGGGGGTGGGTGGTGCAGTGGAAATTGGTGGTGGAAAAATGGAGACAACTGTATTTGAAAAACAATACAAATACATAAATATGTTTTAAAATGCTTCTCATGGCTAAAGACAAAATCAGCAAAATGAAAAGGGAACTGTGGGAAAATATATTTGCCAATAACGCCTCTGACAAAGGTTTGATCTCCAAAATACAAAAAGAATTCACACAACTCCACACCAAGAAGACAAAAAATCCAATTAAAAATTAGACAAAGTACCTGAACAAACACTTCTCCAAGGAAGATGTACAAAAGGCCCAGAGACATATGAAAGGATGCTCAGCATTACGAGTCATTAGGGAGGTGCAAATTAAAACTACAGTGACATACCACTTCATACTTGTCAGAATGTCCATCGTAACCAGATCAACAAGTGCTAATGAGATTGTGGAGAAAGGGGAACCCTAGTGTACTGCTGGTGGGAATGCAAACTGGTGAAGCCACTCTGGAAAACAGGGATTTCCTCAAAATCTAAAAGTTAAACTGTTTTTTGACCTGGTAATTCCCCTGCTGGGATTATACCCTAAGGATCCCAAAACACTTCTAATGATCTTATGCACCCCAATATTCATAGCAGTGCAATTTACAGTAGCCAAGTACTAGAAACAGCCTAAGTTTCCATCATTAAACGAGTAGATCAAAAAATTATGGTAGATTTACACAGTGGTATACTATGAAGCAGAAAGAAAGAAAGCTCCTACTGTTCATGACAACATAGATGGGACTGGATAGCTTAATGTACATGAAGCAAGCCAGTTGGTGAAAGACATCAACCATACAATCTCACCTATAAGTGGAACCTAATCAACAAAGCAAAAAAGTGAGCAGTATGAAACCATAGACATCGAAATAAAGAATAAACTATCATGACCCAAGGGTTGGGAGATGTGGTTAACAGGGGAAAGAAGGAGAAGGGTCATCAAGGAACATGTATATAGCACCCATTGACTAAGACAACTGAGGGTGGTGTGGGATTGAATGTGGGAGGTTGGGATGGATAGAGTGGAGAGTAATAAGGGGATAATGGGAACAGCTGTAATTGAATGACAATTTCATAAAAGAAAAGAAATCTAATGAAGTCAATAGGAAAATACCCAAACAGTCTGATTTGAAAAAATTGTCAGAAGATCTTCATAAGCATTTTCCTATAGAAGGCACATGAATTGACAAACAGGTACATGAGAAGGTCTTCAACTTCATTAATCAGGAAATTGTAAATTATAACCACAATGCCATGTCACCTCACACCTGTCAGCATAGCTATTATCAAATAAACAAGAGATTAATGTTAAAGGATGTGGAGAAAAGAGAACATGTGTGCACTATAGGTTGAAATGTGAATTGGTGCAATCATTAAGGAAAACAGTGTGAAGTTTCCTCAAAAAAATTAAAGTTAGAATTATCATTGACCCAGAAACTCCAATTCAAAGAAAACTGAAATAGTACCTGGAAAAGATACATGCATGCTCATTGCAGCATTTTTTGAAAGATTTTTTTTACTTATTTTCATCAACAGGAATGGAGAAAAAGCGGTATAGAAACAACATCAGTTGGTTGCCTCTCACATGCCCCTATGTGGGGACACAGACCACAACCCAGGCATGTGCCCTATCAAGGAATTGAATGGCAACCTTTTGGTTCACAGGCCAGTGCACAATCCACTGAACCACATCAGCCAGGGATCATGGAAGCATTATTTACAATAGTCAAAGCATGTAAGCAAATTAAGTGTCCAACAGTAAATGAATGGATTAAAAAATGTGGTATACACATAATAAAATATTATTCAGCAATAAAAAGAAGGAAATCCTGACATTTGCAACATGTATGAACCTTGAGAGCATTATGTTAAGTGAAATAAATCAGACAGAAAAAGACAAATATTATAAAATTTCACTTATATGTGGAATCTAAAAACTCTGTACTCATGGATACTTCTGGTGGTTGCCAGATGTGGGATTTGGGGAATGAGTGAAATGGGTGAAGGTGGACAAAAGGTACAAACTTCCATATATAAGATAAGTAACTCTTGAGTATATAATGTATAGCATGGTAACTGTAGTAACTGTAGTTGAAAGTTGCTAAGAGAATAGCTCTTAAAAATTCTCATCACAAGAAAAGAATAATTTCACCTGGTGATGGATGTTAACTAAACTTATCATGGCAGTCATTTTGCAATATATACATTATATCAAGTCATTGTGGTATACACCTAAAACTAATAAAATATTATAAAGCAATTACATCTCACTTAAAAAAAAGAATTTCAGTGAGTGACACATGGAGTACACTTCAAAAATTCAAAACAGATTTTGAATTCAGACTTTGATGTATCATGCATCATCTGGAAAAGAAAACCATGACATGGTAATGCTAGTATAGGGTATACCATTACTATACCATATACCATCAATTAATTTTTAAAAATTAGTGATCCCATGGACTGTTGATCAAAATCTTTATTTCCATAACTTACCAAATAAGTCAGTCATTTCATAAAAATTATTTTGGCCCTGACTTATTTTGGTTATACAGAAATAGAACTTCTCACAAACTCTTCAGTAAAGATGGATGTGTAGTGAAATGCAGCTTGCCACCTGACACAACCACAACTAAATAACAGTTAAATTACAGAACAACTATCACTCAGGACCATCAGAAAATTGAGTTGTATGGAAGTCCAACAACTAAGGAATTAAGAAACCACATTCATCCAGATGGGTAGGAGAGGCAGAGATAAATAGATGCAAAATGGGCTGGTCCCACACCCATGTGTGGTGGTTATAAATTGAAGGGCTATCTCAGGAGTGAGGGATTCTGCCCCACACCATAGAATCCAGCCCAGGGTTCCATTACCAATAAAATAAGTCCTCCATAACCATAACTTCTTGCTTTAAAAACCAGTGGGGGTTGGGTCAGTGGAAGAAACTGTGGGATTCTCAGGTATCTCCTCTTGGAGGGCCCCATACAAAAACCTACCCAGGCTTACTCTCTCTTGACACCAGCACTGGGGCAGCACTTTAAGGGCACCAGTGGCATGCAGGGAGGAACTGAAGTGTCTGACATCAGGGCAAGAGCTGGGGAACAGCTTCCTCCCGGAGAGAACTGCAGAGAGTGGCTATTGTTCCTTTTCTGAGCCTTTTGCCACACAGAACTGCAGTATGGTGGCACCATACCTGAGGGTCCATCAACCTGGCTCATGTAGTTAGCCCCACCCTGATAATTACCTAAGGCTCCAACCTTCCAACTTATAGGCCCACTCAAGCTGATAACAATGGTTTTTCCATATGAATGCCTAGGCTAAGCACAGGCTTCAGACCTTTCTAACTCTGCAAGAATAAATAACAGCTGAGCCCAGTATCTCTCTCTGAGTGTCCCCAGGCCCGGCACTAGCAGCAGCCATCGCAGATTGCCTTATAGTTTATGACAAGTGGCCCCAGACCAAATACATGTGGGAGCTGACCTTGGCCTGTACCACCTGGGAGATCACAGAGCCTGAGCACCCAGCACACAGTTACAGACCACACTGGAGTCCTACCACCCAATCATCTCTACAAACCATGGAGGGAGGTGGTTGGAGGCCAGTGGTCACAGTCTTACCACCTATCTGGCCTGGGTAAATCCCTCCCATTGACTTTCTGACTGCAATCAAGACTCAACTACAAGAGGGGGGCCTAATCAACCCACACAGAGGGCACACCTAGAGTACTTAGCT
Organism: Phyllostomus discolor; assembly: GCF_004126475.2. NCBI lineage: Eukaryota > Metazoa > Chordata > Mammalia > Chiroptera > Phyllostomidae > Phyllostomus > Phyllostomus discolor. The sequence goes on along the minus strand of NC_040903.2, from coordinate 110,680,996 downwards.
TGAGGGGGTGGGGAGATTGTGCCACTGAACTCTATAGGATACCTACTTCATTAAAACATACTATCAAGACATGGAATCAAAGCAGCTTTACCTAATATATAGAAAAAAAAAAAAGGCAGGGAGGCTGCCAAAATAACGAAATAAAGAAGTACGGCCCAATAAAATAACTGAAAAAAAAACCCCTCCAGAAAAAGAACTAAACAAAAAGGAGATAAGCAATCTATCAGATGCAGAGTTCAAAACAAGTTATAAGGATGCTCAAGGAACAGAGTGGGTACTTCAACAGCAAAATTGATTCAATCAGATATGAAAGAAAGACTAATTGAAATAAATAACAATGTACAGGGAATCATTAGTGTAATGGAAGAAGCCAATAATCAAATAAATGATTTGGAACATTAGGAAAAAAGAACATCTTATAAGTACTACTATAACAACAACAACAACAATAATAATAATAATAATAAGTGAGGATAGTGTAAGGAGCCTCTGGGACAACTTGAAGCATATGAACATTTGCACCATAGGGGTGCCAGAGAGAAGAAAGAGCAAGATATGGAAATATATTTTAAAAAAATAAAATAAATCTTTCATAATTTGGTGAAGGAAATACACATACAAGTCAAGGAAGCACAGAGAGTCCCAAACAAGATGGACACAAAGAGAACCTCCGCAACACACACCATAATTAAAATGCCTATGGTTAAAGATAAAGAGAGAATCTTAAAAGCAGCAAGAGAAAAGCAGGTAATTACCTATAGAGGAGTTCCTGTAAGACTGTCAGCTGGTTTCTCAAAAGAAACTTTGTAGGCTAGAAGGAATTAGCAAGAAGTATTCAAAGTGATGAAAAGCAAGGACCTGCAACCTAGAATACTCTATCCAGCAAAGCTCCCATTTAGAATGAAAGGGCAAATAAAGTGCTTCCCCAGGCAAGGTAAAGCTAAAGGAGTTCATTATCACCAAGCCATTATTATATGGATATTAAAGGGACTTATTTAAGAAAAAGAAGATCAAAATCATTAACATTAAGGTGACAACAAATACATGATTATCAAAAATTGAGTCTAAAAAACAAACTAAGCAAATAAATAGAACAGAAACAGAATCATAAATGTGGAGAACATTTGGATGGCAGCCAGTTGGGAGAGGGGTCTGTGGGAATGAGAAAAAGGTGAAGGGATTAAAAAGTACAAATTGGTAGTTACAGAATAGGCAGGAGGATGTTAAGAGCAAGTATAGGAAATGGAGTTGCCAAAGAATTTATACTCATGACCCATGGACATGAACAAAGGAGGGAGATCACCAGAAAGTGTGAGGGTGCTGGGTGGAGGGGTGCAATAGGGAAAATTGGACAACTGTATACCATAATCAATAAAATATAATTAAAATTAAATGAAAAATAGAAATTCTCATAAGATAATGTTTTGAATGAGAAGATCATTATCCCTGAAGTTAAAGCCTAATTTTAAAAACAGTAAAAATTCAGATTAAAATATTATTTCCCCAGTTTGTAACAAATTTTCTGTGTGCATACTCATTGTGAAAGACCAAAAAATGTTTGTCCTATCAATGAAAAAAGAAGGCCGTTAATGAGCCCAAGTAAACTACAACATGAAAATGCTGAGTCAAGTTTAATTTGACCACAAGCTTCTGGACATTGTCTCCAAGGAAACATTAAGTGTTTTCACACCATCTGAACACATAAGAGTAGGAATATCATCAAATGCAAAGCAAATATAGCAACTATAAGTTTCAGAAACACATAAGTACTATAGCAGCAGACCCACACTCTATTAAACAAACAATTGGTTAAACATCTTTATCAGGTATCATCATAGCAATAATGTATTTCCTCACCTTAGTTAAAACCCACCAGTATAACTCATATTTACTTTATTAACATAAAAATTGACAAAGCATAAATTTAAGATTGTTTACTTCAAGGCCTGCTGATGATTAACTCAAAAGTTTTGTGAATATAATTATTGGGTTGGCCAAAAATGAGTTTTATTTTTTTCCATAAAATAAAAGACACATTTTTTTCATTTTCACCAATAATTTTATTGACTTGGACTTTTTTTAGTATGTCAGCTATCTCATGTGGGGTATAATGTTAAGTGTTCTCATGTCTCAATTTAATCACTATCAATGGGTCTACCCTACCATGCAGCAACAACCAGTGAGAAATCTTCAGCACAAAACTTCACAAACCACTTTTGACATGTTCAATCAGTTACAACACTTTCACTATATACTGCACAATTTTTTTTCATTCAGTTGCATTTTTACCTTTTTTGAAATAATAAAGAATAATATGCTGAAATGTGTATTCTCTTCCATCTTCAAAATTAAAATGGCTACACAAAAATTCACCAGTTTTGGGAAGTTTTATTTTAAATGCATCCTGATATGACAGCTGTCAAAATACAATCTAACAAAATTGTTTCAAATGAAGTTAAAAGCAACTAAACACTACTTCAAACCATCTTACAGGAAAAAATGAACTTTTTGGCCAACACAATACATATAGAAATGTGTTTTAAATGTGTAACTGTTGGTTCATTTCTCTATCTTGCCAGGTGCCTATAGTTCTACAAGAGCTAAAACCTTGAATTAGAATATAACATTATTCTCCGAAGGTCTGGTGACTCAACATTTCACTCTTCTTCAATCATCATGCAGGGAAGGCTAAAAAGAAACAAAGCTGACCCAAATACTCTGGCCACTAGTTGTTCATGATCCCTTCTTGTGCTTAAATGTGACTGAGAAAAAAAGAGGGAGACCAAATTGTTTATCAGCATGTGAAATGCTTCTAAGACCTTTTCTTTTTTCTTTTTACTGTTGTTCAAGTACAATTGTCTCCATTTTCATTCCACCATGCCCCCGTGCCCAACCCATCCCCACCTCCCACCCTTGAACCTACTCCCTTTGGCTTTGTCCATATGTCCTTTATACATGTTCCTTGATGGACCATTATCCCCTACCAGGACCTTTTCTTAGTTCCCTACTTCTGAAAGAAAATCTAGTTAATGACTTGGTTTGGGATTGAGCATAACAGTTTATGTAAGACTTAATAGTAATTTTAATTTTTATAAACAAGCTAGAAGAGGACGCTGTCCACTAACTTGCAGGTTTGCTTCTGTTCTCTGGTCTGTATTTAACAACAAAAGGTAATGCTTCTTGGCTATGGCCAAGTGTTCATTACCTGTACCATCAGAAAACACTTGTTAACTTCTAATCAAGCCAGTCGTTTCAATTAAATTTGGAGTTGTAGAAAGCTTCTCATTGTACTCATAATGCAAAAAATGAATGTCTGAAAACAGTTTAACTGCACATATTTGAAACTATGGTCAAAACTAAGGGATTTGTTTTGTACAAGTCTCTAGAGAGCAAGTTTTAAGATGAGAGGTTCAAAGAGGGGCATGGTATATCAGTTTGCTTGCAAAGAGACACTGGTGTCTATCACTGAAATATAGATATTCACATATCTATATTCCCCTTAAATAAGTCCTTGTAATGAAGGCATTCCCCCTAGAGTGGAGCACATTTTGTTAGAATACCTTTATGTATGGCTTGGCTCCCACCAGGATAACCTGGACATCTTGTTATGTGAAAACCCAAGAGGTGTAGCCACCAATCTCCCTCCAGCAGACTGAGCACAATATAAAAAGTAAATATAGGGCTTTTTGCCTCTAATGAAGACACATGGCCAAAGTTTCTGCTCATTTTTCAAGAATGGCCTCTTACAACTCAGGTAAACCTGCTTCTATGGTCACAATTGAAACTTCAAGAACCTACCCCTTGACCTGTTAGCTACTATAATTAGGTAGGAGGAAGGGCCTCAGTTCTACCCATATTCATGCCATAATTGATCCCTAACTATAAAGCACGCAAATAGTTTAAATGCAAATAACACTTAATTCTTTTCTCTATAACCAAAGACATTCTTGATAATGCTTCAACTAAGTCCATTTTTAAAATTAATCCCTACTAGTGCAGTAGTTTTCTTTAAAATAAAGATTTTACATTGTAGATCATTGCGTAAAAAGAAAAACATAATCACATTAAAGGGATGGTATCGTCGACTAGGTATTTCATCACCAAAACAGTTTATTCAGGAAAGAGAAAGGGTTGCAACAGTGTGCATACAGACATAGAAGGTCACATACACACACTGCCATGTGTACCAAAATAAAAAGTATATTTAAAAAGAAAAAAGTAAATTAAGGAGACCTTTATTGTAAGTCCAGAATCTTTCTTCTAGGGGTCTTGGGATGACATAAAGTGTGAAAACTCCTCCCATAGAATATCTAGACTGATTATATTTGTTTAAAATATCAGTCAATCACACTTGCTGGTGTGGCTCAGTGGATTGAGTGCAGGCCTGCTAACCAAAGAGTCACTGGTTTGATTCCCAATAAGGGCACATGCCTGGGCTTTCGGCCAGATCCCCAGTGGGGCACACAAGAGGAAATCATACATTGATATTTCTCTCCCCCTCTTTCTTCATCCCTTCCCCACTGTCTAAAAATAAAATAAATTTAAAAATCTTAAAAAAATAAAATATCAGTCAATCTTTATCAGTATTTTATGTAATTGTAATATTTAAAAGTAAAACACAAATAACAATCATGTTATTAAAATATTAAATAATGGAATGCCCAAATATCATATGCTTACACAGCTCCTTTCAGTTGAAAAAATCTTATGAATCTTTATAATAATTCTCTGAGTAGGGCAGGGAAGTTATTACTATCATTCACATGCCACCAACAAATTATATTTTTCTCTATTAAATTCAAAACTATGAATTAATTAGAGGCTACATGCATAAATTATAAGAATTTTAATTCAAATTGTAGGTTGTATTATACTAAAATGTGACAGAGACTTCCATTTATGCATGGATCTATCATCTTACTTCTCTGGTCATTTTTATTGGCTGATTAGCAATTTTTAATCCAATATGTTTCTAATTATATCCATTGTTTTGTTTAAAAGTGAGCACGTGGTCACGTGAGAAATAACAGCTTGGTGTCTTGCATGTGTAATCCTTAATAACCTTTATCACTGAGCAATTTAATGGGATGATTCCTGTCTCTTATTATGAATGTACAGCTCAACTATTCTGATAAACATTAGTAATTGGTAAGGTTTTAGAAATCTGGTTTATCAGGAGACTCACCAAATAAACCTCAGGTAATTTAGCAAAACTAAAACAAAAACTTTCCAGAATTTAGCAAAAAGACACAGGATAAAAACACAGGCTGAAATAATGAATAGGCAGCTCAGGAGGAGAGAGAAAGAGTAGGAAGGGCCCTCCTAAGATTTATTATGCCTCATGGGCTACTGGTAGTAAAGTTAATTTTTAAATGCTTTGAAATTATTAAGAAGCGTGGCATCACTCTAAATGTAAATAAATCCTGTTTCATTTCCTGGAAACTGACTCTGATTGGGACAGTCACCAGCTAATTAGCCTGCTGATAAATTTAAGATCAATAGTCTAGTTCATAATTAACTCTGTCTTATTATGAAGCCCAAGTTTAGCAAAATCATTTGTAAATACTGTACAAGCACAGTATTCTGACAGTTTCACTGGGTATAAATGGGTTTGTCACAGAAAGCCACATCCAGATCTGAAAGTCTTCTGGTGCTGCTGATGGAATGCTGACTGAATATTGTGTGCAAGCTGGTGTTTCCTCAATGAACAAATCTAAAAGAAATTTGAGAGACCATTTTAGCAATTGAATTTTCGTCCTTTTTTGATAACAGGATTGCTGCCCCATTCAATTTACAACTTCTGGAAGGAGCCCAATGAATTGTTTACTTGACACTTACTTCCTCTTTCTCACTACACAGACTCTATCATTCCTTTATCTTATCACTGTAAGCCAGATCACTGTTAAACCTAATTTAAATCATAATTGCTTGACACTACTTGTTTTCTGGCCTGGATGGCCAGTTTTGTACTGTTTGTACTTCACTGAAGGTCCTGTGCTAGTATATATATTTGTATAACTGCTTTTACCCCAAGGACCCTCATAAAAATTAGTGGGTTGGCTCATAAAACTATCCCACTGTGCAACCTGTAAACAGAAATGGGGTCCTGCTTGTCCTGGGAATTGTAACACCAATTGTTTTATCCATTTTTACAGCTCAATACCATTTCCTTACTCTTATTTTCCTTGTGTTTCCTCTTTGTCACTGTTTGCAGACACAGGAAAGACCAGTGGGCTCACAGGAGGACAAAGCTCTTGCTGGAGTGCCATCACATTGACAGAACAAGTGATCTGTCATTGTTACTGTGTTAATATGAAAGATTGAATAAATAAACAGACTCTGTACAAATGCTATTTTTTCTGTCTTCTTTCAAGGTGCAGAAAGATGTTCCAGAATAGCCAGACTCTGAACCTGGAGCAGAAGTGAATTGGGGAATTATTTAGATGCCTGTATTGTTTGTACTTCCATTACCAGCACATTAGGGCATACTAAATATCTTCTCCACTAAGAAGAGCCAGCACTGACATTTAAGACAGTTTCTGCTTAAAACATTTTCTCAGGAAGCATTGAGGGAGTAGTAGAACCCTAGACAGAGTCACAGATATTGATCTGGTGCAGGGGAAAGGCAGCACTATGCGTCTTGGCCAAGAAAACTAGCTTTTCCATTCATGAGCATTTTGCAAATGTGAGTTGCAAATTAACTACAAGGGTAATTTTACCTTTCCTAAAGGAATTCCTCCACAAGTGGAGGGTAGAGAGAGACAGTATAGCCTATAAAGGCAATTTTCAACTGGTGGGCTGCAAAAAATTTAAAACATGCAATACCTGACTTTCTAGTCAGAAGCACTGACCTCTTTTCCCTTAGATTATCAAATAAAACAAAAATTAAAAACCACCAACACAACAGGAGCCATTTAGTATAATGAATAAAAATTACATCTATTTTTTCATAACTTTAGTAATTAGTTATAAGTATCATGAGATGAAAAATTTGATAATTGCCAGCCTAGAACCTTGGTTCTCAAAGTAGGGTTACAGCAATTTTCACACAGCTTGAGTTTGAAAGCCACTGGCCTAGAAAGAGGACAGCATGTAGCAAGGCTAGAGTCTACCATCAAATTGCTGTGAGCTCTGCTGACCTCAGACAACTCATTTATATTCTCTAAATCTCAAATTTCCATATGGAAAATAGGGCAGTAATAATTATGCCGCTGTGACAATTTAGTGAATGGATTTGGCCTATTAAATACTTAGTATAAGGCCTGCTGATAGAAAATACTCAATAAATATTAATTATTGTTGTTCTTATTTTTTTTGAAAACACTACAATGACAACAAAGCATATGTTTAATAAATATAATAAACACATAAATCCATGAATGAATAGTAGGATTATAGATTATAAGCTTGTATTGAGAAGGAAAATGCTAATGGAAATACATAACTAGACCTCTGCTTTTAGAATACACATTATAAAAATAAATGTACTATTCTCTAAAACTTTGTAAACATCAAATATATTCAACAAATGGAAAGAGCAGGAAGAGAGAGAAAGAAAGAAAAAAAAAGGAGGAAATGTGACAGAAATTAAAGTGTGTTGCTTTCCTGCAATGTATTTTAGATGTTGCTGTGGCTCTGAGCATTGATTTCCCCAAGTGATCTACCCTAGAGCTGTGAAAACCCTGATGCTATTACAGTCTTTGTTCTCTATTGTATGGCCCTTCTTCCTTCAGTTTACCAAAGCACCTTCTTCCAGATATAGAGGTACTTTGGTTTCCCTATACAGAGGTACTTTGGTTTCCCCTAATTGTGAGTCTTGCAGGGAAAAAAATACTGGTGTGAAGAAATTAAGGGGAAGTTCTGATAGTGCCAGGTGATGCTAAAAAAAAAAACCAAGGTGGAACACAGAGACTATAGAGGGAGAGCTCAGAAGACACCTGTTCCTGGGATCATAACAGGAAACATCTGCTCCTGGGATCTCAGGGGTATATACTTATAATCATAGTGGGCATTTGCTCATGGGATCCTAGAGGTCATATGCTCATGGGATTATAGTGGCAATCTGCTCCCAGGATCTTAGGCAGCATCTGCTCCTGGGATCACATTGGGAATTTGCTCATAGAATCATAGTGGGTGTCTGCTCATAGGGTCATACTGAGTGTATGCTCCTGGAATCATCATGGGTGTCTGCTCATAGAATTCTATGGGGTGTCTTCACCTGCGATCCTAGTGGGCATCAGCTCTTGGAACACCAATGGTCGTCTGTTCATGGGATAACAGTGTATGTCTGCCTTTTGGATGTCCCAAAATAGAAGACATGGGATAATAGAAGACATCTGCTCCTGGGATCTATCTGCTCATGGGATCAAAGTGGGTGTTTGCTCATGGGATCAAAGAGGGTGTCTGCTCATGGGATTAGATTGGGTGTCTGCTCATGGAATCAGAGTGGGTATCTGTTCATGAGGTCATAGTGGACACTGCTTCTGGGATGATAATAGCATCTGTTCCAGTGATCCTAGAGGTCATCATATCATGTGATTATATTGGGTGTCTTCTCATGGGATCATAGAGGGCAGCTGTTCCTTGGATCCTAAGTGACATCTGCTCATGAAATCATAGGGCACATCTGCTCATAGGATAACAGTGTGTGTCTGCTCATGTCATAATTGTGGGAGTCTCCTGGGTTGGGACAGCCACCATGGCTGGGGAGCACCTGTGTGGGGCTCTAGGCCCCTTTGATTTTCCCAAGAAAAACCACCAAATCAGATATATCCTGATGGCCATTTTCAGACAGAAGTTGGGTAGTTGTTCCCTTGACACTGCCCAGGGAAAGGAGACACATGAACACTGCAGGAGTACTCCTAATTTTATAAACAGAAAATGAAAGGAAAGAGAAAAAAATACTAGGATACCTTTATTCTAAGGTATCTCTAATTTGTGCAGTTATGTACATGTATTTTGTAGCTCTCCTTAGATTCAGTAGTGCCATGGGACAATAGATACTGGTATTTAGTTGGAAGGCAGAAAGGTCAGAGGAAAGGGCTTTATTTAACTCAAGTATTTCAGAAATTTGGAATCCTTTATTTCTGCTCCATTTTCTTAATCATAGACTGAAGCAGAATAAGACTTCAGTTCTGTACTGCCATCCAGTTTTATAATACATTTTATACAGACTGACAGTCCTTAAAAAAGAGCTATTTTTATGCAGCAAGCAAGATCAAAGAAGGCAAGGGAATCATTTGATGACAATGGGAAAGAAGAGAGGAGGGCACTACTTCTGATCCCGACAGGATCACAGCACCTAGCTCTGTGACACAGGAAGAATAAACAACTGATTCCTTACTCTCATTTCTCAAATGATTGTGGTAAGATGTCAAGTCAAATTTAATATATAGAATAATAAAGATTGTTACATATTCTGAGTCACTTGGTAATGACAATAATGATAATTTTTTTAAAAAAATTCCTTTTTGTGTGATGATAAATGCATTCCATTATTTACTTAGATGTGTAAGCTCTCACACTAGATTTGTTATAAGCTGGTGAGCGCTGACAAATTATTTTTCCCACAGAATTATAACCACCCATTCCAAGACAGTATGAATATATTGTTGAATTACATTAATACACTTTACCATTTTATCAATCACATAATAAAACAAATTATCAAGTATGCAAATACTAAGGTACACATCTCAAAAGGCATATAAAATGATACAGACACTGGCCTGCAGTGTCCGTGGCATTGTGGATGAGATGAGACAAATTCACATGGGCCACCGAAGTCCTGTGGAGGAAAAAGGACTGCATGGCCACTCTCTCAAGGGGAGAGTGCCCTGACCCTTGCTTTGACAAGCTTTAATTGGCTTTCTAGTAGCATAAATCAAAGGTTTTCATTCATTATACCTAGGTTTGCTTTAGGTAATTACTTTTTACAGATAGCAATGGAAAGGATGTTACTGATTACTTTTAACAGATTAACAAGGAAAAAATGTTGTAAATGCAAGGTAACAATAAGAGTACTTGGTCTGGTTACACTTCAGTCCTTGGGAGAATTAGCACAGACTTCAGGAAGTTACTTTAAAGATATGCAGTAAGCATTTGCTGCCTCAACTGAGAGTCAGGGAATTTTAGCAAGAGCAAGACACAAAGCAGCCTAGGTATAATGCAGACCTGATTTCCCACAAGAGAACCAATCCATGGGTTTGGCATCCTGCATGGCACCACACACCTACGGGCTTTCCCATATGGCTGATCTATACTTGCCATTCCAGGTGGATAGGTTCCCTATAATAAAATATCAGATGTCTGCTCAATTCATTAGCAGAAATCCACTTTTTTTTGCAAGAGAGGGTGGGAAGGAAAAAATCACATGTCAAACAAAAATTATTTGGTAAACAACTTCAGAATGCCTAAAAACAAATACAAGAATTTCAGAACTTTTATGGTTAAGAATTGTTTCAGCTACAACAAAGCATCTCTACCTTTACCTTTAAAAATATTTAATAAAGAGTGTTATTCTACATGTTCCACCCAAGAAAAAGGCAGAATTTTACTAAAAATGCTCAATAGCATCCTCCCATTCTTTTCTCAGTCCCTCCCTATAAGTTGCATCCCAAGTGCAAACATTAAATTAACTCTAAGGCTTTTTTTCTGGAGACATTAAAGACATGTGCTTCTGTACAATGTAGATTTTCAAAATAGAAGCTTTCCATAAAAGCACAAAGTGAGATTAATGGGAAAACATTAAATAATCACTAACACTTGGTATAAAAATAAAAATGTTGAGCAAACCTGATATATGCTTGTATGAATGTGGGAGATGTAAACATAAAGTAAGTAGGCAAATAACCATATAGGCCCTACTTTCTATGTTTGAAATGACTGAAAGGATAAAACACAAAATATCCAGAGTGTTCATAGTTCCTGGGATTTTAGTTCTGTAAGTATTGTGCTGGACATGTTGGCAACTAATGTTTCTAAATCTCTTATATTGATATGATTTTGACATGGGAATAGATTTAAAGATATAATTCACTACTGCATTATTTCAGAAAAAGTCCATTGGTACAAATTACAAGCACATTTTAAAGCTGAACAGTAAGAATCTTTTGCTAAGTGTCATAATCAGTTGATCAAAACCCAAATGTAGAAGTTGCAATTCTGTCAAGCTTGTGGCCTGGTAAAACTGCTTTTTAATTCTCCTATGGGAGCTTCATTAGATTTATTCACCAAGCCAATATGTTGGCTAATGTGTGTGACAAATTAGGTCCTATCTCAAGTTCCACTTCCAAGGCAATGGCATCAGGCACATCTTTTATTGAATGCAACAGTTGTTTCTATGACCATTGGAGTCTTTGAAGTGCAGCTGCATTTTAGGATGATACTTCTCCAAATATACAAAAGTTGCTTGCTGTTAAAAGCTCCATGCTGCCTTTGTCTTATGAATTGCACTGCATCTTCATATTTCATTTCACCTTCAGTTAATGCTAAGGCAACAATCACCAGAGCTCTCCCAAAGCCTGCAACACAATAAACAGCAATACAACAACCAGGTTGTTCACAAAACTTAATTTTTACAAGACCTAACCAGTTGTCAGCCCTCTGGTTGGATGATGGTACACCATCATCAAAAGGTCAGTGAAGAACTTGGATGCCTTCTTTCTCCACAAGAGTAGTATCATGAGTTGCTTCACATACTCTAACTATTGTGGAAATGCCATACTTCTTAAGTTCCTCTGTAAATTTGTTTAAGGTCACATTGGTTGGATTGTGTATAATAAAAAGTCTCATGTTCTTATATATGACTTCCACAGGAGCTGCGCAGTTCATTCGAGCCATGTTAATTTAGTTAAAAAACACTCAATAGTGTTATGAAAGAATTTAAAAATTGGATACAGAAATGGCGCAAAGAAACCGAGTCTACTTCAATATACTCCACTTGAAATTCTTGGTGCTCTGAGTATGAAATTGGGAGTAATGGGAAATGAAATGAACCTCCTAACAAGAAGCAATAATTCTTTAAGCCAGTAATACTGAGGCAGCAGAAAAAAAGTGCAGTGAGGACTACCCCATCCAAGTTAGAACTCTTGTAAAATGCTCTGCAGATTTCAGTTCAACATTCGTGTCCAGGTTAACCACTCTTAAAGGGTCTTCTTGGTGAAGTAGTAATGAATTTCTACCATTCACTTGTCTTCATAGAGGTTGTGTTGTGCCTGGCAGTAATTTCCACTGCCATTCAGAAACTCCATAAATGTGTCCAACAACACCACAGAATTTAAGAATATGTTTATTCATTGAAGTTTGTAGCCTAATTATACAGCTGATGCTGAGGTGGCAGCAACATGGATGGCAGAGGTGGCAGCAGCTGCAGGGCAGGGGACAGCAGTGGTCATGGTGGTGAGGCAAAGCCTTTGCAGTGACGGTGGTATCAGACTCTACCATGCAATGAATGACTTCTAGTAGAGCACCTAGGCCAAGCTGGCTCTCAGTCAATTGAGCCAATACTTTGTTTTAAAAATTTCTTGGCTTGACTTCCTGGAGTGGAGTGAATTCTTTATATATTTCAAAGATCAAATCCTTGCCCAAGGTATTATTTGCAAATATATTTTCCCATATGGCCAGTTTCCTTTTCATTTTGCTGATGTTTTCTTTAATTGTGCAGATTTTTATTTTGATGAAGTCCCATTTGTACTTTCCTATATGCCAGTTGTTCTAGGGGATATATCTGGGAAAATATTGCTGCATGGAATATCTGAGATTTCCTGCCTATGTTCTTCTCTAGGACTGTTATGGTGTCGTGACTTATATTTAAGTCTTTTATCTACATGGATGGATCTGGAGATCATTATGCTAAGTGAAATAAGACAGGCAGTGAAAGACAAATACCATAGGATCTCACCTATAAGCAGAACCTAATCAACAAAACAAACAAGCAAGCAAAATGTAACCAGAGACATTGAGATAAAGTAAGCAAAGGGGAGGGGGGAAAGGGATAATTGGGGAAAATAGAGGAAGGGTCCTCAAGAAACATGTATAAATGACACATGAACAAAGCCAAAGGGGGTAGGATGGAAGGTGGGAGGAGGGCATGGGTGGTGGGGGGAGTAGAGGAAGGAAAATGGAGACAATTGTACTTGAAAAATAAAAAAAATAATAAAAATTTTTTGGTTTGAGAGTCATTTAGTTTACTAGAAGTGTCAGAACTAGATTTGGTGGTCAAGCAAGGCAACATCTCACCTCCGGTAAAAAGAGCCCCCTTTGTTGTACAAATATGCAAATCTAAACAGGTTTTCAGATTTCACTCTCTAAAATGTTAGCCTGAATGCAGATGGAGTTTACAGAAAGAAGGATAACCTGGAAGTTCATGGAGGTAAGGAGAGATCTCCAGAGGCTCAGTGGCTGAAAGGCTGGGCAGGCAGTGTTGGGGTCATGGTCTAAGTGTCTAGGAGTAAAGTCACAATCTAGTAACAGACCAGCACAGACAATGGATTCAGGCAATTTGATAGCAGATGGTAAAGAGAATTAAGGATCTGACAATGTGTCTGAGGAGGTTTACAGTTACTACATTTGTACCCAAAAACATCCCTAAAAAGTTTTTTAATGTTACTTTTATAAAAGAAAATAAGTTTAGAAAGGTAAAGGTTTTGATTGATGTCTTGCAGTAACCATGTTGTAAAGCAAGGATTGACACCAGGCCTCAGTCCTGTGCCATTCTGGACATAGATTAAGGCAGAATAGACAAATCCAATATTCATTTTTCTAAAATCAATTATCCAACAGATCCTCATTGACATGGAAAAGGAAAAACAAACCACTTCCCTGGAGGGGCTCACAGTCTTGTAAAAACAAGTAGAGAAAATAGTCATCCCCAGTGTGGTCAGCTGAGACTGAAGGAAGACTAAGACAGAGCCTGCCTGGGGCCACGGGGCTCAAGAACTGCCCAACCTGGGGGCAAGGACAGGGAAGGCTTCCAGACCTGAGAAGTTTGACCAGTCCTAAGGGAATAGTGGCTAGCCAGGCAATAAAATGGGAAGGCAGAGGAAACTTTGACATGTGCCAAGGTAACAAAGGAGCTAAACTGTAGGAAATGAAGACATTTAGTATATCTGGAACTCAGTGCAACTGAGTAACAGAAGGAACAAATTAAGCTGGCAAAGGATGCAGGGCCTGATCATCAGGGTCCCTGTATGCACACAGAATCCTTTACCCTAAAGATTCAGGGAAGACTTTGAAAGATTTAAAGCAGGAAAATGACATGATTACATTTGTATGTTAAATTGATCCCCCTGCACCAAGGGTGGAGAATAGATTCAAGGGTGCGAGGGACACACAGACAGGTTGTTCCCTACCTCCCATATTCTCCTTCTTTGTTCTTAACAGATTTTGCTCCATTGACTTGTGGGTTAGCCTGCATTTATTCCTCCAGAACTAGAATCCCCACCCTGTGCTCTGCATCATCTGGCCTTACTTGTTCTTTGGCTTCTGTTGGGGTCCAGCCTTTGAAGGCGTTGGCACCTGGGTGCCTCTCAGGCTGCCTGACTGTGGGACTTTCCCACAGCAACAACTCTAACTGAGTTTCAGTAACTCTGTTCCCTCTATGTGCATCTCAGGTGCAGTGATGACACTAGCTTCCCACAATAACTAGTCCCAGGGAGCTACACCATTCTTTGTTGGCCCTTGTAACCCTGATTGAAACTCAGCAATTTGCCCCTTTAATTATTTTGGAATTGAATAAGCCATCCAGTTCTTGTAGAGACTATCTCCCCATCCCCACTTCCAAAGGACAACTCTGGTTAATCTAATTTGTCAATAAACCTCAAGCATTCCTTTGACAGGTGTTCTTGATCCAGGGATTAACAAATGACTTCATTTGCACCAATAAGCTTGTAGAGAAAGATGCAGATTGCATGCTTAAATGAGATCTCTCTGTGTTTCTATCTCAGTCTCTTGTTACTTGTCTTGCTTACCGCCACTCTCTTTACTGAACAGGCAATTCCCATTGCCATGAGCCACCACAAACAGCACCTTAATGAAGCTGATCTTGAGAAGGGCAGAGTGGAGGGACAGAGTGAAAGTGGGTTGCTCATGTCATCACTTAGCTACTGATGATACTGTGGGCCTGAGCCACCTCTACCTTTGGACTCACAATTTGACATAATTCATTTTCCTTTTTTTAAGTCAGTTTAGGCCAAGTGTTTGTATCACACATAGCCTAAAGTATTCCTAAACATACTAAGGGTAAAAAGAATGGAAACAAAGAGACACAAGAGACTATTACAGTTGTCCAAGCCATAAAAAGAAAACACAAAGGAAAAAAGAGAGAGAGAGCCTGAATTATGACACCCAGCAGTGTTAATGATGGAAGGAAAAGAGCCAAATGCTCAGTCAATGTCATTTCTCTATGTTGCATGAATGATAAATAAATATAATTACCAGACTTCTAATCCAGATAAAAGCCAAACAATAGGTAGAAATCATCATGCTGTCTAAATACCATGCTGGAATTTATTTCAGAGATCAGATGTGAAGATAATATAAATAATATAAGCAGTCATGTTTAAGATTGCTTAATGATTTCAGGTTATTTTAAAATACTGTTTCAGTTTGTACAGATATATCATTGTCCAAATTTTGAGACAAGTAGTCTTGTGTCAGTTCTAATTATTATTATTAAATAGTATAATGGCAACAATGCTTGATGCCACAGATGCATTACTTATGTGTCAAGTGAAATGTGATTTTCTATAATTAATGGTCACACATTTCACATTTTAAGCCCTCCAATGCTGCATTTTAACCAATAAAACCTATAGTAAACCTTTAAAAGTTTGTTAAAGAATTCTTTTATAAATAATATTATTCTTCAAATGTGTTTCAGATTTGTAAATGCCTGTTTTTGACTCTAAACGTTTTTTTCTTAAAGTGAGACAAAGCTTTAGAAATCCAATCTCTTGAAATTACATGATCAGTCAACAAATATTTATTTTTATGTGACATTTTAAGATATTTCTCCAGGTGCTCTGGTCAAAAAGTCCTCAGATATTTTTTCCAACCATCTAATTAAAAGAGTACTACAAATAAGCTTTACTAAAAATAAAAAATATGATAAGTGAATAGATGCATTAAATATACAAAGTACAAAATCTCTGGGAGCTTATAGTAGACAGAGATTACATGAGATTAAGCTAGTCAGCTATAGCAGATACTATGGATTCCATTGTACAGCTCTTTCCAAATGCCTTCCAAGAATACCAATGGCAAATTTACAATCTGTATTGTTCAGGCTTTTTGCAGCTCCAGGGCATAAATGGTCTAGGTGCTGCCACAAAGCCGTACAAATGTGAGAAGTCTGCCCCAGGAAGAAGAAATCACACACACAGTTGGCTGTTCCTACTATGTAGTGGCATAAATGTGGGCTTCTAGGGTAATTCTGGTTGAAGCTATCATGCCCTTTCCCTGATATAACAGGTTCCAAATGTCATGAGGCTATGGAAGTGAGGTTTTTACTACATTCCACATCTTTTGGCTGCTGTGATTACTAGTGTATAGCATCCCACCTGGTTTTCTGACCTATCTAGGGTTTCTGTAAGTTGCTTAATACTCACTAATAACTCTCTCCTTTCTTAAACTAGCTAGAGAGAACTCAGCCTGTCACATGAAGTCACGGAAGACTTTATAAAACAGGAAATTTGGGCTAGGCATTTGAAAGTTGAGGAGAATTTGAATTCAAAAAGAGAGAGAAGGGGAAATTCCAGGTGACAAGAGGAAGAAAAGAAGCAGTGGGGGGTGGGGGTACACATGGAAAATAAAATAGTGAGACTAGAGTAAAGTGCTTACATTGAAGAGGCGTGGCAATGAGATGGAATAAGAGGTCAAGATTAGACTGGCCCCCAGATCTTTATCCCACAGAAACTAACATAGGCTCTTGGTTCTTACCCTAAATCCAACCCAAAGGGCATCAAAGAATAGGTAGATATGATGTTC
Source organism: Phyllostomus discolor (assembly GCF_004126475.2). Taxonomy (NCBI): domain Eukaryota; kingdom Metazoa; phylum Chordata; class Mammalia; order Chiroptera; family Phyllostomidae; genus Phyllostomus; species Phyllostomus discolor. The sequence continues at coordinate 110,664,010 of NC_040903.2, read as the reverse complement.
AAACTTGAAAACAAAAGTAATCTAAGACCAGGAATAAAAATATAGATAGTATGTAAAAAAGCATGAATAAAAGAGAAAAGTCATAATTAAATTCTAATAATAATTCAGACACCATAACATAATAGCTAAAGATGTGAAGCCATGCCAGATTTGCTGAGCTTATATCTCACCTTTGGCTTTATCATTTACTTGCTGTGTAACCTTGAACAAGTTCCTTGGCTTAATTGTACTTCAGTTTCCTCAATTTTAAGGAGCATATATTTCATCTACCTCATAAGGTTAATGTGAGGATTAAATGTGTTACTATATGTAAGTTACTTGGAACCATGCCTGGTAGCAGTAAGTACTACACAATAGTTTATTATTATAATTAATACATAAATTTGTTCAACTTATTGATGAAAAGTATATATTACTCAGATTGAATTAAACAGCTTAGACAATAATTTTTTCTTCTCAAAATTTAAGAATACAAAGATTGAAAATACAGATAAAAATAAAAATAAATCATAAATAAATATGCATCTAATAATATAACTTGTCGGAGACATTTAATACACTCCTCTCAGAAAGTGATTAATTAAATTGTCAAAATTAACATACATAGAAGATTTAAACAGCATAACTAATAAGCCTGAAATATTAGATATACATAGAATCTTATACCCACTAAATATAAGAAATATAATTTTTAAGGACACATGTAATATTTACAAATATTGACCATGTATAGACCACAGAGTAATCCTCAATAAATTACAGAAAAAAATAGTATTGCATGAGCTATGTTTGCTAATCATGAAGAAATGAAAGTGAAACTCATTAGCAAATAGGTTAGCTAAAGAAAAAGTCCATATGTCTGAGTGCAAAATACTACTAGATTTTATTTGAAGAAGACATTATAAAAAAATTTGAAACACTTACAGCCAAACAATAAAAATAGTTCTGTGACTATGCATGTGATAAAGAAAATATGATACTAAAATAGAAATTTGTAATTCCAGAAACAGTATCAGAAAACAAGAAAGATCAAAAAGAAACCAAAGTGTATGCCTAAAGTGTGAGCAAAGTGTATACCTAAATGTATGGTTTATTTGTCCTGAAAGCTTTCTCCACAGCTATAATTTAATAAAGGGAAATTTAAGGAGACATACAAACTCTTAATTTTTTTCTTATCAAAAATCTCAGTTTAGAACTTCTGGCCAAGATGGAGGCATAGGTAGATATGCTTTGCTTTCTCACACAACCAAAAGAAGGACAGCAACTAACTTAAAAGCAAAAAAACACGCAGAATGGCCAGAGAATTGAGTTGTATGGAAGTCTGACAACAAAGGAGTTAAAAAGAAATATTCATCAGACAGGTAGGAGGGGTGGAAACAGGAAGCTGAGGTGGAGAGGACAGGTGGCAAGGTGACAACTAGAGGGCCAGGTGGTCCCACATTTATGTGGGAATAAACCAAGAGGAACAACTGAGAAGCAAGACAGACCACACAACCCAGAGTTCCAGTGCAGGGAAATAATGCCTCAAAACTTCTGGCTGTAAAATTCTGTGGGGGTTGAGCAGTAGAAGAAACTCTCAGTCATACAAGAGAGTCCACTGGAGAGACCCATGGGGTTCTAGAATGTATACAAATAAACCCACCCACTTGGGAATCAGCACCAAATGGCCCAATTCATTTGTAGGTAGTGGAAGATACCACTGGAAGTGGGACAAGAGTTGGCCAAGTAGCATTGTTGCCTCTCTGACCCCTCACCCACATACAGAACCACAACATAGCAAAGTGGGTTGCCCCACCCTGGCCAATACCTAAGGCTCCACCCCTTACATTGTAATAAGTGTGCTGAGACAAAGAAATAAGGCCTAAATGAAAGAACAGATCAAAACTCCAGTAAAAGAACTAAGCAATGAGGAAAGAGCCAACCTATCAGATACAGAGTTTGAAACACTGGTAATCAGGATGCTCACAGAGATGACTAAGTGTGGCCACAAAACAAAGGAAGAAGTGAAGGCTATACAAAGTGAAATGAGGAAAAATACACAGAGAACCAAGAGTGAAGGGAAAGAAACTGAGACTCAAATCAACAATTTGAAACAAAAGAAAGATAAACATTCAACTGGAACCGAATGAAGAAAGAAGAATTCAAAAAAAAAACGAGAAGAGGCATAGGAAGCTCTGGGAACTTTAAATGTACCAACATCCAAATCATAGGCACGCCAGAAGAAGAAGAGGAAGAGCAAGAAGTTGAAAACTTATTTGAAAAAATAATGAAGGGAAAACTTCCCAAACCTGGCAAAAGAAACACACATACAAGTCCAGGAAGCTCAGAAAGTACCAAAAAATTTGGACCCAAGGAGGAACAGACCAAGATACATCATAATTCAATTACCCAAGTTTAGATAGGGAGAGACTCTTAAAAGCAGCAAGATAAAAGGAGTTACCTACAAAGGAGTTCCTATAAGACTATCAGCTGATTTCTCAAAAGAAACCTTGCAGGCACGAATGGGCTAAAATAAACATTCAGCACCATGAATGGCAAGGATCTACATCCAAGATTACTCTATCCAGCAAAGCTATCCTTTAGAATGGACAGGCAAATAAAGTGCTTCCCAAGTAAAGTCAAGTTAAAGGAGTTCATCATCACCAAGCCCTTATTATATGAAATGTTAAAGAGACTTATCTAAGAAAAAGAAGATCAAAATTATGAACAGTAAAATGACAACAAATTCACAACTATCAACAACTGATCCTAAAATAAAAAAAAAAAAACTAATAAAACTAGAATAGGAACAGAATCACAGAAGTGGAGATCACATGAAGAGTTATCAGTGGGGGACGGAGGGTGAAGAATGGGGGAAAGGGAACAGGGAATAAGAAGCATAAATTGTAGATACAAAATATTATAGGAAATAAAGAAGCCAAAGAACTTACATGTACAACCCATGGACATGAACTAAGGGTGGAGGGGATGGGGGAGTTGCAAGGCAGAGGGGAATAAAAGGGAGACAAAAATGGGACAACTCTAACAGCATAATCAATAATATATACTTTGAAAAAAGGTCTCACTATATGTTATTTCAGGCACTTGCAGCACCATGTTCTTAAGAATGTTTATTTTTCATCACACTAGTAAGACTCAGTAGTCTGACTAATTTCATTGACCCTTCTTTTCCATCTAGCAACACAGCACCAGCTGCAAGATTCAGCCAGCACCAGCTCTTGCTCTCAGACTTCTGTGCCAGAAACCTTCATGAAGTCACCTGATTCCATTTCCCAGGCAAACTCAGACAAACAAGACCAACATGGTTTCTCAGGTCTTTCCATTCTCCTGGTCCTAAGTATTTTTATTTCTCCTCACTATTTTCAAAATATTGATTTGGAAAATTTTGATGATTAGAACAATAAATCATCTAGTTTCCACTTGTATAAAATTTCCTTCTTTCTTTAAAAATCAAAAGATATATAAAACATAAAACAGGACTAAATACTCTCAAGTATGCATATATAGAATATATCTATACATATACACATATATTTATATGTATAAATATATTAGGAGGGACAACATTTAGTACTGTCTTGCTCTAAGTTCTAAAAAAAAAACAATGATTCCAAATGACAAATATCCCTGTCCTGAGACATTACAATCTAGTTAGGGCTGGGGGAAGAAGCAATAAACAAAATAAGTCAGTATATCATATAGTAAATGATGCTAAGGGGAAAAGTAAAGCAAGTAATGTCTAAGTAGTGCCAAGAGTTAGGAGAGAAATGGATGGCAATGATTAAAGGACACATTTAGAGCTTAAATCTGACTCTAGTCAGAAGACTTTATCATCACTCTCCAATAAATCAATAAATACCAAAACTGCCATTATTATAAATACCTGTTTTCCTTCATCCTTTCCCCATTTTTTATCTTTCTTTTACATTTTTTATTTTAATTGTTGTTCAAGTGCAGTTTTCTGTCTTTTACTCCCATCCCAACCCACCCCCCAGTGCTCCCCACCTCCCTACCATTTACACCCCCTAGTTTTTGTCCATGTGTCCTTTATACTTGTTCCTGTAAACCCTTCCCCTTTACCCCTGAAATTCCTGCCCCTTTCCCCTTTTTAAGCAGCCACCAATTTTCTATAGTTTATTCATTTTTAATGACTTTACAATCCATTTTTCATTTTCATTCTCCATATGTAGACATTCTTTTCCCCTTTCCTCACCCCAAAACCCAAAAGGTGCTCCCATCTTTACCCATCCAGAGAACCTCTCAGGAGCCTGGCTGACACTTTTGGCTTCTGCATTCTATCTTATATTGTCACAACTCTCTTTGTGTACCCAGCACTCACTGCTATAAACTCTTGGTGTTTGAGTACAAAGGAAAATCTCAAGTGTTAATGCTTTAGGGATGAAATTTTTTCTGTATGAAAGAATGTGAATGATTAAAATATTATAAACTATTGAAGCTGTATTATACAATTCTGTAGTTGGCATGAAAAAATGTTTCATGAAGCCTCCTAGATATCTGAAGATTTTCTCTGTAGCTTTTGAAGCCTCAGATTCCTCATCTATAAAATGAAAGGTTTTGAGATCAGAAGAAATGTAGGCAGTTAAGAGAGTTTCAGAGTAAGGTTTTGGAATTTTCCTGCTTCCCAGAAATGGGTAATTCAGAATTCACCTAGTTGTAGCTGTACACATCTGCCTTTGTGGCCAAGAACATTTTCTAGAATATAACATTTAGCCACCTAAGAGCAAATCCTCACTTTTCCCTTTCTATTATAAATCAGTCAAATACAGGAACAACTCAAAAATATTGCAGATTTGATTCCAGACCAACAAAATAAAGCAAATAAAACAAAGAAGTGAATAGTAATCATTTTGTTGGTGGAGTTTCTTGCCTTCAATTTGTAAAAAATTCAACATCCTAAGGAAAATCTAGATGCCAGCAGAGCATGTAGAAATTACATTCACCTCCTTCCAGGAAAAAACTGAAATTACAACTAAAATATGGAACAATCAACCTGAATAACCAACTGAAGACTAGCTTAATAGAGGTCTTATAAACAAGGATTTACTAGCCACATTGGAAGGTAAGGCAGAGACAGGGATAGGGCAGGCTTTGTACCCACATGCTATGGCTAAGAATCCAGAAGGATATCTCAGCTGCAAAGGTCACCCCTGAGGAGCAAGGGGGTTCAATTCCACAGCAGGCTCCCCAGCACAGATCACCAGAGTAAGGAAGAGGCAACCACATAACATCTGGTTGTGACAATCAGTGGGGATTCTGTCTGCCAAGGAAAGACAGGAACTGGCCAGAAACCCAGGCTCTGTTTTTAAGGGCTAGCACACAAAATCTCTTTTGTAGCCACTCACCCTGGGCTCTGACACAGGGAAAGCAACTCAGAGCACACTAGACTAATGTGAGGAGAGACTTGGTTGTATGGCTCCAGGGGGAAAGCTGAAAAAATAGCTGCCATGGTCCCTGTACTGTATTGCTCTCTCACATTGTCCACAGATGCCATCACTCTTGGGTCAAACATTAGCCTTCATATGACACCATCATGGGACAATGCAAATAGCCCCTTCTGACTCCCTGTCATTCAACCCTGCCAAGCTCGCAGCCTGTAGTGCCGAGGACCAGGGAAACTCCAAGGGTGCCAGAGAATGTGTTGTTTGGCTCTGAGGTGGTGGCCATTTTCTCCCCTTTCCCAGGAGCCTTACTGGTGCCCCACCTGCATGGAATATCCACTAGCCCTACCCTCCCACTCCTGGCAGCCTCATATTGCTGAGCTCTGGCTCTATAGGAAGTCCAGGGAGATTCCAGGACTGACTGAGTTGTGTGGCTCTAGGGTGAGCACCATTTTGGGCTCATACAACCAACTGGCAAAGAGACCTCCTTTTACAAGGCCAAATCTTGCTCTGTTTGGGCCTCATAAACTCTGCTGGGTTGATCTTGGTGACTCCCTGGGAACTCACTCCACAACAAATTTCTGCAGGCACCCAGCAAGTGGCAGCTGGCCTTGGTAATTCCCTGGTACATTTGCTGAGGAGCCTCAGTCCTAGCCCTAGCACTGATTTTAAATCAGTATCAGTTTGGCAACTACCACTCTCCCCTACCTAGTGACTCACTGAGAACTTACCTCACACAATTCCTATATAGCCAAGAAGCTTTTTCAGTGAATGAGTCTAATAGGTAACCAGCAGATAAAGGCTGGCATTTTCTTGACCTGCCCCCTAGCTCAAAGTCAGTGGAAGCTGACATTGGTACATAGCTTGGCCCTTCCCACATATACACTCAGGCCCAGAAGTGGAAGCTTCAAACTGTGGATTGCATTGTTGATCCAAACAGATTGCCCAGGGCTAGTATAGGCAGTGTCTAATATTGTGTTTCACAAGAGTTTCTCTTCCATGATACCTCAGAACAAACACACACAGTGCAGGGCTTCATACAACATCAGACTAGGAGCCAATTCACTCCACATCTGGTACATACAAAAGGAATATCTTGACAGGCAACAGACCATGCTGAGGTGAATTCCACTTCATGTGGTCAGCATCTACACAGCACCTCATACACTTTGGTTGAGAATAACCCTCACAATCAGCCAATCTGAGGTTGTTTGACCCAATCATATGGGCCAGAGCAGATAAGATTCAACTACAAAAGGAGGTCTCACATAGGAACATTTCTGGAATACCCAGATCAGGTGATCAGGGAAACCATGCCACTGGTATCCATAGGACACCTACTACATAAGGCTGCTATACTAAAGTTGAGAGACATGGCAGATCTGCCTAATACATAGAAACATGCACAGAGAGGAGGAGAGGAAGACAAATTGAGGAGATGGAGAAACATGACCCAAATGAAACAACAGGAGAAATCTTCAGAAAAAGAACTAAATGAAATGTCAGCAAGCAATCTACCAAACATAGAGTTAAAATCCATGGTTATAAGAGTACTCAAGGAATTGAATGAGAACTTCAACAGTGTTAATAAACAACAGAGAAGCTATAAAAAAGAATGTGTCAAAACTGAAGACTACAATATCACAAATGAAGAATACAGTAGCAGGAATCAACAGTCTAGGTTAGATAAAGCAGAGGATTAAATCCGTGATTTGAATGACAAAGTAGCACAAAACACCCAATCAGAGCAGGAAAAAAATATTTTAAGAAATGAAGCATTTAAGGGACTTTTGGAACAACATGAGAGAGACTTCCATCCAAGATGGAGGTGTAGGTAGACATGCAATGCTTCCTTGCAAACCAAAAGAAGGACAACAAGATATTTAAAAACAAAAAACCAAAACTGCCAGAAAACCAAACTGTATGGAAGTCTGACGACCAAGAAGTTAAAGAAGAAACATTCATCCAGACCAGCAGGAGGGGCAGAGATGGGCAGCCAGGTGGAGAGGACTCCTGGCAAAGAGGGAGCTGGAGGACCAAGGTGGGTGAGGCAGCAGATGGTGGACCAGGCAGTTCCACATTCATGTGCAGATAAACCAGGAGGAATGACTGAGGTATGAGACAGACCATGCAACCCAGGATTCCAGTGCAGGGAAATAAAGCCTCAAAACCTGTGACTTAAAAAAAAACCTATGAGGTTTGAGGCAGCGGGAGAAGTACCCAGCCTCACAGGAGAGTTTTTTGGAGAAACCCACAAGGTCCTAGAATGTACACAGACCCACCCACCTGGGAATCAGCAACAGAAGAGCACAATTTGCTTGTAGGTAGGGGAGGAAGTGACTGAAAGTCCTCTAAGAACTAAGCAATTGGAATTGTTACTTCACGGACCCCTCCCCCACACACAGTGCCATAGCTACATGGGTTGCCCCACCCTGGCAAATACCTAAGGCTCTGCCGCTTACTACATAACAGGCTAGCAGAGACAGAAAAAAAAGGACCAAATGAAAGCACAGATCAAAGCTCCAGAAACAATACAACTAAGTCATGAAGAGATAGCCAACCGATCATATGCACAGTTCAAACACTGGTAATTAGGATGCTCACAGAAATGGTTGAGTATAGTCACAAAATAGAGGAAAAAGAGAAGGCTATGAAAAGTGAAATAAAGGAAAATGTACAGGGAACCAACAGTGATGGGAAGGAAACTGGGACTCAATTCAATACTTTAGACCATAAGAAAGAAATAAACAGTCAACCACAACAGAATGAAGAAACAAGAATTCAAAAAAATGAGGACAGGCTTAGGAACTTCCAGGATAACTTTAAATGCTCCAATATCTGAATCATAGGGGTGCCAGAAGGAGAAGTAGGAGAGCAAGAAATTGAAAATTTATGTGAAACATAATGAAGGAGAACTTCCCCAATCTGGCAAAGGAAGTGGACTTCCAGGAAGTCCAGGAAGCCCAGAGATTCCCAAAGAATTTGGACCCAAGAAGGAACACACCAAGATACATTATAATTCAATAACCCAAGATTAAATATAAAGAGAGAATCTTAAAAGCAGCAAGAGAAAAGGAGGGCATTATTTACAAAGGGGTTCCCATTAGACTATCAGCTGTTTTCACAAAAGAAATATTGCAGGCAAGAAGGGGCTGGAAAGACGTATTCGAAGTCATGAAAGACTAGGACCTACATCCAAGGTTAATCCATCCAGCAAAGCTTTCATTTAGAACAGAAGGGTAGATGATGTGATTCCCAGATAAGGTAAAGTTGAAGGAGTTGATCATCACTAGGCCCTCATTATGTGAAATGTTAAAGGGATTTATCTAAGAAAAAGATCATCAAAACTATGAACAGTAAAATGACAACAAACTCACGACTATCAACACCTGAACCTAAAAAAAAAATAAAAAATAAAAAAATAAAAAAACAATCAAACAACTAGAACAGGAACAGAATCACAGAAATGGAAATCACATGGAGGGTTATCAGCAGGGAGGGGGAGGGGAGGAATGGAGAAAAGAGACAGGGAATATGTAGCATAAACCGCAGGTAGAAAATAGACAGAGGGGAGTTAAGAATAGTATAGGAAATATAGAAGCTAAAATACTTATATATACATGAAGGGGGTGAATGTTGGGGTGGTTCAGGGTATAGGGGAATAAAGGAGGGAAAATAGGACAACCATAATAGCATAATCAATAAAATATATTAAAAATAAAAATTAAAAAAAACATGAGGCATGAAGACATTAAAATTAAAATGGAAAAGTGAAAACCAAAAAAACCCCACAAATCTCTTTTTTAAGTATTTTTATTGATTATACTATTACAATTTCCCCATTTTTCCCCCTTGGTCCCCTCTCTGCCCTGCCCTCCCTCCATCCCTTTAACATTCTCCTCCCTTAGTTTATGTCCATGGGTTGTACATATAAGTTCTTTGAGTCCTCTGTTTCCTATACCATTTTTATCTCTCCTCATCTATTTTATGCCTACTAATTATGTTTCTTCTTCCCTGTACCTTTTCCCTCATTCCTCCTTTCCCCCTCACCACTGAAATCCTCCATACAATGTCCATTTCTCTGATTCTGTTCCTTTTCTACTTGTTTTCTTAGTTTTTTTTCATTGTTTTTCTTTTTGTTTAGGGTCATTTGTTGATAGTTGTGAGTTTGTTCTCATTTTACTGTTCATAGTTTTGATCTTCTTTTTCTTAGATAGGTCCCTTTAATATATCATAAAATAAGGGCTTGGTGATGATGAACTCCTTGAACTTGACCTTATCTGGGAAGCACTTTATCTGCCCTTCTATTCTAAATGATTGATTTGCTGGATAGAGTAGTCTTAGATGTAGGTCCTTGCCTTTCATGATTTTGAATACTTCAATACTTCTTTCCAGCCCCTTCTTGACTGCAAGGTTTCTTTTGGGAAATCAGCCAATATTCTTATGGGAACTCCTTGGTAGGTAACTGTCTCCTTTTCCCTTGCTGCTTTTAAGATTTTTTCCTTATCTTTAATCTCAAATAACTTAATGATGACGTACCTTGGTGTGTTCCTCTTTGGGTCCAACTTCTTTGGGACTCTCTGGGCTTCCTGGACTTCCTGGAAGTCTATTTCCTTTGTCAGATTAGGGAAGTTTTCTTTTATTATTTGTTCAAATAAGTTTTCAATTTCTTCCTGTTGTTCTTCTCCTTCTGGCACCCATATAATTGGGATATTGGAATGTTTCAGGTTATCCCAGAGGTTTGTAAGACTCTCTTCACATTTTTGAATTATTGGTTCTTCATTTTGTTCCAGTTGATGTTTATTTTTTCCTTTTGTTCCAAATCATTGCCTTTTAGTCCTGGCTCCCTTCCTGTCACTGTTGGTTCCCTGAATATTTTGCTTTATTTCATTTTTGGTATCTCATTTGTTTTTTTTCATTTTTTTACCAAGCTCAATCAGATCTGTGAACATTTTGATTACCAGGGCTTTAAATTCTCCATCAGATAGGTTGGCAGTCTCCTCGTGGCTTAGTTCTCTTTCTGAGTTTTGCTCTGTTCTTTCATTTGGGCCATATTTCTTTGTCTTGGGGTACCTGATAAATTGTAAGTGGGTGGGGCCTTAGTTATTCACGAGGGCAGGGCAAACCTCTTTGCTGCACTGCTGCAATGTCTGTGGGGGAGGGACCAGACAGGGAATATGCAGTTCACCTGCTTGTCTCTAGCACACTTTCCAAGGGACTCTCATATGAGATTAGGAGTTTCTCCCACCACAACAACTGCTGTAGTCCATAGTCAACTCTGAGTCTCAGTTTCCCCTTAAGTCAGCCCAGACCCCACAGCCTGCCCTGCCCTCCAGGTCCATTGCCTCACCTCAGTTTTTCTGAGCTGGCCCACTGGGTCTGCTGCCTCACCCTGGCTTTCTGAGCTGGCCCAAATGGTCTAGGGCCTTATTGATATGGTTGTTCTGGTTGATTTTTTCTTTAATTCCTTGGTTGTTGGAGTTCCATGCAGTTTGATTTTATGGCACTTCTGGTTGTTTATTGATTTTTGATTGGCTATTATCCTCCTTTTGGTTGCATGAGGAAGCAAAGCATTTCTATGTAAGCCTCCATCTTGGCCAGAACTCTCATGCTAGTTGCCCACAAATCTTAAAAGCAGTAAAAAAGAAAAAGACAGTTGTTTATAATGTAGCTCCAATAAAACTGACAGCTGATTTTTCTAAAGAAAGTTTGCAGGCCTGAAGGAATTGTCACAAAATATTCAAAGTGATGACAAGCAAGCACCCATAACCAAGATTACTATACCCAACAAGGCTATAATTTAAAATTGAAAAAGAAATAGAGAGCTTCTCAGACAAAAAAAAGGATTTCAGTACCACCAAACCTGTATTACAAGAAATGTTAAAGGAACTTCTTTAAGAACAAGAAAAAAATAAAGTTATTAAGTATAAAAAGGCAATAAATGCATACCTATCAATAATCACTTTGAATTTAAAAGGTTTAAATGCTCCAATTCAGAGACATAGGATAGCTAAATAGATAAGAAAAATAAGACCAACTACATACATGCTGTCTACAGAAGACCCACCTCAGAATGAAAGACATACAGAGACTGAAAACAAAGGGGTGAAAAAAAAATACTTTAAGCAAATGGAAATAAAATAAAAGCTGGAGTAGCAACAGACATATCAAGCAAACTTTAAAACAGAGGTTATATTTAAGAGATAAAGAAGGACACTACATAATGATAAAGGGAGAAAATTAACAAAAGAATGAAACCTTTTAAACTTTTATACACCCAACATAGAAGCACACAAAAATATAAAGCAAATTTTAATGACCAAAAGGGAGTGACCAACAGTAATATGGTCATATTAAGGAATTTTAACTCTCCATTGACACCAATGAATCAATCTACCAGACTAAAAGTCAATAAGAAAACAGTGCCCTTAAATGACACACTAAGATAGTAGCTTCAAACAACATCTTCAGAGCATTCCAGTCAAAAGCAGCAAAATATATAATCTTTTCAAGTGTACATAGAACACTTTTCTAGGATAAACCATATGTTACAACACAAAACAACTCAATAAATTTAGTAATATTAAAATAATAACAAGCATTTTTTCTGACCTACAAGTATAAAACTAGAAAAAGAAAAATACTGAAAAACATAGAAACACATAGGAGACTAAATAACATGTTACTAAACAATGAATGGGTTAACAAGAAGTTAAAGAAAAAATCAAAAAGATACCTTAAAACAAAAGGAAATGAAAGACAACAATCCAAAATTTATGGGACACTGTGAAGTAATCCTAAAAAGAAAATTTATACCATTTCAAGTCTAGCTCAAGAAACAAGAAAAATCTCAAATAAACAATCTAACCTTACATGTAAAGGAACTAGAGGAAGAAAAACAAGCAAAGAGCAAAGTGAATACAAGAACTGAAACAATAAAGATGAGAGAAGAAATAAAGTAGTCTTAAAAATATGAAAGATTAATGAAACCAAGGGCTTGTTCTTTGAAAAAATAAACAAGTTGAAAAATATTGAGCCAGATACATCAAGAGAAAAAAAGGAAAGATAAAAGTAAATTAAATCAGAAAAAAAGAAGAAAAGTAACAAATGGCAACACAGAAATACACAGGATTTTAAGAAAATATTACAATTACTATACATGTGAACAAATTAGGAAATCTGGAAAAAATAGATAAATTCCTAGAAACATACAATCTTCCAAAACTGAATCAAGAAGAAACAGAAAATCTGAAAAGACACATTACAAAAATAAATGAATCAAAGCAATAATAAAAAAATTTCAATAAAAAAGCCCTGGACTGGATGGGTAGCTTTACAAGTTAATTTTCCCAAACATTCAAATGAGAATGAGCACCTGTCTTTCTCAAACTATTCCAAAAAAAATTCAAGATAAAGGAAGATTCTCAAATTCGTCTTGAGAACCCAGCATTACCTAAAACCAGGTAAAGACACCAGAAAAAAATTCCAGGCCAATATCCCTGATGAATGCAGATGTTAAAATCCTCAACAAAATATTTGCAAACTGGATCCAGCAATTCATTAAAAAGATCATGCATCATGATCAAGTGGGATTTATTCCAAATATACAAGGTTGGTACAATATCTTCAAATCAATACACTTGATATACCACATAAACAGAATGAAGGATAAAATCCACATGTTCATGTTAATAGATGTAGAAAAAACATTAATAAAATCCAGCATGCATTCTCAGCAAAGAGAGAATAGAGAGAGCATACCACAACATAATAAAGGACCTATATGAAAAATGTATTGCCAACATCATACTTAATGGGGAAAAACTAAAAGTGTTTCCCTTAAGATCAGGAACAAGATGGCAATGTACACTTTACCACTGTTATTCAACATAATACTTCAAGTCCTAGCCACAGCAATTAGAGAAGAAATAAAAGCCATTCAAATGGAAGAGGAAGAAATATAACTGTCATTATTTGTAGATGACATAATCTGCAATCAATATAGACAACCTTAAATTCCACCAAAAAAATACTAGAACTGATAAATGAATCCAGCAAAGTGTCAGAATACAAAATTAATATTTAGAAGTCAGTTGCATTTTTACACCAATAGTGAAATATCAAAAAAGAAACTAGGAAAACAATTCCATTTACTGTTCCAAAAAAAATACCTAGGAATGAATTTAACCATGGAGTTAAAATGCCCACACCCAAAAAGTTATAAGATATGGAAGAAAAATATAGAAAATTATATAAATAAATGGAAGCATGTATCATATTCATGGTTAGGAAGATTTAGCATCATTAAAATATATATCAACCCAAAGCAATCTATAGAATCAATGCAATTCTACCAAAATATCAATGGCATTGTTCACAAAACTGGAACAATTCAAAAATTTATATGGAACCACAAATGACCCTGAATAGCCACAATAATCTTGAAAAAGAAGAATAAATGTGGAACTATCACTACTTGATATCAAACTATACTACAAGACTATAGTAATTAAAATAGTCTGATACTGACAATAAAAACAGACATATTGATAAGTGAAAAAGAATAGAGATCTCAGAAATAAATCCATACCTATAGGTCAATTAACATATGACAAAAAAAGGCAAGAACACACAGTGGGGTTAATATTGTCTATTCTAATAAAGGTTTCTGGGAAAATTGTATAGCTGTATGAAAAAAATGAAACTAGGCTACCTTCTTAAACTATAAACAAGAATAAACTCATAAAAAAGATTAAAGATTTAATTATAGGACTCAAAATCATAAAACTCTTAGAACAAAGTATAGACAGTGAAATCTCTGATATCTCTCTTAGTAATATTTTTTGTGATATACCATCTTAAAAAAGAGAAGCAAAAGAAAAATAAGCAAATGGGACTACATAAAACTAAAACATTTTTGTACAATAAAGGAAACCATTAACAAAACAGAGATCCCACTGAATGGAAGAACTTATTGACCAATGATACATCCATAAATTTTGAAGACCTCATACAACTCAACACCAAGAAAACATCCATTTAATAAATGGGCAAAGTGCCTTAATAGACACTTCTCCAAAGAAGACATACAGAAGGCCAATAGACATATGAAAAGATGCTCAATGTCACTAATCATCAGAGACATGCAAATTAAAACCACAATGGGATACTACCTCACACCTGTCAGAATCTCTATCATCAATAAATCCACATATTTATTGCTGTCCAGTGTTGTTGAAGATGTGGAGAAAATGGAACCCTTGTGCATTGTTGGTGGAAATTCCAATTGGTGCATCCACTGTGGGAAACATTATGGAGGTTCCTCAGAAATTTAAAAATGTAACTGTCTTTTGACCCACTGATTTCACTTTCAGGTATATATTTGAAGAAGCTTAAAACACTAACTGGAAAGAATATGTGCACCCTTATTTTCATTGCAGCAATATTTACAATAGCCAAACTATGAAAACAACCAAATGAGCATCAATAGACTGGTGGATAAAAAAGCTATGGTACATATATATGACATCTGTCCAGAAGGTATTCAGCCATATAATATAAAAAATAGAGACATTTATTGAAGAAGATACCAGATACAAGAAATGTTGTACATAAGACAATGAGTGATATCTTAGTCCCCTTCAAAGTAAGCACCTTGGGACCTCAAATGATTCTCCCATTCACCATCAGGTGCCCCATCTGTTTCCCTGAATCTCTTCAATGGTTAGAAATCTCTTCTCTTTCAAAGGTGATATTAGTTTTGGGAAAAGCAAGAAGTTGCAGGACACCTACTCTGGGTTGTAGGGGGGCTTGAATCATCTAAGTGACTTGATGTTTCACCAAAATTTCTGCATAAGATGTGATGCATGAGCAGGGGTATTGTCATGATGAAGCTGCCAATCACCAGTTGCCCATACTACAACCTTCTGAATCATCTGAATAGTTTCCATGGAGGAATGTCCAAGTTTAAGCCAAAATTTGATGCTGATTCTTTGTTCTACTTGCTCAGTCATTTTGAATGCCATGGCCATGCTCACTCAACTTTGCCTACTGCCCTCACTGACTAGTACATTCATCATTGTTCATGTATGCTCATTCCAGTCCTTTCTCCTTGGCTGCCAGATTACAGCAATGTCATGCAAACTGTTCTTGTTATATTAACAATGGCTGGAGCTTTTCCGGACAGGCTTTGTACAATGGAATATTATTCAACCATAAAATATAATTCAATCTTACCATTTGTAACAGCTTAGATGGACCTAGAGGGTGTTAAGCTAAGTGAAATAAGTCAGCTTGGGAAAGACAAATTTCATATGAAACCACTTACATTTGGAATCTAAAGAACAACACAAACAAACATAGAAAATTGAAACAGAATCATCAATACAGAGAACAGACTGATGGTTTCCATAGAGTAGAGGGTGCTGGAGGACTGGGAAAAAAATATGAAGGGATCAAGAAGTATGGATTGGAGCCCTGGCTGGCATACCTCAGTGGATTGAGCACAGGCTGCAAACCAAAGTGTTGCAGGTTCAATTCCCAGTCAGGGTACATACCTGGGTTGCAGGCCATGACCCCCAGCAACCACACATTGATGTTTCTCTCTCTCTATCTCCCTCCCTTCTCTCTCTAAAAATAAATAAATAAAATCTTTTTTAAAAAAGAAGTATGGATTGGTAGTTATAAAATAGTCATGGGAATATAAAATGCAGCATAGGAAATATATTCAATGATATTTTATATATTACATATACTGTACATATCATTAAATATATTATTGAAATGTGGTCAGTGATATATGAATAGTGCTAGCTGAATACTGGAAATATCAAGGGTAACACTTTGCAGAGTATATGATTGCCTAACCATTATGCTATTCACCTTATGGTGTCTTCAAACCATTTGTTCTGGTGTCATATTTATGATTCAAAGAAGATGGACAATGTCACCCCACAGCTGACAGGGAATTTTAATGTTAATGATAACAATAATGAATAAAGAACACAGTAAGGTTTTGAGACTAATCTGTAGTGTCTTTTATTGAAAAGGACAAGACTCAAGAAACAAGTTTCTACCACTTGTGAATGCTTTTCCTTATAAATCACTGATTGCAAATATAAGATTATAAATTACTGTAAGCTGCTGGGGTGACTTTTTAGTGATACCAATTACCATAGACTCTGGATTGACAATGGTAACACCGGTGTGAGCAATTTAATTCTCTGTGAAGATGATCCTGAGGAAAAGTACTAATAAATGGGATTATTAGCTACCTGGGTAAGAAAAGAAAATACTTCGTGAAGAAAAAATTTTAGAAATATCAGCTAAGTAATGAAATTTCTTGCTTTGTTTCAGCAGTTTTAAAGATGGACTGTACTAAGCAACTAGCAACTAAGCAGCCTTGCCTTGTTATTCTCAGTGGTATCCATTTGCACACCTATTCATACTCATTAACCCTTACTGTCTGACAGCCTTCCTGCAATATCCACAAAAGGGGGCACTGCTCTCAGCTCAGTGATGTCTTGTGTTATGCCTGCACCTGAACAGAAGGCCACATGGTGCCTAGGGGTGGGAGATCCAAGATGAACCTCAGGTAGGTACCCTGGTCCATGGAGTGGCAGGGCAGAAAGGCCCTGTGTCCAGCAGCCCAGATGCTACAATTTAGCAGCAACTCTTCCTGAGCCAAGAGAAGGAGCTCTTTTTTTCACCTCATAAAATGCACTCTCATTACAGCCTTGACATTATGTACAGATAAACAACATTACCAATATTTAAAGAATATTGTAATCATGTTTTGTAGAGTATACAAATTAACTGGGACTTGAAGTTTTCAAATAATTTATGGAGTCTAATAATACTTGTACCAAAGTTACTAGAATTATACACAAATTCTCAAAGGTATTCACAACAATGAGGGGTGATGTTGGGGAGGAGGTCACAGATACCATAAAAGTTCTTGTAATGACCTTCTTGCAATTAATCTGACTCAGTTACTCAGTGTTTTCCTACACACACATTTCCTCTAATGCTGCTCTTACTTATATGTTCCTGTTGGGGTTCTCACAGGACACTGACTCCAGTCAGTGTTAACTTCTGATGAATGCCTATAATCTATGTGAATGAATACCAAGAACATTGGTACTGCCTGGGCCTACATAAATGTCTTTAGCACCTGACATTGGAGACCTTCCTTCCTTGTGGCTCAGTGACATAACTGTCCCTGCCCTCCTTTACCTTTCTCATTCTTTTCCTACTTATAATAGAAGAAAGCAAAAGAGAAATGCCTCAGAGAGGAGCTGAGTTCAGTCACCAGAGGGAAAGCTTTGCCAAGATAGTTCTAAAAAAGCTTGCTCTCCACTTCGGCTCAGAGGCAAATGTGCCTCCTCCCTAAGCAGCACTTGGGAGGGAAGGAGACAGACAACCAGTACATATGGAAGGGACAAGGATTCCCAGGCTGCTGTGCCTGGGAACAGTGCCTTTACCAGCCCACGAAGTTCCCACACCTACAGAGGACAAATGCTGTTTTTAATTCCTTATCCACCTGTGTGTCTGTCTCCCAGATTGGGGACTCTCCTAGGAGGGGGCCGAGAACTTCTTTTTGCTCACATTGCATCCTCAGGCATTGCACAGGCCTGACACTACTAGAGTGGGCATTTAATAGATGTCTTTTTAATAAACCAGATGTTTCAGGCAATGGACTCCCTCCCCCCATGTTCCTCTGTCCCTCAGGCTTCATTTTGGCCCTTTGTGATCACCCTCACCTTCATCCACATCTAGACTCTGACTTTACCTGGATGAGATATTGAGGAAGGAGCAGAAAGCACTTTGAGAGCTTCTCACTGAACTCCTTCACACTGGCCCCAAAAGACAGACATTCAAGGTAGTTCAGAGAGCAGGTATACTAATTCATAATTCAGTGCTCCAATTATTTGCACCTATTTTTTCTCCCAAGTTTAATTCACCAAAGCCAGGCCCAAAATGAGGAACTGATCTGAGAAACACTTTGGAGGGGAGCATGCACCATCTCCCACCCACCCAACACACACACACACACACACACACACACACACACAATTTACCAGTTTTCTGACTTGGGACAACCCATTAAACCAAGTTCTTTATCTTTCAAAACTGAGTGTGTGCCCTTGGTTGCTCCTGGGGTCCCTCTGAGGATCCTAGGAAATGGTACCAGACAGGGCTTTTTAAGAGTTAATCACAACCTAGGATGAAAGTATTGTTGTTTCTGAGTCCATTTACAGCTAGTAAAGATCGGGGATATTGTAGTAAATTAAAGGGGACCCTGTAGTGCCATCTTTTTGTTTCCCCGAGCTTAGCTCAGCCTTTTTCAGGGCCTGCAACATATGCAAATAGTTTGGGTCATTTGTTGGCACAGTTTAATTTTACCAGAATTTACCTCCCTCTATATTTTACTCCCACTCAATGCAGCAGTTTTAGCCATTTTGAAGCCCTTGAATGGGAATGGAACACCCATCTTATAAGCTTCCTTAGGAAGGCATTTGAATAGCAAATTATTTGTCACATTAAAAAAGTGAGAAATTTTACATTACAGACTTTCCAAAGAGAAGAACATTCTCTCTCTACAGAAAGAGTGAGAATGGGAGGAGTAGCCTCTGGAGAAATTCTCTTCCCTTTCCTGTGAGCCATTCCTGCCTTTTTCAGCACAGAAACCCACTATGCCTTAGCAGTGCAAGCTAAAGGAGAGGTTGAGAGGAGGGGTTGGGAGGCTGGAAAGATCCTATAATCCTAACCCAGGAGTAAAAACCAAGCAGCCCCCTAGTCCTCTGCCCCAGTGTGTGCCTTGCCCAGACCTGTTTCTGAACACACAGCCTGAACTCACTGGCCCTGTGAACACTGTGGGATGGGATGAAGGGAAGAAAATACTAGTTACAAGAAAAGATATAAAATGAATATTTAAAAATAAAATCTAAGGAACAAAAATAAAAGTAAAGGAATAAGAGCAAAATGAAAAGGGATGGCAACTGGGAAAATGCAGAAGGACTGCATAATGTCATCATAGGGACATCCAGAGAGAGACATTACAGCACATCATTGGGAGAATATTCCTAATATTACCAGGGAAGATGAGGTTTTTGTAATGTTGAGAGAAAAGAATTTTAAACAACCCAAGCATGGAGAAGTTTAAATGTGATGGCAAGATCTTATTAGGGTTAAGAGAATTAATATACCCTTAGGGATGTAGAGAGCAGGCAGAATCTAGCAACAAGGGCCACAAGGTTCCTGTTAATTCTGCATATATTTTCTGGTTCTCAGTAAAGAACAAGGTTCCATTCAAGCCATCCAACCCAACTTCATGATTCTTCCTTGGCTTCTGTTGGGCCTCCTTGCAACCAATCCTTTTCCTGAATCTACTGGTGTCCCATGCCCTCTATCTAATCAGATTACCTTTATGATTTTTCCCAGGCTAGGCTCTGCTCTTCTGTATTGTCACAGTGGCTCTCACTGGGCATGTCCAAAAGTAGAAACACTTCCCCCTGTACTATCTTTACTTCTATGGCACATGTCACAAACTTCTCTTACATTATCTGGTTTCTACTGTGCCTATGCCCAACAGAGGAGTTCCCCCCGCCCTTCTGGGAATCCAGTATCAGGCTAGTGACACCCCAGGAAGATTTTCTTGTCCACAGTGCGGACTGAGTCTCCTGGCAAGCAATCTCCTGTAAATTAGTCTGTTTATGCTATAGCTCCCTAGTACACTCACTGGAATGCTATCCTAACATCTGCTTCAGCTTCCTAGGTTATTGAGCTTAATATTTGATCCCCTTATCCTCCTTCCCTATATTAACAATTAGCTAACTCAACTAATATGAAGTTTCCCAGCAGCTAGACACAAATTGTAACACGAAACTTCTCTTATTTCTTTTTTTATGTTATTTTATTTTTATTTTAACTTTTGTTCAAGTACAGTTTTCTATCTTTTACTCCCATCCCAGCTCACTCCTGCAGTCCTCCCCACCTCCCTCCCATTTCTACACCCCCACCCCTAGTTTTTGTCCATGTGTCCTTTATACTTATTCCTGTAAACCTGTCCTCCTTTCCCCTGAAATTCCCTCCCTTCTCCCATCTGGTCACTGTCAGTCTGTTCTCTATCTCAGTGTCTTTGGTTATATTTTGTTTGTTTGTTTTGTTGTTTAGGTTCCTGTTAAAGGTGAGATCATATGGTATTTGTCTTTCACCACCTGGCTTATTGTACTTCGCATAATGCTCTCCAATTCCACCCATGCTATCACAAAGGGTAGGAGCTCTTTTTTTCTTTCTGATGCATAGAATTCCATTGTGTAAATGTACCATAGTTTTTTTAATCCATTCATTTACTGATGGGCACCTAGGTTGTGTCCAACACTTGGCTATTGTAAATTGTGCTGCTATGAACATTGGGGTGCATAGGTTCTTTTGGATTGGTGTTTCGGGATTCTTAGGATATAGTCCTAGCAGTGCAGTTCCTGGGTTAAAAGGCATACCCAGTTTTGGTTCTGAGAAAATTTCATACTGTTTTCCATAGTGGTTGTACCAGTCTACAATCCAACTAACAGGGCACTAGGGTTCCCTTCTCTCCACAACCTCTCCAACACTTGTTGTTTGTTGCTTTGTTTATGATGGCCATTCTGACTGGTGTGAAGTGGTATCTCATTGTGATTTTAATTTGCATCTCTCTGACAGCTAGCAACACTGAGCATCTTTTCATGTGTCTCTGGATCCTCTGTATGTCTTCCTTGGAGAAGTGTCTTTTCAAGTCCTTTGCCGATTTTTTAATTGGATTGTCTTCTTAGAGTGGAGTTGTGTAACTTCTTTATATATTTTGGAGATTAAACCCTTGTCTGATGTATCATCAGCAAATATGTTTTCCCATACAGTTGGTTCTCTTTTTACATTAACACTTTTATCTTTAGCTGTGCAGAAGCTTTTTATTTTGATGAGATCCCATTTGTCTGTTGTTTCCTTTATGTCCCTTGCTCTAGGGGACACATCAGTAAGAATGTTTCTGTGTGAAACAGCTGAGATTTTCCTGCCTACATTCTCCCCTAGAACTTTATGGTGTCATGGTTTACATTTAAATCTTTCATCCACCTTGAATGTATTTTTGTGTATGGTGTAAGTTGGTGCTCAAGTTTCATCTTTCTGCACATAGCTGCCCAGTTCTCTCAATACCATTTGTTGAAGAGGCTATTTTTATTCCATTTTATATCACTGCCCCCTTTGTCAAATATTAATTGACTGTAGAGACTTGGGTTTATTTCTGGGCTCTTTGTTCTGTTCCAGTGCTCCATGTGCCAGTTTTAATGCCAGTACCAGGCTGTTTTGATTACAGTGGCTTTGTAATATAGTTTAGTATCAGGTATTGGGACCCCTCTTACTTTGCTGTTCTTTCTCAATATTGCAGCAGGTACTGGGGTCATTTATAATTCCATATAAATTTTTGAAATGTCTATTCTACATCTGTGAAATACACCATTGCTAATTTAATAATACTGCATTGAATGTATAAATTACTTTGGCAAGTACGGGAACTTTGATGATGTTAATTCTTCTGATCCATGAACATGGTATATGTACCCATTTGTTTGAGTCTTCTTTAATTGCTTTCTTCAGTGTTGTGTTGTTTTCTGCATACAGGTCTTTTACCTCCTTGGTTAGGTTTATTCCTACATATTTTGTTTTTGTTTTTGATATATCAAATGGGATTTTTTTCTTGATTTCTAGTTCTGCTGTTTCATTGTTGGTATACAAAAATGCCTTTGATTTCTTGATATTGACTTTGTATCACACTGTTCTCCCAAATTCATTTATTAAGTCAAGCAGTTTTTTGGTGGAGTCCATAGGATTTTCTATGTACACTATCATGTCATCTGTAAACAATGACAGTTTTTTTCCTCCTTTCCGATTTAGATGAATTTTATTTCCTTTTCTTGGCTGATCACTATGGCTAAAACTTCCAATACTATATTGAATAGAAGTAGTGAAAGTGGACAACCTTGTCTTGTTCTTGATCTTGGTGGAAAAGATTTGTTTTTGCCCATTGAGTACGATGTTGGCTGAGGGCCTCTCATATATGACCTTTATTATGTTGAGAAATGGTCCCTCTATTCCTATTTTCCCAAGTGTTTTTATCATAAATGGGTGCTATACCTGATCAAATGCTTTATCCACATCTATTGATTTCATCACATGATTTTTGTCTTTGCTTTTGTTTATGTGATTATTACATTTACTGACTTGCAAACATTGAACCATCCTTACACCTCTGGGATGCATCCCACTTAGTCATGGTGTATGGTATTTTTAAAGTATTGTTGCAGGCAATTTGCCAATATTTTGTTCAAGATTTTAGCATCTATGTTCATCAGCAATATTGGTCTGAAGTTTTCTTTCTTTGTTGTGTCTTTATCTGGTTTTTGGATTAGGATGATGCTGGCTTCATGAAAAGAGTTTGGTAGTCTGCTGTCATTCTGGATATTTTGGAATAATCTTTGAAGGATAGGGGTTAGCTCTTCCTTAAATGCTTTGTAGAATTATCCTGTGAAACCATCTGGTCCAGGGCTTTTGTGTGTCAGGAGTTTTCTGATTACTGCTTCGATTTCATTTGCTGTTATTGGCCTTTTCAGGCTTTCTGCTTCTTCTTCATTGAGTTTTGGAAGATCATATTTTTCTAAAAATTTGTCCATTTCACCTAGGTCTTCAAATTTCTTGGCATACAGTTCTTTGTAATAATTTCTTACAATCCTTTGTATTTCTGTGGTGTCAGTTTTAATCTCTCCTCTTTCATTTTTTTAATTGTGTTGATTTGGGTCCTCTCTCTTTTTTTCTTGTTGAACCTGCTTAAAAGCTTGTCGATTTTGTTTATCTTTTCAAAGAACCAGCTCCTGGATTCATTGATACTTAGAATTGTGCTTTTAGTCTGTATGTCATTTAATTCTGCTGTGATCTTGGCCATTTCCTTCCTTCTACTTGGTCTGGCTTGTCTTTGTTGTTGTTCCCCCAGTTATTTTAGGCATAGGATTAGGTTGTGTGTTTGAAATGTTTCTACCTTTTTTAGGTTAGCCTGTGAACTTCCCTCTCAGGACTGTCTTCACTGAGTCCCATAAGTTTTGGGATATTATGAGTTCATTTTCCTGTTTCCAGGAACTTTTTGATTTTTTTTCCCTAATTTCATTCTTGACCCATTCATTGTTTAGTAGCATGCTATTCAAGCTCCATGAGTTTGAGTGTTTGGGTCCCCCCCCCCTTGGGGTTGTTTTTTAGTTTCAGTCTCTTGTGTTCAGAGAAAATGCTTGATAAGATTTCAATTTTCTTGAATTTGTTGAGGCTTGTTTTGTATCCTATCATGTGATCTATCTTTGAAAATGTTCCATGTGCATTTGAACTAAATGTGTATTTAGTTTCTTTGGGATGAAGGGCTCTATTATATCAGTTAAGTTCATTTCACCTAGGTCATTGGTCAATGCCACAATATCTTTCTTGTTATTTTGTTTGGAATATCTGTCCATTTTTGACAGCGGGGTGTTAAAATCCCCTACTACAATTGTATTGTTGTCAAATCATTCCTGAAGCCCTATAAGATTTTCTTTATGTATTTGGGGGCTCTTATGTTGGGTTCATATGTATTTACAATATTTATGTCTTCTTGGTGGATTCTTACCTTGAGTATTACAAAATGACCTCTGGGTCTCTTTTAATGGCCCTTTTTTGAAGCTATTTTGTCTGATATAAGTATTGCTACCCTGGCTTTTTTTTCCCTGTCTGTGTGCTTGGAAAATTTGTTTCCAATCCTTCACTTTCAGTGTATATAGGTCTATTGTCCTGAGGTTGGTCTCTCGTAGGCAGCATATATGTGGGTCATACTTCTTATTCTTTCAGTTATTCTGTCTTTTGATTGGAGCACTTAATCCACTTACATTTAAGGTTATTATTGATAGGTACTTATTCATTGCCATTTTCATACCTGTGTTCCTCTCTCTCTCTCTCTCTTTTCTTTCATTTTCTTAAAGCAGTTCCTTTAGCATCTCTTGCAGAGCTGGTTTGGCAGAGGTGTATTCTTTTAGACTTCTTTTGTCTGGGAAGCTTCTTATTTAGCCTTCTATCTTGATTGAGAGCCTTGCTGGGTGAAGTAGCCTTGGTTGCAGACTTCTGGTTCTCATTACTTGGAATATTTCTTCTAATTCTGTTCTAGCTTGGAGTGTTTCCATTGAGAAGTCAGCTGCTAGCCTTATCTGAGCTCCCTTGTATGTTACTTCCTGTTTCTCCCTTGCTGCCTTTAAGATTCTCTCTTTGTCTTGGAATTTTGCCATTTTAATTATGATGTGTCTTGAGGTAGACCTCTTTGGGTTCCTCTTACTTGGGACTATCTGTGTTTCCTGGATTGGTATGACTTTTTTCTCTCATCAAATTAAGGAATTTTCCATCATTACTTTTTCAAATAGGTTTTCTATCCCTTGCTCTTCTTCTCTTTCTGGTATCCCTATTATATGGATATTGTTATGTTTCATATTGTCTTGCATTTGTCTTAATCCCTCTTCATTATTTCTGAGCCTCTTTTCCTTTTCATGCTCTTTTTCGGTGTTTTTTTTCTGCTTTTCCCTCTATCTGGCTGATCCAATCTTCTGCTTTTTTGATCCTGCTTTTGATTCCTTCTACTGCGTTCTTCAGTTCAGAAATTACATTCTTCATTTCCTCTTGGCCCTTGTTGATAGTTTCTATTTTCTTTCTCCATGTTGATATAGTATGCAGTGAGTTCATTGTAATTTCCCTGTAGTTTCTGGTAGCTCATCGTGAGTTCATTGAACTTCCTGATAACCATTGTTTTGAACACAATATCTGATAATTGAGTTGCCTCTATTTCATTTATCATTCTTTCTGAGGCTTCCTCCTTTCCTTTCATTTAGTGATTGTTTCTTTGTCTTCCCATTGTTTGTGAAACTCTTCTTTTTAGCCTCAGCTTCTTACATTGATCTCTTCTAGCTCCCTGGGTTTATGGTATGAACTTCTGTGGTAGAATACCTGTCAGATTCAGCAGTCCAGGATCCTTGATCTCACAAGCTCACTGATCTTGGGCTGTCATTTATGTTGGCTCTGTGTTTGTCTTTGTGTTCTGACTGTTGTTGGCTCTTTCTTTGTTGAGTCCTTCCCACCAGCTGGTTAACTAAAGGTCACTCTGTCCACCACCTTTTGTATTTTGTTGTGCTGGTGAGGGCAGGTTATGTTGAAGCTAGTTCTTCCATGTGTACAAGGTTTTGAGGATTCCCTCTTGCTCTTATTCAGTTGTTTGTACTGGGTAGTTTCTCCACTATTTAGTTGTATTTCCACATAGGTCCTGGATTGAGGTTTGTGTGGTTTCCACTTCCTCTTTCACCTTCTTGTGTCATTATCTGTTAGTGGTTCCTTTGTTGTTGGGTTTCCTCTTCCAGCAGGTATCCTGGTGTTCACGGCTTCCACTTACTCTTTTTTGTGATCCGTTGGAGGGGGAAGGCAAAATGGTTTAAGACAGCAGTAAAGTATTCTATGATACTTACAGTAGCAGCCAGTAGAGAAGAGATAGGAGATATTCTGGCTATATATAGTGTTAACTTTGATCTTCCACCCAACTAGCCACTTTTTAGAAAGGATGGAAAGAAGATAAGACTCTTCCTGGGGATGGAAGGATTGTGAGTTGGATCTAGAAAGCAGTGAGGTTGTGGGACGTCATATTCTGAGGTAAGGTGAGAGTAAAGGATCATAAATAGGTGTGGTGTGTGAGAGAATGGAGTTAACCACTACAGTTATAGAGTTCAGGAAACCATGAAGTGGGCTAAGATCTGGGAGGGGTGTTGTGAAGTATTTACAATTGTATGAAACAGCTATTATTTACAGTAATATTAGAGCAACAATCATATGACAGAATCTATGTGATCTGGATAATAAGAACAGGGAGTATAGGACCTTCAGTCGTGTACTAAAGGAACACGAGTGAAGTCAGGGACAGTAAATTAGCAATATACTATGAAAGAGAGAACAGGGGAAACCTGTCCAATGATTCAATATAACCAGTGAAGCAAAGAAGACTATACAGAAAGAAGAGGAATACAAAAATACTATTAAAATAAAAGATGTAGGAATAATGAAAAATAATAATACAAATATTCAATAACTTGCAGGTTCTCTGTAATAGCAAAGTGAAATTTGTCACACTGTCTCAGGTGTTGGGATGCACCCTCTTTGGGTCCAACTTTAGTATTTTCACAGTTCCAGGCTTTTTGGTCTCATTTGTAGGTATTAAAAGAAAGCAGAAGGGAGGAAGAAGGGATAAAATTGGGAAGTAAGGAAGGGGCAATAAAACAAGAAGGAAGGAAAGAGAGAAAGAAGGAATGGAAAGATAAAAAATAATAACAATTAAAAATTACTTTTTAAAAAAGGCTCTTGTTGGTTTCAAACTGTCCAAACCAGTTTTTCTGGTCTTGCTGGCTGCTGCAGGATGAGGGGAGACTGGTATGGCTTTTCTCCTTTCCCAATCTGCATTCAGTCGGCCTTGAGTGCATTCTCCCCAGAGCTGGTCTTATGCCTTGGGTGTAGGATCCAGGCCTTCCTGAGAGTGCATTTTCCCCATGGTTACTGCTGTGGGCTGGGGTGCAGGTGTGCTCACACTTGGCCAGGCTGCCTCGGTCCTTTCAGGTTTGGGCGTGTACCCTTCCCAGTGCTATGGGGGAAGCACAGGGCCTTCAGTGCAACCTTCAACTCAGCCTCAGGATTGCTGTCTGGCTGGGTGGGAATTAGGCTGGAGCGATCAATGCAGGAGAATTCCCCAAACATTGTCTCTCTTTTCACTTTTTCTTTTTGAGAAATTCCTGCTACTCAAGCTTGCCACTCTACACAACAGTCTGGCTTCTCGCACAACCAATTCTCCAGCCAAACCGGGTACTAGCCCATCACATGGGCTAGTCACAGCCCATCACAGCCCAACTCTCATCTCTCCTAAGCTGGTGTCCACATACTCCACAGCCCCTGTATGTTTGCCACTTAGTCCTTATTCCCCTTTCTGCAACTTCAAGCAACCAGGTCTCTCCCAGTGCTGCTTAAACCTTGTTTGGCTAGGGAGGGAGCAGTTGATCTGGCTCTCTCCTGGCTCTCTCCCTGTGGCAGACCTGGTGCATGCCAGGCCTGGGATTGCAGCTGCCCTAGTCCCTTCACTGGTCCCTGGAACCTTATTGTCCTGAAGCATTCTCCTTACCATCTGATTTTTCAGTGTCCGCTACAATTTTTGGTCTCTTATTTTCATATATGCTTGGGTACTGTTGGCTGTTTGCTCTGTTCCTCTGAAGATCAGCTAGGTTTTTCTCCCGTATGTAGGGGGAAGTGGAATCTGCTCCCTCCTACCTTGTCGCCATCTTCCTCTGTCATAAACTTCTCTTACTTCTATTGCTATCCCTCATGTCCATGTCAAGGTTACCTCATCCCTCATCTGCACTATGAATTAGCTTTATCACCCAGCTTTCTTCTCCTCAGTGTTTTACACTACAGCCTGAAAGCTCTGTTCTAAACATAATTCTAGCTTCCAGTCAAGATAAGGACATAGATAAATGTTATGCTGCCGTCATTTTACAACCATACTCAAAATTACAATTGAATTTCAGAACAACCATCATTGAGAATCACCTTAAGTCTAGCTGGACAGAAGTCCTGTAATAAATGATTTAAAGAAGCCACATCAAGACTAGAAGGAGGGTTGTAGATACAACAGACTGTCCATACATCCACATGTGATGGATAAAAATCAGGAGAAATATTTCAGCTGCAGAGCTTCCCCTTGATGAACAAGGGGTTTTGGCCCTATACCACAACCCCCAGCCTGAGGTTCCAGAGCAAGAAAAAGAAGTCCCCAAAACTTCTGGCTGTGAAAACCAGTAAGGATTGTGGCTGAGTGAAATAAAGGGCTTTTGGAGTCCCAAAACATTCCTCTTGAAGGGTCCATGCACAGACTTACTCACTGATGGACTCACTCAGTCTGAGCTCTAGAGCTGGCTCAGCAGCTCAAAAGTTATCAGAGATATACAGGAAGAAACCGAATTGTCTAACTTTGGAATAAGGGCTAGAAGGACAGATTTCTCCCAGACAAATGCACTTGAAGAGGCTATTGTATGTTTGTTTGTTTGTTTGTTTGTTGTTTATTTTTTCCTGAACCCATACCCTGTAGGCCTGGGAGGTACTCAGTCTATGTCTCCATCAATCTGGCTAAGATTGTTCACCCCAGCCTGGAGATTCACTAAGACTCTGTCCAGCCTGCCTTGTGGGTCTACCCAAGTAGTTTCTCATGGCTTTTCCACACAAACAACTTGTCTTGGCTCATGGTGGGAACTTTCCTAAAATCTCTCCAAGGCTCACAAACCCTTATATGCAGCATCTGGCATCAGTGTGCCCTGTACCATTCACTAGGTGACCCCATGCATGGCACTAGCAGCAGCCAGACTGCAACTTGGATTCTCCCAGGAACCTCCAAGTTCAGCACAAATAGTGGCCATTGTCAGATAATTTCAAACCTCACACCAGGTGGGTTTTGGCAGGACAAAGAAGGCAACTGATATTGGCCTGCACCTTCCAAGAGGTTCTAGAGCCAGCTCCACAAGTGACACACTCAATGGGCAGACTTGGCTGACACAAAAACCCTGCATTAGTGAGTCCTGCTCCATGAGGTTGGCCCCCTCCATAACAGTTCCTTGGCTATAGTTGTGGCAGGTCCTCAGAGCCAAACAGCTTGGGGGTCAGTCTCTCTCATTGACATGTCAATAGCAATCAAAGCTCAACTACAACAGCAAGGTGCACACAGCTCACAATGAAGGTGGACCTGGAGTTGCCAGCTCCAGCGACTGAGGGGGCTGCACCATTGGGTCCTACAAGACACCTAACACATAAGACCATTCTATAAAAACCACCCTGGAAACCTAGCAGATCTACCTAATACATAGAAACACAGAGAGGCAGCCAAAATGAGAAGATGAAGAAGCATGTCCCAAAAGAAAGAACAAAGAAATCTCCATAAAAATAAATAAATGAAATAGAGGCTGGCAAAATACTAGATACAGAACTCAAAACAGTGGTTATAAGAATGTTCAAGAAAATTAGTGAGAAATTCAACAGCATAAAACAGGACATAGAAATCATTTAAAAGCAGTGAGAAATGAATACACTAGAAAGACTAAAAGGATGATTAAATAAAAAGAATATCAAATTACTGATTTGTATCAGTAATTTGAGTATCAAATCAGTAATTTGTAAGACAAGGTAGCAAAAAATACCCAATCAGTACCAAAAAAAATGAATTGAGAATCAATTTGAAGAAATAATGACTGAAAATTTTCCTAACCTGAGAAAGAAAATAGACATACAAGTTCAGGAAGTGCAGAGTCCCAGATAAGATGAACTGATAGACATCCACAATAAGATGTATCATAATTAAAATGCCAATGTTTACTGAAAAAGAATCTTTTTTAAAAATTATTTTATTGTTGTTCAAGTAAAGTTCTCTGCATTTACTCCCACCAGTCCCCCACATGCCAGCCAATCCAACTTCCCTCCCTTGCTTCTACCCACCTTAGTTTTGTCCATGTGTCCTTTATAGTTGTTCCTGAAAACCCTTCCCCCAATATCCCTTCCCACCTCCCCTCTGGTTATTGTCAGATTGTTCTCAATTTTAAAGTCTGAGGAAGAATCTTAAAAGCAACACGAGAAAAGCTGTTATTCACCAACAAGAGAGTTCCTATAAGACTTTCAGCTGATTTCTCAACAGTTACAAGAGACCCATTTCAGATGAATAGATACACACAGATTGAAAGTTAGAGAATGAAGAAAGGTATTTCGTGAAAATACAAATTTTAGGAAAGCCTATGGTAGCAATATTTATATCATACAAAACAAACTTTAAATCAAAGCCTATAACAGGAGACAAAAAAAAGACCCAAAAATTCTACATTGGGTTTTATGAAGAAAACAAAACATTAATTCTAAAAATATATCCACCCCTATGTTTATATTAGGGATGGATATATTATTTACAGTAGCCAACATTATTTACAATAGCCAAGGTGTAGAAGAAACGTAAGTGCCTGTCAATACATGAATGGATAAGGAAGAAATGATTCATATATACAATGTAATATGACTTCAGCCATGAAAAAGAATGAAATCTTGCACTCTACCACAATACGGATGGATCTAAAGGATACTGTACTAAGTAAAATAAGTCAGAGAAAGACACAAGCCATGTGAATTTACTTCTATGTGAAACTGAAAAATAAAACAAAATAAACCAACAAGGAGAACAGAAACAAATTCACAGATATAAAGAACATTTTCATGGTTGCCAAATGAGAGTGGGGTTGAGTGAAAAAGGTGAAGGGATTAAGAAGTACAAATTGCTAGTTACAGAATAGTCGTTAATGAAAACTACACAATACGGAATATACCAATTATGTGGTAATAACTATGTATGTTGTCAGATGGGTATTGATTTTTCAGAGTGTGGCAGATACTGGCCAGCAGTATCCACCTCTGCTGTGGATGCTCTTTGAAAACACAAGAAAAACATACACAGAGACAACCAGGTCCTGTGGGGAAATAGGGACAGAATGGCCACTCTCTCTAGTGGGGAGCACCTCGTCTCCATCCCCAAGCAGATTTTTATTGAGAATACAGACTTAGTTTGTGGATTCACAGTCTGGAAGAAAAGATCAAAAGAAGTAGGTGACTTACAAAGGTGCAGGCAGAACCCTTGCTGTGATTCTGGGCAGAGCTTGGAGTTTTAACATTTGAAAGGAGTAACAGGGCACAAAGGGCAGTTTTGGTTTCCTGTCTGTGCCTACAAATTCTAATCTAATAACACCCTCCAGCAAACAGATCTCACAGGATCTTGCATATTTTATGTCCCAGGCCTGATTACCCCAGGGGTCCATCATTTCTGGTCTGGGCTGCACCACCCCTATTATTTCTGTAGGCCTGAGTTAACAGAGACAAAGGCAGCAAGGAGACTTGGATCACTCACTTCTAAGAACAAGGACTCAGGCTTTGACAAAGCCGAGGGGGCAGGAGTTGATGTCCATCACCCCTTCATTTCCACAGCCCTGAGTCTCTTCCCAGAAGCCTCCATGTGATCATGCCTGTCTTAGATGATTCCCTCCGTGGGAAATCTTACCCGTCATTGGCTAACTGATCAAGCTTAGGTCAGGCATAGAACAGGCAGTTTTCATGCCGGGGAAATAAGTTTTGTCTCCTTAGTGGCTCCTGGTCTGGAGGTCTCTCACTCAGCCTAAGTCACTGGGGGTTACAGCTTCCTGAGACCAGGCAGGAAAGTCCGCAACATCAGAGTGATCACTTCATAAGATATATAAATGTCTACTCACTATAAATGTTGTATATCTGAAACTAACATAATATGTATGTAAAACAAATATAAATTATTTTTATGAAATTCAGTAAAAACTAAAAGGAACTGACTGGGGACTAAAACAGCATGGAAAAGGAAATAGAAACTATAACCAAAACAAGTAAGAAATGAAGAATACAATATCTGAAGTAAAAAAAAAAAATACACTAGAAGAAATTACAAGCAGGCTGGATGAAGTGGAGGACTAAACCAGTGAGCTGGAAGACAAGGTAGAAAGAAATATCCAGGTAGACAGCCGCATGAAAAAACACTGTCTCACATATATACATATACATACATACACACATATACATACACTCATATATGTGTATGTATATACATACATACATATATACATATACACATACATATATTCCATATATTCCAAGACTAAAAGAACAATTCAAAGGATCAATAAATCCAGGGCTGGTTCTTTGAAAGGATAAAAAAAATGACCAACCTTAAACTGGACTCATCAAGAAGAAAAGAGAGGGGACCAAACAAATTTAATCAGAAATAATAGAGTAAAAATCACAACTGATACCACAGAAATACAAAGGATTGTAAGTAATTACTACAAACTGTATGCCAAGAAATTTGGAAACCTGACTTGAATGAATACATTCAACAAATTCTAGAAACATAATCTCTCACAAGTGAATCAAGAAAAAGCAGAAATATTGAGCAGACCAATAACAGATAGTGAAATTAAAGCAGGAATCAAAGAAACCCCTGCACACAAAAGCCCTTGACTAGACGATTTCCCAAGAGAATTTTACAAAACTTTACAGAAGAACTAACCCTATGCTTCTCAAACTATTCCAAAAACTGCAAGAAGAGGAAAGACTCCCCAACTCTTTTTTTGTGGCAAGCATCATCCTAATCCCAAAACCAAACAAAGACATAACAAGGAAAGAAAACTACAGGACAATATTGCTGATAAACATACACATTAATATCTTCCACAAAATATTGTCAAATGGCATAGAGCAATACATTTATAAGATCATACGCCACAACCAAGTGTAATTCATCCCAGGGATGCAAGGATGGTATAGTATTCATGAATCAATAAATGATTTTTGTTTATATCACATAAACAAAAGGAAAGAGAAAAATCACATGATCATATTAACAGATCAAGAAAAAACGATAAATTATAGTGCCTATTTATGATAAAAATGTTCAGCAAAGTGGGAGTAGAGGGAGCATACCTCAATATACTAAAGGCTATATATGAGAAACCTACAGATAACATCATACTCAATGGGAAATAACTAAAAGCTTTCACCCTTAGATCAGTCAAAAGACAATGGTGTCCAATTTCACCACTTTTGTTCAGCGTAATATTGGAAGTTTTATCCACAGTGATCAGACAAGAAAAACAAATAACCCTGGTGGAGTGTCTCAGTGGATTGTGTGCTGAACTGCAAATCGGAGAGTTTCCAGTTCAATTACATGTCAGGGCACATTCCTGGTTTGTAGTCTAGGTCCCCAGTATGGGCCATGCAAGAGGCAACCAAACATTGATGTTTCTTTACCTTACTTTCTCTACCCTCTCCCTCTCTCTAAAAATAAAATAAATAAACTCTTTTTAAAAAAATTTTAATGAAAATGAAATAAAAGGCATCCAAATGGAGAAAATGAAGGAAAACTACCATTGTTTGCAAATGACATAATAGTGTATGTAGAAAACCCTATAGAATCCCCCAGAAAACTACATGAACTAGTAAATGTATTTGGCAAAACAGTAGGATACAAAGTCAATATTCAGAAATTGAAGGCATTTTTGTACACCAATAACAAAACATCAGAAACAGAAATCAGGAACACAATCCCATTTGATATAGCATCAAGAAAAATAAAGTACCTAGGAATAAACCTAATCAAGGAGATAAAGGACATGTACTCAGAAAACTACACAACAATGAAAAAAGAAGTTAATGAAGACATAAATAAATGGAAACATATACCATCATCATGGAATGGAAGAATTAACACCATCAAAATGTACATACTACCCAAAGCAATTTATAGATTCAATACAATCCCTTTTAAAATACCAATGACAGATTTCTCAGATATAGAGCAAACATTTCAGAAATTTATATGAAAGCATAAATGACTTAAAGAGCTACAGCAAAATTGAGAAAGGAAAAAAAAGTAGGTAGGATCAGAATACCTATTTCAAACTATATTACAAGGCCACTGCAATCAAAACAGTCTGATATTACCATAAGAACAAACATATAGATCAATGCAACAGAATAGAGAGCCCAGAAATAAACTCAAGTCTTTATGGTCATTAATATCTGACATAGAGAACAGGCTCATAAAAGAGAGTAAAAATAGCTTCTTCAACCAATGGGATTGGAAGGTCTGGACAGGTACATGCAAAACAATGGAACATGTCCACTAACTTACACCAAACACAATAATAAATTAGGATGTATAAAAGACTTACACATATCAAAATTCCATAACAGTCCTAGAGGAGAATATACCCAGGAACATCTCAGATATTCCATGCAGCAATATTTTCACTGATATGTCCCTTTAAGGAATAGATATAAAGAAAAGAAGAAACAAGTGGGACTACATCACATTTAAAAGCTTCTGCATGGCCAAAGAAAGCATGAACAAAAACAAAAGGGAACCAACTGTATGGAAAAAATATATTTGGAAATGATACCTCAGACAACAGTTTGATCTCCAAAATATATAAAAACCCACAGGATTCCACACCAAGACAAACAGTCCAATGAAAAAAAAAAATGGGCAAATGACCTGAACATGCACTTCTCTAAGGAGGACCTACAGAGATCCTAGAGACACATGAAAAAATATTCAATATCACTAGCCATTAGAGAGATGCCACATTAAAACCACAATGAGATACCACTTCACATTTGGTCAGAATGGCCATTATAGACAAATCAACAAACATCAAGTGCAGGCCAGGTTGTGGAGAAAAGGGAACTCTAATACACTATTGGTGGAAATGCAGACTGGTGCATTCAATGTGGAAAATAGTATGAAATTTCCTCAAAAATTAAAAATAGTACTGTCTTCTGACCTGGCAATTGACTGCTGGTATTATATCCTAAGAATCCTGAAACACCAGTTCAAAGGAATCTATGCTCACCAATGTTCATAGCAATGCTATTTACAATAGCCAAATGCTGGAAATGGTCTATGTGCTTGTCAGTAAATGAGTGGATAAAAAAACTGTGGTATAGCTCTGGCTGGTGTGGCTCAGTTGACTGAGTGCTGACAGGTGAATCAAAGGGTCACTGATTCATTTTCTAGTTTAGGGCATATGCCTGGGTGCATGCCAGGTCTTCAGCAGGGCATTCACAAGAAGCAACACACATTAATGTTATTCTCCCTCTTTTTGTCCCTTTTCCCCTCTCTAAAAATAAATAAAAATAAAAATACTTATAAACTGTTCTACATTTACCCAATGGAATATTACACAGCAGAAAGAAAGAAAGAAGGAACTGCTACTCTTCTGACAGCATTAATGGAATTGGATAGTATTATGCTAAGTGAAATAAGACAGGGGTTGAAAGACAAATATCATATGATCTCACCTGTAAGTGGAACCTAATCAACAAAACAAACAAGTAAGCAAAATAGAACCAGAGACATGGAAATAAAGAACAAGGTGACAGTAACTAGTGTGGAGGGGGAAGGGAGATAGCAGGGGAAAGAAGGGGAAGTGTCAGGTCAATGAACACATATAAGAATCCAAGGACAAAGATAACAGGGTGGGGGGAGGGTTGAATGTGGGAGGTGGCTTGTGGGTAGGTTGGTGGAGAGTAATCAGAGAAAAATGGGGACAACTACAATTGAACAACAATAAAAATCTTAAAAAAACATAAATTGTTTTTTAAAAGCATGATTCTATCCATGTCAATCTCTAATGAAAACCTATTACTGAGGCATATCTCCCTCAATCCAAATGTAGATAAAATAGAATGATAGAAAACTAAAGACATTAATGAGGTTCAAAAAAACAAGATAAATCTCTCCATGAAGCAGAGACTCAGAAACCAGTGAGCTTTGCTGGACCCCTGTTCCAGGTGGACACTTCCTCTGGAACAAGGCTATGTAGTCTGCAATTTAGTTCCAGTGAGGAAAAGAGGATACAATTACTCCACTTTAGAGGCTAGAACCTGGCTAGCATCACTGACCAACTCCACCCCCATTTCTAACACCCATGCACAAAAGAAACTAAAATCTCTAGCTAACAATCCTGGAAGATAGAATTTTTAGTAATCTACAACCTTAAAAGGAAAAAGGAAGATAGGAATGCAGTCTCCAGGGAATTCAAGAAACAAGGCACAATATCCCAATTGTGCCTTGGGAAGGGAGTCCTGAGCACCTGGGAAAAGTAAGCCAGAAACCACTGGCCCAAGAGGAGTAAGCACAAAAGGAAACAGAAGGAAGAAAAACAGAAACAAAAGACTCTCAACTCAAAATAAGCCTGCAAAGAAAAATTCCAAGACAGAGGAAGAAATCTAATACTGAGAAAGACAACCGACAAAATCAACATTCAAAACATGTATATACACAGAGGATATTATGTTTGTGGAACCATCTGTCAAAACTATAAAAAATGTATATTCGGAGGCCCAATGAAAAAAAATAAATAACCTTGCTTTTAAAAGAATGAGAACGGAGATCTAAGATGGCATCGGAGTAGGAAGGAGCAGGTTTGGCTTTTCTCTGCTCAGGGGAGAAAATCCTGACCGATGTATGGAGTAGAAAGGCACGCAACCAACATATTTCAGCATTTTTGAAAACAGAGGACCAAGGATTGTGGCAGAACCGAAAGAACAAAGAACAGATCCTAAGGGGAGTGCTGCAGCAAGGTAGGGTCCCAGGACAAGCATGTGGTCCCGGGGCTGCAGCCCCAGGCCCGGGGCCTCTGCTGGGTTTACCATAGCATTCTTGGGAGAGAGCCAGGTTAACTGCTCCCTCCCCAGCCGAGCAAGGTCTGAGCAGCTCTCAGAGGAATCCAGGTGCTGGCAAACACACGGGGGCGGTGAGCCCCTTTTGGAGGCGGTGGACACCAGAGGGGCCGCGTTGAGCAGCAGACCCGGACTCCCAGGGTCACCGGTCTGGCTGGAGCTTTGGCGGTGGGAGAAGCCAGGCCATGGCGGGAGAAGCCAGGCCGCTGTGGGGAGCGGTGGGCTTGAAAGGGAGGAATTTCTCAAGAGGAAGGAGTGAATAGGCACAGACACTGTTTGGGGAATTCTCCTAAAGTGATCAGTGGCTACAGCCTGTCTGCTACCCAGCTGTGGGCGCACCGGCAGACGGACGGGTGCACCAGCAGTCGGGCGCACCGGTGCACGGGCGCGCCTGCAAGGAGAGCATCCCCGCACACCAGCCCACAGCAGTGACCCTGGGGAAAGACCTGATTCCCACACCCAGGGCCCAAAGCTGAGGAGCCAGTGCGAACTTCACTGGCCAAGGAAGAAAAGCCAAACAAATCATCCTTCAGCCTGCCTCAACCAGCAAGAGCAGAAAAACCGGTTTGGCCACTTTGAAATCAAGAGACTTTTTAATTTGATTCTATTTTTTTTAACAATTTTTAATTTTTTAAGTTTTATTGTTTTTATTCTCTTTTGATTTCTTTTTCCTCTCTTACCTGATTTCTTGTTTTATTCCTTCCTTCTTCCTGTCCTCCAATGTTATCACTTCTTCCTTCCTTCGTCTGCCTTTTCCATTTTTTACTTTTTTAAATTTTTTCCTAAATACCTACAAGTGAGACAAAATCCTGGATCTGTGAAAAGACCAAAGTTGAACCCAAAGAAGGGGCATCACAACAGATGGGACAGTGAGATAAATGTCACCCTGCTATTACAGAGAACCTGCAAGTTATTGCATATTTGTATTATTATTATTTTTTCAGTGTTCCTACATCTTTTTTTAACAGTATTTTTATATCCCTCTTGTCTTTGTATAGCCTGCTTTGTTAGGCTGGATATATTGTATGACCTGACAGCTTTCCCCTGATATCTCTTTCTATACTGTATTACTAACCTACTGTCCTTTAACTCACCTGTGTCCCATCAGCACACTACTCGATGTTCTGTACTCCCTATTCTTGTTACCTAGATCTCATAGACTCTGTCATATGAATGTTGCCATAATATTATTTTATTGTAAATAACTGTTATTCCATGCAATTGTAATTACTTCACAACACCGCCCCCCCAGATCTTAGCCCATTTCAAAGTTTCCTGAACTCTATTACTGTAGTGGTTAACTTTATTCTCTCACACACTACACCTATTTACTATCCTTTACTCTCACCTTACCCCGGAATCTGACCACCCACAACCTCCCTGCTTTATAGATCCACCTCACAATCTTTCCTCCCCCAACAAGAGTCTTATCTTCTGTCCATCCTTTCTAAAAATCAGCTAGCTGGGTGGAAGACCACGGTTAACACTATACATAGTGAAAGGATCTCCTATATCTTCCCTACTTGCTACTACTGTAAATAGCATAGAATTCTCGGTTGCTGTCTTAAACCATTTTGCCTTCCCCCTCCAACTGATGACAAAAAAGAATAGGTGGAGGAGGTGAACACCAGGATACCCACTGGAAGAGGAAACCCAACAACAAAGGAGCCACTAACAGATAACAGCAGAAGAAGGTGAAGGAGGGAGTAGTAACCACACAACCTCAATCCAGGACTTATCTGGAAATACAACTAAACAGTAGAGACAGTACCCAATACAAACAACTGAACAAGATTTCTTTAAACCTTGTACACACAGAAGAACCAGCTTCAATACAACCTGCCCTCACCAGCACAACAAAATACAGGAGGTGGTGGACAGAGTGACCCACATTTAACCAGCTGGTGGGAAGGAACCACCAAAGAAAGACTCAACAACAATCAAAACCCAAAGGCAAACACAAAGCCAACTTAAACGACAGCCCAAGACCAGTGAACTTGGGAGATCAAGGAAACAGCACTACTAAAACTCACTGCTATTCTACTAAAGAAGTTCACAACATAAACCCAGGGAGACAAAAGAGATCAATATAAGAAGCTGAGGCAAACAAGAAGAGTCTCACAAACAATGGGAAGACAAAGAAATAATCCCCAAATGAAAGGAAAGGAGGAAGCCTCAAAAAGAATGCTAAATGAAATAAAGGCAATTCAACTATCAGATATTGACTTCAAAGCAGTGATTGTCAGGAAGCTCAATGAGCTCACAATGAGCTACAAGAAACTACAGGGAAGCTACAATGAACTCAATGAAAACTACATCAGCATAAAAAAGGAAATAGAAACTCTCAACAAGGGCCAAGAGGAAATGAAGAATACAATTTCTGAACTAAAGAACACAGTAGAAGGAATGAAAAGCAGGATCGATGAAGCAGAACATCGGATCAGCGAGCTAGAGGACAAAGTAGAAGAAAACACCCAGAAAGAGCAAGAAAAGGAAAAGAGGCTCAGAAAAAATGAAGAGGGATTAAAAGAAATGCAAGACAATATGAAACGTAATAATATCTGTTTAATAGGGATACCAGAAGGAGAAGAAGAAGAACAAGGGATAGAAAACCTAGTTGAACAAGTGATGATGGAAAACTTCCTTAATTTGATGAGAGAAAAAGTCACACAAATCCAGGAAACACAGAGAGTCCCAATCAAGAGGAACCCAAAGAGGCCCACCTCAAGACACATCATAATTAAAATGGCAAAATTTCAAGACAAAGAGAGAATCTTAAAGGCAGCAAGGGAGAAACAGGAAGTAATATACAAGGGTGCCCCAATAAGGCCCCTTGTATTGGGGACCCCAATAAGGCTGACTTCTCAATGGAAACACTCCAAGCCAGAAGAGAATGGCAAGAAATAATCCAAGTAATGAGAACCAGAGGCCTGCAATCACGACTACTTTACCCAGCAAGGCTCTCAATTAAGATAGATGGCCAAATAGGAAGCTTCTCAGACAAAAGAAGTCTAAAAGAATACACCTCCACTAAACCAGCTCTGCAAGAGATGCTAAAGGGACTGCTTTAAGGAAAGAACGGAAAAGAGAGAGTGAGAGAGGATCACACGTACATAAAAGGCAATGAATAAGTACCTATCAATAATAACCTTAAACGTAAATGGATTAAATGCTCCAATCAAAAGACATAGATAGCTGACTGGATAAGAAAACATGACCCACACATATGCTGTCTACAAGAGACCCACCTCAGGATAAAAGATCTGCACAGGTTGAAAGTGAAGGGCTGGAAACAAATTTTCCAAGCAAATGGACAGGGAAAAAAAAGCCGGGGTAGCAATACTCATATCTGACAAAATAGACTTCCAAACAAGGATGATAAAGAGAGACCCAGAAGGTCATTTCATAATACTCAAGGGAAGAATTCACCAAGAAGACATAAATATTGTAAATATATATGCACCCAACATAGGAGCACCCAAATACATGAAGAAAATCTTAGAGGACTTCAAGAAAGATATGGACAGCAACACAATTATTGTGGGAGATTTTAACACCCCACTATCAAAAATGGACAGATCTTCCAAACAAAATATCAACAAAGATATTGTGGCATTGAACAATACATTTGATGAAATGGACTTTACTGATATATACAGAGCTCTCCATCCAAAAGAAGCTAAATATACATTCTTTTCAAATGTACACAAAACATTTTCAAAGATTGACCACATGATAGGACACAAAACAAGCCTCAACAATTTCAAAAAAATTGAAATCATACCAAGCAATTTCTCGGATCACAAGGGACTGAAACTAGAAATCAACCCCAAGGAAAAAAACCCAAAACACTCAAACTCATGGAGATTAAACAGCATGCTATTAAACAATGAATGGGTCAAGAATGATACTAGGGAAGAAATCAAATGGTTTTTGGAAACAAATGAAAACGAACTCACAACAACCCAAAACTTATGGGACACAGCCAAGGCAGTCCTGAGATGGAAGTTCATAGCGATACAGGCCCACCTAAAAAAAGTTAGAAACATTTCAAACAAACAACCTAACCCTACGTCTACAAGAACTCAAGGAACAACAACAAAGACAGCCCAGAGCAAGCAGA
Source organism: Phyllostomus discolor (assembly GCF_004126475.2). Taxonomy (NCBI): domain Eukaryota; kingdom Metazoa; phylum Chordata; class Mammalia; order Chiroptera; family Phyllostomidae; genus Phyllostomus; species Phyllostomus discolor. Next base: position 110,623,090 of record NC_040903.2, on the reverse strand, counting down.
AGGAAGGAAATAACCAAGATCAGAGCAGAATTAAGTGACATAGAGACTAAAAGCACAATTCTAAAGATCAATGAATCCAAGAGTTGGTTCTTTGAAAAGATAAACAAAATCAACAAGCCTTTAAGCAGACTCATCAAGAAAAAAAGAGAGAAAACCCAAATAAACACAATCAGAAATGAAAGGGGAGAGATTACAACAGATACCACAGAAATACAAAGGATTGTAAGAAATTACTACAAAGAGCTGTATGTCAAGAAATTTGAAAACCTAGATGAAATGGACAAATTTCTAGAAAAATATAACCTTCCAAAACTCAATAAAATGGAAGCAGAAAGCTTGAACAAACCAATAACAGCAAAAGAAATTGAAGCAGTAATCAAAAAACTCCCAACACACAAAAGCCCTGGACCAGATGGTTTCACAGGAGAATTCTACAAAGCATTTAAGGAAGAACTAACACCTATCCTTCACAGACTATTTCAAAAAATCCAAGATGGAAGACTCCCAAACTCTTTTTATGAGGCCAACATCATCTTAATTTCAAAACCAGATAAAGACACAACAAAGAAAGAAAACTACAGGCCAATAAGGCTGATGAACATTGACGCTAAAATCCTCAACAAGATACTGGCAAACCGCATCCAACAGTACATTAAGAAGATCATACACCATGACCAAGTGGGATTCATTCCAGGTATGCAAGGATGGTACAATATACGCAAATCAGTAAATGTAATACATCACATAAACAAATGCAAAGACAAAAACCACATGATCATATCAATAGATGCAGAAAAAGCATTTGATAAGGTACAGCACCCATTTATGATAAAAACACTCAGTAAAGTGGGAATAGAGGGAGCATTCCTCAACATAATAAAAGCCATATATGAGAAACCTACAGCCAACATTATACTCAATGGGCAAAAATTAAAATCTTTTCCACTAAGAACTGGAACAAGACAAGGATGTCCACTTTCACCACTTCTATTCAATATAGTACTGGAAGTTCTAGCCACAGCAATCAGACAAGAAAAAGAAATAAAAGGAATCCAAATCAGAAAGGAGGAAACAAAACTGTCGCTGTTTGCAGATGACATGATAGTGTACATAGAAAATCCTATAGACTCCACCAAAAAACTGCTTGACCTAATAAATGAATTTGGCAAAACAGCGGGATACAAAGTCAATATCCAGAAATCAAAGGCATTTCTGTACACCAACAATGAAACAGCAGAAGCAGAAATCAAGAAAAAAATCCCATTTGAAATAGCAAAAATCAAAATAAAATACCTAGGAATAAACCTAACCAAAGAGGTAAAAGACCTCTATTCAGAAAACTACATAACACTGAGGAGAGAAATCAAGGAAGATACAAACAAATGGAAACATATACCGTGTTCATGGATTGGAAGAATTAATATCATCAAAAGGTCCATACTACCAAAAGCAATTTACACATTCAATGCAATACCTATTAAAGTACCAATGGCATATTTCACAGACATAGAACAAATACTTCAACAATTTATATGGAACCATAAACAACCCTGAATAGCTGCTGCAATTTTGAGAAAGAAAAGCAAAGTAGGAGGGATCACAATACCTGACACTAAACTACACTACAAGGCCACTGTAATCAAAACAGCCTGGTCCTGGCATAAAAACAGGCACATGGACCAATGGAACAGAACAGAGAGCCCAGAAATAAACCCAAGCCTCTACGGTCAATTAACATTTGACAAAGGAAGCAGCAACATAAAATGGAATAAAAATAGCCTCTTCAACAAATGGTGTTGGGAGAACTGGACAGCTACGTGCAAAAAAATGAAACTCGAACACCAACTTACACCTTATACAAAAATAGATTCAATGTGGATAAAAGACTTAAATATAAAGCGTGACACCATTAAAGTCCTAGAAGAGAACGTAGGTAGGAAAATCTCAGATATTTCACGCAGAAACTTTCTTACTGACGTGTCTCCTAGAGCAAGGGACATAAAGTAAAGAATACACAAATGGGACCTCATCAAAATTAAAAGCTTTTGCACAGCTAAAGAAAACAGTATGAAAATAAAAAGAGAACCAACTGTATGGGAAAACATATTTGCCAATGATACCTCAGACAAGGGTTTAATCTCCAAAATATATAAAGAACTTACACGGCTCCACTCTAAGAAGACAAGTAACCCAATTAAAAAATGAGCAAAGGACTTGAACAGACACTTCTCCAAGGAGGACATGCAGAAAATCCAAAGACACATGAAACGATGCTCAATATCACTAGCCATCAGAGAGATGCAGATTAAAACCACAATGAGATACCATTTCACAACAGTCAGAATGGCCATCATAAACAAAGCAACAAACAACAAGTGTTGGAGAGGCTGTGGAGAAAGGGGGTCCCTAGTGCACTGTTGGTGGGACTGCAGACTGGTACAACCACTATGGAAAGCAGTTTGGAATTTCCTCAGAAAACTAAAAATTGATCTGCCTTTTGACCCGGCAATTCCACTGCTGGGACTCTATCCTAAGAATACTAAAACACCAATTCAAAAGAACCTATGCATCCCAATGTTGATAGCAGCACAATTTACAATGGCTAGGTGCTGGAAGCAACCTAGATGCCCATCAGTAAATGAATGGATCAAAAAACTATGGTACATTTACACAATGGAATTCTATGCAGCAGAAAGAAAGAAGGAGCTCCTACCCTATGCAACAGCATGGATGGAGCTGGAAAGCATTATGCTAAGCGAAACAAGCCAGGCAGTGAAAGACAAATACCACATGATATCACCTTTAACAGGAATCTAAACAACAAAACAAAACAAAACAAAAAACTAGCAAAATATAACCAAAGACACTGAAATAGGGGATAGTCTGACAGTGACCAGAGGGGAGAGAAGAGGGAATTTCAGGGGGGAATGGGTAGGGTTAACAGGAACAAATTTGGAGGACACGTGGACAAAAACTAGGGGTGGGGGGTAATGGGGGGTAGGGGGTAGGGTTGGGTGGGTGGGCTGGAATGGGAGTAGTGGGGAGAAAACTGTACTTGAACAATGATTAAAATTAAAAAAATAAAAGAATGAGAACTTTTAAAATGAAAGAAACAAAAATTTAAAAACTAAAGTCATTGAGTTTAGAAACTCAGTGGATGACATATGCTCAGAACTAAAAATAAGAGGGAAGTAGTGCATCACAAGGAATCTGCCCTGAATACAGCACAGAGAGGCTCTGTGCAAGTAAGATACACAAAGAATAGACTAAGAGGCTAAATGTCCAACAGGATTTCTCAAACAAGCAAATGAAAGAATTATTCAGATTTTAGAATGTCCAGATACAAAGAAAGATGTCAGATGAGTCTTCAAATGCGAAGTGCATTCCAAGTACCAATCAGGATAAATAATAGTAAAGACATTCTCAGACTCATTGTAGTGAAGCTGCAGAACATGAAGAATAGGAAGAAAATGTTTACTTACAGCTATGAGAAAAATCTTTACCTAAAAAGTAACTATAGTTAGAAGAATAGAGGAATGTTTTCTCAGCAACAATAGATGACAGAAGCTAGTGGAATTATATATTCAACCTGACAAGAAATAGTAGTGATTCTCCACCTCAAATTTCATACCCAAATACACTATAATTAAAGACTCTGGAGAAAAATATGTGCTCAGACATAGAAAACTTAAGAGTTAAGTAACAATATTCCCACATTTAAAAAGATACTAAGTGATTATTTCAGGACAAAGAAAACTGAACTCAGTAACTATATAAAATTTAAAAATGAAAGTTCATAAGAAAAAAGATAAAGTGCTTTGATAAATTTTTAACTATTAACTGAAAAATCTTTTAACAGATAGAAACAGTGATGAAATTTTATCAAACTAATAAAGAGTAGAAAAGAAAAAAGTTAATAAAGAGGATGTCATAAAGAAAATTAAAAATAGTTTGGAAAAAATATATCAGTAATTACAATAACTGTAAAAAGATTCACCTGGAGCTTCTGCCCAAGATGAAGCCATAGACAGATATGTTTCATTTCCTCACACAACCAAAAGAAGGATAATAACCAATTTAACAACAAAAACAAAACAACCAGAACTGCCTGAAAATTGAACCATATGAAAACCTGACAACCAAGGAGTTAAACAAAAAAACATTCATTCAGAATGGTAGGAGAATGGAGATGGGAGCTGGGACAGAGAGGATGCCTGTCAAGGTGGCAGCTAGCAGACCAGTTGGAAGAGGTGGTGGCTGCCAGACCAGGTGGTTCCACATTCACGTGCAGTCAAACTGGGAAGAACAACAGTGGAGTAAGAAATAGCACAACCCAGGAGGTTTCCAGCATGGTAAAATAAAGCCACGACACTGCTGCCTGTAAAAACCTTTAGGGATTACAGCAGCAGGAGAAACTGTCAGTCTCACAGGAGAGTCCACTGGATAGAGACCATCGTGGGGGGGGGGGGGGGGGGGGGGGGGTCCAAAGGGTCCTACAATGTACACAAGCCCATCTGCCTGGGAATCAGCACCAGAAGGGCCCAATTCAGTTGTGGGTAGTGGAGAAAGTAATTGAAAGCAGGGCGAGAGCCCAGCAAGTGGCACTGTTCCCTCTCTGACACCTCTCCCATGTATAATGACACAACACAGCCAGGTAGTTTGCCCCACCATAGTGAATAACTAAGGCTCTACCACTTAAAATGTAACAGGTGTGTGGAGATAAATAAATATGTCCCAAATGAAAGAACAGAGCAAAACTCCAGAAAAAGAACTAAGTGATGAGGAGATAGCTAACCAATGAGATGCAGAGTTCAAACACTGGTAATTAGGATGCTCACAGAAATGATAAATTACAGCCACAAAATAAAGGAAGAAGTGAAGGCTATACAAAGTTAAATAAAGAAAAATATACAGGGAAGTGTGGTTCTGTGAAAATGGAGATAACTTTACATAAACATCAATAAAACATTTTATTAAAAAGAAGGAAAAATATACAAGGAACCAGGCTGACAGTGACCAGAGGGGATAGTGGAGGGGACTATAGGGGAAAAGGGTGAAGGATTTGCAGGAACAATTATAAAGGACACAGAGACAATAACAAGGAGGGGTGGAAACAGGGGAGGGAGGACAGGAGGGGTGGGGTGAGGGAGGGGGAAAGACAGAAAACTGTATTTGAACAATACAAAATGTTTAAAATATATATGTATACAGGGAACAAACAGTGAAGGGAAGGAAACTGGGACTCAAATCAATGATTTGGAACCAAATGGATAAATAAACATTCAACTGAAACAGAATGAACAAGAATTCAAAAAAAAATGAGAAGTCCAACACCAGAATCATAGGGGTGCCTGAAGGACAAGAGGAAGTGCAAGAAGTTGAAAAATTAATTGAAAAAATTATGAAGAAAAACATCTCCAACGTGGCAAAAAAAATACACAAACAAGTCCAGGAAGCTCAAAGAACCCCAAATAATTTAGACCCAAAGAGGAACACACCAAGACACATCATAATTCAATTACACAATATTAAAGATAAGGAGAGAATCTTAAAAGCAGCAAGAGAAAAGAAGTTACCTACAAAGGAGTTCCCATAAGAGTATCAGATTATTTCTCTAAAGAAATCTTACAGGCAAGAAGGGGCTGGAAAGAAACATTCAAAGTTATGAAAGGGAAGGACCTGCATCCAAGATTACTCTATCAAGCAAGGCTATCATTTAGAATGGAAAGGCAAATAAAGTGCTTCCCAGATAAGGTCAAGCTAAAGAAGTTCACAATCACCAAGTCCTTATTATATGAAATGTTAAAGGGATTTATCTAAGAAAAAGAAGATCAAAACTACAAACATTAAAATGACAACAAACTCACAACTATCAACTGAACTTAAAAAAAAAAAAAAAAAAAAAAAAAAAAACCCTAACCAAACAACTAGAACAAGAACAGAGTCATAGAAATGGAGATAACAAGGACAGTTATCAGTGGGAAGGGGGAGTAGGGAGAATGGAGAAAAAGATACAGGTAATAAGAAGCATAATTAGTAGATACAGAATAGATGGGGGGAGGTTAAGAGCATTATAGGAAATGGAGAAGACAAAGAACTTATATGTATGATCCATGGACATGAACTAAAGGGGAGAGAATGCTGGAAGGAATGAAGGGACTAGGAAAAGGGGGGTAAATAAAGGGAAAATGGGACAACTGCAATAGCATAATCTTTAATAAAACATACTTAAAAAATTTCACCAATCTGTTAAAAGATAGAGACTATCACATTTTCTTTCAAAGTAATGCCTGATATATGGTGCTTGCTAAAGATCACCTAAAACAAAAGACAATGCATGAATAAAAATAAAAGGATAAATAATATTTCATACAAATATGTTATTTTAAAACCAACCTATTATAGCAAATTTAACAATGGGAAGAAAATTAAGATAAAAATGAATTAGAAGGAATAGAAAGGAGATAGAAGATAAATAATTTTGTACCTAGACAACTGGCAATATATATTTGTTTTACATCAGTAATTTTTTAAGATTTCATTTATTTATTTTTACAGAGGGGAATGAAGCAAGAAAAGGAGAGAAACATCAATGTGTGGTTGCCTCTCAAGTACCTCTTACTGGAGTCCAGGCCTACAACTCAGGCGTGTGCCCTGACTGAAAGTCAACAAAGTGACACTTTAGTTCACATGCCAGCACTCAATCCACTGAACCACACCAGCCAGGGCATACATCAGTTATTTATTAATGATGATATTTTAGGTGAAAAAAGAAGTAGCAATGAAAATGAAAGATTTAGTGTTATATAAATCATATCTTCTGACCAAAATGTAATGATATAATGTATGAACTTCGAAGAACAGAACCAAAAAAGTGTAGATAAAAACTTAAAAACTCATAGCAAAAGCAACATATCACAGAAGAAATCAGTAATGTTTACAACTGAAAAATAATGAATTAACTACATAAAAATCTTAGGAGATCAAGGTATAAGTATTTAAGTATAAATGATAGTGTTAAACACATTAATTCAAAAAACAATTAAAATCAAATATAGATGAGGTAAGCTTTCAATCTAGATAATTGTTGGATAAAAATACATCTAAAAAAGAAAATGGAAAGAAATAATAAAGATAAAATACTGCAATAAAAAATAAAGAAATAATAGCTAAAGTAATCAGAAAGCTGGTTCTTTGGAAAAGATAATGAAAAGACAAGCTTGTAAGAATAATTTAGAAAAAGACAAATTACATTAAGAATAAAAAGACACTGTAATTATATACAGAAAATATGCTTGACAGAATTTAATAATTAATTTTATGAAAATAAATATGAAAGTTTAGATATATAACTTCTTATATTTTTTATTTTTATTGTTTAGTATTGTTCAAGTGCAGTTGTCTTCATTTTTTTCCTGACCACTACCCCATGTCCCACCAGTCCCCACCTCCCACCCTTGATCCTACCACCCTTGGACTTTGTCCATGTGTCCTTTATGCATGTTCATTGACAACTTCACCTACTTTTCCCCATTATCCCCTCCCCACACCCCTCTGGTTACTGTCAGTTCTTTATTTCAATATATTTGGTTATATTTTGTTTGACTGTTTGTTTTGCTAATTATATTCCACTTACAGTAGAGATCATGTGGTATTTGTCTTTCACTGCCTGGCTTATTTCACTTAGCATAATGCTCTGCAGATCCATCCATGCTGTTGCTAAGAGTTGGTGCTCCTTCTTTCTTTTGCTGTGTAGTTTTCTATTGTGTAAATGTACCACAGTACTTTTTTTTAGCTCTTTTTAAAATTAATTTATTGTTGTTCAATTATAGTTGTCTGTATTTTCTCCCCACCCCTCCCCCTACCCACCCCCTCCAAACTCATTTACTGATGGACACTTAAGCTATTCGCAACATTTGACTATTATAAATAGTGCTGCTATGAACATAGGGGGTGCATAGGTTCGGCGTTTTGTTTGTTTTTGTTCAAGTACAGTTGTCTCCATTTTTCCCTGACCACTCCCCACCACCCCACACATCCCCATCTCCCACCTTCAGTCCTACCCGCCCTTTGGCTTTGTCAGTATGTCCTTTATACATGATCCTTGACAACTCTTCCCCCTTTCCACCCTGTTATGCCCTACCAACTCTAATCTGGTTACTGACAATTTTTTAATTTCAATGTCTCTAGTTATATATTCTGCTTGTTTATTTTGTTGACTAGGTTCCATTTAGAGGTGAGATCATATGGTATTTGTCTTTCACCACCAGGCTTATTTCACTTAGCACAATGCTCTCCAGTTCTATCCACACTGTTGCAAAGGGTAGGAGCTCCTCCTTTTTTTCTTCTGTGTAGAATTTCATTGTGTAAATGTCCTATAGTTTTTTTGATCCGTTCATTTACTGATGGGCACTTGGGTTGCTTCCAATACTTGACTATTGCAAATTGTGTTGCTATGAACATTGGGGTGCATAGGTTCTTTTGAATTGGTGTTTCAGGGCTCTTAGGGTATAATCCCAGGGATGGAAATCCTGGTCAAATGGCAATTCCATTTTTAGTTTTTTGAAGAAATTCCATACTGTTTTCTACTGTGGCTGCACCAGTCTGCATTCCCACCAACTGTGCACTAGGGTTCCCTTTTCTCCACAACCTTTTCAGCACTTGTTGATTTGGTTATGATGGCCATTCTGACTGGTGTGAAGTGATATCTCATTGTAGTTTTAATTTGCATTTATCTGAGAGCTAGTGATGCTAGTAATGCAAATGAGCAACCTTTCATATGTCTCTGGACCCTCTGATTGTACTTCTTGGAGAAGAGTCTTCAGGTCCTTCACCCATTTTTTAATTGGGTTTTTTCTCTTCCTGAAGTGGAGTCATGTGATTTCTTTATATATTTTGGAGATCAAACCCTCTTCTGAGGTATCATTTGTAAATATGTGTTCCCATACAATCGGTTCCCTTTTCATTTTGCTGATGTTTTCTTTAGGCATTCAGAAATGTTTTATTTCGATGAAGTCCCATTTGTTTATTCTCTCCTTTGTTCCATGGGACATACTGGTAAAAATATTGCTGTGTGGAATCTCAGATTATCCACCCTATATTCTCCTCTAGGACTTCTATGGTATTGCAACTTATATTTAAGTCTTTCTTCCCATCTTGAGTTTGTATTTGTGTATGGTGTAATTTGGTGGTTTCATTTTTTTTAATGTAGCTGGCCACTTCTCCCAGCACCTTTTGTCAATGAGGCTATTTTTACTCCATTTTATGCTTCTGCACCCATTGTCAAATATTAATTGACCATAGAGAGTTGGGTTTATTCCTGGGTCTCTATTCTGTTACATTGGTCTGTGTGTCTGTTTCTATGCTGGTACCAGGCTGTTTTGCCAACTGTGGCTTTGTAATATAGCTTGATGTCAGGTACTGTGATCTGTCCTAGTTTGTTCTTCTTTCTCAAAATTGCTGTTGCTATTCAGAGTTCTTTATGGATTTATATAAATTTTTGAAATGTTTTCTCTATCTCTGTGAAATATGTCGTTGGTATTTTAATAGGGATTGCATTGAATCTACAAGTTTATTTGTGTAGTCTGGACCTTTTGATAATGTTAATTCTTCCCATCCATGAACACAGTATGTGTTTCCATTTGTTTGTGTCTTCCTTAATTTCTTTCTTCAGTGTTGTGCAGTTCTCTGAGTACAGGTCTTTCACCTCCTTCATTAGGTTTATTCCTAGGTACTTTATTTTTCTTGTTGCTGTATCAAATAGGATTTTTTCCTGATTTGTGTTTCTGAAATTACCTTGCTAGTATGCAAAAATGCATTGATTTCTGAATGTTGACTTTTTATCCCTCTGTTTTGCCAAATTTATTTATTAGGTTGGGTAGTTTTTTTAATGGAGTCTATAAAGTTTTCTATGTACACTATCATGTCACCAGTAAACAATAGCAGTTTTGCTTCCTCCTTTCCAATTTGGATGCCTTTTATTTCTTTTTCTTGTCTGATCTCTGTGGCTAGGACTTCCAATACTATGTTGAATAGAAGTGGTGAAAGTGAAAATCCTTGTCTTGTTCCTGATCTTTGGGAAAGCTTTTAGTTTTTGTCCATTTAGTATGATGTTGGCAGTAGGTTTCTTATATATGGCTTTCATTATTTTGAGGAATGCTCCTTCTACTCCCCTTTGCTGAGCATTTTTATCATAAATGGGTGCTGTACCTCATCAAATTCTTTTTCCACATTTATTAATATGATCATATTATTTTTGTCTTTCTTTTTGTTTATGTGATGTATTACATTTATTGATTTGGAAATTTTGTACCATCCTTGAATTCCTGGGATAAATTCCAATTGATCATGGTGTAAGATCTTTTTATTTATTCCTAGATATGGTTTACAAACATTTTCTTGAGGACTTTTGCATGTATGTTTTTCAGCAATATTACCCTGTATTTTTGTTTCTTTATTGTGTCTTTATCTGGTTTAGTGATTAGGATGACAATGGCTTCATAAGAAGATTTTGGGAGACTTCCTTCTATTGGATTGTTTCTCATAGTTTGTGAAAAATAGGGGTAAGCTCTTCCTTAAATGTTTTGTAAAATTCCCCATAAAATGTCTGGTCCAGGGCTTTTGTTTACCCAGAATTTTTGGATTACTGCTTTGATTTCGTCAACAGTTATTGGTCTGTTCAGATGTTTTGCTTCTTCTTCAGTCCACCTTGGAAGGTTATTTTTTCTTAGAAATTTGTCCATTCCACCAAGGTTTTCAAATTTCCTGCATATTGTTGTTCAAAGTAATTTCTTACAACCCTTGGTGTTTCTGTGTTATCAGTTGTAATCCCCTCTTTCATTTCTAATATTCTTTATTTGGGACCTCTCTATTTTTTCTTGATGAGTCTGCTTAAAGGCTTATAGTAATGTTTTTCCTTTCAAAGAATCAGCTCCTGGATTTATTGATCCTTCTATTGTTCTTTGTCTCCATGTCATTTAATTCTTCTCTGATCTTGGTTATTTCCTTCCTTCTACTCATTCTGGGGTTTGATTGTTGTTCCTCCTGTTCTTGTAGATGGATGGTAGAGTTGTTTCCTTGAAATGTTTCTCTCTCTTTATGTAGTCCAGTATCACTGTGAACTTCCCTCCCAGGACTACCTTCACTGTGTCCTATCAATTTTGAACTTTTGTGAGTTCATTTTATTTTGTTTCCATTAAATTTTAAATTTCTTCCTTGATCTTATTTTAAACCTATTCTTTATTTACTAGCGTGACATTCAATCTGCAAAAATCTGAGTGTTTTTGAGTTTTTTTCCTTTAGGTACTTTACTAGTTTCTGACCCTTTTGGTCCAAGAAAATAGTTGATATGATTTCAATTTTTTGAACTGTTTGCTGCTTGTTTTGTGTCCTGTTATGTGCTTTATCTTTGAAAATATTCCATGTGCATTTGAAAAGAATGTGTATTTTGCTTGTTTGGGATGAAAGCCTCCCTCTCTCTCTCTCTCTCTCTCTCTCTCTACACACACACACACACACACACACACACACATATATATATAAATCAGATATATATAATCTGATTTATGGTATATATATTAAAAATTAGTTAAATCCATTTGATCTAGGACACTGTTCAATGCTTCAATATACTTGTTAATATTTTGTTTGGAAGATCTATCCATTTTTGACAGTGGGGAGTTAAAATCCCCTACCATAATTGTGTTGCTGTCTATATATTTCTTGAATGTCTCCAAGATTTTTCTTGTATATTTTGGTGCTCCTACATTGGATGCATATATGTTCATAATGTTTATGTCTTCTTGATGGGTTCTTCACTCAAGTACTGTGAAGTGTCTCCTTTTATGGTATTTGTTTTGATGTGTTTTGTCTGATACAAGTATTGTTACCCCACCTTGTTTTCCCTACCAATTTGCTTGGAATATTTTTTCCAACCCTTCACTTTCAGTCTGCATAGGTCTTTTATTCTGAGGTGAATGTCTGATAGGCAGCATGTGTGTGGGTCATGTTTTCTTATCCATTCAGCTACCCTATGTCTTTTGATTGGAGCATTTAATCCATTTAAATGTAAGGCTATTATTGATAGATACTTATTCATTGCCATTTTACTTTTTTTGTACTTGTATTCCTCTCTTTCTCACTCATTTTCTTCCTCTTCTCAAAGCAGTCCCCTTAGGATATCTTGCAGAGCTGGCTTGGTGTAGCTGTATTCTATTGTCTGGGAAAGTCCTTGTTTCACCTTCCATTTTAAATGAGAACCTGTTGTATAGAGTAGTCATGGTTGCAGGCCTATGATTTCATTACTTGGAATATTTCTTGACGTTCTCTTCTGTCTTGCTGTGTTTCCATAAAGAAATCAGCTACTAGCCTTGCCTGGGCTCCCTTGTATATTACTTCCTGTTTCTCTCTTGTGATTTTAAGATAATCTCTTTGTCTTTAAATTTTGCATTTTAATTATGATGTGTCTTTGAGTGGGCCTCTTTTGGTTCTTCTAGATAGGGACCCTCTCTGTTTCTGGTTTTGTGTAACTTTTTCTGACATCAAATTAGGAAAGATTTCCATCATTACTTTGTAAACAGATTTTCTATCTCTCCTTCTCTTCTTATCCTTTTAGTATCCCTATTATATGGATAATATTACATTTCATGTTGATCTGCATTTCCTTTAACCCTCCTTCATTCTTTTTCTTTTTTCCTTTTCTTTCTCTCTCTGGGATTTTTTTTTACCTTGTCCTCTATGTCCCTGATTTGATCCTCTGCTACATCTAGCCTGATTTTTATTGTTTCTACTGTGTTCTTTAATTCAGAAATTGTATTCTTCATTTCCCCTTGGCTCTTGTTGTTTTCTATTTCCTTTTTCATGTTGATATAGTCTGCAGTGAGTTTGTTGTAGTTTCCCTGTAGTTTTTGGTAATTCTCTGAGGCCTCATTGAGCTTCCTTATAACTGGTGCTTTGAACTCAATATCTGATAGTTGAGTTACCTCTACTTCATTTAGCACCCTTTAGAAGGTTTTTGAGAGTCCCCTATGTTTCCAATCCAGGGCTTTTATATGCCAGGAGTTTTTTGATTCCTGCTTTGATTTTTCCAGCTATTATCTATTTCTTCAGACTTTCTGCTTCTTCATTCACTTTTGGAAGATTATATTTTTCTAGAAACTTTTCCATTTCACCCAGTGTTTCTCCCCCCACCCTTTGGCATATACTCGTTCATAGTAATTTCTTACAACCCTTTGTATTTCTGTGGTATCAGTTGTAATCTCTCCTTTTTTATTTCTGACTGTGTTTATTTGGGTCCTCTCTCTTTTTATCTTGATGAGTCTCCTTAAAGGCTTGTTGATTTTGTTTATCTTTTCAAAGAAACAGCTCCTGGATTCATCGATCCTTTGAATCATTCCTTTAGTCTTTATGTTGTTTAATTTTGCTCCACTCTTGGTTATTCCCTTCCTTCTACTTGCTCTGGCCTTTGTAGTTCCTTTATTTCTTATAGATGTAGAGTTAGGTTATTTATTTGAAATGTTTCTTTATTTCTTTTTGTTTTTTTAGGTAAGCCTGTATTGCTATGAACTTTCCTCTCAGGACTGCCTTTACTGTATCCCAAAAGCTTTAGGCTGTTTTGAGTTCATTTTAATTTGTTTCCAGAAACTTTTTTTTTATTTCTTCCTTGATCTAATTCTTAACCCATTAATTGTTTAATAACATGCTCTTCAATCTCCATGAATTTGAGTGTTTTTCAGTTTTTTTTTCTTGAAGTTTGTTTCTAGTTGCAGGACCTTGTGGTCCAAAATATAATTCTGGATATGACTTCAATTTTCTTAAATTTGTTGATACTTGTTTTGTGTCCTGTCATGTGGTCTGTCTTTAAAAATGTTCCATGTGCATTTGAAAAGAACGTGTATTTTGCTTCTTTGGGATGAAAGTTTCTATGTGCCTATCAGTTTAGTCCAACTTATCTAGAGCATTGTTCAATGCTGCAATATGCTTGCTGATATTTTGTCTGGAAGATCTGTCCATTGTTGACAGTAGGGTATTAAAATCCCCTAGTATATGGGTGTTTCTGCTACCTCTTTTTTGAAGTCCTCCAAGATTTTCTTTACATAATTGGTTGCTCCTATATTAGGTGCATGTATGTTTATGGTTATCAATTTTTGATAACTTCTTCCCTTGAGTATATGAAGTGTCCTTCTGTGTCTGTTTTTATGGCCTTTGTTTTGAAGTCTATTTTTGTCTGAGATAAGTATTGCTACCCAGTTTTTTTCCCCTATTTGTTTGGAATTTTTTTTTCTAATCCTCCTCTTTCAGGATATGTAGGTTTTTTGATCTGAGGTAGGTCTCTTGTAGGCAGCATATTTGCGGGTCATCTTTTCTTATCCATTCAGCTACCATATGTCTTTTGATTGGAACATTTAATCCATTTACATTTAAGGTTATTATTGATAGGTAATTATTCATTTCCCCCCTTTGTACCTGTGTTCTTCCTTCTCTTGATCTTTTTCTTCCCCATATTAAAGCAGTTCCTTTAGTATTTCTTGCAGTGCTGGTTTGGTGGAGGTGTATTCTTTCAGCCTTCTTTTGCCTGGGAAAATCCTTATGTCATCTTCCATTTTAATTGATAGCCTTGCTTGTTAGGATATTCTTAGTAGCAGGACTTTGCTTTCCATTACTTGGAATATTTCTTGCCATTCCATTTTGGGTTGTAGTGTTTCCATTCAGATGTTGGCTGCTAGCCTTATCAGGGCTCCCTTATATGTTACCTCCTGTTTCTCCCTTGCTACCTTTAAGGTTCTCTCTTTGTCTTGGAATTTTGTCATTTTAATTATATATGTCTTGGAGTGGGTGTCTTTGTGTTCCTTTTGATTGGGACATTTTCTTCTTCCTGTATTTGTGTGACTTTTTCTCTCATCAAATTAGGGAATTTTCTATCATTACTTTTTCTAATAGGACTTATATCCCTTGTTTCTCTTCTGCTCTTTCTGGCATCCCTATGATATGTATATGATTTCATGTTGTGCTGAATTTCCCTTAACCCCTCTTTGTTCCTTTTGAGTCTTTTTTCCTTTTCTTGCTCTTTCAGGGAGTTCTTTTCTATCTTGTCATCTAGCTCACAGATTTGATCCTCTGCTTCGTTTAGCCCCCTTTTGAATCCTTCTACTGTGCTCTTCAATTTAGAAATGTATTCTTCATTTCCTCTTGGCTCCTGTTGATAGTTTCTATGTCCTTTTTCATGCTGGTGTAGTTTGCAGTAAGCTCTTTGTAGCTCCCCTGTAGTTTTTCATAATTCTCACTGAGCTCATTGGGCTTCCTTATAACCATTGTTTTCAACTCAATATCTGAATGTTGACTTGCCTCTATTTTATTTAGCATTCTACTATGGATTTTTCCTGTCCTTACATTTCAGGGTTGTATCTTAGTCTTCGCATTAATTTTGAGACTGTTGCTGTTTGCTTCTGCCTCTTAAATTGAGCTGTTTTGACTCCTTTAGTTTGTGGTGGGAACTTCTATGGAAGGAGACCTGTGATATTCAGTGATACAGTGTCCTTGATATCATAATCTTTGATGCTCTTGGGATGTCCTTTTGGCTGTTTATGTTGGCTCTATGGATGTAATTGGATTTTTATTGTTGTTGTGTTTTTGTTTAGTTGTCCTTCCTTTCAGCTGGTTGATTGACAGTAATTCCACCCACCACATTTTGTGTGCTGTTGTGTAGATGTTGCCAGAACAAAACTACAAGGCCCAGGGAACAAACCCACATCTGGAACAGTATCTCCCTCCCCTTGGCAATCCCAGTATCAACAGCAAATGAACCAGTATTAATAAGGGTATAAGGAGATTAAGACTATTATAAGAAAGGAGAGAGATAAACTATAGTATAAATTCTAGAGACTTAATATGCACAAACTTCTACCCACTTCTACAAGGAGGACATATAGAGGGCCCAGAGACCTATGAATCAGCACCACTGGGCATCAGAGAGATACAAATTAAAACTGCAATGAGATACCTCTTCACGCCAGACAGAATGGCCATTATAAACAAATCAACAAATAACCAGTGTTGGAGAGGATGTGGAGAAAGGGAGCCCTAGTACATTGTTGGTGGGAATGCCAAGTGGTGCAGCCACTGTGGAAAACAGTATGGTGTTTCTTCAGAAAACTAAAAATGGAACTGCCTTTTGACCCTGCAATTCCACTGCTGAGATTACATACTAAAAACCCTGAATCACCAATTCAAAAGAACCTATGTACCCCAATGTTCATAGCAGCACAATTTACAATTACCAAGAGCTGGAAGCAACCTAAATGCCCATCAGGAAGCGAATGGAACAATGGTACAATTACACAATGGAATACTATGCAGCAGAAAGAAAGAAGGAACTCCTACCCTTCACAACAGCATGGATGGAACTGGAGATTATTATGCTAATTGAAGTAAGCCAGGTGGTGAAAAACAAATACCATATGATCTCACCTACAAGTGGAACTTAAATCAACAAAACAAACATGCAAGCAGAATAGAAAGAGACAGGGAAATAAAGAACAGACTTTCAGTGATCCAAGGGAAGAGTAGACAGGTATGATGGAGGGAAGAAGGGGAAACATCACAGAACATTTATCAATGACATATGAACAAAGTCAACAGCATGGGGAGGACTAAATGTGGAAGATGGGAGGAGGGTAGGGCAGGGGAGAGTAATGGGAGAAAAGGTGGACAACTGTAATGGAACAGTATAAATAATAATCATCTCAACAAATATTTTGCTATTTGACAGACCTCACATTTCATATTTTAAATTGAGACAAATGCAGAGTAATGGATCATATGATTATAACCTTGCAAATAAAAAGAATGTGTGCAATTTTGTTTTAAGCTGTCCTCCAGTGATTGCCCCTCCTAAAATATCTGACACTGAACACTAAATATTAGTTCTAACCAAGTAAAAGAAAACAGTTATGGCATGCTGACCATTATGAATTGCTGTTTGGGGATGGTGAGGTCAAGGGAAGTAGAGGAGCAGAGGAAAAGATAAAGCAAGATTATACCCAAGATAACTTCAATCTTGTAAAACCTGTATTGAAAAATCTTAAGGGCTGTTTTCTATTGTCCTGTGCTCATTTTCTGGTGTTCAATTATTTACAATTACTGATCTTTAATAACAGATTTCTGATAGGGCACCCAATTGCAGGACACTATGATTAAGAGTTCCTGCCAAGCTGGCCACTTACATATTTAATAGTCATATTTTAACACTCACTGTAACAACATACTCAATGTTGTATCCTTATATTTAAAAGGATGAAGGGAATTTTTCTATGTTAATACCAGGAATTACTTCAGAGAGTAAAACAATTAATTAGAGTGAAGTCTAATAAAACAAAATAGAGTTTACAACACTTGGCTCTATTAAAAGACACACATGAGCCCTGGCTGGTGTAGCTCAGTGGATTGAGCACAGGCTGCAAACAAAATGATCACCAGTTTGATTCCCAGTCAGGGCATATACCTGGGTTGTGGGCCAGGTCCCCAGTGGGGGCCATGTTAGAAGTAACTACACATTGCTGTTTCTCTTCCTCTTTCACCATCCCTTCCCATCTCTCTAAAATTAAATAAATAAAACCTTTTAAAAAATAACACACATGTACACTCACCATTCACACATATACCACTTATTAATGAAATAAATATCTACCTAAAAAATAATTTTTAAAACACTGAGATTCCTGAAGCGTTTCAAAGCTTTTTTGTATTTTAAAATAAGATGATTATTCTGATGATAATGATGTTGATGATAATGAATATTGATAAAGAAGACTGACAAACTTTTCATTTAATTATGTAAACATAGGTGTTTCCTATGTGTCAGGCATTATGCCAAGTAGTTTACATACACTAATTATCTTAATCCTTATGAGACCTAATAAAATAAGTCATTTTATTACTTCATTTTGAAGTTGATAAAAGTGAAGCATTCCTACCCAAAAGTTATCTAACTTTTTTTGTTGTTGTTCAAGTATAGTTTTCTCCATTTCCCCCCACCCCAGTGATCCCCACTGCCCACCCTTGGTCCTACTCCTCTTTGAAAAGCTATCTAACTTTAAAGCTTATGTACTTAGCCACTTTCTAACTGGAACATGTGCACTACACTGCTCCCCTCAAAACTATCACACACACAGCACACCTCATGCCACAAAAATATGCCTCAAAATTTAGTTTCACAAGTATATAATGGAAACTGGATGTGAAAAACTTTCATTAAAATGTTCAAAAAATCATACAAATAAAAGCAAGTCTATATACTGAATTCTCCAGGTTCTAGAATGATTCATCTATTTTCCCTCTCCATTTAATTCCCTCAAAATTAAAACATTCAGTAAGAATGTTTTAATTTTGAGCATGTCCTGAATAAATTATTTAGTCCATTGGTTATTATCTAATATCCAGATAATTCAAAGTTATTATAAATATTTGAGCCTAAAAATCACAAATTCATAACATTGACAGAACCTCCTAGCCTCAGTATTTTGTGCCTTACAAAGAACTATACCCCATGTATCTAGTTTGTTCATTTAAAAATAAGTAGAGTTGGGGGTTTTCATAGCAATAACACAATTAAATGACACATTTTCAGTTACAGGACCATATCAATTTTTAAAATGGAGATATAGCAACTAACGTCTGAGGAGGAAAGCTGTTGTCATATAATCTCTATAAGTATTCAGAAACCTTGCAAATAAAAATAGCCTATTTCCAAGCATCGGATAAGAATTCCAATGCCCTGAGTACTACATGTTCAGGATTTTCAAACAACCTTCATGACCATAAAATACACAATAAGAAAGACATTCTGAAATCAAACAGATTTTAAACACAAGACTGGAGAGCATTATGCTAATTGAAATAAGACAGGCAATGAAAGACAAATACCATATGATATGACTTACAAGCAGAACTTAATCAACAAAACAAACAAGACAAATAAAACCAGAAATATTTAAATAAAGAAGTGACAGTAACAGAGGGGAGGAGAAGGATAATTGGGGGAAAATAGGAGATGGTAAATCAAAGAACATGCATAAAGTACACAGGGACAAAGCTGAAGGAAGTAGATTTGAGGGTGCATGAAGGGATGGGTGGAGTGGGGAGCCATAGTGGGGCAAAAATGGATATAACTGTACTTGAGCAACATCAAAAAATGTAAAAAGAAAGCAAGACTGGTATATGTTTTTGCACATCAAAACAGAATTTTAGAAGAGAAAGTGAATTTTCTTCTTGCATTAAATAGAAATACAGCAAACAAAAAAAATGGTATTAAAGTTGTGAAGAAAAAATATATAAATAGAAGAAAAATCCAAGTACTTCCATATTTCAAATATGTCTTCTCTCCTTTTTGCTTTCTCCTCTTCACACTCCTACCTCTACTGCCACCCCCAACAACAAAAGAACTCTCTTAATTTGGGAGAGAGGCAAAGAGAACATATTTATCACCTTTAATTCTCAGATATCAAATAAAAGAATGAGTACTTCCAAGGCAGTGCACAGGGACCTTACTCCCCAACAAATAATGGCATTCCTACTATCATTCACTGAAAGCTTGAGGTACTCATCACTGCCATAGACAGAAAAAGTTAAAAATCAAACTTCATTTCTGCTAATCTTCCCCTTGTTTGCTGTGTGATTTTGAACATGCTATTAATCTTTCTGAGTGTCAGCTTATTTGGGTATAAATAAGAGTATATTCTGTCTACCTTATAACACATAAAAGAACCTAGAACAACACTCAGCATAATGACACCCAGCATACTGCCAATAACAAAGTTTCTCCTGTGATGTGAGTTCATCAGTGAGGACAGTCTTGAGAGCACTACAAAGGATATCATCATGGATTCAAAGAATTTTATAGTCAAAAAGAAACTTATAGAGTATTGTAACACAACCGCTTTTATTTTCATGAAGAGGAAACAATCTCACTATCTATCAGAATCTTTTAATATTTATTGGGAGCACATTAAAATGATAACTAATAAATACATTGGTTCCAAAAGATGGTTCTCACACACAGTAAAGTCACACTGGACAGGACTAAGCAAAGGATAGATAAATTTCTAATGGACAAATGACTTCATGGAAAGACTTTGCTGTACAAATCTTATAATCCCTGGTGTTCCAAGAAAACTCACGATCAGCCCACTGTTTTTAACTAAGGCATCTGGCCACTTGACTTTCACTGAACTGGCACTAAAATAGGGGTTCTTCTTCCAGTGTCTTGCTTCCAATCCTCCTGATCAGATACCTAGTACTACAACTATGTAAAATAAAAATGCTGTTCATTCTCACTGCTGAATTTTATTATTTTAAAATTAGTTCTATCTCTGAGAAATTAAGGAGTAGAGCATAAAGAGAAACAACTTATATACAATTTCCTTCAAAAACAAAACAGGCAATTAAATGTACAATAATAGAATCCAGGAACTAGACCTTATGCCAAACATTTAGTAACTGAAGAAATCTCACCAAGAACATGAATGACCTATTATATAATTATAGATAATTGTATAATGGTTATATATAATTATATATTCTTTTTATTGAGTTATAATTGACATAACACATTAGTTTCAGCTATACAACAAAATGCTGGAATGTTTAGATACAATGCAAAATGATGACATCTAGGTAACATCTATTGTCATAAACTTTTTCTTGTGATGAGAGCATTTAAGATCTACCCTCTTAGCAACTTTCAAATAGCAATAGAGTAGTATTAACTGTAGTCACCATGTTGTACTTTATAGCCTTGTGACTTATTTTGAAACTCCAAGTTTGCCCTGGCTGGCATAGCTCAGTAGATTGAGCGTGGGCTGCAAACCAAAGTGTTGCAGGTTCGATTCCCAGTCAGGGTACATGCCTGGGTTGCAGGCCATGGCCCCCAGCAACCGCACACTGATGTTTCTCTCTCTCTCTCTTTCTTCCTCCCTTCCCTCTCTAAAAAATAAATAAATAAAATCTTTAAAAAAAACTCCAAGTTTATAATTTTGAATCCTTTTACCCATATAATGTTATTCTTAAATAATAACAAATAAAAAGATTTAATTAAAAATAACATAACTAAAAAAATGCAGGCACAGTGCTATATGACATCTATTGTTCAAGTTTCTAAACTCTATAATGAAAATGTTTTGAAGAGATAACTGAGAATCCTTAATCTGCTTTTCATTCTGTGAACTCTATAAAAGAGTGTACACTCTTAAGCTTAATTAGCACTGAACAAAACATAAGAAACTTTTCAACCCAGGATATAATACATGTGACTCCAGAGAAAATAAAACATGTTTTCTTTTATTTCCTTTTTTAATTTATTTTATTTTATTGTTGTTCAAGTACCATTGTCTGCATTTCCTCCCCATCATTCCCCCTTAACCCAGCCATCCCTACCTCCCTCCCTTAATCCCACCCTCCTTGGTTTTGTCCATGTGTCCTTTATAGTTGTTCCTAAAATTGCTTCCCCAATTTTCCCATTAATCCCTCCTACCTCCCCTCTGGTTACTGTCAGTTTGTTCTTAATTTCAATGTCTCTGGTTATATTATGCCTGCTTATTTGTTTTCTTGATTAGGTTCCACTTAAAGGTGATATGGTATTTGTCTTTCACCACCTGGCTTATAGCATAATGTTCCCTATTTTCATCCATGCTGTTGAAAAGGGTAGGAGCTCTTTCTTTCTTTCTGTTGCATAGTATTCTATCATATAAATGTACCAAAAGAACCTATGCATACCAATGTTTCTAAAACATGTTTTAACAGAAAAAAAAAGAAAGTAAAATCTTATAAATGAATATGACATGCTGCTAGAATGACCATTCAACATGCACTGCACTATTAAGTTTTCACAGAGAAGTGTGGAGCAGGTACTATTATTCCATTTACTAGATAATAACATTAAGAATTTTAGAAATAAGTGTAATGTCTCCAAGATTACACAAATTAGAATAGGGATTCAAATTCAAGATTAAATATGATATCTTATTTATTACATCTTACTTTAGTTATTTATGTCTTTGTCTCCCAGTTATTGTAAGAATCCCCAATATTTTTATCTTCATATACCCATCCCATTGCATCTAAGTTGTGAGTGCTCAGATACTAGTTTTCAGTGGATTCTTTGTTAAGTCTTAATCATTCCATCAATCTTACTGTTGAGTCCACCTGATTTACAAAGATGTCTTCTTTGTATTCATGGAGCAATTGACAAATATTCAGGAACATAACTGATATTTCAATATATGTAACTCAGTCACTTTCCCCTGAGACTCTCTTCTCTTTGAGATAATGTTGCCGACTTTGGTGTGTGGTTGTTCACAAAATGGATCTCTCACACAAAATTAGGACTTTCCACATTTCTCTCTACATATGCCGAATATTTCCAAGTGTCAGCTATCCATATCATTATTTCTCCCTAAGCACCTACATTCCTAGCAACACAATTTACAATAGCAAAGTGCTGGAAGCAACCTAAGTGCCCATCAATAAATGTGTGGATCAACAAACTATGGTACATTTACACAATAGAATAGTATGCAGGAGAGATAAAGGAGATCCTACCCTTTGAGCCAGTATGGATGGAGAGCATTTTGCTAAGTGAAATAAGCCAGGCAGTGACGGACAAATACCATATGATCTCACCTTTAACTGGAACCTAATAAACAAAAGAAAAAAAAAAACAAACAACATATAACCAGAGACGTTAAAATTAAGAACAATCTGACAATAACCAGAGGGGAGGTAGGAGGGCACAGTGTGGGGAAGGGTTTTCAGGAACAAATCCAAAGAGTTAAAGAAAACACATTCATCCAGACTGGTAGCAGGGGCAGAGACAGGCATCCAGGCAGAGAGGACTTTCAGCAAGGTGGTGGCTGGAGGACTGGTGTAAACAAGGTGGCAGCTGATGGACCCAGTGAGGTGGTAGATTGTGGAGTGGGGCACACAAGTCTTAAGGTGGCCAGCAAGGCAGCAGCAGGCTGACCAGGCAAGATGGCAAATTGTGGACTGGGCAGTCCCACATTTGAGTGCAAATAAATAGAGAGAAACAACTGGGGAGAAGGATGGACTGTGTAACCCAGAGCCCCAGTGCTGGGAAATAAAGCCTCAAACCATGGATAGAAAACACCTGTGGGTGTTGAGGCAGTGGGAGAAACTCCCAGCCTCACAGGAAAGTTCATTGGAGAGGCTCACGGGGTCCTAGAATGTACACAAACCCACCCACATGTGAATCAGCACCAGAAGGGCCTCAATTTGCTTGTGGGAAGCAGGGAAAGTGACTGGCATCCAGTTGAGGGCAGACCAAGTGCCATTATTCAGTCTCAGATCCCTTCCCCACATATAGCATCACCACACAGCAATGTGGGTTACCTCCCCACCAGGTGAATACCTAAGGCTTCACCCCTCACTACATAACAGGTGCATCAAGACAAAAAAAATGGCCCAAATGAAAGAACAGATCAAAGCTCCAGAAAAAATACAACTAAGCAATGACAAGATAGCCAGCCTATCAGATGTACAGTTCAAAACACTGGAAATTAGGATGCTCATAGAATTGGTTGAATTTCATCACAAATTAAATGAAAAAAATGAAGGTTACACCAAGTGAAATAAAGGAAAATGTACAGGGAGCCAACAGTGATGGGAAAGAAACTGCGACTCAAATAAACAGTGTGGAGCAAAAGGAAGAAAGAAACAACCAACCATAAATGAATGAGGAGACAAGAATTCAAAAAAATGAGGAGAGGCTTAGGAAACTCCAGAACATCTTTAAACATTCCAATATCTGAATTATAGCGATACCAGAAGGAGAACAGGAAGAGCAACAAATTGAAAACTCATTTGAACAAATAATGAAGGAAAACTTCCCCAATCTGGCAAAGGAAATAGACTTATAGGAAGTCTAGAAAGCTCAGAGAGTCCCAAAGAAGTTGGACCCAAGGAGGAACACACCAAGGCACATCATAATTACATTAGCCAAGGTAAAAATGAAGGAGAGAATCCTAGAAGCAGCAAGAGAAAAGGAGACAGTTACCTACAAAGGAGTTCCCATAAGACCATCAGTTGATTTCTCAAAAGAGATCTTACAGGCAAGAAGGGGCTGGGAAGAATTATTCCAAGTCATGAAAGGCAAGGACCTACATCCAAGATTGCTCTATCCAGCAAAGCTTTCATTTAGAATGGAAGGACAGATAAAGTGCTTCCCAGGTAAAATAAAGTTAAAAGAGTTCATCACCACCAAGTTCTTACTATATGAAAGGTTAAAGGGATTTATCTAAGAAAAAGAAGATAAAAAATATGAACAGTAAAATGATAGCAAACTCACAGTTATTAACAACCACACCTAAAACAAAAACAAAAGCAAGCTAATCAAACTGGAACAGGAACAGAACCACAGAAATGGAGATCACATGGAGGGTTATCAACAGGGAAGTGAGAGTAGGAGTGAGGGGGAGAAAGATACAGAGAATAAGCAGCATAGATGGTAGGTAGAAAACAGAAAGGGGTAGGGTAAGAATAGTATATGTAGAAGCCAAAGAACTTATATGTATGAACCATGGACATAAACTAAATGGGGGGAATGTGGGTGGGAGGGATGTGCAGGGCAGGGGGGACTGTGGAGACCATTCTGTGTGGTGTGGGCCCAGCTCCCACTCAGAGATGCACAGGACCCCGCCCACTGATAGGTTCTCCCGTGGCTAATCAGGTCTGCTATGTACCTAGGCTGCTTTGAGTATTGCTTTTTGCTAAACCCCCTCACCCTGAATTGAGACAGCAAGTGCTTACTGTAACTTCCTAAAATCCATGCTAAACCTTCCAAGGACAAGTGTAAACAGTTCAACTATTTTTCCCTTTTCATTTGCAAATATCCCTCTTCTGTGAAGTGATTAGCAGCATCTTGGCTCCTTTGTTTCCTGTAAAAGGTAACCACCTAAAGTCAACCTGTGCATAGTAAAGGAGGACCATCATGTAATGGCCAGTCATGGCAGAGGCTGTGCCTTTTGGTTCCTCTTAAGAGTGAAGCTGTTCACCCTTTTCCTCCACCGGACGTGGTAATCCATGTGAATGTCTCTCCCCCATCCACAATATCGCAGACCCCGTGAGCCAGGATCCACATCAGGAGTGAAGGCAGGGAAATGGGACAACTATAATAGCATAATCAATAAAATATATTTTAAATAAATATTTTTTAAAAGCACCTATATTCTACCATAAGAAGATTTTTAATGATTTTTAAACTATGATTATGTCAAGTAGAAAGTTATATACTACTTTAACAGTAATCAGTTTAACAACAACAAAAAGGAAATGGTTGCTTCCTTTTCCTTTGTACTAGTGTAGATTTCTATTCTGAGTACTTTCTATTGCATTTAATAATACATTCTCATTTCATTGAGGCAGATTGTGTTAAATACACCAGAATAACTGTTCCATTATTTCAATACCCTATACTTCAATAGTGGTTTCAATTTACAAACATTTTTTTTTCACAAAATGTGAGGGCACAGTGAATCCCCATTCAAAGACATTCACTCTAGATGGCACAACAACCAGGATTGCCGAGCAGGGTCCTCTATCTCTATGTCCAGGGTTCTGATGCCTACCTACCATGGCCAAGTGGAAACAGACCACAGTGCAGGCTCTGTGGTGTCTTAGAAACCAATAGAAGCATCATTCATAGAGACTGGGATCCCTTTTAAGTGTTTGAGAGGCTCCATAATTATCTCCACATCACTCTTGCATTTTAATTCCATCATTTTGAGGTTCTTCTCTATTTCAAAGTGCAGAGGTCACCATTCTCAATAAGAAAGATGAAAGCAAAAATATATATATTTATGTGCCTAGGGATTTACATTATTTTCAATATTCTTATTTAATTTAATTTTATTAATTTTTTAATTTATTGTTGTTCCAGTACAGTGGTCTATAATTTTCCCACACCACTGACACCTACCCCAGCCATCCCCACCTCCCTTCCCTGATTCCATACCCCATTGAGTTTTGTCCATGTGTCCTTTACAGTTGTTCCTGAAAACCCTTCACCCCATTATCCCCTCCCACCTCTCTTCTGGTTACTGTCAGATTGTTATTAATTTCAAAGTCTGTGGTTATATTTTGCTTGCTTGATTATTTTTTTGATTAGGTTCCACTTAAAAGTGAAATCATATAGTATTTGTCTTTCACTGTCTGGCTTATTTCACTTAGCATAATGCCCTTTAGTTCCATCCATGCTGGGGCAAAGGGTAGGAGCTCCTTCTTTCTTTCTGAAGCATAGTATCCCATCATGTAAGTGTACCACAAGTTTCTTCATTTATTTACTGATCCATTCATTTACTGATGAGCATGTAGGTTGCTTCCAGCACTTGGCTATTGTAAATTGTGCTTCTATGAACATTGGGATGCATAGGTTCTTTTGGATTGGTGTTTCATGGTTCTTACAGTATAATCCCGGCAGTGGAATTGCCAGGTCAACGGGCAGTTCCATTTATGGTTTACTGAGGAAATTCCATACTGTTTTTCACAGTGGCTGCAGTAGTCTGCATTCCCATGAACAGTGCAGGGGATTCACTATTCTCTGTGTCCTCTCCAACACTTGTTTGTTGCTTTGCTTATGATGGCCATTCTCACTGGTGTGAAGTGGTATCTTATTATGGTTTTATTTTACATCTTTCTGATGGTTAGCGATACTGAGCTTTTTTTCATATGTCTCTGAGCCCTATGTATGACCTTCTTGGAGAAGTGTCTGCTCAGGGTTTTTACTCATTTTTTAATGTGATTGTTTGTCCCCCTAAAGTGGAGTCAGCTGAGTTCTTTACATATTTTGGAGATCAAACCCTTGTTCAAGGTATCATTGCAAAATATGTTTTCCCATGCAGTTGGTTCTCTTTTCATTTTAATACTGTTTTCATTAGCCATGCAGAAGCTTCTTATTTTGATGAGATCACATTTGTTTATTCTTTCCTTTATGACTCTTGCTCATGAGGACATATCTGTGAAAATATTGCTGGATAGAATATCAGATTTCACTGCCTATGGTTCCTCTAGTACTTTTATGGTGTCATGATTTATATTTAATACTTTTATCCACCTTGAATTTATTTTTCTTTATGGTGCAAGTTGGTGATTGAGTTTCATTTTTTTTGTATGTAGCTGTCCAGATGTCCCAACACCATCTGTTGAAGAGGCTATTTTTACTCAATTTTTATGCTTCTTCCCCTTTTGTAAAATATTAACTGACCATAAAGTATTTGGGCTTATTTCTGGGCTCTTTATTCTGTTCCTTTGGTCTACATGTCTGTTCTTATGCTACTACTAGGCTGTTTTGATTGCAGTGGCCTTGTAATAGTTTGATATCCTTTATTGTGCTTCCTCCTACTTTGCTCTTCTTTCTCAAAATTGCTTCAGTGCTTCAGCATCATTTATGGTTCCATATAAATTTTTGAAATGTTTTTCTATGCTTGTGAAATATGCCATTGGTACTTTAATAGGGATTGCATTGAATCAGCAAATTGCTTTGGGTAGTACAGACATTTCGATGATGTTAATTTTCCCAATCCATGAACGTGGTACATGCTTCCCTTTGCTTGTATCTTCCTTAATTTCACAGACTATTCCAGAAAATCCAAGAAGACAGAAGACTCCACAACTCTTTTTATGAAGCTAGCATCATCCTAATCACAAAACCTGATGAAGATAAAACAAAGAAAGAACACTACAGGTCAATATCACTGATGAACACAGACGCTAAAATCTTCACAAAAAGACTGACAAATAGCATCCAGGAATACATGAAAAAGATTGTACACCCTGATCAACAGGGATTCATCTCAGGGATGTAAGGTGGTACAATATTCACAAATAAACATACATCACATAAACACAAAAACAAAAATCATGATCATATCAATACCTGCAGAAAAAAAAAACATTTGATAAGATACAGCAACCATTTATGATACAAATGCTCAGCAAAGTGGGAGTAGAGGGGACATATCTCAACATAATAAAGGCCATAGATGCAAAACCTACAGCCAACATCATACTCAGTGGACAAAAACTAAAAGTTTTCCCACTAAGTTCAGGAATAAGGCAAGAGATGCACTTTCAGTACTTGTTTTCAACATGGTATTGGAAGTCCTGGACACAGCAATCAGACAAAAAGAAATAAATGGCATACAAATTGGAAAGGAGGAAGTAAAACTGTCATTGTTTGCAGAAGACATGATAGTGTACATAGAAAATTCTATAGACTCCACAAAAACACTACTCAACCTAATAAGTGAATTTAGCAAAACAGCAGGATACAAGGTCAATATTCAGAAATCGAGGCAGTCCTGTACACCAACAATGAAATATCAGAATCAGAAATCAGAAAAAAAAACGCCATTTGATATAACAAAAAGAAAAATAAAGTACCTAGGGATAAACCTAACCAAGGAGGTAAAAGACCTATACTCAGAAAAAGACACAATACCGAAGAATGAAATTAAGGAAGACACAAATAAATGGAAGCATATACCATGTTCATGAATTGGAAGAATTAACATCATTAAAATGTCCATACTACCCAAAGCAATTTATACATTCAATTCAATCCCTATTAAAATATACAGTATAGAAAAAAAAACATTTAAAAACTTCATATGGAACAATAAATGATCCTCAATAGCCACAGTAATTTTGAGAAAGAAGAACAAAGTAGGTGGGATCGCCATAACTGAATCAAACTATATTACAAGGCCATGGTAATCAAAAAATCTGGTGCTGGCGTAAGAACAGACACATGGACTAATGGAAAAGAATAGAGGACCCAGAAATAAGCCCAGTATTCTATAGTCAATTAATATTTGACAAAGTTGGCAGAGCATAAAATGCAGTAAAAATATCCCCTTCAACAAATAGTGTTAGGATATCTAGACAGATAAATGTAAAAAAATGAAACTTTACCAATTTATACCATACATCAAAATAACCTCAAGATGGATAAAAGATTTAAATATAAGTCATTACATGAGAAAAGTCCTAGAGGAGAACAGAGGCAAGAGAATCTCAGATAATCCATGCAACAACTTTCACTGATATATCCCCTAGAGCAAGAGACATAAAGGAAAGAATAAACAAATAGAATCTAACCAAAATAAAAAGCTTCTATATGGATAAAGAAAACATTAGCAGAATGGGAAGGGAACCAACCATTCTCCACATATTTGCCAATGATATCTCAGACAAGTGTTTGATCTCCAAAATATATAAAGAACTCACACAACTCCACACCAGGAATACGAACAACCCAATTTAAAAATGGGCAAAGGCCTTAGCAGGCACTCTCCTAAGTGGACATGCATAGGATCCAGAGACATATGAAGGAATGCTCTTTATTACTAGCAATCAGAGAGATGCAAAGTAAAACCACAATGAAATTCCACTTCACATTGGTTTGAATGGCCATCATAAACAAGTCAACAATATTTTTATTGGCAAAGATGTGGAGAATTGGGTACCCTAGTACCTTGTTCTTGGGAATGCAGACTAGTTCACCCATGTGAAAAACAGTATGGAATTTCCTCAGAAAACGAAAAATGGAACTGCCTGTTGACCTGGAAATTTCACTGCTGAGATTACATCCTAAGGACCCTGAAACACCAACCCAAAGAACCTATGCACCCTAATGTTCATAGCACCAAATCTACAATAGCTAAGTACTAGAAGCAACCTAAGTGTCCATGAGTAAATGAATGGATCAAGAAACTATGGGACAGTTATACAATGGAATACTATGCATCAGAAAGAAAGAAGGAGCTCCTACCCTTTGCCCCAGCATGGATGGAGCTGGAAAGCATTATGCTAAGTGAAATAAGCCAGGCAGTGAAAGACAAATACCATATAATCTCACTTTTAAGTGGAACCTAATTAACAAACAAGCAAGCCAGCAAAATGTAACCAGAAACATTGAAATTAAGAACAATCTGAAAATAATCAGAGGGGAGAGGGAAGGGGATAATGGGGGAGGGGAGAGTGTGAAGGGTTTTCAGGAAAAACTATATAGAACACATGGACAAAACCAAGGCGAGCGTGGAATCAGGGGAGAGAGGTGGGATGGCTGGGGTGAGGGAAGAGTTGGGGTGTTGGGAGCCACCCTGCCTGGTTTCAGGAGCTGTAACCCCCCCATGGCTAAGGCTGAGTGAGCGACCTTGGGACCATAAGCCACTAAGGAGACAAAGCTTATCTCCCTGGTAGGAGTGCTGCTTCTGCTCCTTTTTCCATAACTGCCCCCCAATGCTTGATCAGTTAGACAGTGATGGGTAAGATTCCCCAAGAGGGGAATGATCTAAGACAGGCATGATCATATGGAGACCACAGGGAAGGACTTGGGGGGCTACAGAGAAAGGGGGTGATAGACCCTCACCCCTCAGCTTTGACAAAGCCTGAGTCCTCATTCGGTCTGCAAGAAGTCCCCTAATTTCTTAGCTAGCTTGCCTCCTCTGCTTGACTTAATCCTAAAACAATGACAGAAGGCGGTGCAGCCTTGTGCTGGAAAGGGCGGGTTTCCCCCAGTGATGAGGCCTAAGAAAGAATACATAAATTCCCATGAAACCTGCTTTGCTAAGAATTCTTTCAATTAAATGATAAAGGTCCAAGCAGGAAATGAGTTTGTCTCCCAAAGTTTTGTAGTCCTTTAGCTGATAGACCCTGTCTCAGAATAAGCCCTTGTAGTTCTTTGTATGCTATCTATTCTTTGATCCTTACTGCCTAAAAATGATTAATGAACTTACCTGTATTCCTGTGCAATTTAAAAGCCTATAAAAACCTGTGAAGGGGAGGATCAGGGAGCTCTCCCTTTGAGAGAGTGGCCAGGCCACTCCAAGTCACTCTCCCCTTGAGAGAGTAGCCTTGCTGTCCCTTTTCCTCCAGAGGACTCAGTAGTCTGTGTCAATTTATCTCATGGCTCATCCATAATGCCATGGACACTATGAGCCAGTGTCTGTGTCTGTGGGAGGAAAGGTAGAAAACTGTACTTGGATAATAATAAAATTTTAAAAAATAAAATAAATCATTGCACCATGAAAAAAAAGAAAATAGGTACTATAAGCGAGAACCAGGAAAAAGTGAAGAATATAATTTTTGAAATAAAAAACACAGTAGAAGCAATATGTATGAAGCAAAGGATGGAACTAATAAGCTGGAAGACAACATAGAAAGAAACACTCAGGTAGAGCAGCTACATGAAAAAGACTAAAAAATATGAACATAAGTTCTGGAAACTCTGACAACATGAAACACAACAATATTTGAATCACAGAAATACAAGAAGGAGAAGAAATGGAGCAAGGGATAGAAACCCTGTTTGAAGAAATAATGACAGAAATTTTCCAGACTTTCAGAGGGGAAAGCCATACAAGTTCATGAATAATAGAGGGTGTTAATCAAGAAAACCTGAAAGAGCCCTACTCCAAGACACACCATACTTAAAATGCCAAATGTATGAGAAAGACAGAATCTTAAATGCAGCAAGGGAAAATCCAGAAGTAACATACAAGGGAGCTTCAATAAGATGAGCAGCTGACTTCTCGACAGACATACTTCAGGCCAGAGAGAATAGAAAAAAATATTCCAAGTAATGAAAAGCAAAGGCCTGATACCAAGACTACTCTACTTACTGAGGCTCTTAATTAAAATGGAAGGCCAGACCAGGAGTCCCAGACAAAACAAGACTGAAAGAATACACCTCCACAAAACCAGAACAGCAAGATATGGTAAAAGGACTGCTATAAGAAGAAGAAAAAGAGTGAGAGAGAGAGGAACACAGGTACAAGGGGAGGGAAATGAATAAGTACCTATCAATAATTACCCTAAATGTAAATGGATTAAATGCTTCAATCAAAAGACATAGGATAGCTGAATGAATAAGAAATCATGATCCACACATATGCTGCCTACAAGAGACCCACATCAGGATAAAAGACCCACACAAGCTGAAAGTGAAGGGCTGGAAACAAATAATACAAGGAACTAGACAGGAAAGAAAACCTGGAGCAGCAATACTTATATCTGACAAAATAGACTTCAAAACAAAGGTCATAAAAAGAAACACAGGACACTTCATAATACTCAGAGAAAGAACCCAACAAGAAGACATAACCATTATAAACATATATGCACATAACAAAGGAAAACCCAATACATAAGGAAAATCTTAGAGGACTTCAAGAAAGACATAGACAGCAACAAACTTATTGTTGGGGATTTTAACACCCTACTGTCAAAAACTGGTAGATCTTCCAAACAAAATATCATCAAGGTTGTTGCAGTATTGAACAATGCCTTAGATCAGGAATGTCACACTCATTTTCACCAGGGGCCACATAAGCTTCCTGGTTGACTTCAAAAGGCCTACTGTAATTTTAGGACTATATAAATGTAACTACTCCTTAACTAAGGGCAAGAAGCTTGGCACGGCCACTAGGTAGGAACAAGGTGCCAGGCTAGATAAAACAAAGTGACAGGCCAGATTCAGCCCACAGGCCTTGTGTTTGCCACCTGTGCCCTAGATCAAATGGCCATAACAATATATATAAAACCTTTCATCTCAAAGTAGAAAATGGCTATAACAATATATATAAATATATATATATGTATAAATATATACAAATGACAAATATATACAAATATATACAAAGTAGAAAATGGCCATAACAATATATATAAATATATATATATGTATAAATATATACAAATGGCCATAACAATATATATAAAACCTTTCATCTCAAAGTAGAAAAATACATATTCATACAAAGTAGAAAAATACATTTTCAAACACACATGGAACATCTTCAAATATAGACCACATGATAGAACAAAACACAAGCCTCAACAAGTTCAGGAAAATTGAAATCATATCAAGCATTTTCTGGGACCACAAGAGACTAACAGAAACTGAACTCAAGGAAAAACCTCAAACACTCAAATTAATGGAGATTGAATAGAATGCTATTAAACAATAAATAGGTTAATAATGAAATAAGTAAAGAAATTAAAAGTTTCTGAACACAAGTGAAAATGGACACACAATGCTCTGAAATTTATGGGACACAGTGAAGGCATTCCTGAGATAAACTTCATAGCAATACAGGACTATGTATTGCTAAAAAAGATATGAAAAAAATTTCAAATAAACAGCCTAACAGTACACCTAAAATAACTGCAGGAACAACAGGAAATTAAGTCCAAAGACGGTATAAAGAAGGAACTAATCAAGATCAGAAGAGAATTAAATAACATAGAGATTAAAATAACAACTCATAATATCGATATATCCAAGAGCTAAATCTTCGAAAAGATAAACAAAATCAACAAGCCTTTTAGCAGACTCATCAATAAAAAATGTAAGAGAACCCAAATAAACAAAATCAGAAATGAAACAGGAGACTGCCACTGGTACCACAGAGATACAAAAGATTGTTGGAAATTGCTATGAACAAATATATGCCAAGAAATTAGAAACCAACGGTGAATTGGACAAATATCTTTAAAAATATAACCTCCCAAAACTGAATGAAGAAGAAGTCCTGAAATGACCAACAACAGCTGAAAAAATTGAAGCAGTAATCACAAAACTCCAGGCAAACAAAAGCACTGGACCAGATGGCTTCACAGGAGAATTTTACAAAACATTTAACACAGAGCTAACACCTATCCTCAAATTATTCTAAAAAGGCTCACAGCAGCTTTGAAAGGTACTCTCACACAGCTGCTGGCTCCCACTGCTCACTGGGCAACTGAATCAAGCCACTTACCTGAGGCTGAATGGCATCACTATCCCTACAGTTCATTTTGATCACTCTCCCAGCAGTTGATTCGCATCACTTACCCCAAGGCTGATTTGAGCTGAGAGCCCACTTTTGACTGTGGCAGCTAGCCAAGCAGGTGATTTGTGCTGCT
Organism: Phyllostomus discolor; assembly: GCF_004126475.2. NCBI lineage: Eukaryota > Metazoa > Chordata > Mammalia > Chiroptera > Phyllostomidae > Phyllostomus > Phyllostomus discolor. Next base: position 110,589,121 of record NC_040903.2, on the reverse strand, counting down.
TGCCCAGAGTCTGAGTGGTATGGGTACCCTGTGGCTGATTGATGTGTTTTGCCTGTCAGCTGACTGGCACTGCTTGTCCAGAGGTGGGTTCTGGCCACAGGGGGTTTGCAAAGAGCAAGAAGGAGGTGCAACTCACAGACTTCAGCACAACTGGTGGGTTAAAATAGGCCTGAGGCAGATGGACAGCGGAGGCCTGGTAGCTCAAGGAGGACCTGGGCTGGAGGAAGGGCAACAGTGAATACTGCAACCCAGACCTGGCTCCCATCTTCTCAAAACTATTAAAGGGGATATAAGTGAAGCTCAGCACCCCTCTTCCTCTGGCATGCAGGAAGACCAGCAGAACTTGCTCAGTAGATTTAAAGTGAGCACAGGGCTTATTTTTTTTGATCCTCTCTTTTTATTTCCTTTCCCCCAGTAACACAATAAGATCTGGAGGTGTGTAAGATCCAGAAACCTATCCAAAGAGGGAGTACAAGGCTAACCCCCCAAAATGAAATACTGAGACAGAATTCACTTTGCTATCTCATAGAACTGGTATTTTATTGTTTATTTGTATTATTATTTTTTCATTATTTGGAATTCTTTTATTTTATTAGTATTTTTATTTCTCTTCTTTCTGTTTGTCTTCATTGTATTTCTCTTTTTAATTACATTGTTTGACTGGTTTTCCTAATTCTTTCATATTGTATTTTAATTTTCCTTCTTTCACTTCACTTGTGTCTCAACAACACACTACCCTTGATCATGTCCTTTCTATTCTTGTTATCCAAATCTTATATTTCTTGTCATATTATTGTTGTTCCAGTACTATTGTAAATAATTGTGGTTCCATACAATTGTAAATTGTACAATGTACGCAGCACCCCTTGCTGATCTTAGCCCATTAACTCCTGAGTTTTATTATTGTTATGGTTAACTCTATTATCTCACACAATATGCCTACTTTCTATTTTTCACTCTCACTGTATCTCATCATCCTACCTCACATAAGGTAAGGTAAGCTCTGTTTTCTAGATTCAACACAAATTCTCCTCCTCTCTAACAAGACTCTTAAGTCTTTTTCACATTTTATAAAAAGTGACTAGTTGGGTGAAATATCATGGTTAATGCTATATTTCCCCAAAGAATCTCCTATCTCTTCTCTACTTGATGGTACTTTAAATGCCATAGAATACTCTCCTGCTGTCTTAATCCATTTTGCCTACCTCTTGCCACCGATCAAATACAAGATTAGGTGGGAGCTGTGAACATCAGTATATCTGCTGGAGGAGAAAACCCACCAACAAAGGAACCACGAAGAGGTAAAAACCCAAGTACAACAAGAGAGCACACACAAATAAAAGAAAAGGCAAACCTAGAGCATCCAGACAAAGAGATAAAAGAAACCACATCACTGAATCCCACAGAATTCCCACTATACAAGTTAACCCTACAAAGACAGCTAGCAAAGCAAAACATCAGGAAGTGCAGAAACAAACAAAAAGAGTCACCTAAAATGGAGAGATGAAAAAAGAACATGCAATCAAAAGCAATGGAAGACTCCCTACTAAAAGAGTTAAATAAAATGGATGTAATAAAACTATCAGATATAGAAATCAAAATAATGGTTATAAAGGATGCTCAAGAAACTAAAAAATCTACACAGAACTAAGTGAGAATTACAACAGTAAAGAAAAGGAATAGAAACTATAAAAAACAGGAAGAAATGAATAATAAAATTTCAGAAATAAAAAGCACACTAGAAGGAATTATAAACAGGTTGGATGAAGCAGAATACTAAATTAATGAGCTGGAAGACAAGGTGGAATGAAACATCAAGGTATAGCAGCTACCTGAATAAAGACTTAAAAAACATGAAGATAGCTTAAGGGAACTCCAAGATAACATGAAACACAACATTTGAATCATAGGAATGACAGAAGGAGAAGAAAGGAGCAAGAGATAGAAACCCTGTTTGAAAAAATAATGACAGAAAATGTTCTGAACCTGGGGAGGGGAAAAACAAGCAAGTTCAGGAAGCACAGGGAGTCTCAATCAAGATGAACCCATAGAGGCCAACTCCAAGACACACCATAATTAAAAAGCCAAATATTAACGACAAAGACAGAATCTTAAAAGCAGCAAGGGAGAAACAATAAGTAACATACAAATGGTCTCCAATAAGTGCAGCACTGATTTCTCCACAGAAACACTCCAATCCAGGAGAGAATGACAAGAGATATTCCAATTAACTAAAAACAAAATCCTGCAACCAAGATTACTTTACCTAACAAGGCTCTAAATTAAAATGAAAGGTAAAATAAAGATTTTCTCAGACAAATGAAGGCTGAAAGAGTACATCTCCACTAAACCAGCACTTCAAGATTTACTAAAGGGAGTGCTATAAGAAGAGAAAGGGAAAAAATGAGAGAGGAACATATGTACAAAGGGGGGAGGATTAACAAATACCTATCAATAATAACCCTGAATGTTAATACATTAAATGCTCCAATCAAAAGACAGAGTATCTGAATGGATAAGAAAACATGACCCACACATATGCTGCCTACAAGAGACCAATCTTGGAACAAAAGACCTACAATGACTGAAGGTGAAGGGCTGGGAAAAAAAGTATTCCAAGAAAATGCATAGGAATGAAAAGCCAGAGCAGCAATATTCATTATCAAACAAAACAGACTTCAAAACAAAGGCCATAAAAAGAGACACAGAAGGTCATTTCATAACACTCAAGGGAAAAATCTATCAAGAAGACATAAATATTGTGAATATATATGCACCCACCATAGGAACACCTAAATACATAAAAAAATATTTTGGAGGACTTCAAGAAATATATTCACAGCAACACAATTATAGTAGGAGATTTTAACAACCCACTTTCAAAAATGGATATATGTTCCAAGCAAAATATCAACAAAGATACTGTGGCATTGAACAGTGTCCTAGATAAAATAGATTTAACTGATATATATAGAACCTTTCATCCTAAAGAAGCAAAATACACATTCTTTTCAAATGCACAAGGAACATTTTAAAATATAGACCACATATTAGAACACAAAACAAGCTTCCACAAAGTCAACAAAATTGTAATTATATCAAGCATTTTCACCTACCACAGGGGACTGAAAGTAGAAACCACTGTCAAGGAAAATACTCAAAAACATTCAAATTATTAGAGATTGATTAGCATGCTATTAAATAATGAATGGATAAATAATGAGATCAAGGAAGAAATCAAAAAGTTTCTGTAAACAAATGAAAATGAATTCACAACAGTCCAAAACTCATGGGACACAATAAAGGCAGTTCTGAGAGGGAAGTTCACAACAATCCAGGACTACCTAAAAAAGAGAGAACATTTCAAATAAATAACCTAACCCTACATCTACAAAATTGGAGGAATAACAATAAAGACAACCCAGGGCATGTAAGAGGAAAGAAATAATCAAGGTCAGAGCAGAATTAAATGGCATAGAGACTAAAAGCACAATTCTAAGGATCAATAAATCCAGGAGCTGGTTCTTTGAAAAGATAAACAAAACTGACAAGCCTTTAAGCAGATTCGTCAAGAAAAAAAGAGGGAGAACCCACATAAACACAATCAGAAATGAAAGAAGAGAGATTACAACTGATACCACAAAAAAACACAAAGGATTGTAAGAAATTACTATGAAGAACTATATGCCAAGAAAATTGAAAACCTAGGTGAAATGGACAAATTTCTACAAAAAACATAATCCTCCAAAACTGAATTAAGAAACAAAAAGTTTGAACAGACCAATAACAGCTGAATAAATTTAAGCAGTAATCAAGAAATTACCAACACAAAAGCAGTGGACAGGATGGTCTCACAGGAGAATTTTACCAGGTATTTAAGGAAGAGCTAAAGTTTACCCTTCAGAGACTGTTCCAGAAACTCCAAGAAGAGGAAAGACTCCCAAACTCTTTTTATGAACCACGATCATCCTAATCCCAAAAACAAATAAAGACACAACAAAGAAAACTACAATCCAATATCACTGATGAACATAAATACTAATATCCTCAACAAAATATTTATAAACCACATCAAGTAATTTATTTAAAAGATTATACACAATGATCAAGTGGGATTCATCCTAGGGATGCAAAAATGACACAATATTCACAAATCAATAAATGGAAAACATCACATAAACAAAAGAGAAGATAAAAATATATGATCATATAAATAGCTGCAGAAAAAGCATTTGATAAGGTATAGCACCCATTTATGATAAAAACACTCAGCAAAGTGGAAATAGAGGGAGCATTCCTCAACATAATAAAAGGCTATATATGAGAGACATACAGCCAACATCATACTCAATGGGAAAAAACTAAAATCTTTTCCACTAAGATCAGGAACAAGACAAAGCTGTCCACTTTTACCACTTCTATTCAATATAATACTGGAAGTTTTAACCACAGCAAGCAGACAAGAAAAGGAAACAAAAGGCATCCAAATTGGAAAGAAGGAAACAAAACTGTCACTGTTTGCAGATGACATGATAGTGTACATATAAAATCCTATAGATTTGGCCAAAAAACTGCTCAACCTAATAAATGAATTTGGCAAAATAGCAGGACACAAAGTCAATATCCAGAAATCAAAGGCATTTTTGCATGCCAACCATGAAATATCAAAAACTTCTAGAAATCAGGAAAAAATTCCATTTGGTGTAGCAACAAGAAAAATAATATACCTAGAAACAAACCTAACCAAAGACGTAAAAGAAGTTTACTCAAAAAACTGAACAACACTGAAGAAAAAAATGAAGGAGGATACAGACAAATGGAGGCATATATCATATTATGGACTAGAAGAATTAACATCATCAAAATGTCCATACAACCAAAAGCAATTTATATATTTAATGCAATATCTATTTGAATATCTATAAGATATTTCACAAATGTAGAACAAACACTTCAAAAATTTTTATAGAATTATAAACTACCCTGAGTAGCTGTAGCAATTTTGTCAAAGAAGTACAAAATAAGAGGGATAACAATATCTGATATCAAACTGTTTTACAAGGCCAATGTAATCAAAACAGTCTTCTGCTGGCATAAGAACAGACACATAGAACAATGGGACTGAATAGAGAGCACAGAAATGAGCCCAATACTCTATGGTAAATTAGTATTTGACAGAAGGGGTAGTAGAATAAAATGGAGTCAAAATAGCCTCTTCAACAAATGGTGTTGGAAGATGTGGACAGCTACATGCAAAAGAAATGAAACTCAATCACCAACATATATCATACAGAAAAATAAATTCAAGGTGGATAATAGTCTTAAATATAAGTCCTGACAACAAATACAGTCCAAGAGGAAACATAGGCAGGAAAATCTCAGATAATCCATGCGTATATATTTTCACCAATATGTCCCATAGAGCAAAGGATATAAAGGAAAAAATAAACAAATGGGATCTCATCCAAATAAAAAGCTTCTGCATGGCTAAAGAAAACAGCATTAAAATTAAAAGAGAACCAACTGTATGGGAAAACATATTTGTCAATGATATCTCGGACAAGGGTTTTATCTCCAAAATTATATATGAATTAATTTATGAATTAATTTATGAATTTAAAGAATTCAAATGAGTCCACTCCAGAAAGACAAACAACCCAATTAAAAAATAGACAAAAGCAGGCAGTGAAGGACAAATACCATATAATCTCACCTTTAACAGGAACCTAATCAACAAAAGAAAATTGCAAGCAAAATATAACTGGAGACATTGAAATTAATAATAACCTGACAGTAACCAGAAGAGAGGTGAGAGGGGATAATGGGGGGAAGGGTTTTCAGGAACAACTACAAAGGACACGTGGACAAAACTGAGAGGGGTTGTGGAAGCAAGTGAGGGAGGTAGGTTTGGCTGGGGTAGGGGATGATGGTGGGGTGTAAATGCAGATAACTGTAATTAAACAACAATAAAATAATATTTTTAAAGAAAGACCATCAGTGGAAGATAGATAAATAAATGCATACATATATATACAAAAAAGAGAGAGAAATCTACTAAATGAAAATAAATAAATAATAAATAAATACAAAAGTAAATAAATAAAAGGCTAAAAAATGGGCAAAAATCTTAAAGAAACACTTCTCCAAGGAGGACATACAAAGGTCCCAGAGACATATGAAAAGATGCTCAGCACTACTAGTCATCAGACTGAGGGAAATTAAAACCACAATGAGATACCACTTCACACTAGTGAGAACAGCCATTATAAATCAACAGACAAGACATGTTGGAGATGTTGTGGAGAAAAGGGAAACCTAGTATTCTGTTTGCGGGAATGTAGACTTTTGCAGCCACAGTGGAAAACAGTATTAAATTTCCCCAGAAAACTAAAAATGGAACTGCAGTTTGACCCAGCAGTACCAGCATAGAGATTATACCCTAAGGATGATACTAAAACACCAGTTCAAAAGAACCTATCGACTGCAACATTTATAGTGGCACAATTTACAATAGCCAGTTGCTGGAAGCAAACATAAGTGCTCATCGGTAAATGAGTGGATCAAAAACTGGTACATTTATACAATGGAATGCTACACAGCAGAAAGAAGGAGCTCCAACCATTGGCAATAACATGGATAGAGCTGAAAAGCATTATGCTAAGTGAAATGAGCCAGGCATGGAAAGATAAATACCATATGATTTCAACTATAAGTGGAACCTAATCAACTAAACAAATGAGTAGGAAAATACTTTCAGAGACATTGAAATAAAGAACAAACTGACAGTAACCAGAGTGCAGCGGGGAGGGGGATAATAGGGCAAGGGCCATTAAGGAACATGAACACATGTAGTAAGGACACATGCACAAAGCCAATGGAATAGGTTTGAGGATGGGAGGTGGAGATTTCTGGGGCAGGGAAGAGTGGTGAGTGAAAATGGAGACAACAGTGCTAGAACAATACAAAAAGAGAGAGAGAGAGAAATTAGGAAAAAATCCCATTTGCTATAGCAACAAGAAAAATAAATTACCTAGGAATAAATTCAATCAAGAAGGTAACAGACCTGTACTCAGAAAACTACACAACACTGAAGAAAGAAATTGAGGAAGGCACAAATAGAAACATATACTGTTTCATGGGTTGCAAGAATTAACATCATTAAAAGTCCATACTACCCAAAGTAATTTGTAGATTCAATGCAATCCCTATTAAAATGCCAATGATATATTTACAGATACTCAACAAACATTTTAAAAATTTTTATGGAACTATGAATGACCCCATATGACCCCATATAGCCTTAGCAATTTTGAAAATAAAGAACAAATAGGAGGGATCACAGTACCTGATATCAAAATATATTACAAGGTCACAGTAATCAAAACCGTCTAGAAGAACAGACACATAGGCCAATGGAACTGAATAGAGAGCCCAGAAATAGACCCATATCTTCATGGTCAATTAATATTTGACAAATGGGGCCAGAGCATAAATTCGAGCAAAAATAGCCTCTTCAACAACTTGTGTTGGGAGATATAGATAGCTACATGCACAAAAATGAAACTCGGCCTTCAACTTACACCAAGCTCAAAAACAAATTCAGGATGAATAAAAGACTTAAATATAAGTCACAACACCATAAAAGTCCTAGAGGAGAACATGGGCAGGAAAATCTCAGATATTGCACAATGCAATATTTTCACTGTTATGTCCCCAGAGCAGGGAACATAAAGGAATTAATAAACAAATGGAATTTCATCAAAATAAAAAGCTTCCTCACAGCTAAAGAAATCCTCAGCAAAATGAAAGAAAAGAACCAAATTATGGGAAAATATATTTGTCAATGATATCTAAGATGAGGATCTCATCTTCAAAATGTATAATGAACTCACATGCCTTGACTCCAGGAAGGGAAACAATCCAATTTAAAAATGGGCAAAGGGCTTCAACAGACACTTCTCCAATGTGGCCATACGGAGGGCTCTGAAATATGTGAAAGTTGCTCAATATCACTAGCTATCAAATTGAGGCAAATTAAAACCACAATGCGATTCCACTTCACACTAGTCAGAATTGTCATCACAAACAAATCGAGAAACAAGTGTTGGTGAGACAGTGGAGAAAATGGAATCCTAGTAACTGTTGGTGGGAATGCAGACTGGTGCAGCCACTATGAAAACAGTATGGAATTTCCTCAGAAAGCTAAAAATGGAGCTGCCTTTTCACCCAGCAAGTCAGTTGCTAGGATTATACCCTAAGAATCCTGAAACACAAATTCAGTAGATCCTATGCACTTCAATGTTCATAGCAGCACAATTTCCAATAGTCAAGTGCTGTAAGCAACCTAAGTGCCAATCAGCAAATCAGTGAATAAAAAAACTCTGGTACATTTACACAATAGAATACTACATAGCATATGGAAAGAAGCAACTCCTAACCTTGGTGACAGGATGGATGGAATTGGAGGGCATTATGTTAAGTGAAATAAGCCTGGAGTTGAGAGCAAATACCACATGATTTCAGCTATAACTGGAAACTAATCAACAAAACAAACAAGTAAGCAAAATATAAACAGATGCATTGAAATAAAGAACAAACTGACAGTAACCAGTGGGGAGAAGGGAGGAGTATAACAGGATAAAGAAGGGGAAGGTCCATTCAGGAACATGTATAAAGGACACATTGACAAAGCCAAAGGGTGTTAGGTTTGAGGGTGTGATGTGGGGGTGCTTGGGGAGGGGAGAGTGTTGTTAGGAAAAGGGAGACATCTGTACTTGAACAACAATAAATGAATGAATGAATGAATGAATGATCAGCAATAAGAAATATTGAACATCCATCACTCACAAATGTCTAAAACTGAGCTGAATGGAAGTCTAACATCTACGGAATTAAATAAACCACATCCATCCAATCTGGTAGGAGGGGCACAGATGCAAAACAGGCTAGTCCAACCCCCACATGGATATAAATTTGGAAGCAATATCTCAGGAGTGAGAAGTCCCAGATCCACACCAGGACCCTGACCCCAGTGTTCCATTTCCAGGAAGATAAGTCCCCACAACTTCTGGCTGCCAAACCAAGCAGGGATTGAGTCATCGAATAAAACTTCTAGAACCCCAAGCAGTTCCTGTTAAAGAATGCATACACAGACTCACCTACTCAGACTCAGTCCCTCTGAGCTCCCACTCTGGGTAGCAGCTTGAGAGGCACCAGTGGTATACAGAGAGAAAGTGAATTGTCTGGCATCAAGGCATGCAGAGATCATAGTCTCTTTGCTAAACCCTCCCTGAAGTGAGCTAGAAAACTGGTGCTATATCTGAGATTCCATCAACCTGGCTAACACTATTTGACCAGCCTTGCAGATCCCCAGAGGCAATGCCCCACCCAATTTATGGACCCAACCAAATCTGCTTCTCCCTAAGAATGACTAGTCTTGACTCCTAAATCCTATCAAAAAAGCAACACCTGTCTTAAATGATCCCTAGTGGTAGCCAGATTAGATTCATATCTTGGCTTTGCTCAGGAATCTCCAAGCCCAGCATAAGTAGCAACCATATCATGTTGCTTTACACCTGAGGTAGGGTGCCTCAGACAAAACAAGGGTGAGGACTGTCCTTGACCTGCACCACCTATGAAACCCCAGGACCAGAGCACCCTGTGGACAGATACAGACCACATCAGACACTACCACTCTGCCCCTGCCTAACTGATCCTTAATGGAAGGCAGAGGTTGGTCACCAGTGGTAACAGCCAATCCCTGCAGCTAACTAGACTGGGTAAATCCCTCCCATTGATCTACCAACATCAAACAAGGCTCAACTACAAGAGGAGAGGGTATTCAGCCCACACAAAGACCTTACCTCAAGTACCCAGCTTGGGTGACAGGGTAGACTGTGCCACTGGACCTTACAGAACACCTATTACATTAGGCCACACTACCAGGACACAGAGTCAAAGAAGCTCTACCTAATACATAGAAACAAACATAGGGAGACTGCCAAAATGAAGAGACAAAGAAACGTAGCCTAAATGAAAGAACAGATCAAAACTTGAAAAAAGAGCTAAATGAAGAGGAGATAAGCAATCTATCAGAGGCAGAGTTCAAAACACTGTTTATAAGGATTCTCAAGGAACTTAGTGAGGACCTCATCAGCACAAAAAAGACCAGTCAGCAATGAAGGATACACTAATTGAAATAAAGAACAATTTATAGGGAAACAACAGTAGAGTGGATGAAAAGAAGTGTCGAATCAATAACTTGGAATATAGGGAAGCAAAAAACAACCATGAACAACAAGAAGAAAAATAAATAAATTTTTAAAATGAGGATAGTATAAATAGCCTCTGGGACAACTTCAAGAGGTCCATCATTCACATCATAGGGGTGCCAGAAGGAAAAGAGAAAGAGCAAGAAATTAGAAATCTATATGGGAAAAAAAAAGAGAGAAAACTTCTCTAATTTGGTAAAGGAAATAGACATGCAAGTCCAGAAAGCACAGTCCCAGCTATGATGGATGCAAAGAGGTCCACTCCAAGATACATCATAATTAAAAGGCCAAGTTTTAAAGATAAACAAGAACTCTTAAAAGCAGCAAGAGGAAAGAAAGTTAGTTACCAGATGGTTGCTAGATGGGAGGAGGGTGCAAGAGAATGAATGAAGAGGTGAGGGGATTAAGAAGTACAAATAGAGAGTTACAGAATAGCCATGGGTCATAAAGTACATTATAAGAAATGGAGTAGCCAAAGAACTTAAATGCATGACCAATGGACATGAACAATGATGGGGCAATTGCCTGAGGGAGTAGGGGGCTCTGGGTGGCGGAGGCAAAGGGGAAAAAATCAGGACAACTTTAATAACATAATCAATATAATACAATTTCAAAAAGAATTATATATTGTGATTAAATTTTTTCATTCTTTATTTAAATTTATTTTATTGTATTTTTTCCATTACCATTTACCCCTTGTATACCCTTTACAACCACCACCACACTGTTGTCTATGTTGATGAGTATTTTTTCTCTTTTGTTCAATCCCTCTACCCTGAACTCCCCCTTCCCCAAGCTGTCAGACTGCTCTTTATCTATGTGTCTGTCTCTATTTTGTGTATTAATTAGTTCAGTCTGTTCATTGAATTCTACATATGAGTGCAATAATATGGTATATTCCTTTCTCTGACTGGCTTATTTCACTTAGTATAGTATTCTCCAGGTCCATCTATGGTGTTGCAAAGGGTAAAACTTTCTTGTTTTATGACCATCTAGTATTCTATTGTGTAAATGTCCCATATTTGTTTTACCCACTCATCTACTGATGAACACTTGGACTGCCTCCAAATATTGGCTATTATAAATACATTGCAACATCATAGAAATGCTTATGTTTTTTTCAAATTAGTGTTTTGGTTTTCTTCAGATAAATTTCCAGGAGTGAAAATGCTGTGTCATAAAGCATTTCCATTTTTAATTTTTTGATGTATCTCCATACTGCTCTCCACAGTGGCTGCACCAGTCTTCATTCCCAACAAGAGTGCAAAAGTGTTCCTCTTTCTCCACATCCTTGTCAGCATTTGTTGTTTGTTGATTTATTGATGACAGTTATTCTAACAGGTTTTAAATAATATATGAATAACTATGCATAATGACCAGTCACTATGTGGCAAGTTTATATAATACTCTTTTTTACTCTTTGCAACACCTCCCTGAGATAAGTACTATAATCAAGTTAATGAAACTGAAGCTTGGAAGGTTACCTCGGTTTTCAAAAATCACACAGCTGTGGTAGAGCAGGAATCTCAACCCAGGTCAGTCCTGACAATGGCCATGAACCTAACCACTAAACACTAGCTCCAAATCCTAAATTGTATTTTGTCTTCTTCATCTGGGTCAGGGCTACTGTCCATTGCTCCCAAGAATTTTGGAACTCATCTTTGAAATGACATCCACGGTTGTAGCGTATATTGTTTAACCTATTTAATGGATACAATCAATGGATTGTATCTCCCAAAGAGATACCCCTGATGCCTTAGCAACGAAGCAATCTCTAACAACTAAAATAAAAAGTAAGCAAACTTCTGCAAATTATGCCAGTGGAGATCCATATGCAGGGAAATTTTTTAAGGTCATAACAGGAGACAGTAATCTTTGTTTGGAGGGCAAAAACACACTTCCCTAGTGAGACTTGAAGATACCCATAAATAATTGAGCCTGGAGAAAGGTCACCTCTGAGGCTACAGCCAGGGTTAGCAGAGACAGCTTGCAAATCAAGTTGCTCTGAAAATCTTTAACTTAAAGTTTGGCTAAAAGAGTGGTGAGTGGTGCTGGAAGCAGATAAGACTTAACTCTTGCAGGAGGAGCCTGAACCTGTTGTGGATAAGTAGATTTTATTATGCATCACACTGCATTAATTCCCTACAGCAGGGAAACCAGGGAGTAGACAACTGTGCTCTGGGACAAACAGGAAGCACAGGCCACAGAGCATCCAGGAAGGTCATAAACCATAAAGCAACAGGCAAGAATCAATAGCACTGAATAGATTCCAGAAGGATCAATGATCCCCAGACTTGTGGCAGTTTAGCAAACTTGATTAACAGTGCACATGGGGTTTGCTCAGGGCTGTGAGGTGGTCCCAAACACTGATTCTTGGAGAATTAGAAGAATAATACTGAGCTGAAGAGTGAAATAGATTTATCAAAGACATCTTTTCTAAGCAGGGATGCCAGCAAAGGCATAACATGTGGTAATCTGAGAGGTCCAGTAAAGCATTCTTCTCTCTGAGCCTGAAATTCTCTGGGTTACATTATTCCCCTCCCTCTGTTATACTATCTTTAGCTGTTTTATTGTGCAACATTTCAAACATATAAGAAAGCAGAAAGAAGAGTATAGTAATCCCCCACATATGCATCACCCAACTTCCACATGTACTGACATGGCCAAACTCATTCATCTCTACCTAGCCACTCCCCTCCCCCACCCACTCACACTCGGCTGGATTAGTATGGGCAAATTCTAGACACAACCGATTTTATCTTTAAGTACTTCTGTATGAGCTCTAAAAGGATTTATTTTTTAAAACCATACTATTAATAAAAAATAAACTGACTTAATTCCTCAACATCACCAGTTAGTGTTCAAGTTCCCTCTATTATCTCAAATAACTTTTAAAAGTTTTTAACATAAAAAAGAACCATAGATTACAAATGATTGATATGCCTTGAGTCATTTTTAAATCTATATGTTTCCTTCTTCCCTTTTTATTTTTTCCTTGCAATGTGCTTATTGAAAAAGCCTGGTCTTATGACTTGTAAAAGTTCTCAAGTTTTGGATCTTGCTGATTACATCCATGTGGTGTCATTTAATATTTTTCTGTCTTCCACATTTCCTGGTAATCAAGTCTAGGTATTAAATCAAGTGCAGGTTCTATATTTTTGGCAAAAATACTTCATAGGTGGTGGAGTGTATTTCCATCTAAAGACACATCATCACATCAAGCTGTGTCCCATGTTTTAATGTTAACTGCCATCAATGATCATTGTCTGGGTAAATTACTTCATATGGGGCTGCAAAATCATGTTCCAATTCCATCATTTCTCTTTTTCTAATAGGTGGAATAATTCTGTCAAGAGAAAGTTGCTGTCATCAGGTATCTGGTAACACAGAGACAAAGGATACACATGCTTCTGAGCAACCAAATGTTCTTGATTCTGCTCCTTTATCTACTAGTTTCTATAATCATTAGTTGTTTACCAGCTACATTAAAAGAATATTTTATTAATATTACTGTGATCTCACTGATTTTTACATGTTTGATATATTACAATCCACTCTTGCTATTATTTTTGTCAATACTCAGATTCTCCTGTTTTTTACCCATGATAGCTTCTCCAAGCTACCTTGAAGTTCCTTTGATATAAATTTTGGTAAGTTACTGACTTTCTCATCTTGCACATTTCCTGCCCCAGATCTAGAACTAGCTACTTGTCTAAGAAATGCTATTTCTTAGATATAAAAAGTGATATCAAAGGCCATTTTCTGCTTCACAGAGGCACTAAGCATGAATTGATAGTTATTTCTAGATCTAGGAATGAATCAGGATATAACTTTTTTCAAAAACAAAATACTTCATGAGTTTATAACAAGTTGTCAATTAAAATTAAGTATTCCTGGGTTTTGATTTAATCTCTGTGTGTTTATATTTGTACACCTTTTCTCTTACACGGAAATTGGTTCCTAATGAATGTAAAAAAATTATGTGATTTCTTATTCTAATAATATGTCTTCAATAGTTTTAGACTACCAATATTATTCTTCTCCTCAATGTGATCACTAAAGACAATTCAAGATTTGTTAATAGTTTGTTGTTGTTTTGTATTTAGGGTGTATTTCTTTAGAGATGTATAGGCAAATTACTGCTTTTATTTTTTGTTTCTTTTTTCTTTATTTTTATTGTTATTCAAGTACAGTTTTCTCCATTTTCATCCCACCATGCCCTCCACCCCACCTATCCTTGCCTCTCACCCTTGAACCTTTGGCTTTGTCCATGTGTCCTTTATACATGTTCCTTGATGGCCCTTCCCTTATTATTCTCCATTAGTCCTCTCTTCCCTCCTCTCTAGTTACTGTCAGTTTGTTCTTTATTTCAATGTCTCTGAAAGTATTTTACTTGCTTGCTTGTTTTGTTCATTAGGTTCCATTTATAGGTGAGATCATATGCCCCTCCTGCCTCACTTCACTTAGCATAATGCTTTCTAGTCCCATCAATGCCATCACAAAGGGAAGGAGGTCCTTCTTTCTTCCTGCGGCATACTATTCCATTGTGTAAATGTACTAGTTTTTGATCCACTCATTTACTGATGGGCACTTTGGTTGCTTCCAGCACTTGGAATATTATAGATTGTACTGCTATGAACGTTAGCATGCATAGGTTCCTCTGAATGGGTGTTTCAAGATTCTTAGGGTATAATCCGAGCAGTGATATTGCCAGGTCAAAAGGTAGTTGCATTTTTAGTTTTCTGAGGACATTTCATACTGTTTTCCACAGTGGGTACACTAGTCTGCATTCCCACCAACAGTGTACTAGGGCTCCTTTTTCTCTGCATCCTCACCAGCACTTGTTTGTTAATTTGGTTATGGTGTCCATTCCCACCTTTGTGAGGTAGTATCTCATTGTGGTTTTAATTTGCATTTCTCTGAGTACTAGTGATGCTGAGCATTTTTCCTTGTCTATGGGCCATCTGTATCTCCTCTTTGGAGAAAAGTCAAGTCAGGTCCTTTGCCCATTTTTAATTATATTATTTCTCTTCTTGGTGTTGAGTCATGTAACTTCTGTATATATTTTGGAGATTAAACCCTTGTCTGATGTATCATCATTGGCAAACATGCTCTCCCATACAGTTGTTCCCCTTTTCATTTTGATGATGATTTCTTTAGCTGTGCAGAAGCTCTTTAATTTGATATAGCCCATTTATTAATTTTTCCTTCATTTCCCTTGTCTTAGGAAAACTATCCGTAAAAATCTTGCTACATGAGATACTATAAATTTAACTGCCTGTGTTTTCCTCCAGAATTTTTATTGTATCACAATTTATATTTAAGTCTTTTATCTATTTTGAGTTTATTCTGATATGTGGTATAAAATGGTGGTCTTTTCTGAATGTAACATTCTAGTTCTCCCAACACCCTTTATTAGCAACTGTCTTTGTTCCATTGTATGCTAATGTACCCTTTGTCAAATATTAATTGACCAAAAAGATGTGAGTTTATTCCTGGGCTCTCTATTCTGTTCCACTGGTCTATGAGTCTGTTTTTGTGCTAGTACTAGTCTGTTTTGATTACAGTTGCCTTGCAATATGGTTTGATATCAGGTATTGTGATCCCTCCAACTTAATTCTTCTTTCTCAAGGTTGCTGAAGTTATTTGGAATCTTTTTTGGTTCCATATAAATTTTTGGAGTATTTTTTCTAGATCTGTAAAATATGCCATTAGTATTTTAGAATTATAAATTCTGTAATAAAAATTATAGAAGGGAAATGATGGAGGAGTGAATGGGAGTCACACTGACCTCCTCCCAGGATCAATCTGGAATTAAAACTCAATTGTGGGCAAACCACCCTGAACAAACAACTGAGCAATAGCCAGAGAGGAGCATATAATTTTGGAAGTACAGAGCCAGCTTCAGCACAACTGGTCTGGTAAGGAGTGTGGTGGAGACTTGAGAGGCTGGCTAGGTGACTAAGGGACCAGCACCTTGGGATAATTAAGCAGCTGGTTGGATCCACCAAAGAAAATTGGGGCCTACACCCTAAGCTAGGATCACCAGCCTAGAACACCAGAGCCCAAAAGTACACAGACAACAACCAGCAGAAAAATCAGCAGAGTTATTCTCTGCCAGAGACAGATGGTTTGACACACAAGGGCCATTTAAAGGGACAACACAAATTTTCATTTGCAGCCATTTACCTGGGGCTCAGGCAAAGGCAGGGGCAAAGGGGGTTGGAGATGCCTGAGGAGAGACAGGATGGAAGCCTTGGAGAGAGAACTGAGATAGTAGCCACCAGGATCCCAGTGTTGCATCATCCCCCAGATAGCAGCAGCCTTTGTGCTCAGGCAGACCACTCCTCTATGAGCAGCAGTAGACTGAGGGGAAACAATAGCTATGACCCCAGGAGCATCTCTTCCCTGGCCCTTTGGTGCTTAAGCCTGACTACTGTGCCCTAGTGACCAGATAAACAACTGAAGGAGACAGCCAAAACAATAGATCACTGGCAAAGGAGGGGCAGAGTGGACAAGAGAGACTTGAAGAGAGAGTAGGGACAGAGCCTTTGGGGAGAGAACTGAGAAAGTAGCCACTGGGATCCAGTGCTGAGCCACTTTCCACACGCAGCAATCATCCTGCTTAGGAAGACCACACCTCTCCAAGCAGCACCTACCTAAGGGAAACAATAGCCCCCATTGTAGGAGGGATTTGACCTCTCACTATAGTGCTTAAACCTGACTGTTAGGTGCAGACAGACCATATTAACAATTGAAGAAGACAGCCAGTGACAGCACATCACTGTAAGTATCCAACATGCTGTCTAAGGTCAGGTGGTGTCAACATCTCACATCGACAGAGGCAGATCAAGAAAGAAAAAAAAAAAAGAAACAGTGGTAAATACAATAGACTACCGATATGAAAGCTACTGTGGTCTTCTTCATGATTTGCAATATTTTTTTCCTGCATAGCTTTATAACATTCATTTCTTGTCCAGTGAATTTGTGTATAGTAAGTCACTAGATTTTATACTATAGTGTATTTCAATCCACATATTTTGCCCCTCCCTTCTCTTAGCCCATCTTACCTTCCTCTTTCCTTGCAATATTCTCATTTCAAATTTGGTTTTCTCTCTAGCTATAACTTGTTTCCATTCCACACTCTTGCTATTTCTCCCCTGTACAGGCACTCAAAATGAATTCTCTTGTCAAGGGTCATTTCACATCCTTTTGCCCAGCTATTAAAATACCCATGTTCTCTTTAAACCTGTAATGAACTTTGTAGTTGGTTGTGAGTGGGGTAGTTGTTGCATTGTTTTTTCAAGGTTATCTCTAGAGCTTCACTAAATCTGTATTTTAAATAGCAAATTTTACTAGACCCCTCTCCTACTCTAATTTTGTACTCAAATTTTATTTATGCTCCCTTAGCCTGATTTTTCTCTTTTTCCTTTTCTCTTTCTTCTATTTCTCTTTCATCCTGTCATTTTATTTTTCTTTATTCTTTTTTCTATTACTTTACATCCCAAATTTTAATTTTTCCCTCACATAGTCCACTTTTTGATCCTCACTATTAGTATTCCCTCTCCCTCTATCATTACAAAATCATTTTCCTATCTTGTAAACATCTCTTAGACTTCCTTTGTTTCTTTTCCCCTCTTATTCCCATACCACCTATGTTAATTTTAGCTTGTTTGGTGTTGATAGTACTCCAGTGGATCTTTCTCTCTACTTTATTTTCTATATTTTTATTAATAATTTAATATTTTCCTTCCTCTTTCTTTCTCTCACTTTATTTTATTTTACACTATTTTAATTTCTAAACTAATATTTATTGGGTTTAAACCTAATATTATATGCTTCCCTTCTCGTACTCCACTCCACATACTTGATTACCTTTCTTTATTCATGAGGCAAATTTTACCTTCTCTCCTTCCATTGCTCCAACTCCCAATTATTATCAGTGCTTCTCCCTCTACCCTTTCAAAATCATTTCTCTTTCAGTAAGTCATCTCATATCCACTATCTTTCCTTATAGTAGTCTTAATCTCATTACACTCTTATTAATACTGGTTCATTAGTTATTGATAGTGGGATGGGGGAAGTTATATTCTCAGGTGTGGGTTTGTTTTGTAGGTTCTGTGATTTTGTTCAGGCAGAACCTGCATAACAGTGAACAAGATGTAGTAGGTGAAGTACCCTCAGTCAACCAGTGGCATGAAAGGACCCACGAAAGAACAACCCGATGACTATCAAAACCCATTTACAGCCAGAAAACCAACATAAATGGCATAAAGGATATCCCAAGAACATCAAGTTCAGGTGATCAAGGAGACTAAACCACTGTAACTCACAGGCCTCCCACCATACAAGTTCATACCACAAAGTAAAGAAGTCAAAAACAGATCAATTTAAGAAACAGAAGCAAACTTGAAGTATCTCACAAATAATGGGAAGACAAAGAAATAATCCAAAATCTGAAGGAAAGAAAAAATGTTAAATGAAATATAGGCAAGTCAACTATCAGACATTGAGTTCAAAACAATATAAGGAAGCTCAATAAACTCAGTGAAAATTACCAAAAACTACAGAGAAATTATGAGAAACTTACTGAAAATTATATCAGCATTAAAAAGGACATAGAAACAATCAACAAGTGCCAAGAAGAAATGAATACAATTTCTAAATTAAAGAACACAGTAGAAGGAATCAAAATCAGGCTCAATAAAGCAGAGAATCAAATGAGTGAGCTAGAAGACAAAATAGAAAAAATCTCCCAAAAAGAGCAAGAAAAAGAAAAAAACACTGAAAAAGAATGGAGAGGTTAAGGGAAATACAAGATAAAATGAAAATGAGTAATATTGGTGTAACTGAGGTACCAGAAAGAGGAGAAGAAGAGCAAGGGATAGAGAACCTGTTTGAGAAAGGAATAATGGAAAACTTCCCTAATTTGATGAGAGAAGATGCCACACAAGTCCAGGAAGCAGAAAGGGTCCCAATCAAGAGGAACCCAAAGGGGACCACTGCAAGACATATCACAATTAAAATGGCAAAATTTAAAGACAAAAAAATCTTAAAGGAAGCAAGGGAGAAACAGGGAGTAGCATACAAGGGAACCGCTATAAGGCTACCAGATGAATTCTCAACAAAAACATTAAAGGGAGAAAAGAAAGGTGAGAAATACTCTGAGTAATAAAAAACAAAAGCTTGCAACCAAGACTTCTCTATCTAGCAAAGCTCTCAATTAAAAGTGAAGGCCAAATAAGGAGCTTCCTGGACAAAAGTAGGCTAAAAGGAAAAACCTCCACCAAACCAGCACTGCAAGATATGCTAAAAGGACTGGTTTAAGAAGAGGAAGAAAAACAGTCAGGCAGAAAGGAACAAAGATACAAAGGGGGTAAAATGGCAATAAATAAGTACCTATCAATAATAACCTTCAATGTAAATGGCTTAAATGTTCCCATCGAGAGGATGGGCATGAATGGATAAGAAAACATTACCAACACATATGCTGCCCACAAGAGAACCACCTAAAAACAAAAGACCTGCACAGACTGAAAGTGAAGGGCTAAAAAAAGATACTCCATGCAAACAGAGAGGGAAAAGAAGCCAGATAGCAATACTTACACTGAAAAAATACTTAAAAACAAAGGTCATAAGATGAGACACAGAAAGACACTTCAAAATACTCAAGGGAAGAATCTATCAAGAAGACACACATACATAATAAACATATGCACTGAATATAGGAACACCAAAATGCATAAGGAAAATATTGAAAGACTTCAGGGAAGATATAGATAGTAAGAAATTTACACTAGGGGATTTTAACACCCCATTGTCAAAAATGGATAGATCTTCCAAACAAATTATCAACAAGGATATTTTAGTACTGAACAATGACCTAGATCAAATGGACTTAACCGATATATATAGAGAGAACCAATCATTCCAAACAAGCAAAATACACATTCTTTTCAATTGCACACGAAATATTTTTAAAGAAAGACCACATGGCAGGACACAAAACAAGCCTCCACAAATCTGAAATCATAGACAGCATCTTCTCAGACCAAAAGGATCTGAAAATAAAAACCAATGCCAAGGAAAAAAACTCAAAAACAATCAGATTCATGGACATTGAATATCAGGCTATTAAACAATGAATGGGTTAAAAATGAGACCAAGAAAGAAATCAGAAAGTTTCTGGAGACATATGAAATTGAACCAACAACAGTCCAAAACTTATAGGACACAGCAAAGACAGTTCCAAAAGCTCAGAACTGAGGGAAAGCTCACCATGAGGAAAGCTCATAGTGATACAGGCCTACTTAGAAAAGAAAAAAACATTTTAAATAAACAGCTTAACCCTATGTCTACCACAACTCAAGAAACAACAACAAAGACAGCTCAGAGCAAGTAGGAGGAAGGAAATAACCAAGATCAGAGCAGAATTAAACAATGTAGAGACTAAAGAAACAATTCTAAGGATCACTATATCCAGGAGCTGGTTCTTTGAAAAGATAAACAAAATTGACAAGCCTTTAAGCAGAATCATCAAGAAAAAAAGAGAGAGGACCCAAATAAACACAATCAGAAATAAAAGAGGAGAGATTACACCTGACACCACAAAAATACAAAGAATTATAAGAAATTACTATGAAGAACTGTATGCCAAGAAATTTGAAAACCTAGGTGAAATGGACAAATTTCTAGAAAAATATGATCTTCCAAAACTCAATGAAGAAGAAGCAGAAACCCTAAACAGACCAATAACAGCTGATGAAATTGAAGCAGTAATCAAAAAATTCCCAGCACACAAAAGCCCTGGGCCAGATAGTTTCACAGGAGAATTTTACAAATGATTTAGTGTCATCCTAATCCCAAAACCACATAACAAAGAAAGAAAACTGCAGGCCAATATCACTGATGAACATAGACTCTAAAGTCCTTAACAAAACATTTGCAAACCATATCTGGCAATACTTTAAAGAGATCAAACACCATGATCAAGAGATCCATCCCAGGAATGTAAGGATGGTACAATATTTGCAAATCAATAAATGTAATATATCACATAAACAAAAGCAAAGACAAAAATCACATGATCATATCAGTAGACGGGGAAAAACATTTGATAAGGTAGAGCACCCATTTATGATAAAAACACTCAGCAAAGTAGGAATAGAGGGATCATTCATCAATATAATAAAGGCCACATATGAGAGATCTACAGCCAACATACTCAATGGACAAAAACTAAAAATTTTCCCACTAAGATCAGGAACAAGTTAAGGATGTCTGCTTCCACTATTCAATTGAACATAGTATTGAAAGTTCCATCCACAGCAGTTAGACAAGAAAAAGAAATAAAAGTCATATAAATTGGAAAGGAGGTAGTAAAACTGTCATTATTTTCAGATGACATGAAAGTGTACATAGAAAACCCTACCGGCTACACCAAAAAACTACTCAATCTAATAAGTGAATTTGGCAAAACACCAGGATAGAGAGTCAATATTCAGAAACTGAAGGCATTTTTGTACACAAACAATGAAATATCTAAAATGGAAATCAGGAGAAAAGTCCCATCTGCTATAACAAAGAAAAATATCTCAGAATAAACTTAACCAAGGAGGCAAAAAATGTATACTCAGAAAACTACACAACACTGAACAAAGAAATTAAGGAAGGCACAAATAAATGGAAGCAATTACCATGAACACAGCAATTTTGTGTTCATGGATTGGAAGAATTAACATCATCAAAATGTCTATACTACCTAAAGAAATTTATAGATTCACTGCATTCCCTATTAAAGTACCAATGACATATTTCACTTATATAGAACAAACATTTCAAAAATATATATACAACTATAAATGACCCCAATTAGCTGTGGCAATTTTGAGAAAGAAGACAAAGTAGGTGGAATTACCATACCTGACATTAGACTATATTACAAGGCTATGGTAATTAAAACAGTCTGGTATAGGCATAAGAATAGACACAGATCAATGGAACAGAATGGAGAGCCCAAAAGTAAACCCAAGTCTTTATGGTCAATTAATATTCAATAAAGCAGACAGAAACATAAAACTGAATCAAAATAGCTTCAACAAAGGGTGTTGGGAGATTCAGACTGCTACATGCAAAAAAAAAAAAATGAAACTCTATCATCAGCTTACACCATACACAAAAATAAACTCAAGATGCATAAAACACTTAAATTTAAGTTGTAATACCATTAAATATGGGAGACTGTTCAGTGTGGTGTGGGCCCAGACAAGACCCACACCCATGGATAGTTTCTCCCATGGGGAAGGTATCAGGCCTACATTGTACCTAGGCCACTTTGAGGCTTTCTTTTTGCTAAAACTCCCTCACCCTAAATTGAGGCAGCAAGTGCTTACTGTAACTTCCTAAAGTCCATGCTAAACTTTCCAAGGATGAGTGTAACCAGTTCAACCACTTTTCCCTTTGCATTTGCAAATATCCTTCTTCTGTGATGTGATTAGCAGCATCCTCTCCTTTGTTTTCTGTAAAAGCTAACCACCTAAAGCAATCTGTGCATAGTAAATGAGGACCATCATGTAATGTGCCCAGAAAAGCAATAAAAGGTTGTCAAGGCAAGGGTCAGGGTGCTCTCCTCTTGAAAGATGGCCAAAGTGCTCCGAGGCATTCTCCCCTTGAGAGAGTGACCACGCTGTCCCTTTTCCTCCA
The DNA here is from genome assembly GCF_004126475.2 of Phyllostomus discolor. NCBI lineage: Eukaryota > Metazoa > Chordata > Mammalia > Chiroptera > Phyllostomidae > Phyllostomus > Phyllostomus discolor. The sequence continues at coordinate 110,566,148 of NC_040903.2, read as the reverse complement.
CAGGACTTGGTAGTCCATGTGAATTTGTTGTATCTCATCCATATTGCCTTGGACCCTAGAAGCTCAAGTTCACATCAGTAAAAATCCTGGAAAAGAAGATAGGCAGGAAAATCTCAGATATTCCAAACAGCAACATTTTCACTGATATGTCCCTACAGCAAGGGACATAAAGGAAAGAATAAACAAATGGGATTTCATCAAAATAAAAAGCTTCTACATGGCTAAACATTAGAAAAATGAAAAAGGAAACCAACTGTATGGGATAATGTATTTCACAATGATAGCTCAGACAAGGTTTGATCTCCAAAATATATAAGGAACTCACACAACTCCACTCTAAGAAGAAAAGCAACCCAATTTAAAAATGGACAAAAGGCTTGAACAGACACTTCTACAAAGAGGACATAAAGGGGGCCCAGAGACATATTAAAGGATGTTCAGAATCACTAGCCATCAGAGAGAAGCAAATTAAAACCACAGTGAGATACCACTTCACACCAGCCAATGGCCATCATAAAGAAATCAACAAATGATAAGTGCTAGGAGAGGAGTGGAGAAAAGGGAACACTGTTACACTGTTGTACAACCTAGTACACTGTTGGTGGGAAAGTGGTGCAGCCTCTTGGAAAACAGTATAGAATTTCCTCAGAAAAATAAAAATGGAATTGCCTTTTGACCCAGCAATTCCACTGCTGAGTTTATACCTTAAGAATCCTAAAACACTAATTCAAAAGAACCTAGGCACCCCAATATTCATAGCAGGACAATTTACAATAGCCAAGCTGAAAGCAGCCTATGTGCCCATAGGTAAATGAGTGGATCAATAAATGATGCTACATTTACACAATGGAATACTACACAGCAGATAGAAGAAAGAAGCTTCTACCCTTCATGACAACATGGATGGAACTAGAAAGTATTATGCTAAGTGAAGTAAGTCAGACAATGAAAGACAAATACCATATGATCTCACTTATAAGTGGAACCTAATTAACAAAGTAAACCAGCAAGCAAAATATAGCCAGGGACATTGAAATCAACAACTAAACTGACAGTAACCAGAGGGTTAGTGGTGAGGGAAATAAAGTAGGAAGTAAGGGAAAGAGACATAAATGAACATAAATGAGGGACCCATGGATGGAAGCAAGTGGTGGTGGGAAAATAGAGACAACTTTATTCCAACATCAATAAAAAATTTTTATAAAATAAAAATAATTATGTTAAATCTATAGATTGCTTTGTGTAGTATGGGCATTTTAATGATGTTAATTCTCCCAATCAGTTAACACAATATGTACTTCCACTTACTTGTGTCTTCCTCAGTTTATTTCTTCAGTGTCTTATAGTTTTTCAAGTACTGGTTTTTTACTTTCTTGGTTAAATTTATTCCTAAGTACTTTACTATGTTTTAGCTGCTATAATAAATGAAATTGTTTTCTTAATTTCTCTTTCTCACAGTTCATTATCGGTATATAAAAATGCCATTAATTTCTGAATATTGACATTATATCTTGCTACCTTGCCAAATTCATTTTTTAGGTCTAGTACTTTTTTGGTAGAACCTATAGGATTTTCTATCAATAGTATCATGTCATCTGTGAAAAATGACAGTTCTACTTCCTCTCTTCCAATTTTGATGCCTTTTATTTCTTTTTCTTGTCTCATCATTGTGGTTATGACTTCCAGTACTGTGTTGAATAAGAGTGATGGTAGCAGATAAATACTCTTCTCTTGTTCCTGATCTTAAGGGAAATGATTTTAGTTTTTCTCCATTTAGTATGTTGTTGGCAGTAGGTGTTTTATATGTGGTCTTTATTATATTCAGGAATGCTCTTCCTGTTCCCATTTTTCTCAGTGTTTTTATTATAAATGGGTGCTGCATTTTATCAAATTTTTTAAAATCTATTTATATAACCTGAAAATATAGACTTCCGGCCAAAATGGAGGCATAGGTAGACATACTGTGCCTCCTTGCACAACCAACATAAGGACAATAACAATTTAGAAATAAAATAACAACCAGAACTGACAGAAAATTGAACTGTATGGAAGTCCAACAGCCAAGGAGTTAAAATAGACACATTCATCCAGACAAGTAGGTGGGACGGAGTCGGGGAAGAGTCTGGCAGTGAAGACGGGTCGTGGCACAAAAAGTGGTGGTACCAAGCACGCAAGTCAGCAGCTGACAAACCCAGGGTGTGCAAGACAGCAGCGGGTGGACCCTGGATGTGTAGGAGGTGGTTGGCAGGCCCCAGGCAGGGGGTGGCAATGGGCAGACCCAGCGAGGTGGCAATTGTGAAGCAAGGCATTGTGTGCAAGGCAGCTGGCTGACTGAGTGGTCCCATATTTGCACGCAAATAAACCAGGCAAAACTGGGGAGCAAGACAGACCTCGGAACCCAGGGTCTCAGCACTGGGAAATAAAGCCCCAAACACTGATTGAAAACACCTGTAGGGGTTGAAGCACAGGACGAGACTCCCAGCCTCACAGAAGAGTTCATTGGAGAGACCCACAGGGTCCTAGAATGTACACAAGCCCACCCACCTGGGAATGAGCACCAGAAAGGCCCAGTTTGCTTGGGAATAGCAAAGGGACTGAAATCTGACAGAAAGCAGAGCAAGCAGCATTGTTTGCTCTTGGAACCTGCCCCCACATACAGCATTACAATCCAGCAATTGGGTTGTCCCATCCTGGTGAACACCTAAGGCTCTGCCCCTCACTATGTAACAGGTGTGACAAGACAAAAAAAAAATTGGCCCAAACAGAAGAACAGATCAAAGCTCCACAGCAAATACAACTAAGCGATGAAGACATAGCCAGCCTATCAGATGCACAGTTTCAAAGCACTGGTGATCAGGATGCTCACAGAATTGGTTGAATTTGGTCGCAAATTAGATGAAAAAATGAAAGTTGTGCTAAGTAAAATGAAGGAAAATACACAAGGAACCAATAGTGATGAGAAGAAAACTGAGACTCAAATCAGTGGAGTGGACCAGAAGGAAGAAACAACCAAAAAAAAAAGAATGAAGAAATAAGAATTTAAAAAAAATGAGGAGAGGCTTAGAAAACTCCAGAACATCTTTAAACATTCCAATATCTGAATTATAGGGATACCAGAAGGAGAACAGGAAGAGCAACAAATTGAAAACTCATTTGAACAAATAATGAAGGAAAACTTCCCCAATCTGGCAAAGGAAATAGACTTATAGGAAGTCCAGGAAGCTCAGAGAGTCCCAAAGAAGTTGGACCCAAGGAGGAACACACCAAGGCACATCATAATGACATTACCCAAGATTAAAATTAAGGAGAGTATCCTAGAAGCAGCAAGAGAAAAGGAGACAGTTACCTACAAAGGAGTTCCCATCAGACTGTCAGCTGATTTCTCAAGAGACCTTGCAGGCAAGAAGGGGCTGGAAAGAATATTCCAAGTCATGAAAGGCAAGGACCTACATCCAAGATTGCTCTATCCAGCAAAGCTTTCATTTTTAATGGAAGGGCAGATAAAGTGTTTCCCAGATAAGGTCAAGTTAAAGGAGTTCATCATCACCAAACCCTTATTATATGAAATGTTAAAGGGACTTATCTAAGAAAAAGAAGATAAAAAACATGTACAGTAAAATGACAGTACATGTTTTGTACCACACCTAAAACAAAAACAAAAACAAAAACAAGCTAAGCAAACAACTAAAACAGGGACAGAACCACAGAAATGGAGATCACATGGAGGGGTAACAACAGGGGAGTGAGAGGAGGAGAGACGGGGGAAAGGTACAGAGAGTAAGTAGCATAGGTGGTAGGTAGAACATATACAGGGAGAAGGCAAAATTACTATGGGGAATGTAGAAGCTAAAGAACTTATGACACATGGACACGAACTAAAGGGGGGGGATGTGGGTGGGAGATGGTGTGCAGGGTGGAGGGGAATGAAGGGGGAAAGTGGGACAACTGTAATAGCATAATCAATAAAATATATTTTAAAATATCTTTGGAAATGACATAACTCACTTTATTAAAACCATCTTTTTAAAAAATTACTTTATTGTTGTTCAGGTGTTGTCTGCATTTTCCCCCCACTCCAGCCAAACCCTCCTCCCTCCCTTGCTACCACCCTCCCCTTGTTTTTGTCCATATGTCCTTTATAGTAGTTCTAGCATTGTGGAACTACTCCCCAACCATGCCCTAGCCCCTCCCCTCTGGCTATTGTTAGATTTTTCTTAATTTATATGTCTTCAGTTATATTTTGTTTGCATTTTTCTTTTGTTGATTATGTTCCAGTTAAAAGTTAAATCATATGGTATTTGTCCCTCACTGCCTCTCTTATTTCGCTTAGCATAATGCTCTCCAGTTCCATCCTTGCTGTCTCAAAGTTTAGTAGCTCATTCTTTCTCTCTTCTATGTAGAATTTCTGTGTAAATATACCATAGATTTTGAACCATTCATTTACTGAAGAGCACTTAGGTTACTTCCAACAGTTGGCTATTGTAAATTGTGCTTCTATGAGCACTGGGCTGCATAGGTTCTTTTGTATTAGTGTTTCAGGGTTGTTAGGATACAATACCAGCAGTGGAATTGCTGGGTCAAAAGGCACCTCCATTTTTAATTTTCTGAGGAAATCCCATATTATTTTCCACAGTGGCTGCAACAATCTGCAATCCCACCAACAGTGCACTAGTGTTCCCTTTTTTCCGCATCCTCTCAAGCACTTGTGGCTTGTTGCTTTGTTTATGATGGCCATTCATAATGGCGTGAGGTGTTATCTCATTGTGGTTTTAATTTGCATCTCTCTGATGGATAGTGATGCTGAGCATCTTTTTGTATATTTCTTGGACCCCTGCATGTCCTCCTTGAACAAGTGTCTGTTCAAGTCCTTGGCCCTTATTTGAATTGGGTTGTTTGTCTTCCTGGAGTGGAGTCATATGTGTTCCTTATATATTTTGGAGACCAAGCCCTTGTCTGAGGTATCATTAGAAAATGTTTCCCATACAGCTGGTTCTCTTTTAATTTTAATGCTATTTTCTTTAGCCATGCACAAGCTTTTCAATTTGATGAGGTCCCATTTGTTTATTCTTTCCTTTATTTCCCTTGCTCTAGGGGAAATATCAGTGAAGATATTGCTCCATGGAATGTCTGAGATTTTCCTGCCAATGTTTTCCTCTAGGACTTTTATGGTGTCATAACTTATATTTAAATCTCTTATCCCCTCAAGTTTATTTTTGTGTATGGTGTAATTTTGTGATCAAGATTCATTATTTTGCATGTAGCTGTCCAGCTCTCCCAACACCACTTCTTGGAGAGGCTATATTTACTCCATTTTATCCTTCTTTCCCCTTTGTCAAATATTAATTGACTGTAGGATTGGGTTTATTTCTAGGCTCTCTATTCTATTCCATTTGTCTGCATGTCTGTTCTTATGTCACTACCAAACTGTTTAGATTACAGCAACATTGTAATACAGTTTCATATCAGGTATTGTGATCCCTCCTATTTGGTTCTCCTTTCTCAAAATTGCTGGAGCTATTCAGGATTGTTTATGGTTCCATATAAATTTTTGAAATGTTTGTTCTATATCTGTGAAATATGTCATTGATACTTTAAAAGGGGTTGCATTGAATCTATAAATTGCTTTAGGGAGTATGTACATTTTGATGATGTTAATTCTTCCAACCCATGAGCATGATACATGCTTCCATTCGTTTGTGTCTTCCTTAATTTCTCCCTTCAGTGTTATGTAGTTTTCTGAATACAGGTCTTTCACCTTGTTGCACGTGGGTCACCTGCCAGCAGTGACCACGGAACGCTGTGGATAACTCGCCAAAAAACACGCGAGAAAACAAACACAAACATGCACAGAGACAAGACTAGTTTCTGTGGGGAAGTAGGGACAGAATGGCCACCCCCCCTAGTGGGGAGGGCCCCGATTTACCGTCCACACTTGCTTTTATTGGGCTCATTTTGCATAATAATTCAGGTAAAGTACAGTACTCATTGGGGGAAGTAAGGGACTATAGAAAACAAGGAACTCTGCTGGTCTATTGAGTGGGGATCAAAGAGCTGTAAGACTTTGAGGAACCAACTTCCTCCTTGGACCCCTCTCATTCAACTGAGAGCATTCTTAAACAAAGAAGGTTTCACAGTAATTTACATGTTCTTTCTTAGGCCTGATCACCCAGGGAATCTGCCCTTTCAGCACAGAGCTATACCACCCTGTCATTGTTTCAGGCTTAGCACGGGAACTAAGGCAATAAGGAGATTTTCTCCCAGACGATGAGAACTCAGGCTATGTCAAAGCCGAGGAGTGAGGGTCCGTCACCCTCTTTTGCTGCAGCCCCCCAAGTCCTTCTTTTGGGGGGCTTCCCAAAGTGATCGTGCCTGTCTTAGGTCGTTCCCCCCGTGGGGAAACTTACCCGTCTTTGGCTAATCGACCAAGCTTTTTGGGGTTCAGCAGCAGAAGCAGCATTCCTGCCAGGGAGATAAGCTTTTGTCTCCTTGCTGGCTTACGGTTCCAAGGGCGTTCCCTTAGCCTTAGCCTAGGCGGGGGTTTCAGCTTCTGATACCAGTCAGGGCGATTCCCAACATTACCTAATTTGTTAGGTTTATTCCTAAGTATTTATTTTTCTTGTTGCTATATCAAATGGGACTTTTTCCCTGATTTTTGTTTCTGATATATCTTTGCTTGTGTACAAAAAAATGTTTTTGATTTCTGAATATTGACTTTGTATCCCACTGTTTTGCCAATTCACTTAATTAGTTTAGATAGTTTTTCATGAAGTCTATAGGATTTTCTCTCTACACTATCCTGTCATCTAAAAATAATGAAAGTTTCTCTTCCTCTTTCCCAATTAGGATGCCTTTTATTTCTTTTTCTTGTCTGATTGCTGTGGCTAGGTCTTACAATACTATGTTGAATAGGAGTGTTGAAAGTGGCCATCCTTGTCTTGTTCTTGATCTTAATGATAAAGCTCTTGGTTTTTGCCCATTAAATATGATTCTGGCTGTAGGTTTCTGGTATATGGCCCTTATTATGTTGAGGAATGCTCCCTCTATTCCTACTTTGCTGAGTGTTTTACTCATAAATGTGTGCTATACTTTACCAAATGCTTATTCTGCATCTATTGACATGGTATTGTTATTTTTGTCTTTTCTTTTATTTATGTGATGCATTACATTTACTGATTAATGAATATTGTACCATTCTTGCATCCCTGGGATGAATCCCACTTGATCATGGTATATGATGTTTTTAATGTATTGCTGGATGTGGTTTGCCAATATTTTGTTGAAGATTTTAGCATCTATGTTCATCAGTGAAATTGGCCTGAAATTTTCTTTCTTTTTTGATCTTATCTGGTTTGGAGATTATGGTGATGCTAGCTTCATAAAAACAGTTTGGAAGTCTTCCATCTTCTTGAATTTTTTGGAATAGTCTGTGAAAGATAGGGGTTAGCTCTTCCTTAAATGCTTTGTAGAATTCTCCTGTGAAACCATCTCATCCAGGGTTTTTGTGTTTCAGAAGCTTTTTGACTACTGCTTCAATTTCATCAGCTGTTATTGGTCTATTCAGGCTTTCTGCTTCTTCTTCGTTGAGTTTTGGAAGATTATATTTTTCTAGAAATTTGTCCATTTCACCTAGGTTTTCAGATTTCTTGGTATATAGTTCTTTGTAGTAATTTCTTACAGTCCTTTGTATTTCTGTGGTATCAGGTGTAAACTCTCCTCTTTCATTTCTGATTGTGTTATTTGGGTCCTCTCTCTTTTTTTCTTGATGATTCTGCTTAAAGGCTTGTCAATTTTGTTTATCTTTTCAAAGAACCAGCTCCTGGATTTATTGATCCTTAAATTTGTGTTTTTTTTCTCTATGTCACTTAATTCTGCTCTGATCTTGGGTATTTCCTTCCTTCTACTTCCTCTGAACTTACTTTGTTGTTATTCTTGGGGTTCTGGTAGATGTAGGTTTAAGTTGTTTATTTGAAATGTTTTTATCTTTTTAATTAGGTCAATATCACTATGAACTTCCCCCTCAGGACTGCCTTCACTGCATCCCATAACTTTTGAATAGTGGTGAGTTCATTTTCATTTATTTCTAGAAACGTTTTGATGTCTTTCTTGATCTCATTCTTGACCCACTCCTTGTTTAATACTATGCTATTCAATGTCCATGAGTTTGATTTTTTTTCCTTGAAGCTGGTTTCTAGTTTCTGTCCCTTGTGGTCAGAAAAAAATGCATTATATAATTTCAATTTTCTTGAATTTGTTGAGGTTTGTTTTGTGACATATCATGTGGTCTATCTTTGAAAATGTTCCATGTGTATTTGAAAAGAATGTGTATTTTTCTTGTTTGGCATGAAAGACTCTATATATATATCAGTTAAGTTCATTTAATCTAGGACAGTGTTCAATCTACAATATCTTTCTTGATATTTTGTTTGGAAGATCTACCCATTTTTGACAGTGGGTTGTTGAAATCACCTACTATAATTGTGTTGCTGTCAATATCTTTCTTGAAGTCCTCCAAGGTTTTCCTTATGTATTTGGGTGCTCCTATGTTGGGTGTATTCATAATGTTTATGTCTTCTTTTTAAAAAATTATTTTATTTTTGTTCAATTACATTTGTCTGCATTTTGCCCCCACCACTCCCCTCCACCCCAGTCAAGCCCAACTCCCAGCCTGCTTCGACCCTCACATTTGGTTTTCTCCATGTGTCCTTTATAGTTCTTCCTGAAAACCCTTCCTCCCCATTATCCCCTTCCCCTTCCCCTCTGCTTACTGTCAGATTGTTCTTAATTTCAATGTCTCTGGTTATATTGTTTAATGTTTATGTCTTCTTGATGGATTCTTCCCTAGAGTATTATGAAGTGGCATTCTGCGTCTCTTTTGTGGCTTTTTTAGTCTATTTTTTTCTGATATGAATATTGCTATTCTGCCTTTTTTTCCCCTATTTGCTTAGAGTATTTGTTTCTAGTCATTTGCTTTTAGTCTATGTAGGTCATTTCTTCTGAGGTGGATCTCTTGTAGGAGCATATGTGTAGGTCATGATTTCTCATCCATTCAACTATTCTATGTCTTTTGATTGGAGCATTTAATTCATTTAGGTTTAAGGTTATTATTGACAGGTACTTATTCATTGCCATTTTTTGTGCCTGTGTTCCTCTCTGTATCACTCTTTTCTTTCCTTTTCTTAAAGCAGTCACTTTAACATCTCTTGCAGAGCTGGTTTGGAGGAGGTTTATACTATGAGGCTTCTTTTGTATGGGAAACTCCTTATTTGACCTTCCATTTTAATTGAGATCCTTGCTGGATAGAGTAGTCTCAGTTGCAGGCCTCTGGTTTTCATTACTTGGACTATTTCTTGCCATTCCCTGCTGGCTTGTAGTGTTTCTATTGAGAAGTCAGCTGCTAGCCTTATCAGGGCTCCCTTGTATGTTACTTCCTGTTTCTCCCTTGCTGCCTTGAAGATTCTCTCATTGTCTCGGTATTTTGCCATTTTAATTATGATGTGTCTTGTATTGGGCCTCTTCGAGTTTCTCTTGATTGGGATTCTCTGTGTTTCCTGAATTTGTGTGACTTTTTTCCTCATCAAATTAGGGAAGTTTTCCATCATTATTTCTTCACAAAGATTTTCTATCCCTTGCTCTTCTTCTCCTTCTTTTTCTGGTATCCCTAATATATTTATATTATAATGTTTTGTGTTGTCCTGCAGTTCCCATAACCCCTCTTCATCCTTTCTGAGTATTTTTTCCTTTTCTTGCTCTTTCTGAATGTTCTTTTTCTACCTTGTCCCCCAGCTCACTAATTTGATCCTCTGCTTCATCTAGCTTGCTTTTGACTCCTTCTACTGTATTCTTCAATTCAGAAATTGTATTCTTCATTTCCTCTTGGCCCTTGTTGATTTCTATTTCCCTTTTCATGTTGATATAGTTTTTAGTGACTTCATAAGAGTTTCCCTGTAGTTTTTTTTGTAATTCTCTGTAAGCTCATTGAGCTTCCTTATAACCATTGCTTTGAAATCAATATCTGATAGTTGACTTTCCTCTATTTCATTTAACATTTTTTCTGAAGCTTCCTCCTTTCCTTTCCTTTGGGATTTCTTTGTTTGTCTTCCCATTGTTTCTGAGACTCTTCTTATTAGACTCTGTTTCTTAAACTGATCTGTTCTGACTCCCTTGGTTTGTGGTGTGAACTTCTATAGTAGGAGACCTGTGAAATTCAGTGGTGCAGTCTCCTTGATCTTCTGAACTTGCTGCTCTTGGATTTTCATTTATGTTGGTTCTCTGCCAGGATTTGGGTTTTGATTGTTCTTGGGTCTTTCCTTGGTGGGTCCTTCCCTCCAGCTGGTTAAATGAGGGTCACTACACCCACTACATCTTGTATGCTATTGTGCAGGTACAGACAGGTTGTGTCACAGCTGCTTCTTCTGTCTATCCGAGGTTTTGAGGCTTGTCTTTTGCTACTGTTCAGTTGTTTCTTCTGGATAATTTTTCTACCATTTAGCTGTAATTCCAGATTGGTGCTGGCTTGGGGTTAGTGTGGCTTCCTCTAACTTCTTCACCATCTTCCTTTAGTATCTGTCGGTGGTTCATTTGTTGGTGTGTTCTCTCTTCCAGAAGGTATACTTGTGTTCACAGCTTCCACCTACTATTTAAAGTGATCAGTTGGAGGGAGAAGGCGACATAGATTAAGGCTGCGGGAGTGTATCCTATTGGCTTTAAAGTATCAATCTGTTGAGAAGAGAGAGGAGATCCTTTGGATAAGTATAATGTTAACCATGATATTTCACCCAACTAGCCACTTTTTAGAAAGGGTGAAAAAATCTAAGACTCTTGTTAGAGGAGGGAAGTATTGTGAGTTGAATGCAGAAAACAGTGAGCATGTGAGAGGTCAGTTATGAGATATAGTGAGAGTAAAGTATAGAAAATAGTCATAGTGTATGAGAGAATAAAGTTAACCACAACAGTAATAAAGCTGTAGAATACAGTGAAATGAATCTGAGGGGTGCTGTGTAGTATTTGTGACTGTATGGAACAACAATTATTTACAATAAAACTGGAACAACAATATTATGACAATCTATGTGATTTGAATAACAAAAATAGGAATTACATGACCTAGAGTAGTATGCTATTGGAACACAAGTGAAGTGAAAGAAGGAAAATTAAAAATACACTATGAAAGAGAAAAGATGGAAAACCAAATAGTGCAATTAAACACACAAAACAAAAAAATAACAGAAAGAAGACAAATAAAAAATACTAATAAAATAAAAGTAAAAATAATGAAAAAATATTAATACAAATAAACAATAACTTGCAAGTTCTGTAGAGTAGCAAAGTGAATTTTGTCTCAGTTTCTCAGTTGTTGGGATGATATTTCTTTGGTTCTGACTCTGGTCCTTTCACAGCACTACGTCTTATTGTCTCACTTGTGGGATAAAAAAAAAAGGGGGGAAGCCTCCTGCTGGCTTTAAACAGGCCAAGAAATTTCTCCTGGTCTTCCTAAGTGCAGTAGGCTGAGGGAGATGGGTTTTGTTTTTCTCCCTTCCTATGGGTTTGTGAGGATGGGGGCCAGGTCTGGGCTGCACTCGTCACAGTTATCCAGCTTCCAGCCCATTTCCTCAGTCTGCTGTTGAGCCCTTGCTGCCCTTCTGTGCCAGGCCAGCACCTTCAATTCACCAGTCGTGCCACCCTTGAGGCACACCAATTAGGGGCAACTCACATACCACCTTCTTTCTCTTTGCTGTCCTAGGTGCTAGGCACTCTGAAAGTCTCTTCACTTTCTAGCATCCTAGTTACCAGTGTTTTGAACTCTGCATCAGATGAATTGTCTATCTCTTTGTCCCTTAGCTCTTTTTCTGGAGTTTTGATCTGTTCTTTCATTTGAGTCATATTTCTTTGTCTTGGCACACCTGTTATGTTATAAGCACCTTAGGTATTTGCCAGGGCAGGGCCATTCTTTTTGCTATGGCACTGTCTTTAGGGTAGGGGATGGAAAAGGAACAATGCAGCTGTAGCCCCACTTTCCAATGAACTCACCTGTGAGGCTGGGAGTTTCTCCTGCCTTTACAACCCCCACAGGATTTTATGGTCAGACATTTTGAGTCTTTATTTTCCCAGTCAGCCAGCCTTTGCATCGCCTGTGTGGTCTGCCTCTTTGCCATGCACCCTCTCTTCCCAGATGCCCATCTTTTCCTTTCCTACTGGTCTGGATGAATGTTTCTTTAATTCTTTGGTTATCAGGGTTCCACACAATTTCATTTTCTGGCAGTTCTGGTTGTTTATTGTTTTTAAATTGGTTGTTATCCTTCTTTTGGTTGTGTGAGGAAGTGAAACATTTCTACCTACACCTCCTTCTTGGCCAGAAATTCTGTTTTTCCTTAAGATACCATTAAAATAAGACTCTTAATATCCTATCATTAAAAGACTTGGACAAATCTATACTTTATGTTATGATTTTTGAGACATTTCACCTGAAGGAAGTGCCAAGCCTATCAGAGCTCTGTGGAACTCTCCTTGAAAATGCTTTCCATTACTAATCACAGAATGTTTTCTTCCTGTTATGTAATGCAAGGGCTTCTTTGGATTTCTGTATATAACATTTTTGGATAATAAACTGGTGATGGCATTAATTAGAAAACAAATGTGAGGTCTCCTACCTTTTACCTCTTCAAAAAAATCCTAGTCAATACCTCTCCAAAGAAAACTTCAGCGTGAGCTTCAACCTGCTAAGCAGGGCTGAGCATTTGGGTTTTTGTCATTAGATCCAATACAAGCTTAAGTTACTGATTAGAACCATTAGTTGGAGAGTAAGATGAAGTGATTAAGCACAAAGAGGCTGAGACAGGCTGAAGTGGCAATTTAATTACTCATCTGAAAACCTAAAGAAAAAAGAGGATTCCACCTACCTCCTTATCCCTCCCCCTCTTCTTTCTTCCCCACCCACTAAAACCTGATTGAACTTGAGAAAGAATAAAGAACAAAGTATAGGGCTTTCTGCTTCAAACTGCTCTTGGAAGAGTCTGTCCTCTACTTTGTGTTAGTTGCGGGGATGGGTCCCAAGTGTCTGGAAGACTGCATTATCTGAATGCAAATCATGGATTGAAAAGTCCCATTTTATGGAAGCAACCCAACTGCCCATAAATGCGTGATTGGATGAAGAACATATGGCACATATATAAAATGAAATATTACTTGGCCATAAATCTTACCATTTGCAACATGGATGAACATAGAGGCTATTATGCTGAGTAAAATAAGTCAGACAGAAAAAGATAAATATCATATTATTCTACTTATGGGTGGAACCTAAAGAACAAAATAAATGAACAAAGAAAATAGAAACAAACATAGATACAGAGATCAGACTGATGGTTTCCAGAGAGGAGGGAGTGTGGGAGGCTAGGTCAAAAAGGTGAAGGGATTAAGTAAAAAATGGTAGTTACAAAATAGCCAAGGGGGTGTAAAGTACAGCATAGAAAATGCAGTCAATAAAAGTATGATAACTATGTATGGTACCAAGCGGACATTAGACATATTAAGGTGAACACTTTGTAAATAATATAAATGTCTAACCACTATGCTGTACAACTGAAACTAAATAAAATAATATATAATGTTAACTGTAATTGAAAAAATGAAAAACAAGTGCTATATTGCCCTTCCTAAAAATCACAGTATGACAATACTAGTCACAGAATGACAATACCTATGTATAAGAGATAAATAAGTGCTGTCAGATGTGTCATCCCATTTGAATCATACAACATCCCTATAAGGTCACTATGGGACTTTTGCATTTTCAGGGATGAGGAATGGTGAGCTTGCCCAAGATTCCCTTATCAGAGGAAGAAAAGAACTTAATACCAAAAACAGACAGGCTCTCCATCTTGGAGCTCTTACAAAACACAAAGTTCATCCACCTGGCACTAGTAGAGCCAAACACTAGACATGGAGAACTGCAGTGGAGAATGATTGGCTATTTTATAAGATTGTTGCCATCAACTCAAAAGCCTGAACTCTCTGATGGTATGTAGGTGACATATTATACAGGGAAAAAATCACAAAACACCATGGATTATGTCTGAGGTTCATGCTGGGAGGTAATTGATCAGAGGTGAGGTAAAGGTAATAAATCATTTCTTCAGACATCAAAGACTGCTCTGTATTTTCTGGTATTCCTCTGTTCAGTTCACGGGAAAGTAGCCAGAGGATTGTTCTACCTTAAGACTCAGGAGCTGTAACATAACTGAATTGAAAAGGTTATCTTTAGCTTAGTAGAAATCCATACCTTGTGACCTTAGTCAAGGCATGACCATTGTTTCTGGCTGCCTTCTGGGGTTAATGGTTTCTAAGGGAAAGGGCTGAAGCTTACAGAGCATGCTGTGAAGAAACTGAATAAAGGGCTGGGATTATATATTAAATCAAAAACATACATTAAATCATGATCCTCAGTTTCAGAGTCAGTGTTCTTTCTTACTTCTCTGCCTCTTTTAAATTAGTAGGTATCATATGGAAAGGGAAAAAATAAAGAAGTACTAGACTTGATCTCTATCATCAAAGGTCTCCCTATCCCATTTGAGAATGCAGGAGGCCACATATCTATAAATTACCAGCTATGATATCTCAGCAATGCACTGTGATGCCATGTCAGAGGCAGTGAGTTTATGTTTTCAGTTCAGGAATGCTCAGCTCCTATGTGCTCTCTAGTATGCCTGGGCCAGTCAGATCTAAAAGCACTGCCCTAGAAAGGGGCCACATGCTGTTTTTTTCTGCTATCATTATTACCATCAAAAACTGACATTTTCAAAACAGTATGACAATTCCTCAAAAAATTAAAACTAGAGTTACCACATGATTCAGCAATCCAGTTTCTGGGTATATAATCAAAAGATTTGGAAGTAGGATCTTGAAGAGATATTTTGACACCCATGTTCATTGTAGCAGAGGTACAGGCAGCTCAAGTGTCCAATCAAAGGATGAATAGCAAAATGTGGCATATATATACAATTGAATATTATTTAAGCATAAAAGTAAGAAAATTCTAATCCTGGCTACAACATGAATCAACCTGGAAAACATTATTTTTAGTAAAAGAGACAAGTCACAAAACAATAAATATTATATGATTATACTTATATAAAATGGAGTAGTTAAATTTATAGAGAAAATAGAATTATGGTTGCTAGAAGCTAGGGGTATTTAGTGTTTAATGGGTACAAAGTTTCAGTTTTGGAGAATGAAAAGAGCTCTGGAGTAGATGGTGATGAAATTTACACATCAATATGAATGTACTTAATGCCACTGAATTATATCTTTAAAAATACTTAAGATTGTCAATTTTATATTACATGTATTTTATCATAATCTACATAGTAATAAACATGTTTTAAATATTTTAAAGCTAACATTTAGCCCTGGCTGGTGTGGCTCAGTGGATTGAGTACTGGTCTGCAAACCAAATGGTTGCTGGTTTGATTCCCAGTCAGGGCAGATGCCTGGGTTGTGGGTCAGGTCCCCAGTGCAAGGCACACATGAGGCAACCACACATTGATGTTTCTCTCCCTCCCTTTCTTCCTCCCTTCCCTTCTCTGTAAAAATAGAGAAATAAAATATTTTTTTAAAAAAACTAACATTTAGTCAATGAGCATACTGAATGTCAAAAATGGGTTTCCATTGGTAAAGCTAGTGACTTTTAAGTAGCTTGCAAAATATTGCAAGTTCTATTTTATTGGTAAAATTGAAGGTATTTAAACTATGTGGATTCACCAAAAATTGGTTTGAAACAGCCCATTCTTACATGGAGTGGGAGAAGACTAACAGGTGACCTGTGCAGGTACACCAAAGGGACACATGTGAAGCCCAGCCCCACTCAGTGTAGGGCTTGCTTTGACAGACCCTTTGTGGCTGGAACCTCTAAAAGTCACAGAAATGATGCTTCACTGAGTTGCATAATAGGTTTATAAACAGTTGTGTATCTGCTTGGGATAAATATTAGATTAATATATGTCTATACAGAAACAGTTCAAGTCTAACCTGATATCAAGTGTGTGAGGAGTAGCCATCCCCCACCACCTTCAACATCCAGGTGGCTCTTTACCGAAAGTCAGCTGAAACCAATGCAGATTGGCAGATTTGTAGTAATGCTAAATTGTCAAGTTCATGGCCCCTCACTTGTATGGGCCTTATACCAGGCAGGCTCTGTAGGCAATTTACTAGTCATAGTGTTATACTTTTTATCTTAAAAGAATATCAAAATTTAATACATTTCAAGCCTAACAATACTTGGCTAGTCCTTTGTCTGGAGAATGATAAGTTTGGCTTAGGTCAGTTCCAGTGCAGGTTAATTGGAGGTAGAAGTCTGGTGCTCTCTCCTCTTCTCTATTCCTTCTTTGGACTCCAAGAGCCATTCCCCCTTTCTCAACCCACAATATGATGAGGGGGAAAATGTGACCTATGCTCCAGGCAAGATCCTCCACATCAGGTTTGTGGAACTAGATGCGCCCTCTAGAACTAGATACAATGTGTCTGGTGAAGAGGAGGAAGGACCCAAAAGAGGAGCACTGGAGAGTCCACATAAGAACAACGAAAGCCTCTGGTTCAGGGAAAAGGATCATGATAAAGGGACTCAAAGGAAAAACTCTTTTTAGGCATGGAAACCCAAGTTACCTATAAATAGTTGACATATGTTAATTACCTGAATGGGGCTAGGAAATGTGGAGCCCCTTTGAGACAATGGAGGTCCAGTGGAACCCTGACTATGGTGAGAACAAATCTAACCAGTGGAGAGTTGCCCTGTGAGCTAAAAATGGTGGTGTCATTTTCAAACGTAGGTTAAATAATAAAAACACTACAGAGTAGCATCCCTGGGTGGGGTAAATGTATCAGAAGACTAGCAGAAAGCAGGCTTTAGAATCAGGTCTGTGTTCAAATCCCTGTCCCATTGCTTAGTCACAGTGCTGTGTTTGTCTAACCAGTCAGTATTTTAGAGTTTCAATTCCCTCTGCTGCAAGTGGAAAAAATAGTAATTACGTTTCAGAATTTTTTTTCTTGTAGAAATGAAACATGTGAGCTTCCTGAATTAAGGAGTTGCTGGGTAAAGCCAGGTGATTCCTATCTCCACTGTCTCCTGGAAGCTTCACCACAGACACTGGTTGGGGTGGGATCATGATGGTAGGAATGTTCACTTTGTTCTCCAGTGGATTTACTGAACCTTTCCAGTATGCATTATTTCACCGTGTCACAGACCCAAAACATTTTTATGGTGCTGGAGAAACTGCATAAAGTATTTTAGGTGAAAACTAGACCTCTATGTTTCTATTATTACATTACTGTATTTGAAGTTTAAAATAAATTGTGTGCATTTTTTTTATCATCCAGGATCTCTGTTCCAGCTTTTATAGGCTAGGGCTTGCAAGAGGCTCCTGACTATCACCACTGCAACCCTAGTTCTGGGTGGGTGTTGATCTGAGGCTAGAACTGCCTCTTCTACAACCCTTTTCCTGTTCAAGTATGCTTGGCCACCTGAAAGCCCATAAATAACTACCTGGATCCAGGTTATTATCACCCAAGATCAGGAAGAAACAAGCCAGAAAGGATTTCTAATGTCCTGCGGAATCTTACAAGAGTTTCCCAGCTGTAAGGCCAACCTATTTCCTTGTACCTCCTGTCCTTCCAGAGATATAAAAAAGGGAGCACAGGTTGTGGAGTTACACTCACCTGGTTTCAACTCCTCCCAACTGCAATATTAAAGATGTGTGGTTTTGGTCAAACCATATAAGCTCTCTGAGACCCATTTAACTTATTTGTAAAATGAAGAAGGTGGATTCTAGTGGGGATTAAATAATATGTAATATGCCTAATAAGTAGCAGTTACCTAGAGAGCACAATATCTGTGCCCAACTTTATCAAAAATGTTTTATCCTCTTCCACAATGGGTGCCTGACTTCTCAGTTCCTTTCAGCACTGCTCTCACAAACAACCACCACTGGTAGATGTATGACACTGCACAGACAACAGGGCATGGATTAAGGACAACCAGTGAACATGCACTGTTAGCAGGCATGAGGGAAGAGAGAACTGATGTGGTGAAGAGAGTGGGAGCACAGCAGGAGGGTGAGAGAAGATAGTGCCTGCTTCACCCTTCATCTGTTGGTTAAGTCAGTCTGAAGCCACACTTTCATCACCTGCTGGCACAGCATGGGCAAATATATCAAGTACTTCCACTGTAGCTGCACACCTAGCAAAACTAAATTCCTAACACAGACCATGCAGAAAGAACTGTTTTCCTATTTTTCTCCTTTGTAAAGATGTATCATATGCTGCTTACCATCTCCAGGCAGTGCACAGCAGCCTGATCTCCCCCAGACACTGTAAGTTGTCTGCCCTGGAACAGCACATGGGGGCTCTTTTTCTCCCTCGGGTGCCTAAAGCCCCATTCCAAACTCAAGCAAAAAGTCCAACAGCTCGTAATAAATAGATCAGAGGCAGCAACAAAATGGAGATCTGCTGACTTACTTTTCGTATACTTTTAATTTCAAATCGATACTCTTTTCGCTCTAACTACTTGTCTGAAATAATTTGAAGACTTATTCATTTACCTTTACCTTCCCCAGGGTCAGACCTCTCCAAGCATCTGTGGAGAGTATTCGTATTAAGGAGAAAGGGGATATTCCTCATTTTTCCTCTCTTTCCTTTTGATTTATTTCTGTTTAGGCCACAGAGGACACTGCAGGAGAATAGAGATGTTTCTTCTTTTCAACCATTGAATATTCATTGAGTGATAGTTCCTACCTCAACAATCAGCCAAGGGAATAAAAATAGTGTGCAGCCAGCTCTCTGCTACAGCTAGAGTTCCCAACCATTATAAGGTAGAGGTTTTCCTACCAGGTGAGGTTATGACAAGCAGCTGTGATTTCCCTAGACATAGCCCTGTGCTCAGAGCAGATGCCTGTCAAAACAGCCCCCAGTAAGAGGCAAAAGTAATCTCACTTCCTTTCCTAAAGGTAACTGTCCTTATTACTGTAATTACTGAGCTGAGTGAACCTTGGGTGAATAATAGAATTTTCTTTAAAATATTAATCATCTGACAGCTGATATTTCAGCCATATTGTCTTGAAAACTACACTGGGAGAGGAAGGCTGAGCAGCACTACTCAATTAACCAGTACTTTGCTCACCTTCTAAAACTACTTTTCAAGTCCAAGTCATTAAAAATTCATGGGACTTTGTAACATGCTAGTCCCCTGTGGGCTCTTTGAGCAGGATGGAGGCACTACTGGCACAAGCAGCCCCCACATGTGCATCAGCAGTTGGAAGTACTGGTGTTTCTCCTGCAGGAACAAATAGAAGTGATCCCCATTGTCCCATGCACTCTCAAATGTATGCCTGTGCGAAAGGAATTCACATTCTTTTCTAAGCTCTTCATGGATCTTCGAGCTTTTCCATGGTTTCCAGAAAAAGAGTAAGTCACAGGTACACAAGAACACACTTCAAGCATGACAAATGGGAAAAGTTGAAAACAGACATACTTGGAGCCACATGTCAATATTATCACTTACTTCTCTGAGCCTCAGTTTCCCTACATGTAAAATATACACGGAGTTACAGTGCAAAGATTAGGAACAGCATATAGAACACACACGGAATAGCTTGTGGCACATCACTGATGCTAAAAAAAAAAGGCCTCCCCTATTATGGGAGCAGTAATACTCAGTGGCATCTAGACCACACACATTATACTGGGTCCCCATTGGCTGCCAACTTGTCTTCCTCTCTTTTAAAGTGCAAGGGCCTGTGTTTTATTCACTTCTATTTACAGCACTCAACACTGGTACATAAAAGGGACTCAATGAAATTTTTATATGCTAATTATAAATAATTATAATCATTGTATTATAATTATTCATTAATTCATAAAATTTTATAATGATGCATTATAATTATTCATTATTAACCATTAATTATTAAAACTCAAATATATAAGAACTATTATAAAGTAAATACAACCTAATCATTACCAACATAATTAATAATTTTCAGCAATATTTTAACAGGAAACTGACAAAGCTAAGTTACTATCCTCATTTCTATTGCTGCCAGGTCCTGGGCAAACAGAAACTGACCTTTTGGACATGGTCTACAAACAAGCTTGATAATTACATTCTAGTTGCTAATCGACATTTACCCAAAATTCCTAAACCATCCATAATTTGAAAATTTTCAGTTTGACATTTCAGTTTGCTGAAGATTGGTTGTACCTCTGCACCCAAACATTTGGAATCTTATTTAACCTAGGCCAAGCAACTCTAGTGTAGAAACAGGCCTTGAAATCCAGCCAGTCTGGGTTTTTATGCAGTATTTCCAGTACTTCCGCTTTCAAAACAAGTTAGTGGAGACAAAAATAAAACACTAGACAAGCCCAGCTTTGGCATTCCAGAACTTTCCCAGTTCAGCCTGGAAGTTCTGGTTTTCTTCAAAGAATTGTGAGCCCCAATGAAGAAAAATAAAAATAATACTATTTTCATTTGTCTGACATTTGATGGTTTATATGTAGCTTATGCTTATGCAGTACATTGCACTTCACACATAGTATCTATTGAAGCCTCCAAACAGCTCTGTGAAAAAGGGATTTTCTTCTCACAGAGGATCCTCTGTACAAGGAAATAAGTACCAAGCCCCCAGGCTCTTAGTTTTCTTGGTGTGTATGTGTGTGTGTGTGTGTAGGACAACTCTTATTGCTACCAGAGTCTTTTATCATTAGTATATGATTGGTTCTGACTACAATACCTTCTTTAGACTGCACAGGATGTTCAGGATCCAGACTTTATTATGAGAAATATAGGTGGATTCCAGAGGCAGAGGGAATAACTTCTGTGGAAAAAGTCCTAATAGCATAACATAGAACTAGGGGACTGAATTCACTTGTTACATGTTTCAGACCCAAATCATAGACAGTTTCTCCTATTGATTATAAAGTGAAAAGGTATTGATCAGTTACCAAAAAACAACCTAAGTTTAGTTGTTATATAATATATTATCTTATTCAGTCATCTAGGAAGGGTGAAAGGGCACAGGTAATGTGAGCCCTGACATGTAGAACTGGGTCAGGAAGGCGAATTTCTTAGGCTCCATTCTAGCTTATGGCCCTGACTCCTGGCTCCATGCTTCTTCCACATATCATGTATACACTATATAGACTATCAAAGCTATACTACTGTGGTTGCAATTATAATAGTTCAATTAAAAATAATTATATAAGTTTAGGTGTAAAAGTATTACTAAAAGAAGTAGTTTAGGTCTGAGTCACCTTACAGTGTATCCCATGTAATCACAATAATATTTGATTATATCTGCTCTGGCAGTGGAACAAGCTCAGCAATGGTGAAACTAGGCCTACACCCTCAAACTGGATAATGAATAACAATATATATGGACAGATTAATGAGGCTTTAAAGAGCTGATATATCTCAGGCCTCAGTAGGTCTAACCTATTACTTGAGAGGCACAATAAGGTAGTGGTTTATCACAGCTTTTGGATCTAGACTATCTGTATATAATTCTTTCATTTACTCACTGGGTCAAATAAATGGGTTACTTAAATTCTTCTTGTCTCTGTTTTCTCATCTTTGAAATAAGGACATTAATGTTATCCACTTTGAGTAAGTGTTGTGTTACTGAATTAATATATGCAAAGTCCTGGTATAGTCCTTAGCACTGAGTAAACACACTATAAGCATTTACCATGATTTTTGACAACATGGATCCTCTAAGAGTAATTGTTGCCTTCCCATTTTAGTCAGAGAAATAACAAAATCTCTGTCACACGTGTGTATATTCTGTGTCCCCGGTGAGAATGTACATTCCCTGATGCCAAAGGTGGTTTGTTATTAATTTGGTTCCTCAAATGCCTAGCAAAGTGGCAGACATACAGTAGATAATTAATAAATATTCACTGGAAGTGGTAAGCCAATTTTAAAATCTCCACTGATTTCTGTTGCCTATTTGGCCAGGGAGACAAGTCTGTTATGAGGCCTAAAACTTCCCCTACTTCTTATCCTACTTCTGCCCCAACTGCTTCCCTACCCCTATCAAAGAAGAAACAGTTTCCACTTGCTGCCTTTGCTCATTTTACTTCCTAGACCTGAGTACACTTCTTCCTGCACTCTTGTTTTTTTCTGTAATGTCTTTGTCTGGTTTTAATATCAAGGTAATACAAGTCTTATTAAATGAATTGGAAAGTGTTCCTTCTTCTTCACATTTTACGTAAGTTTGAATCGAATTAATATTAATCATTTTCAAATGTTTGGTAGAACTCACCAGTAAAGCCATTAGGTCTGAAGTTTTCTTTGATAGAGATTTTTTTATTACTGATTTATTCTCCTTACTAGTTGCAGATCTATTCAGATGTTCTAAGTCTTTGTGATGTAGTCTTGGAAAATTTTGTTTGTAGGAGCTTACCCATTTCATCTAGGTTATCCAATTTGTTTGCATGCATACAATTGTTCATAATACTCTCTTATAATCATTTCTAATTATTGAATCAGTAGTAATGTTCCACTTACATTTCTGATTTTAGTAGTTTGAGTCCACTTAACTAAAGATTATTTTGTTGGTCTTTTCAAAGAAGATTTTTTTTCTTTAATTAATTTTCTCATGTTTTCTATATTTTATTTATCTCTACCCTAATCTTTATTATTTCTTTCTTTCTGCTCTCTTTGGTTCAGTTTGTTCTTTTTCCAGTTCCTTACTATAGTTAGGTTGCTGATTTGAGACCTTTATTGTTTTTTTAATATTTTATTTATTTCTTTTTAGAGAGAAGGGAAGGGAAGGAAAAAGGAGGGAGATGAACATAAATGTGTGGTTGCTTCTCGCATGCCTTCTACTAGGGACCTGGCCTTCAACCCAGGCATAGGCCCTGACTGGGAATCAAACTAGAGACCCTTTGGTTCACAAGCCCATGCTCAATCCACTGAGTTATACCAGCCAGGATCTTTCTTGGTTTTCACTGTAAGTTTTTATAGCTATAAATTTCCCCATTAATACTGCTTTTACTGTGTTCCATAAGTTTTCATATATTTCATTTTCATTCTTCTCTAAGTATTTTCTAATTTTCCTTATAATTCCTTATTGTTTTTTTAAAAAGTGTGTTGCTTAATTTTTACAATTTTGTGAAATTTTATTTTTCCTTTTACTGTTGATTTCTAACTTTATCTCATTGTGGTAAAAAAATACTTTGTATAATGTTTGCCTTTTAAAGTCTATTGACACTTAATTTATGCCTAACACATCATCTGTCCTGGATAATGCACCATTTGCAATTGAGAAAATATGTATTCTATTATTAAATAAAGTGTGCTGTATGTCTGTGATATAGTTAATTTATTGTTTTAGGTCCTGTATTTTCTTACATATCATCTGTCTGATTGTTCTATACATGATTGTAAGTAGAATATTGAAATCTCCAACTATTATTGTAGTAGTCTGTTTCTCCCCTCAGTTCCTTATCTTTGCTTTATATATTTCGATGGCGTCATTAGCTGTATGTGTTTATAATTGTTATATCTTCTTTTCATGTCAAACCTTTTATTAACATATAATGTCCTGCTTACTGTTTTGCAATCTTTTTAAATTTAAGCCTATTATGCCTGGCTCTGGCAGGTGTAGCTCAGTGGATTAGGCACTGGCATGCAAACCAAAGGATAGCCAGTTCAATTCCCAGTCAAGGCACATGCTTGGGTTGTAGGTTGGGTCCCCAACTGGGGACATGGAAGAAGCAACCACACACTGATGTTTCTCTTCCTCTCTTTCTCCCTCCCTTCCCCTCTCTCTAGAAATAAATAAAGAAATAAAAATAAATAAAGCTTATTATGTCTGATATTTGTTCTGTCTACCCTGATCTCTTTTGGTTACTATTTCCATGGAACATCTTTTTTCATTCATTCAGTTTCAACCTGTTTATGTCTTTGGATCTCAGGCAAGACTATTGTAGACAACATGTAGTGGGATTATCTGTTTTATCTATTTTGTCAATATTTGCCTTTGAGTAGGAAGCTTAGTCCATTGATGTCTAATTACTGGTAAGAAAGGGGTTACTTCTATTATTGTGCTATTTGTTTTCTATATCTTATAGGTTTTTAATTTTTTTAATTTAATTGTTCAAGTACATACAGTTGTGCCCATTTTACCTCCCCACTCCACCCCACCCCAGCCATCCCCACTTCCTATTCTTGATCCTACCCCCTTTAGTTTTGTCCATGTGTCCTTCTTACATGTTCCCCAAAACCCTTCCCCATTTAACCCCCTTTATGCCCTCCCACCTCTCTTCTGGTTACTGTCAGTGTCTCTGGTTATATTTTATTTGCTTGTTTGTTTTGTTCATTAGGTTCCACTTATAGGTGAAATCATATGGTATTTGTCTTTCACTGCCAGGGTTATTTCACTTAGCATAATGCTCTCCAGTTCCATCCATGCCACCACAAAGGGTAGGAGCTCCTTCTTTCTTTCTGCTGCTTAGTAATCCATTGTGTAAATGTACCATAGTTTTTTGATCCATTCATTTACTGACTGGTTGCTTCCAGCACTTGGCCATTGTAAATTGTGCTACTATGAACATTAGGGTGCATAGGACCTTTTGAATTGAAGTTTCAGGGTTCTTAGGATATAATCCCAATGGTGGAATTGCCAGGTCAAAAGGCAGTTCCATTTTTAGTTTTCTGAGGAAATTCCATACTGTTTTCCACAGTGGCAGCACCAGTCTACATTCCCACCAACACTGTACCTGGGTTGCCTGTTCTCCACAATCTTGCCATCACTTGTTGTTTGTTGATTTGTTTATTATGGCCATTCTCAATGGTGTGAAGTAGTATCTCATTGTGGTTTTAATTTTAACCTCCCTGATGGCTAGTGATGCTGAGCATCTTTTCATATATCTCTGGACCCTCTGTATGTCCTCCTTGGAGAATTGTCTGTTCAAGTCTTTTGCCCATTTTTAATTGTTTTTTCTTTCCTAGAGTGAAGTCATGTGAGTTCTTTATACATTTTGGACATCAAGCATTTGTCCAAGGTATCATTAGAACATATGTTTTCTCATACTGTTGGTTCTCTCTTCATTTTAATTATTAAAATGTTTTTAATAAAATTTGAAAATATTCAGCCATTATGTTTTCTAATATGCTCTCTCTTGTTTCTCTCTCCCCTCTTCAAGGACTCCCACAATGTGTATGCTGGCTTGCTTGATGGTGTTCTATGGGTCCCTTAGGCTTTGTTCATGTTCCTTTAATCTTTTCTTCCTGTTCCTCATACTCAATAATCTCTGTTTTCTTATCTTCAAATTTACAAATTCTTTCTTTTGCCTGCTCAAATCTGCTTTTGAATCCCTTTAGTGAAATTTTCATTTTAATTACTGCATTGTCTAGCTTCAGAATTTCTTTTTGGCTCCTTTTTAAGGTTTTCTATATGTTTATTGATATTTTCATTTTATTCACACACCATTATCTTGACTTTCACCATATCATCCTTTAATTCTTTGAGCACCAGTTGTTTAAAGTCTATGCCTAGTAGATATGTCATTAAGTCTTTCAGGGACAGTTTCTGTTCATATTTTTTCTCCCTTTCAGTGAGCCATACTTTTCTGGTTTGTTTTAAGTCTTGTAATTTTTGTTGTTGTTGTTGAACACTAGACATTTGAATCTAATAATGTGGTAAGTCAGAAAATCTGCTCCTCTGCCTTCCCTAGGGTTTGCTATTTTCCTGTTGTTTTGGATTCTTTATTGTCATAGTCTATTTCTTTGCTGAGGTTTAAACTGAATGTTTTCTCATGTCATTTCTAAAGCTTTCCCTGAGCATGTATGGTCACTTTCTAATTTTCCTTCTATACACATTAAAAAATATATATAATCCTAGTCTTTAATTCCTGGCTTCCAAGAGGAAAAAAGGCAAAAATGAAAAAAAGAAAGTTCACAAGCCCTCCTGGAACTCACTTCAGCAGTATGAGGAGAAGGAGCTTGCAAAAATGGGAGGAGGTGCATCAGTGACTGCCGGTCTCTTTGTCTACACCTTGGAGATCAGAAACAGCTATCAGCATCAGAGCACAGATTTTCAGTATTTTTAGGTTGAGTTCTTTTTTCCTCACTCTGGTTCCCACAAGCTGTGTGCAAGATATTCCAAGAATATATTCATAGCAGACTGTTCTGTGGCTAGTGGTAAGGGACAGGTAAGTGCTAATGTGCTAAGAACTAAAATTGATTGAAATAAACCTCAGTTTACCTACCAAGACTTTCCCCTGGAAGTTGCAATGATTCAACAGACTCTGGAGCTTCAAAATGATTATATCAGACAGATTCTGTCAGTGTATTTGTTGTTTAGGTGAGGAAAGATTTTTTATGCTTCCTACTCTACCATCTTCCCAGAATTCTCTCCCATGTTTATTTTTTAATTGACTATCTCTTTGATAAATTGTAAGCTCTGGTCAGGGGGATAGTGAAAATAATAGACATTATCCATATTGATTGCCATTTTGAACACAAGAATAGCATGTAGCACACAGTAGATGCTTAATGTATTTTTTTACCCATCTATTGCTGGGTAAAAAAATTCCCCAAAAAAACTTTCTGAAAACAAAAATAATCATTATTATTTGTGTTGCCTCTCATAGTTTCTGTAGGCCAGGAATTCAGGAAAAGCCCATCTGATTATTTTGGCTCAGGGTGTCCCCAGAAGTTACATCAGGTACCAACCAGGGTCACAGAGATCTAAAGACTCTAGTGTGACAGGAGGATCCACATTTAATGGGGCTCACTCACCTGGCTCACAAGTTAGTGCTGGCTCTTGTCAGGGAGCCTAAGTACTTTTCACATGGGTCTTCCCAGAGGGTTGATAAATGTTCTTAGCAGAAGGCTGGCTCTCCCCAGAGTGAACAATCCAGAAGGTCATGGAAGAAACAGCAATGCCCTTTATGACCCACAGAAGTCACACAGTGGTCCGGAGGCTGGCTGTGACACTCAGTAGAAAATTGTTTTTGGTTGAGTGTTTTCTCTTTAACTAGTTTATATAATTTTTGAAA
Organism: Phyllostomus discolor; assembly: GCF_004126475.2. Lineage (NCBI taxonomy): Eukaryota > Metazoa > Chordata > Mammalia > Chiroptera > Phyllostomidae > Phyllostomus > Phyllostomus discolor. The sequence goes on along the minus strand of NC_040903.2, from coordinate 110,539,100 downwards.
GAAGGAACTGTCATTCTTTCCTCATAGGATATGGCACAGTGCTTCGTATTTAGTAAGCTCTCATATTTTAAATTCATTCACAATAAATAAAAATATATTTGCCAGTAAATATCAACATTTTCACAACCAGCCAATCATGAGTTAATTTTTAGGTTTTCATTATACAGTATTGCACTCATATGAATATTTGAGGAAATAGAATTCCAACCTTCAAAGTTCTTTAAACAAGATGGAAATTTCATGGACTTCCTCAGGAGTAAATTACACATAAGTTTTGTTGCAACTGCTCAAGGCTGGACAGGTTCACAAGATTCAGGCAGACAGAAGAATATTCATGGAGCTGTTGGGATGTCTGACATACCTTTATGCAAGTATGGGTGATCCATACACACTACAAGCTGCATGTCCCACTGCATGTCCCACTGTGTGGCACCCAGTGGGGAGTCCCTACACTCTTAAATACTAGAAAGAAACAAAGTTGGCAGAGAGCCAAAACAGGTTGTATAACATAGCAAGATTCTGCACATGTGAGCCCACTCAAGGCTATGGGAATACTTATTGGGCCCAGTCTCAAGACTATGAGAATACTACTTATCTTAGTTCCCCAGACACCTGGGTGTAGAAGCAGATTGCCTCCATTTATCCTGCACAGTGAAATCTAAAGAAAGAATGGGGAGCCTCTGGTAAGAGAGTGGATATTTTGTTCTGTGAGCTCATAACAGATTTGCACAGTGATGTCTCAGCATGTGTTCAGGAGAAGAGAATGTTTTGTCCCTTCAGAGCACAGCTTTGCTGGTTGTTGAAGTTCAATGATATCATTAAACCATCTCACAGTTATTAGAATTGATAACACAAAGAATGTAAACTATAATGTAAACCAGAGATTTTTCACATTTTTTATGGCCACCACACTTCTGTGCACAGATTGCTTGGGATCCCATCATTAGGCACTATGTTTGATGGAGTACAAAGAACTAGCACAACTGCTGTATTGAGCAGAACTTCTACACTGTTCTTTTTAATTTTATGTTTTAATTACATTTTATATTCAATATTATTTTGTATTAGTTTCAGGTATATGACATTGTGGTTAAACAATTGTAAATTTTACAAAGTGTTCCCCTAATATTTCTGCAAATTGCATGACACCATACATAGTTATTATAATATTATTGACTACATATTATTGACTACATTACCTATGCTGTACTTTACATCCTCATTACTATTTTATAACTACCAATTTTTACTCTTCTTTTTGCTTTTAATTATTTATAAGGACTGAGGAGCATCTTTTTTTTGTTCAAGTACAGTTGTTGCCATTTACACACCTCCACTCCCATCCACCCCACCCATCCTTGCCCCCCACTCTTGATCATACCATGTTAACCTTTGTCCGCGTGTGTCCCTTATACATGTTTCTTGATGTCCCTTCTACTATTTTCCCCCATCTTCCCACTACCCTTTCCTCTCAGATTACTGTCAGTTTGTTCTTAATTTCAATGTTTCTGGTTATATTTTACTTGCTTATTTTATTGATTAGGTTCCACTTACAGGTGAAATTATATGGTATTTGTCTTTAACACTCTTGCTTATTTCACTTAGCATAATACTCTGCAGATCCAACCATGTGACACAAAGGATAGGAGATCCTTCTTTTTTTCTACCATGCAGTATTCCATTGTGTAAATGTACTACCACCTTTTCTTGATCCACTCATTTACTGATGGACACTCAGGTTGCTTCCAGCGCATGGCTACTGTCAACTGTGCTGTTATTAATTATGGGGTGCATAAGTTCTTTTGAATTAGTGTTTCAGGATTCCATTTGCCTCCATTTACCCTGCACAGTGTACAACTCCAGGGTACAACTCCAGCAACTCCGCCCAATTGCTTGGACAAAGGCAGTTCTATTTTTAGTCTTTTGAGGAAATTCTATACTATTTTCCACAATGGCTACACTGGTCTGCATTCCCACCAATAATATATTAGTGTTCCCTTTTCTCCACAACCTCACAAGCACTCATTGCTTGTTGATTTGGCTATGATGGCCATTCTGACCAGTGTGAAGTGGTATTTCATTGGGTTTTAAATTTCATATCTCTGATGGATAATGATGATGCATCCTTTCAAAGTCTCTGGGAACTCTGTATGTCCTACTTGGGGAGCTGTCTCTTGAGATCATGTGTCTATTTTTTTAAATTAGGTTCTTTGTCTTCCTGGAGTGGAGCCACGTGAATTCTTTATATATTTTCCAGATCAGACCTTTGTCCAAGGTTTCATTGGCAAATATAGTTTCTGACACATTAGGATCCCTTTAAATTTTGCTGATGTTTTCTTTAGCCATGCAGAAGATTTCTAGAAACCATGCTGGATATTTTAAAACAAATGCTGAGAAACAGATAATGGCAGTGAGATAGGTGGGAGTGGAGTCCACTTGCCCCTTCACAAGGGTAGAACACCTAGCCAATTTTCTAAGGAACAGAGTGAATAGCCAATGGTATCCCAGCATATATGAAGGTTGGAGTCCAAAATTGTAGATGACATTGAGAAATCAGACAGTAAGGAGAGTACTTCAGGACAATAAGGTCCCTGGGACCAACACAGGGACCAGGGCAGCTGCAGGCCCAGACCCAGTGCCCACCAGGTCTGCCACAGGATTCTTGGGAGAGAGTCAGGTCAATGGCTCCTTCCCCTGCAAAACAAGGAGGTCTGAGCTGCACCAGGAGAGACCTGGATGCTTGAAGTCACTAGGGGGAATAAGGACAAAGTGGAAAACACACAGAGGTGGTGTGCACCACTGAGATTATGGATGGTGGCTGGGAAGAATTGGGCTGTGATGGACCCTGACCCAGATAATACCCAGTCTGGTTGGAGAGTTAGGCTGTGTGAGAGGCCAGGTGATTGTTTGGAGTGGCAGGCTTGAATAGGAGGCATTTTTCAAAAGAAAAAAAAAGAGGCACTTGGGGGCTGTTTAGGGAATTCTTTCACAGTAGCCATCCCCATCACTCTCAGCTGCACCCGTGCAGCCTCCCCAGCCTCAGCCGTGAGCCACCTCTGCTGCCAGGACTGCTGCTATGCCCTAACCCTGGCTGCAGAGGCAGAGGGTGCCCAGCCTCGCCCACAACCCCAGTGGTGTGCCACTGACCTAACCACCCCCCACCTGCCGCAGCAGCAGAGGCCAGCTAGTGCCCCATATTGCTGCCCCTGTGACTGCACTCCCACTTCAACAGCAGAGTCTGAGTGCTCACACCCACACCTGGGGGTGGGGACAGGCAAAAGCAGAGGAGGCTGCAGCAGCAGAAGAGGCAGCGTGCTCACACCACAAGCCCTGGAGAGGGCTCATGCCTGACCCTGTGGCCCAGTAGCTGCCCATCCTGCCCCAGCAGCAGAGGCTGGGTGCTTGTGCCCATAGCCCCTGGGGCAGAGAGTGCCTGAAAAGGCTGCACAGAGGCACCCTGCACTGGACTCCACACCCCTGAGTGCAGCAGCAAAACAAAGGAGACTGGATTGCTATAAGGATGCCAGAGACATCCCCAAAAAGGAGAGTAGCAGGGCTCAGGGAGTAAGCAATCTCAAGAAAAGCTTAAGTCAGTGGGGGAGCCGAACTACCCTGAAGAGACTCTGATAGTCCCTAGCATCTAGGACAGCAAAGAGCGAGAAGGTGGTGTGTGAGTTGTCCCTAATTGGTGCACCTCAAGGACAGCACAAGTGGTGGACTCAAAGTATAGGCTGGGTGAAGAAGGGGACTGGGGCCAGGGCAGTGATCTGAGGGATGGACTGGAGGCTGGGCAACTGTAAAAAATGTAGCTCCTACCTGGCCCCTGTACCCCTAAAATGGAAGGGGGAAAAGTGAAACCAGTTCCTACTCAGCCTGCTGCAGCCTGTAAGACCAGCAGAGCTGCAGCCCGGAAGATGAGCAGAGCTGGCTTGGTTTGTTTAAAGCCAGCAGGAGCCTTTTTCCTTCCCTCCCTTCCTTCCTTCCTTCCTTCCTTCCTTCCTTCCTTCCTTCCTTCCTTCCTTCCTTTCTTCCTTCCTTCCTTCCTTCTTTCCTTCCTTCCTCTTTCTCTCTCTTCTTTTTATCCCCATGAGTGAGGCAATAAGACCTGCAGCAGTGAAAGGACCAGAATTAGATCCAAAGAGGGGTTGCCCCAACAACTGAAAGAGTGAGACAAATTTCACTTTGCTACTCCAGACAACTTGTAAGTTATTGTATATTTGGAATTTTTCATTATTTTTACATCTTGTGTTTTATTAGTATTTCTTTATTTCTCTTCTTTCTGTCTCATCTTCTTCACTTGGTTTGTTAAATTGTATTGTTTAACCGGTTTCCCTTGCCTCTCTTTCATAGTGTATTTTTAATTTTCCTTCTTTCACTTCACTTGTGTTCCAATAGCAGACTACTCTAGGTCATGTACTTCCCACTCTTGTTATTCAGATAACATAGATTCTGTTATTTCATTGGTGCTCCATTACTACTGTAAATAATTGCTCTTCCATACAATTGTAAATACTACATAGAACCCCTCCCAGATTTTAGCTCACTTCATTGTTTCTGGAACTTTATTACTGTTGTGGTTAAATCTATTCTCTTAAACACCACACCTATTTTCTACCCTTTACTCTCACTATGTGTCATAACCTCACATCTGACAAGCTCACTGCTTTCTAGATCCAACTTACAATCCTTTCCCCCCTTAACAAGTGTCTTACCTTTTTTCCACCCTTTCTAAAAGATGGCTACTTGAGTGAAATATCATGGTTGACACTATACATATCCAAAAGATCTCCTATCTATTCTCTACAGTTTGGTGCCTTAAACACTATAGAATACACTCCCACTGTTTTAATCCATTTTTCCTTCCCCCTCCAATTGATCACATAAAAGAGTAGGTGGGAGCTATGAACCCCAGTATAACTACTGGAAGAGAGAACACACCAATAAAAGAACCACCAACAGATAATAAAGGAAGATTGTGAAGGAATTAGAGGAAGCCACACTAACCCCAACTCAGGACCAAGCTGGATTACAATCAGCAACTTGGAGGACAAGGAAGAAAGAAAGACCAAGAAAGGAAAACAGGCTCAAAAAGAACCAAGAGGGGTTAAGGGAAATTCAGGACAAAATGAAACATAATAATATCTGTATACTAGGTATACTCAGAAAGAGAAGAAGAACAGCAAGGGATAGAAAAACATTTTGAAAAAGAAATGATGGAAAACTTCCCTAATTTGATGAGGAAAAAAGTCACACAAATCCATAAAACACAGAGAATCCCAATCAAGAGGAACTCAAAGAGGCCCAATTCAAGACACATCATAATTAAAATGGCAAAATTCCAAGACAATGAGAGAATCTTCAAAGCAGCAAGGAAGGAACAGGAATTAACATACAAGGGAGCCCCAGTAAGGCTAGTGGCACACTTCACAGTGGAAAACATCCAAGCCAGAGGAGATTGGCAAAGAATATTCCAAATTATGAAAACCAAAGGCCTGCAACCAAGACTACTTTACCCAGCAAGACTCTCAAAGTGGAAAGCCAAATGAGGAGTTTCCCAGACAAAAGAAGCCTCAAAGAATACACCTCCTCCAAACCAGCTCTGCAAGAGGTGCTAAAGGATCTGCTTTAAGAACAGGAAGAAAGACAGTGAGAGAGACAGGGACACAGGTACAAAAAATGACAATGAATAAGTATCTATCAGTAATAACCTTAAGCCTAAATGGATTAAATGCTCCAACAAAAGATACAGAGTAGCTGAATGGATAAGATCATGACCAACACATATGCTGCCTACAAGAGACTCAGCTCAGAAAAGACCTACACAGACTGAAAGTGAAGGGCTGGAAACAAATATTCCAAGCAAATGAACAAAGAAAAATGCCGGGCTAGCAATACTCATATCAGACAAAATAGACTTCATAAAAAGAGATACAGAAGGTCACTTCATAACATTCAATGGAGAATCAATCAAGAAGACATAAACATCATAAATATATACACACCTAAAATAGAAACACCCAAAACAAAGAAAATCTTGAAGGACTTCAAGAAAGATATTGACAGCAACACAATTTTAGTAGGGGATTTTGATAACCCACTGTCAAAAATGGACATATCTTCAAATCAAAATGTCAACAAAGGTATTGCAGCTTTGAACAATGTCCTAGACCAAATGAACTTGACTGGTATACATAGAGACTTTCATCCCAAAAGAAGCAAAATACACAATCTTTTCAAGTGCACATGAAATTTTTTCAAAGATAGACCACATGATAGGTCACAAAACAAGCCTCAACAAATTCAAGAAAACTGAAATGATAACAAGCATTTTCTCCTACCACAAGGGACTGAAACTAGAAACCAACCTCAGGGAAAAAAATTCAAAAACATTCATACTCATGGAGATTGAATAGTATGCTAATAAACAATGAATAGGTCAAGAAAAAGATCAAAGAGGATAACAAAAATTTCCTGGAAACAAAGTAAAATGAACTCACAACAACCCGAAACTTATGGGACACAGCAAAGGCAGCCTGAGAGGGAAGTTCATAATGATACAGGCCTATCTAAAAAAGACAGAAACATTTCAAATAAACAGTGTAACCCTACATCTACAAGAACTCAAGGAACAACAACAAAGAGCTCAGAGCAAGTAGAAGGAAGGAAATAATCAAGATGGGAGCCGAATTAAAAGACATAGAGACTAAAAGCACAATTCTAAGGATCAATAAATCCAGGAGGGGGTTCTTTAAAAGATAAACAAAATCAGCAAGCCTTTAAGCAAACTAGTCAATAAAAAAAGAGAGAGGACCCAAATAAACACTATCAGAAATGAGACAGATTACAACTGATACCACAGAAATACAAAGGATGGTAAGAAATTACTATGAAGAATTATATGTCAAGAAATTTGAAAACTTAGGTGAAATGGATGCATTGGTCATTTTAATGACATTATGCATGTCATTAAATACAATGACATGTCAATGACAAAAAATAATCTTCCAAAACTGAATGAAGAAAAAGAAGAAACCCTAAACAAACCAATAGCAGCAGATGAAATTGAAGCAATAATCAAAAATCTTTCAACACTCAAGCTGTGAGACAGTTTCACAGGAGAATTTTACAAAGTATTTAAGGAAGAGCTAACTCCTACCATTCATAGACTATTCCAAAAAATTCAAGAAGATGGAAAACTCCCAAATTCTTTTTATGAAGCCAGCATCATCCTAATCCCAAAACCCTATAAAGACATAACAAAGAAAGAAAACTTTAGAACAATATCCCTGATGAACTTAGGCACTAAAATCCTCAACAAATATTGGCAAACGGCAACCAGCAATATGTTAAAAACAGCATGCACAATGATTAAGTGGGATTCATCCCAGGGATGCAAGGCTGGTACAATATTCACCAATAAACATAACATATAACATAAACAAAGGAAAGACAAATATCACATGATCATATCAATACATGTGGAAAAATAATTTAATAAGGTACAGCACCCATTAATGATAAAAACACTTACCAGAGTGTGCATAGAGGGCATTCCTCAACATACTAAAGTCCATATACTAAAGACCCACAGCCAACATCATACTCAATGGGCAAAACTTAGAGCTTTCCCACTAAGATCAGGAACAAGATAAGGTTTTCCATTTTCTCCAATCCTATTCAACATAGTATTGGAAGTTCTAGCCACAGCAATCAGACAAGAAAAAATAAAAGCCACCCAAATTGGAAAAGAGGAAACAAAACAGTCATTGTTTGCAGATGACATGATAGTGTACATAGAAAATCGTATAGATTCAACCAAAAAACTACTTGAAATAATAAGTGATTTGTCAGAACTGTGGGATATGAAATCAATATACAGAAATCAAAAGCATTTTTGTACAACAATGAAATATCAGAAACAGAAATCATGAAAAAAATACCATTTGATATATCAACAAGAAAAATAAAGTACCTAGGAATAAACCTGACCAAGTACATAAAAGTCCTATACTCAGAAAAATACACAACACTGAAGAAAGAAATTAAAGAGTACACAAACAAATGGAAACATGCACCATGCTTATGAATTGGAAGAATTAATGTCATTAAAATGACCATAATACCCAAAACAATTTATAGATTCAATGCAATCCCTATTAAAGTGCCAATGACATATTTCACAGGTATAGAATAAACATTTCAGACATTTATATGAAATCATAAATGACCCCAAATAGCTGCAGCAATTTTGAGAAAGAAGAACAAAGTAGGAGAGATCACATACCTGATATCAAACTGTATTACAAGGCCACTGTAATCAAAACAGCCTGGTACTGGCATAAGAACAGTCACATAGAATAATGGAACAGAACAGAGACCCCAGAAGTAAAACCAAGTCTCCATGGTCAATTAATATTTGACAAAAGGGAAAGAAGTATAAAATGAAGTAAAAATAGCCTCTACAACAAGTGGTGTTGGGCGAACTGGACAGCTACATGGGAAAAAAAAAATGAAATTCAAGCACCAACTTATACCATATACAAGAAAAAATTCAAGGTGAATAAAAGATTTATATATAAGTCATGACACCATAAAAGTCTTAAAAGAAAACATCAGCAAAAAAATGTCAGACATTCCACACAGCAACATCTGCACTGATACATCCCCTAAAGCAAGGGACATAAAAGAAAGAATAAACAAATGGGACCTCATCAAGTTAAAAAGCTTCTGCATGGCTACAGAAAACAGCATTAAAAATGAAAAGAGAACCAACAGTATGGGAAAACAGACTTGCCAATGATACTTCAGACAAAGGTTTGATCTCCAAAATATATAAAGAACTTACACAACTCCACTCCATGAAGACAAAAAAAAAATTAAAAAATAGAAAAAAAGACTTGAACAGACACTTCTCCAAAGAGGACACACAGGGGGCCCAGAGACATATGAAAAGACGCTCAGCATCACTAGCCATCAGAGAGATGCAAATTAAAACCACAATGAGATAACACTTCACACCATTGAGAATGGTAATAATAAACACATCTCCAAACAAGTGTTGGAGGGGATATGGACAAAAGGGAATCCTAGTGCACTATTGGTGGGAATGCAGACTGGTGCAGCTACTGTGGAAAGCAATATGGAATTTCCTCAGAAAACTAAAAATGGTTTTTACCCAGCAATTCCACTACTGGGATTATACCTTAAGAACCCTGAAACACAAATCCAAAAGAACTTATGCACCCCAATGTTCATAGCAGCACAACTTACAATTGTGTAGTGCTGGAAGCAACCTAAATGCCAATCAGTAAATGAGTGGATCAAAATCTCTGGTACATTTACACAATGGAATTCTACACAGCAGAGAGGAAGAGGAAGCTCCTGCCTTTTGGGACAGCATGGATGGAACTGGAGAGCATTATGCTAAGTGAAACAAGCCAAGCAGTGAAGGAGAAACACCATATGATTTCACCTATAAGTGGAATTTAATCAACAAAACAAACAAGCAAGCAAAATACAACCAGAGACACTGAATTAAAGAACAATCTGACAGTCAGCAGAGAACAGAAGGGAGAGGGATAATAGGGTGTAACTGGGTGGGTGCCACCAAGGAACATGTATGAAGGACACATAGACAAAGCCAAAGGGGGTGGTTTCAAGGGTGGGAGGCATGGATGGGTTGTTGGGGGGGGGTGTGGTCAGGTGAAAATGGAGACAATTGTATTTGAACAGCAATTAAAGAAAAAAAAGAATTGGCATGATTATTAAGCAGTATAGTATTAAAATATTTTAAAACTGATGCAATTGCTATACACACCTTCCTTTTAATAGACATAAGGTAAGAACTCTCTAACTGTAGAAGAAATGAATTTTTAAATATGATTATCCTTTAATTTAGAATACATTATAAAAATTAAGTTGTTTGAGAAAGTAAATGAGAATATTCATACTGGATTCCTCACCTCATTCAGAGTTTTAAAATGTGTAATCTTGGCCAAATGTAGTCTACACACCAATGTAAAATTAATAGAAAATCAAAACAAATTTTCATTAAGAAAATACACAGCCCTGGCTGGTGTGGCTCAGTGGATTGAGTGCTAGCCTGTGAACCAAAGGGACACTGGTTCAATTTCCAATCAAGGAACCTGCTTGGGTTGTAGTCTAGGTCCCCATTAGGGGCGTATGTGAGAGGCAACCACACATTGATATTTCTCTCCACTTTCTCCCTCCCTCTCTCTAAAAATAAATAAGTAAAATCTTTCAAAAATTTAAAGAAAAAAGAAAATTTACACACAAAGCAAATGGGTCATTGAATCATATGGTGTTTCTCCTTCACTGCTTGGCTTGTTTCACTTAGCATAATGCTTTCCAGTTCCATCCATGCTGTCCCAAAAGGCAGGAGCTTCCTCTTCCTCTCTGCTGTGTAGAATTCCATTGTGTAAATGTACCAGAGATTTTGATCCACTCATTTACTGATTGGCATTTAGGTTGCTTCCAGCACTTGGCTATTGTAAATTGTGCTGCTATGAAATTGTGCTGGGTCATTGACTGAGATGTTTAATAAAGTCAGAAGATGAGATGCTAACATTGGATTTCTTTTCCCAAGATTTTGATATTAGATATTCAATATAGCCAAGACATGGAGGCTTCATAAACGTCCCCTTATAGATGAAGGGATAAAGAAAACGTAGTATATATGCATAATGGAATAATATTTATCTTTGACACAGAAAGAAATCCTGCCATTTGCAGCACACGAATGAACCTAGAGGACATTATGTTAAGTGGAATAAGCCAAACACAGAAAGATAAATGCTACATGATACCACTTCTTACAGAATCTAAAATAGTCAATCTTATAGAAGCAGAGAGTAGAATGGTCCTAACAAGGAGCTGGGGATAGGGAGAAATAGAGAGACATTAGTTTAAGGGTGCAAGCTTTCATTTAAGCAAGATTAATAAGTCCTGGAGATCTACTGTACAGCATATCCTAAAGTTTAAAATACTGTACTGTAGTCTTCAAAATTTACTAAGGAGGAATATGTTGCATATGTTCTTACAACAAAATAATAAAAAAATAATAAATGGAGAAGGCGGAAGGAAACTTTTAGAAGTGATAGATATATTTATGGCTTAGATTGTGGTGATGGTTTTGTGTTCCACATTCTTATCTCCAGACCTATCAAGTTGTATTAAAAAAAGAACTTCTACACACATACAAAAACACTGAAATACACATACACAAAGACATGTCCCATTTCCCAGTTAATGAAAGTTTATGTTGTCCTTTTTTATTTTTGAGATCTAGTTTCTAAAATCACAACTACAATATTCTTGATGTCAAGTCCACATTATGAGAGAAATAAAAGAGATGAAGATTTGTTACTGATGATCTGTCAAATGTGCTCACATCAAGAGGTTAGTGGGGCCTGGAATCTGACCTATCTGATATTTGCTAAGGAACAGAAGTGAGAGCTTGGGGCACAGAACCATCACATACCAAGACAAAGGGAAGTGGGGACAGCAACTGAATTAACACAATTCTTAGAGAAAGCATCTCAAAATGTCATTGCAGTCATTGCTGCCAGAGCAGTCATTGCAGAAAGCTCTGAGGCTCAAACTGCATGTTTACTTAAATATTTTGTAAAAATATGCACAGAATTTTATACATGTGGATGTGTCTGCTTATACGTATGAGGAGAGATAGTCCTTAAAGTTACAGCTTTAGCTGAACTGAATTTATGTCTAAAAGAGCACACATAATTTGAAAAGAAAGTTGCTGTGAGAAAAGCTGGCCATGTGAATGGAACAGGAAAATGTACTTCTGAATTTGAAATTTTATCCCTGAAATAAAACAGAAGAAACAGCATGCTCCTTACATATTCTGGCTCTGAAAAATATTGCCTTTCTTCTTTTATTCTTTGCTGTATCTATTTGTCTTTTTTTCTACCTTTCTTACATACCACCACCACAAACACCTTCACAGGCACACACATTTTATCAAAAATTCACTTAATAACTGCCAGTCCATTGAGTGTCCTATCAAATTGCCAGTAGGCATTCCTTTATTCCTTCCAGAGATAAACAGCATGTGACTGCCTGAGAAAATCCATGAAAGTAAGCAGAGTAGAAGTAAGAATGGACCATTTAGTATGTATGAATTTTTGTCCATGTGTGTGCTTTATGTGTGCATATATGTACATATGTGTGTACATGTTGGGTGGGGCATAATCATAAAGGACAAGGAAAGAGGAATTGAGAGGAATAATGCCTGAGGAATTACTAACTCAAACCAGCTCCTGCAATAGCCCATCACCCAGCACCCACAATAAAAATGAAGTAAACTATAATTAGGGATGGAGAAATGCCTTTTTACCTAAGAAGGGGGGAAATATAAGATAAAAAAGGAGCAGGCTAAGAAAAATAGACCTCTACCTCAGTTTTTTAAACCAAACTCAAAATGTGCTGCCTATAATATTGGCAGTTTACAATGCAATTAACATCAGTCCTAGGCTCTAATTAACCTCAATCAACAATTCTAAGTAGGTTAATTAAATAGAATTTGGCTAAGTAGGAAGCATAAAAATACAGCTGTCTCATTAAGGAAAGTCACCATTTACCTAATATTTTCAATTTTGGGGGGTGGGTACAAAGCTTATGGGAGGATGGGCTGGAATGAAGGTGTCAGTGAAGGCGTCATTCAGAATCTTCCCAATAGGTCCACTTCAGGATTGTTTGGTACTAGCGTGCTGCATATAACTCACATATTCCCTTCAGGTAATGTGCATTCACATCCATCCTATCCCTTTGTTGTTTATTCTGATCCTACCTCACCCATACCCACTCCCACATATCATGAATTTCTTCAGAGCAGAGAGCCTATTTGATTCATCCTGTCTGCTTAAAATCAGCAAGCAAAGTGCTTTGTGAGTAATAAGTGCCCAATTAATTGTTTGTCTAATTGAATTTTCATCAAAATGTACTTATTTTCTCACCACAACCCCAATCATAATTTGGATTCCTAATATTTAGGATAAAACATTCCAGATTCTGGGGGTAATGGGGTGTTATCCCAGGTTATAGTTGCTTCTGTGGTCCTTGATTCTGTTTACTGCCACAATTGTTCTACATCTGCCAATTACCAAGGGACCAAAAAGACCAGTTTAGTCAATTGTGGCATCAAAGGCTCTGAATATTCTGCTTTCAAAAGAATTCTTCAGTATCCACACTAGGAATTCCATGCACAGAGACACCTCCATGGATTCACAAAGTCAAATATTCAATCATATTCTGCATTGGTTCTATCATTACTGAATATCTATTGGATACTGTGTCTAGATAAATATGATTTCTCTTGTTTTCATTAGAAGCCTTTCAATTTGCATAGTCATATCCGCCTTCTCAATCTCAGATCCAAAGAAAGCCTATCTGGTAGCTGACACTCTGAAAGTGAACTTAAGATCCTGCCTGGGCCTGAGTGCTGGGATCAGAGAATCTAAATCAAAAGGGATCTTAGGAATCACCAAGGTACTTAAGAATCACTTAAGAAGTTCGACCTTCTCACTTTACAGATGTGGAATAACCACATGGGCCAGCCCATACCACTGGAAAATTGACTCCAGCACAGAGCTCTCTCTGCCACTGCTGCCACCATGGTTGGCGAGAAGCTGCTGCCACTCTATCAGAAACAAGAGCAAAGTGTCACTCAGGCTCACCACAGCTAAAAAAAAAACAAACAAAAATAAAAAAAAAACATTGTTTCACAATATAGCTGAAATATTAGGTATTCATTAGAGATATGGTGTTGTCTGTGCCCACACTAAAGAAAGAGCACTACTATATAAAGTTTGCCCGCTCAGTGCCAGGGACCATGCAAGATACTTATGACCACACTTAATTTTTAAAACAACTAAAAATAAATTAATTTAACTCTATTTTTAGGTTTGAAAACTGTGGCTCATTTTTTTTCAAACTCCAACTCCTACATGTTTAATACCAGTTGAGCTAGAAAATCAAGCACGTTAGGCCAATAATGACATGAGCAATCCTATCTTACGCTTCGGCTGACTAATTCATAGGAGGCAATTATGCCTGCTTGCTTCAATCTTTTGTTGTCTACTGGCTGTTAGACATTTACATTTGCTTTCTTGTTTTAAACCTAGTCTAAAATTGTTCTCAGCATGACCTCTAAAATTATCCTTTCTTTTATCTCCTCAGAGCCTGTTCAAGGTAATTTTATTCTCTGGTCTCTTAGGCTAGAACCTCTGAGTCACCACTGACTGCTGTTCTCACATGTGGTACTGCCTATCCAGGCCCCTGCAAGATTCTTTTACATTCCTATAGACACTGCCCTTGTGAAAACCTCTCCCCAAGTCAAGCATCTCCCTCAAATCCAGTCTATCCACAGACACCAGTTTATTCATCTTCAAGACTGTTTTCAACCTTAACATTATAGTCAAACAGAGCTTTTTGTGATAATGCAAATGTTTTCTATCTCTCCATCCTGTATGGTAACCATTGGACATATATGGCCACTGAGCACTTGCAATGCGGTTGGTATGGCTGAAGAACCAAATTATTTTGTTATTTTATCTATTTTATTTTAATGGATTTAAAATTAAGTAACCATATGTAATTCATTGCTACCATATTGGATAGTATTGTTCTGAGAAAAAATATCTACTCACTGTCCCTGGAATACAATTTTCTATTTACCTTCCTCACATACCCATAAAAGCAGGACCTGTGTTGTTGACAGCTGCAACCGAAGTGTCTATATAAAGGATTGACATGTGGTAGGTTTCCAAGAAAAATCATTTAATAAACAAATTTGTCTCTTCTATTTGTCCATCTCTTTGCTATTATTCAAGCTTTGCTAACATTTATATTTTTCAAAAAGTCAATACCATGTGATATTGTGTAACTCATCTGACATTTGAAATATGAGGTCTGTCCAGAAAGTATCCAGCCATGTAATAAGAAAAATAGAGACATTTATTGACGAAGATACAAGATACAAGAAACATTGTACATAGGACAATAACAACTCAGTTCCCATCAAAGTAGGCACACTGGGGCCTCACACTGTTCTCCCAATCGACATTAGCTGCCCCATTGTGTTTGCCTAAATTTCATTGATGATCTGAAATCTCATCCTTTTCAAAGGTGATTTTAGTTTTGGGAAAAAGCAGAAGTCATAGGGTGCCCAGTCTGGGCTGTGGGGATTCGCTGAGTGACCTAGGTGATTTGATGTTTTTCAAAAAATTCTGCATGAGATGTGATGCGTGAGCAGGCATGTTGTCATGATAAAGCTTCCAATCACCAGTTACTCATAGCTTCGGGCTTCTGAATCATCCAAATAGTTTCAACAGAGGAAACGTTCAAGCTTAGTGCAAGACATGCAGATCTTGCAGATTTGTTGCTCTACTTGCTCCATCATTTTGAATGTGATGACCACACAGTACATATGCTCACTCAATGGAATTTACCATACCCACCGATTAGTACAGTGAAGTTATCATTGTTCACGCATGTGTAATCCAGTCCACTCTCTTTGGCTACCCTTGTGCCTCCCTTGATTTCTTCAGTGTTCTATAGTTTTCTAAGTAGAGGTCTTTTACCTCCTTGGTTAGGTTTATTCCTAGGTACTTAATTTTTCTTTTTGCTATAGCAAATGGGATTTTTTTATGGTTTCTGTTTCTGTTATTTCATTGTTGGTGTACAAAAATGCCTTCAATTTCTGAATACTGACTGCATATCCCACTGTTTTGCCAAATTCACTATTAGGTCGAGTTGTTTTTTAATGGAGTATATAGGATTTTCTATGTACACTATCACGTCCTCTAAACAATGACAGTTTTGCTTTCTCCTTCCAATTTGGATGTCTTTTATTTCTTTTTCTTGTCTGACCACTGTGGCTAGGGCTTCTATGTTTAATAGAAGTGGTGAAAGTGGCCACCCTTGTCTGTTTTCCATCTTAGGGATAAATCTTTTATACTTTTCCTGGCAAATATGATGTTGGCTGATAGTTTCTCATATATGGCCTTTATTACGTTGAGGTATGCTCACTCTGCTCCCACTGTGCTGAGTGTTTTATCATAAATATATGCTATGCCTTATAAAATGAATTTTCTGTATCTATTGATATGATCATGTGATTTTTATCTTTCCTTTTGTTTATGTGATGTATTACGTTTATTAATTGGCAAATATTGTATCATCTTTGCATCTCTGGGTTGAATCCTACTTGATTGTGCTGTATGACCTTTTTAATGTATCATTCATTGTGGGTTGCCAATATTTTGTTGAGGATTTTAGCATCTATGTTCATCAGTGATATTGGCCGGAAGTTTTCTTTCTTTGTTGTGTCCTTATCTGGTTTTGGGACATGATGATTCTGGATTCACTAAAGAGTTTGAGAGTCTTCTCTCTTCCAGATTTTTTGGAATAGTCTGAGAAGTATAGGGGTTAGTTCTTCCTTAAGTGTTTTGTAAAATTGTCTTGTGAAACCATCTGACCAATGGCTTTTGTGTGCCAGTAGTTTTTTTATTACTACTTTGATTTACTAGCTGTTAGTCTGTTCAGGCTTTCTTCTTCTTCATTCAGTTTTAGATTATTATATTTTTCTAGAAATTTGTCCACTTTACCCAGGTTTTCAAATGTATTAGTGTATAGTGGTTCATAGTAATTTCTTACAATCCTTTATAGTTCTGTGGTCTCAGTCGTAACCTCTTCTCTTAAATTTCTGATTTTATTTATTTGGAGCTCTCTCTCTTTTTCCCTTGATGAGTCTGGTTGCACACTTGTCTATTTTGTTTATCTTTTCAAAGAACCAGCTCTTGGATTTATTGACTCTAAATTGTTCTTTTAGTCTCTATGTCACTTAATTCTGCTCTGATCTTGGTTATTTCATAACTTGTACTTGCTCTAGGCTTTGTTTGTTATTGTTAGTCCAGTTCTTGTAGATGTAGGATTAGATTGTTTATTTGAAATATTTCTATGTTTTTTAGGTAGACCTGTACCACCATGAACTTCCCTCTCACGACTCCCTTTGCTATGTCCCATAAGTTTTGTAATGTTGTGGTTTCATTTTCATTTGTTACCAGAAACTTTTTGATTTCTTCCTTGATCTCTTTATTAACCCATTCATTGTTTAATAGCATGCTTTTCAATCTTCTTGAATTTGAGTGCTTTTGAGCTTTTTCCTTAAGGTTGGTTGCTAGTTTCAGACCCTTGTGGTCTGAGAAAATGCTTGATATGATTTCAGTTTTCTTGAATTTGTTGAGGGTTTGTGTCTTATCAAGTCATCTATTGCTTAAAATGTACCATGCGCTTTTGAAAAGGATGTGTATTTTTATTCTTTGGGATTCAAGGTGTGCGTGCGTGTATGTATATATATATTCAGTCAAGTCCATTTGATCTAAGACATTGTTAAATGCCACAATATCCTTGTTATATCTGTTTGGAAGATCTATCTACTTTTGACAGTAGGGTGTTAAAATACCATAGTATAAGTGTGTTTCTGTCTATATCTTTCTTGGAGTCTTCCAAGATTTTTCTTATACATTGGGTTTTCCTATGTTGGGTTCATTTATGTTTATACATGTTTATGTCTTCTTGATGGATTCTTCTCTTGAGTATTTTGAAGTGTCCTTCTATGTCCTTTTATGGCCTTTGTTTTGAAGTCTGTTTTGTCTGATATGAGTATTGCTACCCTTGCTTTTTTTTTCTATTTGCTTGGAATATTTTTTTTCCAAACCTTCACTTTCAGTCTGTGAAAGTGAAGTAGGTCTTTGTTCTGATGTGGGGTCTTGTAGTTAGCATGTGCATGGGTTGTTCTCTTATCCATTTAGCTACCCTATGTCTTTCGATTAGAGCCTTTAATCCATTTTCATTTAAGGTTATTATTGATAAGCACTTATTTATTATCATTTTCCCCTTTGTGCCAGTGTTCCTCTCTCTTTCTCACTCTTCCCCTTCCTCTTGTTATAGTAGTCCACTTAGCATATCTTGCAGTGTTGATTTGGTGGAGTTGTATACTTTCAGCCTTCTTTTTTCTGGGAAAGTTTTTATTTGACCTTCCATTTTAATTGAGAGCCTTGGGTGGGAGTAGCCTTGTTTGCAGGCATATGCTTTTCGTTATTTGGAATATTTCTTGTCATTCCCTTCTGGCCTATGTTGCTTCTGTGGAGAAATCAGCTACTAGCCTTATAAGGCTAGTAGCCCTTGGGAACCCTTGGGGATCCCTTATATGTTACTTCCTATCTCTCCCATGTTGCCTTTAAGATTCTCTCTTTCTCTTCAAACTTTAGCAGTTTAATTATGATGTGTCTTGGAGTAGGCCTTTTTATGTTCATCATGATTAGGACCCTCTGTGCTCCCTGAACTTGCATGCCTTTTCCCCTCTCTATGTTAGGGAAGTTTTCTGTCATATTTTTTCAAACATGGTTTCTATCCCTTGATCTTATTCTCTCTTGTGGTATTCCTATGTTTCAAATGTTGTTGAATTCATGTTATCTTACAATTCCCTGAAGCTATCTTCATATTTTTTAGTCTTTTTTCATGCAGTTCCTCTGCATGGGTATTTCTACCTTGTCTTCTAGCTTACTAATTAGATCTTCTGTTTCATCCCGCCTGCTTGTAATTTCTTCCAGTGTATTCTTTATTTCAGATATTGTATTATTCATTTTTTCTTGGTTCTTCTTTATAGTTTATATTTCTTTTCTCATACTTTTGTAGTCCCCACTCAATTCCTTGCAGTTGTCAGCAAGTTCCTTGAGTGCCCTTATAACCACTCTTTTGAATTCTGTAACTGATAGTTTGCTTGCCTCCATTTCATTTAGCTCTTTTACTTGGGAGTCTTCCTTTCCTTTTGGTTGCAGATTCTTTCCTTGCCTTCATATTTTGGGTGACTATGTGATTTCATATGCTCTGCTTTGCTAGGTGTTTTCATAGGGTGAACTTCTGTGGCAGGAGTTCATTGGGACTCAGTGATGTGGTCTCTGTGATCTCATTGTTTGGATGCTCTAGGGTTGTCATTTATTGCATTTGTGTGGGATCTCTTTTTGTACTTGAGCTTTACTTGTTGGTGGCTCCTTTGTTGGTGGATTCTCCCCACTAGAGTGTGTAATGGTGTTCACAACTCCAACCTTGTCTTGTAAAATGTTCTACAGTTGCTTTTTTTACAAAGCAGTATTACCAGACCACCAAACCTATGCCAGCAAAAAGAACCCCCCTAACACATCAGCAGTTTCAACTGCAGTAGAACTAAGATTAATAAAAGTGAAGAGAAATTGCACATGTTTTATGATATTACAAAGGAAGTATGTGATGACTAAAAGAGGGGAAAGTGTTGTGTGGTAAGAGGGAGGAGAATTGATAAGAGTTAGGATAGAAACTGAGATGAAGAATAGCAGAGAACAAAATTTACAACATAAGTAAAACATAAAAGGGTGACAGGAACAATGGAGTAAAAAGAGAGAAGCGTATACTTTGAGGTTTGAAGTAAAATTGAAAAGGTACTAGACCAATGGGAACAAAATTGTAGAAAACTCACAGCAGGGTTGATAGCTATGATAGCTGAATAAACTTCAATAAAGGAGGAATAGGAATAATAATATTGTATAAAAGGGTAAGTGAATATGAAATGTCTACAGTAAAGAAAAATGATTTTGAGTGGATGGAGGAAGCAAACTATTAAGATTAAGGTGTAAAGCTCAGGTTGATGGGTGGCACAAAGTAAAAAGAAGAAAAAAGTAGACTGAATAAAAGGGAGAGAGAAAACAATGAGATAAATTCCTTTCTTAACTTATCAGGGTTTGGGCGAAGGTGAAATGGAGTAAGACAGTGGGAGAGTATCATATGGGGTTTACAGTGCTAATAAGTAGTGAACAAATAGGAAATCTTGGGAGAAGTACAACAATTACCATGATAGTTCACCTAACTAGCCACTTTTCATAAAAGGTGAGAAAGAGATAAGACTCTTATTAGAAGGCAAAAAATAATGCGAGCTGACTTTAGAGAGCCAAGCGCTTATATGAGATTAGATGGAGGAGAAATAGTGAGAGTAATGGATAAAATCTTGGTGTAGTGTGTGAGAAAATAAAGCTCACCACAACAGTCAAAAAGCTTAGGAAAGTAGTAAAATGGAATAAGACCAGGAAAGGGTACTTGTGGGATTGGGAATAACAATAGTATGATAAGAAATGTGTTATCTGAACATAAAGAATAAAAAGTAAAAGACCAGAAGCAGTGTGTTAATAGAATACAAGTGAAGTGAATGAAGAAAAATTATAATGCAATATGAAAGGGAGAATAAAGAAAAAAATCAAACAATGAAATCAAAGAAACAAAACAAACAAAAATACTAATTAAATGGAAAAATGCAAATTCTGAAGGATATCAAAGTGAAATTTGTCTCATCTGTCAGTGGTCACCTTTTGACTTCTTTCTGAATTTGTCTCTGTTATTCTACAACTCCAGATCTTATTTTCTTACTCTTAAAAAAAAAAGCCTTCAGTTGACTTTAAACCTACCAAGCAGGTTTTGCTGGTCTTCCAGCATCCTACAGGCAGAGGCAACTGGGCCCCATTTTTTCTTTCTTGTAGTTCTGAGTAGATGGGGACTGAGTCTGGACTATAATAATCACAGGTGCCAAGTTTCCAGCCCGTGCTCTCAGAGTGCTATGCAGCCCACACTGCCCACTGTGCATATATACCAGGCTGGTCCAATAAACCACCTTGTTTTGCAACCCTTTGGTCAGTCTGTGAGGTGTACTAAGTGGGAGCAACCGTGCCCCCACTTTGTTGGCCCAGGCACTGTGTGTGTGTGAAGTCGCTTTAGGGCAATTCAGTTCCCCTATTGAAAGAAGTCTCTCCAGGATCTGCTACCTCTTCAAGCCCCTGCTGCCCTCATTTGATCAATCTGTGAGGTGTCCTGAGTGGGATTAAATCATGGCCCCACTCTTCTATCTTTGTTGGTCCATCCGTTGCACGTGCAAGGACCTGGTGTGCACGAGTGGGATCCTTGCACAGTGGCTACAGTCCACTTTTGAGAGAATTTCCCTTGAGTGTGACCTGCCATTACTGAAAAGCACCAGCTTTCCACATAGACCCCCTCTGTGACCAGTCCAGGATTTATCTGGGTCCTGACCAGTTGCAGTCCATATCTTCTCCAGCTCCAAATGTCACTGGATCCCTGATTTATCTGGTACTGTCTCAGCTGGTGACTGCCATCCTATCCAAGGTATGACGCCAGCTGTGTGTCTCTTACTGCCTCTGGGTTCTTTGTTAGTTAATTAATTAGTTAATTAGTTTTAATATATATTATTGATTATGCTATTACAGTTGTCATAGTTTTTCCCCCTTTGTCTCCTCCACCCAGTCCCCCATTCCTTCTGGCAATCCCCCCCCTTAATTTATGTCCATGGGTCATGCATATAAGTTCCTTGGCTACTCCATTTCCTAAACTGTTCTCAACATCCCCTGTCTGTGTTGTCAAGGAAGATATATAAAATACACATGAACAAATCCAAAGGAGGGTAGGATTGAGGGTGGGAGGTAGGAATGGCTGGGGTGGGGTGGAAAAGTGGGCAGAAAATGGAGATAACTGTTCTTACCGCCTCTTTATCCCCCAGCAACATTAAGTGTCCAGGCCTCTCCTGGTGTGAATCTGTGAGTTCCTTTCTTGGGAGGGGAGGGAGCCTCTAAGTTGAAATCACTGATGTGGGTATCTTCCAATGCTCCTGCATCAACCAGTCTCCAGCACAAAGCCCTGGGGCCTTCCTATGAAACTACAAAATCTCCTTGCCACCTTTGTTTAAAGCATCCTCTGCAACCTTTGGCTTCCAAACTTCATATCAACTGGGATTTTGTTGACTGTCCACTCTGTTCTTCAGAAGATCGGCTAGGTGTACCAGTTGGGTGCACAAGCAAGTGGGTGCAGTTCCCACTTACCTTGCCACCATCTTCCCAACCCTGAGAGATGCAAATTAAAACCACAGTGAGATACCACTTCATACCAGTCAGAATGGGCATCATTAACAAATCAACAGCCCTGACTGGCATAGCTCAGTGGATTGAGCTTGGGCTGTGAACCAAAGCATCACAGGTTCAATTCCCCATCAGGACACATGCCGGGGTTGCAGGTCATGACCCCCAACAACCGCACATTGATGTTTCTCTCTCTCTCTCTTTCTCCCTCCCTTCCTTCTCTAAAAATAAATAAATAAAATATTTTTTAAAAAACAAATCAACAAACAACAATTGCTGGCGAGGTTGTGGAGAAAAGGGCAACCTAGTATACTGTTAGTGGGAATGCAGACTGATGCCGCCATGGTGGAAAACAGTATGGAATTTCCTCTAAAAAACTACAAATGGATCTGCCTTTTGACCCAGCAATCCCACTGCTTTGGATTATACACTAATAATCCTAAATCATCAATTCAAAAGAACATATGCACCTCAATGTAACATGACTTTCAAGCACACAAATTTACTAATTTTGAAGATATTTAATACTTTTGGCTAAAAGTATGATAAAATAATTTACTGTGCATTTCAACAAATAAAAGCATAAACAGATTTTTAGTTGAAAAGTGTAAACAGATTTTTAAATGAATTTTTAGGTGAATAGTCTTGTCTCCAGGAGTAAATAGCCTCTTCCATCATTTTTCTCATATGATGTTAAAAACATGCACCCTCTCCACTGGGAAATTTTATATGAATAATTTCAACTTAGTTTCTCTTTCTTTTCCTTTTTAGAAATTGAAAAAATAAAAACAAGTGGTAAAAACACTGATAATGCAATAGTAAAAGCAATACCAATAACAACATTATGATTCTGTGACCTAAGTCACTCATAAGCTTGTAATCTGTTTATTAGAGAATGTAAAAAAAAATTATATTTTTCATGCAATGATGGACATCCACAAAAATTGTACGTATATTAACCTCTGCATTTCTACCATTGGTGAAATTATTTAATATACTTAACCTACTGCATTAATTTGGAGGACGTTGCATCTGACAAATGTACTTACGTAACATGTGGAAAGATTAGTTTGGGTAAGAGTGGAAAATGGACTTTCTAATTGCTACTTCACCAGAGGATGTTATCACACTCTCTCCTAAAAAAAGTATAAGTTAACAGGTTTAATCTACTGCAAAAAGGATTTGACTTCTACCTAAAATAAACTTTCAAAAGTTCTATGTCTATCTTAAACAGTCTCCAGTCACATCTTCCAGTGACAAGTGAGGTATTGTGAGGTATTGTGAGTTATTGTAGAGGAGTCACCAAACTTTCCCTGGAGCCACTTCATTCTCACTGTCTTCTTTAGGCATAGACATTGCCTTTGACATTTCTGAAATATTTCCATCAGCACTGCAGGAGCAAATCAATAAATGCCATCAAAAGAGATTTGGAAAATGCAAAGTGACATCAGGACAAGCAAATATTGTCACACAGACCCAGAAAGGCAACAAGCTCTTCAAGAGTGGAAGAGTTTTAGCAACTTCTCCCTTCTCCTATTGAATTTACTAAGGTGACACTAATTAATTAAATTATACAAGTTTCAGGTCCACAATTCTACAACACATCATATGTACACTGTATTGTATGTTCTCCATTCCAAGTCAAGCATCCACTTTCCACCTATACCTTTCTCTACTTTCCCTTAAACCTTTCTCTAACTTTTCCCTTGTCCATGCCTCTGAGTTCTCTTTTTTTCTTTTTGCTCAATTCCTCCACCACAACTGAGTCCCACACCACCTAACTGTTCTCTGTCAGCTTGCTCTACAAGCCTGTCTCTATTTTGCTTCTTAGTCCATGTTGTTCATTATATTCCACATATGACAGAAATCATATAGTACTTCTCTTCTCTGGCTGCTTTATTTCACTTAGCATAATACGCTCCAGGTCCATCCATTCTGTCACAAAGAGTAATATTTCCTTATTTTCATGGCCAAGTAGTATTCCACTGTGTAAATGTACCACAGCTTTTTCATCCACTCATCTACTATGGACACCTGAGCTGCATGCAAATCTTGGCTACTGTAAATAATGCTATAATGATCATAAGTGTGCACATATTTTTTTCAAATTAGTGTTTCAGGTTTCTTTGGATAAATTCCCAGAAGTGTGATAACACCAAAAACAATCTAATTGAGAAATTCATAAAGGGCCTGAATAGACACTTCTCCAAAGAGGACATATAGATGACCAATAGATATATGAAAAGGTGCTAAACACCACTAATCATCAGAGAAATGCAAATTAAAACCATAATGAGAAAGGCAAGATGGCAGAGGAGTAAAAGGAAGCCACACTAACCTCCTCCCAGGACCATCTGGAATTATGAGTAAATTGTGGAGAAATTACCCCCAAAAACATCTGAAAAATAGTGAGAGAAGCCTTATGACCTTTCACAAACAGAAGAATCATCTTCAGCACTGACTTGCAAGGAGTGCAGTGGAGACTTGAGAAGGCTGGCTGAGCACCCACAGGTGCTGGAGGGATTATTAATTGAAAGGTAGGATCTCCTTGGGAAGAAAGGGGTCTAAACCCTAAACTTGGATCCCCAGTCTAGAGCACCAGAGCCCAAATAGTACACAGATAACAACAAGCAACAGGGTTACTCTCTGACAGAGACAGATGGCTGGAGATATAAAGAGCCGTATAAAGGATCAACACAAAAATTTTCATTTGTAGTCACTTACCTGGGCTCCAGCAGAAGCAAGGGCAAAGTATGCTAGAGACACCTGCAGAGAGACTGGGAATAGACGCTTTGGAGAAAGAAGTAAGAGAGTATCCACTGGGATCCCAGTGCTGAGTCATCCCCCATACAGCAACAGCCATCCTGATCAGTCAGACCACTCCACTATGAGTGGAAGCAGCCTGAGGAGAAACAAAATCCCAGACTGCAGGAAGGACTCTGCCCAAGCTCTTTATTACTTAAGCCTCACTGCAGACTACAGAGTCACTAGTGACTAGATTAACTGAAGGAGTCAGCCACAGACAGCAGATCTGTGGCAGTCTCAGAGAAATCTGCCTAAGGTCATATGGGGTCAATGTCTGACATCACCAGAGGTGGGTCCAGAAAAGAAAAACAATGGTAAATACTAGGAGTTGCTGAGACAAACCACTGTGGTTCTCTCCATGATTTGCAATATTATCTTTTCTGCATGGGTGTTTAACTTTCATTTCTTTTTTTTTTCAATTTTAATTGTTGTTGAAGTACAGTTTTCTGCCTTTTACTGCCATCCCAGCCTCCCCAGCCCTCCCCACATCCCTCCCATCTCCAACCTTGTTACTCCTTGTAACTGGTTACAACCATTTCCTCCTTGTTACTGTCCATGTGCCCTTTACACTTGTTTCTACAAACCCTTTCCCTTTTCCCCTGAAATTCCCTCCCCTCTCCCCTCTGGTCACTGTCAGCCTATTCTCAATCTCATTTCTTGTCCATCAAGTTTGTTCATATTAATTCACTAGATTTTATACTATAGTTTATTTCTCTTCTTTTAAAAATAGCCCTAATCTCTTTACACATTTATTTATACTGGTTCATTTGTTGTTGTTACTGACATTGCTGTGGGGGGAGATAATTTGGTGGGTGTGGGTTAATTTCCTGGGCTTTGTGGTTTTGATTCAACAGCACCTGCACAACAGCATACAAGACATGGTGGGTGTACTGACCCTGAGTCCACCAGCTGGAAAGAAGTAGCTACCAAAGAATAACCCAACAACAATTAAAGCCCAGTTACATCCAGGGAGTCAACATAAGTGGTATAAAGGGCATCCCAAGAGCATCAAATTCAGGAGATCAAGGACACTGCACCACTGAAATTCACAGGTCTTCTACCATAAAAGTTCACACCACAAACTCAGGGAGTAAAAACAGATCAATTGAAGAAAAAGAGGCAAACAAGAAGAGTCTCACAAATAATGGGAAGACAAAGAAACAACCCCCAAATGAAAGGACCAGAGAAATACTCAGAACGAATGCTAAGTGAAATAGAAAAAAGTCAACATTCAGATACTAAGTTCAAAACAATGGTTATAAGAGTGCTCAATGAACTCAGTGAGAATTACCAAAAACCACAGGGAAGCTACAAGTAACTTACTGCAAATTACACCAGCATGAAAAAAGTACATAGAAACTATAAACAAGAGTCAAGAGGAACTGAAGAATACAATTTCTGAATTGAAGAACACAGTAAAAGGAATAAAAAACAGCTTAGCTGAAGCAGAGGACCAAATCAGTGAGCTAGAGGACAAGGTAGAAAAAACTCCCAGAAAGGACGAGAAAAGGAAAAAAGTCTAAAAAGAATAAAGAAGAGTTAAGATAAATGAGGGGAAAGATGAAATGTAATAATATCCATATAATAAGGGTACTAGGAGGAGGGGGAGAAGAAGGAGGAGGAGGAGAAGAAGAAAGGGAGGAAGAAGGAGGAGGAGGGGAAGGGGAGGAGGGGGAGACGGGAGGGGAGGAGGAGGAGGGGGAGGGGAGGAGGAGAAGGAGAAGAAGAAGTAGAACACCTGTTTGAATAGGTAACAATAGAAAACTCCCCTAATTTGATGAGAATAGAAGTCACACATATCCCTAATTTGATGAGAGAAAAAGTCACACAGGAAGCAGAGAAGATCCCAACGAGGAACCCAAAGAGGCCCACTCCAAGACCCATCATAATTAAGAAGGCAAAATTCAAAGACAAAGAGAGAATCTTAAGGGAAGTAAGGCAGGAATAGGAAGTAATGTACAAGGGAGCCTCCATAAGGCTAGCAACTGACTTCTCAAGGAAAACACTACAAGCCAGAAGGGAATGGAAAGAAATATTCCAAGTAATGAAAAGTGAAGGCCTGCAACCAAGATTACTCTATCCAGCAAGGCTCTCAAATAGAAGGTGAAGTAAGGAGTTAACCAGACAAAAGAATCATGAAAGAGTACACCTCCACAAAACCAACAGTGCAAGATATACTGAAGACACTGTTTTAAGAAAAGGGAACAAAATAGAATGAGAGAGAAAAATGTAAATGGATTAAATGGTCTAATAAAAAAACATAAGGTAGTTGAATGGATAAGAAAACATGACCCCCACATACGTTGCCTACAAGAGACCTACCTCAGCAAAAAAGACCTGCACAGACTAAAAATGAAGGATAGGAAAAAAATATTCCAAGCAAATGCACAGAAAAAAGCTGTGGAAGCAATACTTAGACAAAACAGACTTCAAAACAAAGGCCATAAAAAGAGACACAGAAGGACATTTTCATAATACTCAAAAAAAGAAACCATCAAGAAGACATAAACATTATAAACACATATGCACCCAACATTGGAGCAACCAACTATACAAAGAAAATCTTGGATGATTTCACAAAAGATATAGGCAACAAAATACTTACACTAGGGGATTTTAAAAACCCCACTGTCAAAAATGGATGGATCTTCCAAACAAAATATCAACAAGAATACTGTAGCATTGAACAATACCCTAGATCAAATGGACTTAAGTGGTATATATAGAGAACCTTTCATTGCAAAGGAGCAAAATACACATCCTTTACAATTTCACATGGAACAGTTTTAAAGATAAACCACATGATAGGACAGAAAACAAGCCTCAACAAATTCAAGAAAATTGAAATCATATCAAGCATTTTGTCGAAGCAAGAGGGCCTGAAACTAGAAATCAACCACAGGGGAAAAACTGAAAAACACTTAGATTCCTGGACATTGAATAGCACACTAATAAACAAGGAATGGGTTAAGAATGAGATCATGGAAGAAATAAAAAATTTATGTACACAAATGAAAATGAACTCACTGCAGTCCAAAACTTATGGGACACAGTGAAGGCAGTCCTCAAAGGGAAGTTCATAGCAATACAGGCCACCTAAACAAGATAGAAACATTTCAAATAAACAATTTAACCCTACATCTATAAGAACTGGAGGAACAACAACAAAGTCAGCCCAGAGCAAGTAAAAGGAAGGAAATAACCAAGATCAGAGCAGAATTAAATGACATAGACATTAAAAGAACAATTCTAAGGATCAATAAATCCAGGAACTGGTTCTTTGGAAAGATTAAAAAATTGACAAGTCTTTAAGCAGAGTCACCAAGAAAAACATAGAGAGGACCCAAATAAACAAAATCAGAAATAAGAGTAGAGTTTACACCTAATACCGCAGAAATACAAGGATTGTAAAAAATTACAATGAATAACCATATGCCAAGAAATTTAGAAACCTGGGTGAAATGGACATTTTTCTAGATAAATATAATCTTCCAAAACTGAATGAAGAAACAGAAAGCCTGAACATACTCGATGTAACAATTAGTGAAATTAAGCAGTAATCAAAGAACTCCTGGCTGCCTTTCAGTTTATTTCTTCTCTGATCATTCTGGTTAGGACTTACAATACTATGTTGAATACAAATATTAAAAGTGGACATCCATGTCTTATTCCTGATGGTAGTGGAAAATCTTTTAGTTTTTGCATGTTCAGTATGATGTTGGCTGTAGATTTCTCATATATGGTATTTATCATGTTGAAAAATGTTCCTTCTCCTCCCATTATACTGTTTTTTATCATAAATGGGTGATGTACCTTACCAAATGGTTTTCCACATCTATTGATATTATCATGCCATGTTGGTCTCTCCTTTTGTTTAGGTGATGTATTACACTTACTGATTTGCAAATGTTTTACTATCCTTGCATCCCTGGGACGAATCCCACTTGACCATGGTATATGATGTTTTTAATGTATTGTTGGATGTGGTTTGCCAATATTTTGTTGAAGATTTTAGCATCTATGTTCATCAGTGAAATTGGCCTGAAGTTTTCTTTCTTTGTTGTGTCTTTATTTCATTTTGCAATTAGCATGACACAGACTTCATAAAAAGAGTTTGGGAGTCCTCCATCTTCTTGGAATTTTTTAATAGTCTGAGAAGGATAGAGGATAACTCTTCCTTAAATGTCTCATAAAATTCTTCTGTGAAACCATCTAGTCCAAGGTTATTTGTGCAGGGAGTTTTTTGATTGCTGCTTTGATTTCACTAGCTGTTACAGATCTGCTCAGGCTTATTCCTTCTTCATTCAGTTTTGAGAGATTATATTTTTGTAGAAATTTGTCCATTTCACCTAGGTTTTCAAATTTCTTGGCATATAACTGTTCACAGTCATTTCTTACACTCCTTTGTATTTCTGTGGTATCAGTTGTATTCTCTCCTCTTTCATTTCTGCTTTTATTTATTTGGGCCCTCTCCCTTTTTGTCTTGATGAGTCTGATAAAAGATTTGTCTATTTTGTTTATCATCCAGATTGGAAAGGAGGAAGCAAAACTATCATTGTTTGCAGATGACATGGTAGTGTACTTAGAAAACTCTATAGGCTCAACCAGGCAACTACTCAAACTAATGAATGAATTTAGCAAAACAGGGGGATGAAAGTCAATATTCAGAAAATGAAGGTATTTTTGTACACCAAGAGTGAAAAATCAGAAACAGAAATTAGGAAAAAATCCCTCTTGATATAGCAACAAGAAAAATAAAATACCTAGGAATAAACCTTACCAAGGTGGTGAAAACCCTGTACTCACAAAAGTACACTATACTGAACAGAGAAATTAAGTAAAACACAAACAAGTGGAAACATATACAATGTTCATGGATTGGGAGAATTATCATCATCAAAATGTGATGCAAGCCCTGGCTGGCGTAGCTCAGTGGATTGAGCGCAGGCTGGGAACCAAAGTGTCCCAGGTTCGATTCCCAGCCAGGGTACATTCCTGGGTTGCAGGCCATAACCCCCAGCAACCGCTCATTGATGTTTCTCTCTCTCTCTCTCTCTCTCTCTCTCTCTCTCTCTCTCTCTCTCACCCCCTTCCTATTTTAAAGATTTTAAATAAAATCTTTAAAAAAAAAATGTGATGCAGACACCAGCCCACAGTGTCCACATCATTACGGATAAAATGAGACATTCATACAAACTACCGAGTTTGGGGGAAGAAAAGAGACAGTATGGCTTTTCTCTCAAAGGGAGCAAAAGCCACAGCCTTCACCATGACAAGCCTTTATTTCTATCTCTGGGCACATTACATGATGGTCCTCATTTACTATGCACAGGTTTGATTTAGGTGGTTATCTTTTACAGAAAATGAAGGAGCCAATGCTGCTTATCACATCACAGAAGAGAGATTTGAAAATGAAAAGGCAAAAGTGGTTGAACGGGTTACACCCATCCTTGGAAGGTTTAACATGGATTTTAGGAAGTTATTTTGCTGTAAATGTCCTCAATTCAGGGTGAAGGAGCTTTTTAGCAAGAGCAAGACTCAAAGTGGCCTAGGCACATTGCAGGCCTGATTCTCCATGAGAGAACCTATCTGTGGGCATGGGTCCTGTGCATCTCTGAGAAGAGCTGGGCCCATGCCACTCAGAACGGTCTCCTACAAAAATCTCCATACTCCCTAAAGCAATTTATAAATTCAACGCAGTCCCTATTAAAATACCAATGACATTTCCCAGATATAGAACAAACGTTTCAAAAATGTGTATGGATTCAGAAATGACCACTAATAGCTGTTGCAATTTCGACAAAGATTAACAAAGTAGGAGGGATCACAATACCTGATATCAAATGATATTACAAGACCACTGTAATCTAAACAGCCTGGTACTGGCATAAGAACAGATACATAGATCAATGCAACAGAATAGAGAGCTCAGAAATAAACCCAAGTCTCTGCAGTCAATTAATATTCAACAAAGGGTGCAGAAGCATAAAATGAAGTAAAAACAGCCTCTTCAAGAAATGGTGTTGGGAGATCTGGACAACTACATGCACAAAAATAAAACTTGATCACCAAATTACACGATACACAAAAATAAATTCAAGGTAAATAAAATACTTAAACATAAATAGAGATACCATAGGAGAAAATAGGCAGCAAAACGTCAGATATTTCACACAGTAAGATTTTCACTGATATGTCCCCTAGAGCCAGGGCATAAAGGAAACAATAAAGAAATGGGACTTCATTTAAAAAAAAACCTTCTGCACAGCTAAAGAAAACAGCAGTAAAATGCAAAGGGATCCAACCATATGGAAAAAAATATATTTGCTAATGATACCTTAGACAAGGGTTTGATCTCCAAAATGTATAAAGAACTCACAGGGTTCTACTCTAAGAAGACAACCCAATTAAAATATGGGCAAAGGACTTAAAAAGACACTTCTCCAAGTAGGACATACTGAGTGCCCATTGACATATGAAAGGATACTCAGCATCACTAGCCATCAGAAAAATGCAAATTAAAACCACAATGAGGTACCACTTCACACAAGTCAGAATGGCCATCATAAACAAATTTACAAATAAGTGCTGGTGAGGTTGTGGAGAAAAGGGAACCCTAGCATACTGTTGGTGGGAATGCAGGTCTCATTTACTGATGCAGGTCTCATTTACTGATGGGACCTAAGGGCCCATCAGTAAAATGAGTAGATCAAAAATCTATGGTACATTTATACACAGGAATACTGTGCAGTAGAAAGAAAAAAGAGCTCCTACCCTTCGCAAGAGCATGGATGGAACTGAAGAGCATTACTCCATGCAAAATAAGCCAGGCAGGAAAGACAAATACCATTTGATCTCACCTGTAAGTGGAACCTAATCAATGAAACAAACAAGCAAAGTAAAATATAACCAGAGATTTTGAAATGAAGAATAAACTAATAGTAATTAGAGAGGAGGTAAGAGAGGTTATTGGGGGAGAAAGGAAGAAGAGACATCAAGGTACATGTATAAAGGACACATGGACAAAGCCAAAGAGGATATAATGGAGGGTGGGAGGTTGGGGTGGCTATGGTGGGAGAACTAATGGTGGGAAAATTGAGACAGCTATACTTCAGAAACAATAAAAAATGAGAGAGAAAATTAAAATATAAAATAAAACAGAATTAAAATAAAATAAAACTACAATAAGACATTTCCTCACATCTGTCATAATGGGTATCATTAACTAACCAATAACAGCAGCAACAACAACAACAACAAAGAAACAGAACAAATGCCAGCGAAGTTGTGGAGAAAATGGAACCCTCATGCACTGTTGGTGAAAATGCAGTTTGTTTCAGCCACTGTGGAAAGCAACATGGAATTCTCTCCTCTTTTTAATGTTGCACATTCCACAACTAAGAGGTACTGACTTTATTAGTAATTAAGTTGTTCTCTCCATAGCTCTGCACCTTCAGGTCTCAGTAATGTTGGAGGAAATTTTGAAAATTTATTTCATCAGCAAACTCTAGGGAGGGCAAATAAGTAGGCTTACTGCAAAGTCTGCACAATCAATAAAAAGAAAGGACAAGAAGTCTGGGGCCACCTTGAGAAAAAGCATAGTTAAAGAGTATAGAAATAGGGTGCAAGCTGTCTCATCTCTGGTTGAATTTCAGGACTAATGAGTACTTAGTAAGGAAAAAATGATTTTGGTGGAGTTGCCATGGCAAATGACTAGAAAGCCTTCTCAAATAAGACCTACAGGACACCCATGTTACCCAAATACCTCTTGAGATCCTAAGAAAAAAAGGGAATATACATATTCACAGATCTCAAATTTTTAAAATCATTTAAAGCATAATATAATAGAAAAACTAGAGCTTGGGCATTAAGACAGGTCAGGGCTCAGGTCTTTCCTCCCAACTTTTACAGGGAGTTCATGACCAGGGTTGTTATTCTCCCAGGGACATCCCTGTTCTTTCTAGCAAGTAAGAACCTGATTTTTTGAGGTTTTCTCTTGCTTTTTTCATTTTGATCTCTCAGTCATCTATTCTTTGTCAACAAGCCTGTGAAACTCACCTGAATGGAAAGAAAATCACCACACATTGACTGTTGAGACTTTTGAAAAATTACCTCCCCAGTCAAAGGCTTCAATAACAGAACACCAGGTTGGAAACACAGCCTTATAGTGAGCTCAGCTCCTTCCACCAATCTGGGCCTCTGTCTAGTCTACACCAGTCTAATAACAGGGTCCATCAACCAATGGATATCCACTTTGAAATAATTTTTTCCATGCCCTTGTCTGAGTCCCTGAGTGCAAGTCCTGCAGGGCATCTTTCAGAGGCCAAGGGGTCCACACCCTAGGCTGAAAGACCACAGCCACTGGCTCATTTCTTGGTGCCCTCCTTCCAAGCAGGGGTTGGTGGGGTAGCAGAGGCAGGAAGAACTCTGCTTCCCCACACTCTGCCCTTGGCCTGCCAACAGAGAAATGTCTGGTTACATAGGAATGTTTTGTCATAATAGCACACAGACAATCCAGCCCCTTCACAGAAGTGACTTTTGAGGACCATCTCTTGCTACCATGGCAACTCTCCACTTTTAAGGTTTCATTTCACCTTTCCTGTACTTCTCATTCCCAGAGGATATCCCCAGTGGAGCATTTCATGATTATTCTCAAACAAGTCTGACTCTGGATACGTTCTCCCTCAAAGCTTTCTCATATCACTCTCACATTGTTGGACTCTGTCAGACAGGGTGTTCCAGGAGCCAAGGCTGGAGTTATATTTTTCTCTGAAACTTTGCACCGGGCATAGTTCCTAAAATAAAATTTAAAACTTATTATGTGTTTCATATGTAGCTGAAATTTTGTGCTTATAAAGCATTTAATTCTCACAATGATCATTTATGTATTATTATCACCATTTTATAACTTGGGGAGATTCAGACCAATTATGTAAATTGTGTGAGAGCATGCCAGTAACCTGTGACTAACCCCAGAGTGGGATATTCCTTTAACATCTATAATTACACATGGTAGGCACTATATAAATGACTGATAAATTAATAAATAGATGCCTAAATCTCTTTAAATGTTATTTAAATAATCACACAGCATTTGCTTTTAATTTTAGCAAAACATGCAAAGAGAATGGACTTGCTCAAATACGGTTACATAATCATTTTTAATAATGTCTAATATGAGTGTTTTTCTTAAGACAATGCTCCCTCTCTCACAGAGGAATAAAAAAATTATTAACACTTGTCAATTGAAGCAGGAAAAAAATCCTCTACTGTGAAAGTGCTTAACCCCTGGAAAGTGTTATTTTGGAATCTCCATCTCAAGAGATTTTCCAAGGCACAAATGAAGTAACCAGCATCCTAGACAAGCTGCCATCAAGCTGGCCGTGTTCACAGTGCTCTGCAGCATCGTTCTAATGAGACACTCCCTTGGAGAGCTGCTGCTCACCACTCCCCACTGGTGTCTGAGACCTGAAGGAGCAGGTTCTCCTTTAAAAACAGTGGAGCTTCTTGAGGAAGTGGAAGTTTTCATCTGAAGCTTCACACGGAACCAGAGATTATGCCTGATCATCATTATACAGGTTAGTTCTGGACAAGCTTAGGATATAGTATTTTGAATTTGTCATTATGCCAGTCTATTGTGTCCTACACTTTCTGCTCACCCCTTTCCTCATTCTTTTCTGTGATTCAATCCTTCCCCATAAGCAATGTACATAATTTTCCACAATACCTGCCTTTTAAACACCTGCCTTCCAGAGGTGCTCTGGCCTCAGGTTGCCTCACCATTTTTTTACCACCAAATAGCCTTTTTCTGTGACTGAAGATCTTTGACGTGATCACATCTTTCACAGACACCTTTCATCACTCTAAAGTCAGCTTCCCCATGATGACAGGAGCCCACACATACTTACACCTCACACACAACACAGCCCAGCATCCTTGTCGCAGTTGAGAAAAATAAAACCACATTTTCTTTGGTAATAAATTTATTATAGAGGCAATCTTTATTTATTTAATCTTTATTTTTATGAATAGTACCTTACATGAATTCTCATGCAGTCAGCAACCAATTCATACAAGAATATACGAATATTTGGCCAAAAGATTTTATTCTGTGCTGAGATCCTAATGAAGCACTATCACACAAGTAAGAGTTTGAGACTGATATGGCAACACCTGCCCTCCCATTTTGAGATGAATTTCTCTACTAAAGACTGATTGCATTTTTAAAGTAGCACAAGTAAGTGTGGTAGGAAGATGACAGTGAGGTATTGTAACAGGGTGCAGGCAAGAGGGGGGCCCCAAATAGGGATTTTGAAATGGGGTCCAGAGCTTATGTGGTCCAGGAAGTATTAGGATGTCCTCACCCCTTCAGGTGTGAGTTGGGGGAAGGGACAAATGGAGCAGGGCCATTGAGAGCTGTTTTGTATAGCAACAGCTTTGAAGCTAACCTCTGGAGTGGTCATTTAACATATCTATAACCTTTAACTGGTTGCATAGATATGTTAAATAGCTGTGGCCATGCTCTTAGTCAGGGGGATGGAAGTAACTTCTCCACCAAGATGTAACTGGGGGGTGGGGTGAGCAGGTCCCCCGAGTTACAGTGCCTGCATGGGAGCTTGAAGAAGATTGGCTCCATGACATGGGACCACACCTGCTCAGACTCATGATGGAAGCCCAGTAAAGCTGGAAGGCTTTGAGAGTACTGGCAGGTGTAACTGATTGTAGGAAGAGTCAGAAATGGGGCTGCAGAGGAAGATTGGTGCAGGGATTTAAATGGAGAGGCAGCAGCCATTGCGGGGAGAACCACACGGTGTTGGCAGAGTGGAGACTCCCGCAGCCCTGTGAGAGAGAATCACCATGTAGCTTTAGCAGAGAATCACCACACGGCTTTGGCATAGTGGAGACTCCCACGGCCATTGTGCAGAGAGGACCACATGGCTGTGGACATATGAAAGAACCACTCAGTCTTTAGCAGAGTAGAGATTCCCATGGCTCTGTGAGAGAGAATCACCATGCGGCTTTAGCAGAGAACTGCCACTCGGCTTTGGCAGAGTGGCGACCCCCCTCCTTGCAGCCATTGAGGAGGGAGAACCACAAGGCTTTGCCAGAGTGGGGACTCCCACAGCCCTGGGAGAGAGAACCACACAGCTTTGGCAGAGTGGAGACTCCCACAGCCATTTGTGCAGGGAGGACCATGCAGCTGGGGCAATGGAGAGAGAACTTCACAGCTTTGCCAGAGTAGGGACCCCCACAGCTTTAGAAGGGGGAACCACCATCTAGCTTTAGCAGAGATCCTGGTGACACAGCTGATGGTGCTGGGAACCAAGGGAGGCCTCCCAGCCAACACAGATTACTGGGAAGAACCGGGGGCTACCTGAGCCATGGACTTCTATTTCTTTTCCTGAGATACGGTACCCCAGACTGGGCAAAGGGGGAAGGAAGGACTGTGTATGTTTGTGGGTGTTTTAAGGGACTTTGGGATTTTCGTGGAGATGTTAGGTCACTAAGTTTGTATAGTATTAAACATTTCCTTTCCTTTTCATGAATCTCTGGCATTGAGAGATGTCTTTCCTCTGGTGGCAGACATAATGAACCTGGGGGCTTCCTTGGGGTAATAGTATATTGCCTCGGCTGCTCTTGGCCCCCCCTTGTTGTTCTGTAACAGTGGATGGGAACTGAACCCACTTGCTTGTGCAGCCAGCTGAGACACTTAGCTGGTCTTCTGAGTTAAGCGCCAATAGAATTCTTGTTGATATGAAGTTTGGAAGCCAAAGATTGCAAAGGACATTTAAAAATGGATGGCAAAGAGGTTTTCTAGGCCAATGGGAGGGGCCCCAGACCTTGTGCCAGAGACTGTGATTGCTTCAGCTGCTTTGGAGGAGAGCCAGGTTAATGATTGTGATTTGGCAGCTGCCTCCCCTCCCATAGCTATGAGATCACAGACCTGTGCCAGAAGAAACCTAAACACTTAAAGTCCCTGGGGAGACAAAGAGGCAGTAAGAGTGAACCCCACAGTGGCACACAGCTGGAGTGAACCCCAGCTGGGATGGTGGTCACAGGCTGGGACAGTACCAGAGAAATTGGGGAGCTGGGAGACACCTGGAGATGGGCAAAGAGATAGGCCAAGACTGTCACTGACCCAGATAATCTATGGACTTGTCAGAGAGTTGGTCTGTGTGGAAAGCTGGGTACTTGATAGGATGGCATGCCCCAAACAAGGGGGAAATTCCCTCAAAAAATATTCTCAGCCAATGTGCAATGACCAACCCCACACAGCAGCAGTGCCAGTGAAGAGAGAGGAGTATGGGTACAGTTTAATCCCATTCAGGGCACCAAACAGATTGATCAAAGCGGGCAGCAGGAGCTCAGAAAGGTAAGAGCGTCCACAGACACTTAATTCAATAGGGGAACTAAACTGCTGTGAAGTGACTTTGCATTGGCCCAGGCCTAGGCCAACACAAAGGGAGAAGGAGGGGTGTAATTTGATCCCATTCAGTGCACGTCATAGGCTAATCAAAGAGTTGCACAACAAGGTGGACTATAGGCACTGGCCTGGTGCATATTCACAGTGAACAGAGTGGGCAAAACAATGCTCTAAGGGTGTAGAATGGAAACTGGGCACCTGTGAATATGGTAGCCCAGACTGAGCCCCCATCCTCGCAGAACCACAGAAAATTAAAAAAAAAAATACAGAGCCCATTGCCCCTCTTTCTATGGCATCCAGGAAGACAAGCAAAACCCACTGGGTAGATTTCAATTTAGCTGGAAGCTTTTTTTTTTCCAAGTGTAGCACAATAAGACCCAGAGCTCTGAGAAGACCAAAGACATATTCAGAAAGACGTCAGAAGGCTAACAACAACAGCTGAGATAAATTTCACTTTGCTATCCTTCAGAACTTGCATTTTATTTTATTTTTATTATTGTTATTCTTTTTATTTCCCTCTCTCCATTTAGTTTTTTGTTTGTTTTGCTTATTTGTTTGATTTCATTGTTTGGTTGATTTTCTTTATTCTCCCTCACATATTACATTTTAATTTTTCTTCTTTCACTTCACTCATTCCAATAATACACTACTCTGTCTTTTACTTTTTATTATTTTTATTCAGATTACATATTTCTCATCATATTATTATTATTCCAAATCCCACACAGCAC
Source organism: Phyllostomus discolor (assembly GCF_004126475.2). Taxonomy (NCBI): domain Eukaryota; kingdom Metazoa; phylum Chordata; class Mammalia; order Chiroptera; family Phyllostomidae; genus Phyllostomus; species Phyllostomus discolor. The sequence continues at coordinate 110,501,151 of NC_040903.2, read as the reverse complement.
CCTTCTCTGGTCTTACTCCATTTCACCATCTTGCTGAGCTTTATTATTGTTGTGATTAAATTTATTCTCACACACTATGCCAAGTTTCTATACCTTACTCCACTACATCTCATCATCTAACCTCATAAGAGCACCCTGCTTTCTAAAGTCAGCTTACATTGCTATTCTCTTCTAATAAGAGCCTTATCTCTTTTTTATCTTTTACAAAAAGTGGCTAGTTGGGTGAAATATCACTGTTATTACTGTACTTCCCCAAAGGACCTCTTATCTGTACTCTACTTCTTAGAACTTAAATCCCATAGAATACTCTCCCTCTGTCTTACTCCATTTTGCCTTTATGCTGTCCCTGTCCACATACAAAACAAGGTGGGAATTGTGAATACCAGTAAACACGCTGGAGGAGAGAACCCACCAAAAAAGGAGCCACAGACAGGTAAAGTCCAAGTACAACAACAGAGCTCACACAAATGGAAGAGAGAGCAACCAGAGAGCATCCAGACAAGGAGATCAAAGAGATTGCATCAATGAATCCCACAGAACTCCTACCATACAAGTTCACCCTACAAAGACAGCATACAAGGTACAGCATCAGGAATCTCAGAAACAAACAAAAAGAGGCACCTAAAATGGGGAGACAAAGAAATAACCCACAGTTTAAAAGAATAGATGACTCCTCATGAAAAGAGTTAAATGAAATGGAGGCAACCAAACTATCAATTATAGAATTCAAAAGAATGGTTATAAGGTGCTCAAGGAACTCATTGACAACTTCAAGGAACTGGATGGAAACTACAGCAGTATAAAAAAGGAAACAAAAACTATTAACAAGGACCAGGAAGAAGTGAAGAATGCAATTTCTGAAATAAAAAAAAAAAAAAAAAAAACACTAGAAGGAATTGCAAGCAGGCTGGATGAAGCAGAGGACCAAGTTAGTGAGCTGGAAGGCAAGGTAGAAAGAAACACCCAGGTAGAGCAGCTGCACTATAAAAGACTCCAAAAATATAATGATAGCTAAAAGGAACTGCAAGAGAAACATGAAACACAACATTTAAATCATAGAGTTACAACGAGAAGAAAAGGAGCAATGGATAGAAACCCTGTTTGAAAAAATAATGACAGAAAACGTTCCAAACCTGGAGAGGGAAAACCCATGCAAGTACAGGAAGTACAGAGGAGCCCAATCAAAATGAACCCAAAGAGGCCTACTCCAAGACACATCATAGTTAAAATGCCAAGGTTTAAAGACAAAGAGAGGATCTTAAAAGCATCAAGGGAGAAACAGAAAGTAACATACAGGGAAGCTCCGCTAAGGCAAACAGCTGATTTCTCTATAGCACAGGTGGCAAACACAAGGCCCACTGGCTGAATCCTGGCCCTCCACCTTGTTTTATCTGTCCCAGCACCTTGTTTCTACCCATTAGCAACACTGAGCTCCTTGCCCCTAGTGAAGGAGTAGCTACATTTATACAGTCCTAAAATTACATGGGAACCTTTCAAGGTAACCACGAGATTGATGTGGCCCCAGTGGAAATGAGTTTGACACCCCTGCTCTACAGAAACACTACAAGTCAGAAGGAAATCACAAGAAATATTCCAAGTAATGAAAAGCAAAGGCCTACTACTCTAAGGAAAGGCCTACTACTCTTTTCTACTGGAAAGACTACTCTATCCAGCAAGGCTCTTAATTAAAATGGAAGGTGAAATAAAGAATTTCCCAGACAAAGGTACACTGAAAGAATACACCTCCACAAAACCAGCAATGGAAGATATTCTAAAGGGACCACTTGGAGAAGAGGAAGAAAAAGAGTAAGAGAGAAAGAAACAAAGGAACAAAGGGGGAAATTGAATAAGTACCTATCAATAATCACTTTCAATGTTAATTGATTAAATGCTCCAATCAAAAGACATAGGATAGCGGAATGTGTAAGAAAGCATGACCCGCACATATGATGCCCACAAGAGACCCAACTGAGAAAAAAGAAAAACCTACACAGACTGAAAGTAAAGGGTTGAAAAAATTTTTCAAAGCACAAGGGCAGGGAAGAAAAAGCTGGTATACCAAGAGTTACTCTTTTTTTCAGTTGTCACAATCTTTATTTTGGTCTTAATTTTCTCTTCTTTTTTAAATTTTAATAGATTTTATTGATTATGCTATTACAGTTGTCCCATTTTTTCTCCTTTATTTTGGTCTACCCTGTAGCCTTCCTATCATCCTTCCCTCATCTTAGTTCATGTCTATGGGTCATACATATAAGTTCTTTGGCTTCTCCATTTTCCATACTATTCTTAACCTCCCCTTGTCTATTTTGTACCTTCCGTCTATGCTTCTTATTTCATGAACATTTTTCCTCATTCTCCCCACTACACCTCTCTGCTGATAACCCTCCATGTAATCTCTATTTCTGTGAATCTGTTCCTGTTCTAGTTGTTTGCTTAGTTTGGTTTTGGTTTTGTAACAGGGTGCAGCCAAGAGGGGAGCCTCAAATACAGATCTATAATAAGATCCAGAAGAGCCTGGAGATAATTGGCTCCACACCACAGGGCCACACCTCCCCAGAATCTGGCAGCTGTAGCCAATTGTGAGAGGAGCCGGAAATGGGGCTTCAGAGGAAGATTGGTGCTGGGATTTAAACCGAGATGCAGCAGCCATTTGAGGGGGGAGAACTATGCACAGCCCTGCAAGAGAGAACCACACAGCTTTAGCAGAGTGAAGACTCATGGCCCTGAGGGAGAGAACCATGTGGCCTTGATGGAGTGGAGACTCCCGACCTGAGAGGGAGAACCACGCAGCTCTGGCAGAGTGGGGACTCCCATTGTCCAGGGAGAGAGGACCATGTGCCTTTGCCAGAGTCGGGATCCCTGCAGCTTTAGGAGATACAGTACTCTGGACTGGGCAAAGGGGGAAGGAAGGAAGAACTGTGTCTGTTTGTAGGTGCTTTAAGGGACTTTAGGATTTTTGGTGAAGACATTAGGTCCCTAATTTAAGTTTGTATAGCATTAAATAAACGTTTCCTTCCCTTTTCACAAATCTCTGGCATTGAGAGATGTCTTTCCTCTGGCGGCAGACATAATGAACCTGGGGGCTTCTTTCAATAATAGTATATCAGGCCCCCCTTGTTTGTTCTGTAACAGTTTTGTTTTGTTCTTTTAGGTTCTGTTGTTGATAGTTGTGAGTTTCTTGTCATTTCACTGTTCTTATTTTTTATCATTTTTTTCTTAGATAAGTCCCTTTAACATTTCATGTAATAAGGACTTTGTGATGATGAACTCCTTTAACAGTACCTTATCTGGCAAGCACTTTATCTTCCCTTCCATTCTAAGTGATAGTTTTGCTGGATAGAGTAATCTTAGATGTAGGTCCTTGTCGTTTATGACTTGGAATATTTCTTTCCAGCCCTTTATTGCCTGACAGATATCTGTGGAGAAATCAGCCGATACTCTTATGGGAACTCCTTTGTAGCTGTCTCCTTTTCTCTTGTTGCTTTTAAGATTCTCTCCTTATCTTTAATTTGGGGTAATGAAATTATGATGTGCCTTGGTGTGTGCTTCCTTGGGTCCAGCTTCTTTGAAATTCTGAGATTTCTGGACTTCCTGGAAGTCTACATCATTTGACAGATTAAGTAAATTGTCCTTCATTATGTTTTCAAATAAGTTTTTAATTTCTTGTTCTTCCTCTTCTCCTTCTGGCATCCCTATGATTCAGATATTGGAACATTTAAAGTTGTCCCACAGGTTCCTAAGACTTTCCTTATATTTTTTGAATTCTTGTTTCTTCATTCTGTTCCAGTTGAAAGTTTATTTCTTCCTTCTGCTCCAAACCATTGATTTCAGTCCTAGTTTCCTACCCATCACTGTTGGTTCCCTGTACATTTTATTTCATTTTTCATAGACTTCACTTTTTCCTGTATTTTGCAAGCATACTCAACCATTTTTGTGAGCATCCTGGTTACCCATGTTTTGAACTCTGCATCTGATAGGTAGGCTGTCTCTTCATCACTTAGTTGAATTTTTTTTGGTCTTTGATCTCTTCTTCCATTCAGTTCAATTTTTTTTTTGTCTCAGTGCACCTGTTACATAGTAGGGGGTGGACCTTATGTATGTCTTCTTTATCTACCAGGGCAGGGAAACACATGTCCCTGTGTTATGGTGTGTATGCAGTGAAGGGTTCCAAGAAGGAACAATGCCATGTGCTCAGATCTCGTCCATCTTTTTGTCACTTCCTCCCCTACCCACATGCTAACTAGGCCCATCTGTTGCTGATTCCCTGGTGGGTAGTTTTGTGTATGTTCTAAGACCCTGTGGATCTCTCCAACAAACTCTTTGTGAGGCTGGGAGTTTATCCCACTGCCTCAATCCACACAGTTTTTTTCATTCAGAGGTTTCTTTCAGTCAGAGGTTTTGAGGCTTTATTTCCCCATGCTTGGAACCTGGGTTGCATGGTCTTTCTCACTTCCCAGTTGTTCCTCCTAGTTTATCTGCAAGAAAATGTAGGACCACCCACTCCTCCAGCTGCCACCTCACCTGGTTCTCCAGATGCAGGTTTGCCATGCATCCTCTCTACCCCAGCTGCCTAGCTCCATCCCTCCTACCAATCTGGATGAATGTTTCTTCTTCTTGGTTGTCACACTTCCATACAGTTCAATTTCCTGGAAGTTCTGGTTATTTTTTGTTTTTAAATTTGTTGTTATTCTTCTTTTGGTTGTGCAATGAGGCAAAGTGTATCTACCTATGCCTCCATCTTGGCCAAAAAATTGTCTGGTGTGTCAATAGTTATATCAGATAAAATAGACTTAAAAACAAAGGCCATAGAATCACCTGAACATACACTTCTCCAAGAAGGACATACAGAGAGCCTAGAGACATATGAGAGGTAGTTCAGTATCACTAACCATCAGAGAGATGCAAGTTAAAACCATAATGAGATACCACTTCACACCAGTGAAAATGGCCACCATAAACAGATCAACAAACAAGTGCTGGAAAAGGCTGTGGGGAAAAGGGAATCCCAGTACACTGTTGGTGGGAATGCAGACTGGTACAGCCACTGTGGAAAACGATATGGAATTCCCTCAGAAAACTAAAAATGGACCTGTCTTTTGACCTGGAAATTTCACTGCTGGCATAATACCCTAAGAATCCTGAAATGCCAATTGCAATCAATAATAGCCAAGTGCTGGAAGTAACCTAGGTGGTGATTCGTAAATGCATGGATCAAAAAACTATGGTGCATTTACACAATGGAATTCTATGCAGCAGAAAGAAAGAAGGAGCTCCTATCCTTTGAGACAACATAGATGGAATTGGAAAGCATTATGGTATGTTAAATAAGCCAGGCAGTGAAAGACAAATTACCATATGATCTCACCTTTAACAGGAACCTAATCAACAAAACAAACAAACAAGCAAAATATAACCAGAGACTTTGAATAAAGAATAAACTGAATTGTAAGCAGAGGGGAGGGAAGATGGAATAATGGTGGGAAAAATGGGAAATGTGATCAAGAAACATGTATAAAGGACACATGGACAAAGCCAAAGTGGTGTGGTATGGAGGGTGGGAGGTGGGGATGACTGGGGTGAAAGGGAGTGCTGAGGAGAAAATGGAGACAACTATACTTGAAAAAAAGTTAAAAAAAAAATCAACTCCCTGTCAGCCCTGGTTTAGATAGTCACTTCAGAAATTTCCATCTCTTTGGATAAATACTCAGTTTTCTTAACCATTCAAGGTAGGGTCCAGGTGGATGAAAGGAACCTCCTTTTGGCAGAAGATAGAGATCTTGGAATCCCCTGGTCAGCTTCCCCTCACAGCCTCTGCTTGGTGCTGCTCATCAGGTCACATCAGCTGATCCCCTCCAGCTTTTCAAGCCACCTGCTGCCTCCACCACTGAAGCCCTAGACAATTGTCCTTTTGCAACAGTAATTAAGACATGATTTACTGATCCAGATGCAGGTGTGGGGGCAGACAAAATGAAGAGCATGTGTAATTTCTCTGACCACTTTTATTTTCTCAGTGAATAGGAAGCAAGATATCAGCTGATTGAAGAAGGCAGAAAAGGGAAGAGTGTAAGAAGAGTCATGAACAAGGGCCAGGACAACTGATAGACCAAAGAAATGTACTCGTATATCCACATGAAGTAAAGGTCCACCAGAGGCTTGTGGTCATAAGTTCTAGTTGGTCAGCCAGGGCATATGTTTTTCTCTGGCCACATTGAACTATTTGGTGCAAGCACAGAGTAGATGGACAATACATTTCATACGTGATTTTGCAAGATAAGTCTGATTAAAAGAGATGAGGAAAATATTGGATATGATAGAGGGAAGTGATTATAATGATGAAGCTAGAATCTAAGCTTTATGGAAGGGAAGGAGACATGAGGGGATGAGGGACAATGAAAGAGCCACAGGAAAAATTAGCTGTTGGGTCAAAGTATTGTTGGAGGTGGGGTAATAAAAGATAAAGTGGAAGTGAAAAGAGGGTTTGACTGAAGACCGGGATGCTTAAAATGGAGGTTTTGGAGTTTGTAGTTATTGTTTGGTGTGATGCAGAATAAGAAAGTAATATGGTATCTAGAGTGAGTTTTTTGAAGAAGAGGTCAAGGAACTCAGGGACCAGAATATCGAAAGGATCATGTACATGGATATACATCACCAAAAATTAAGGTAGTAGTTGTAATGAAAAGACCAACAGTAAGCCATATTGTCAACCCTGGGGTTATAAATGACAACAGTGGTTGTAACATTTAAATCCAGGAAATCTGGAGAAAAGGAAGGAAGAGAAGTGGAATTCTGGAAGTCATGATGGAAAGAGAAACAGGGAAATCATACCCTATGCACAGGCTCACCATTAGGAGTGTAGAAGATTGCTTTTTGAAATGGCAGCAAGAAATTGAAGCATTAACTTCCAAGCTGTAAAATAAGGCATTAGTAACAAGAAATTCATTCTTTGTTTGAGTCATTTCTTCCCTCTCCACAGACTGCCTTGTCCAATATTTGTAGATTTTTAAAAGAATGCTGATTCTGAGGCCAAAAGACAAAACATGCTAAATGTTCCCTTTGTGAAGAAGGGCATTATCCCAGCTTACAAGAAATGTGAGAGTCTGTTAATGCGGACTATGCAGACTAAAATACCTGTTATATTTGTCTTCTGAGGCAAGAATTCTAGAATGACAGATCTGAGATTTTATTATCACTCAGTTCAGTCTTTGTCCTAAGGAAATACCATAGACAACTTGGAATTTGTGTTATTTTTCACACTATATGGGTGGGAAGATTAAGCTCTTAATTAATCATGACGTGGGTAATTGGTAATTCTAAGTACCTGAAAATAGTCATGCCACATATAAGTCCAAGAAATTGATAATTGCCTTTTCTTTTGAATATGGACATGATTGCTTATGAGTTATTTTGTAATAAATGCTGAGTCATTGTCTACTCCCCTGGGAATATGATTAGTGATTTGGGGGAGGTTAGGGTTTTCTCATTGTGGAAGCCTCACCTCTATTCATACCAGCCTCTTTTTGGAGAAAGATTTCCAAATTTAAACATACCTAGAAGAATAAAGAGACAATAGGGGAAATTTTTTACAAAAAGAAAATCAAACTTTGCAAGCAAAAGTGATTTGAATTCAATGCTAAAGGAAAATTAGTGGCAAAATTATTTTCTGGATAAGAATTCATAATCACAGTATTAAACTCTGTTCTCAACTCTACCCCACTGGCACCATCCTTATGGGAAAATATGGAGAGGAAGGGGAGTAATTATAAGTATGAATACAGAATAACTTCCAAAACTTTTTTTTTTAATTTCACCTCCATTTCCTGGCTTTAATCGTTTCAAGTTAAGGATTCATTTTATCCATAATCTTCAAGTTACTGTTTTCCCAAAACACTTTCTTGCCTATGTTGAGCCAAAGAAATAATCAAAGGGTTCTTTCAAGTCACGGCATCTGTGCTGTGGTGTCAGCAGAAAAGTTCTTCTCTTTCTGCCAGACCAGCCATTGCCCTGGTAGTGAGAGTACCATATAAATAAACATGAATAGATGCAAGCATGTATTTTGCACACACAGACATTCCCAAGTATGTCATTGAATGAAATGCAAAAATGAAAGGTTCACCAGGAGAATCTTCCTGAAGAGGTTATGGAAAGTGTCAGTACTGGACAACGTAGATAATGTTCTCAATGCCTTGAATAGCCATGGTACAAAAGTTTATTTTTCTAAATCTGTCTGATTCTTCAGCCAACTGCACTTGCCTGCTTGATCAGGCAATGGTTACCTTGCACCATGTGAGAAACTAGAGATGTTCAGATTAGCCTGACCTGCTGAACTAGACCTTGCACTGCACACAGCAGATTCCCCATGCTTTGTAGGGATCATTGAAGACATGCTCAGCAAACCTGATACAATGCAATGATGATTTACATAGCAGGTGCAGTCAAGTGACTGCCAGCTTGATAACACAATGTCAAAAGATTGTTTGCTTTATCAAAAATAAGTCACCACAATATCTCTTTGAATAGCAACTTCTAAAGCAAATAAAAATAGTTTTTAGTGGGATTTTATCAACTATTGTGCAAAATAAAGCATGCCTGTAACTAAGAATTAATTTGCCATCACATCCAAAGTCCTATCTAACCCCCATCAGGATCAGGAGAAGTAAGTTGAAACAAAGGTTAAAATTCCTTGTCTCCCTATGAATTCAAGAATTCTTCATCTATACAAACACTTGCCTAGTTAAAGACCACAACATTTTCACACAGGGTTTGCTCAAGCACATGTTTTGAAAGAGGAAGTATTTGGTTTGAGTGTCTCTTTTGCCTCTCTCTCTCTGTCTCTCTCTCTCCATCCATTTTGTCACTCTTCCTTCAGGTTTCACAGCTCTTCTGATTGGCCCCTACTCAACAATAAGAACCCCAAAACAGGTCTACCCACCTCTCGTCCCTGCCAGGACCTACACTGGTCCTTCAAAATTTATTAGTCCTCTGCCCTGGTCAGGTAGGTCAGTTGGTTGGAGCCTCATCTCTTATACCAGAAAGGTTGTGGGTTCTATTCCTGGTCAGGGCACATACCTAGGTTATGCTAGGCTGCTGGTTTGAAACCAGTGGGGATGCCTATGGGAAGCAACCAATTGATATTTCTCTCTCATCTCTCATCTCTCTCTCTCTCTCTCTCTCTCTCTCTCTCGCTCTCTCCTCCCTCTATCCCCTTCCCTCCCTCCCTCCCTCCCTCCTCCCTTTCTCCTTCCCTCCCTCCTTCCCTCCCTGCCTCCCTTTCTGTCTCTCTGAAAAAGTCAATAAACATCCTCAGCTGAGAATTTTTAAGAAACAAACAAAGAACTTAGTTCTCTGTTGAATTCTTCCAGCCCCAGAATCTCTACATCTAATTTTGGAAACAAATCCATATCCAGGGATTATTTTACAATAATTCTTTTATAACATTGCACATTCTGTAATATATTTGCATCTAAATTTGAATTAAAGCCAAGGGGCTAAAACCCAAACATCCTACACACACACACACACACACACACACATGCACACACATTGCTGTTTCTTTCTGGGTCATGTGCTCTATAGGAGAATCTAAAGCAGTGAGGCACATGTGAGGCATGGGTCACATGCAATGGTTTCATGGCTCCTTCATGCCATGATGCCCACTCAGCTATGGCAAAATAAATATTGACATAGTTCTCCTTATCAAACTGGTGACTCCAGCTCAGATGAATGATGGTTAATTCCTAGGAAATAGCAACCCCAAACCCTCTCTTCCCAAAACAGATTCTTATATCTAACAGTAGAATGGAGCATTAAGGTTTAGAAGTTCAAAACAACTCCAAAGACATAATGTTTTTTTAAGCGGGTTGTGAGGAAAAATTGAAAAAAAAACTGCTAAGAAGATTCTAGAGGGATCTGATCAAGGTGATTCTACATGAAAGAAAATAGATATTGGAGGACTGTGGAGGCCAGGAGGAGATCAAATAGAATTCTCAAGAAGTTATTCCCTGAAGGACTGCTGACACCAGAATCAGGAGTTCAAACCATGTAATCCAGGAAGGCCAGGTGATCAATGGAAACTCACAGACAAAGCCAAAATAGGGAAAGGTGAGAGTCACAAAACCTAATGATAAAGAACAGAAAAGCTTATTCATGTTGGCTATTCAAGCATTTATGTATTCAACAAATATTTCTTAAGTGCCTATTATATATACAAAATTGCTTTAGGTCTATATATCATAATGAATCTCTACTCTTGTGAAGCATGCACATGATTTATCAAGGAAGATACATAATAAAACAAGCAATAATGTTTTCTATGGAGTGAATGCCATAGAAACACAAAGTAAAAGCACCTAACTCCTCCATAGAGGTGGAGTGTAGATAGAGTCAGCTGGGTGGTGTTAATGAAGGACTCCTGAAGGAACCTTTAAACTCAGAGATTTATATCAGTTGTTCTCACCTCAATCAGCCCAGTGCTTTCCTTGCTACAAATAGCTTCTAGCATACTCTTTATTATCCTGAAATGAAATCACAGGTAACACAGCCTTCCTATAGGTACTATAGGATACTAAACTATAATAAATAAGAGATAAAAATTAAAACTATTTATAATAATTTATAATTCAGTGTACAAATATATTGCTCATTTAATCAAGAAGTCATAAAATCACCATGTAAGTGACAGCCTCAAATCTGATTCAGGATCAAGGACCCATATCCTGTGAAGGCATTGCTATTGGTAAAGTGATTTTAAGTGATTTTTATAGATGATGAACAACTCTTGGTAAAGTTCAAAACACAAACAATTGTCTACCTTTGTTTGATACAGTAGCTGAATTTCTGGAAAATTCAACATACATTAGATGTAAAAGAGACTTTGTATTATATATTAAAAAGAGGCTCCTACCACAGAAGGGTATTCCTATAAGGCTATCAAGAGGGACATTAGGAAGTCCCTCATACACATAAAACTCATTGTTCTCTGGGGCTGTCCCATGTGTTGTAGTCATATCTAAGCCCAATTTCTAGACTCCCTGGACCCCTCTCACTAAATATTATGTGTGCCTCCCACCTCAATTAAAAACACTATTCTTAAATAGTGTACTTCCAAAATGAGATTGTATAACCTGTGGCAAGTTTGTCTACAGTCCAGAGGCAGGCTCCATGGGCAGGCTTGTTCTATAAAGCCCGGGCTCATTGGTTCAGGTGGGGCTGAGCCCCTGCCCAATTCTGTACCTTTAGGAGAGCATAAGACTCAGACCTGACCAAAGTCTCCCATTTGCTCCTCACAACAGGTGACCCACGGATGGGATTTGAAGCCCATCAGAAGCCTCTCTTAGCTGCATGCTTGCATTATTGGATCCTTTTATGAAGAAAATGCCTTCTTTTCTCTAGGAATGAGTTGCAAGCAAAATGCAAAGCATTCTCATACCAAAAGAAACATACTTCTTGAGTTCATGACAAATATGAATGCCTTGAAAATGAGTTCTCTTTCACTACCATTTATTACGTTGACTATATAGTGGGTACAAAAATGTGTCTGATTCTTCTTCCCTCCTGATTTTCCTGTCAGGAGACAGAATTCCACTCATTGACTCTGCACTTCTGAGTCTTTGCTTACTTTGTTCCAGGGGAGGGTGATACTCTTGAACTGATAATTAATATGAGGCAAAACCTGTCATATGGCTCTTCATCTTGGTGAGGAACACCTGTGCTCAGAGAGCCAGCATTCTCTATGTTCAACGCCATAAGCTGTACTGAGACTCACTGTTATAGTTTGAATTGTTCCTCATAAAAGTGTATGTTGAAATCCTAACCCCCACTACCTCAGAATGTGGTCTTAATTGGGAAATCAAGTCTTTGCAGGTGTCATCAAATTAAGATGAGCTCATTAAAGTAAGCTCCAATAACACTTGTTAGAAGAGTTTCCTGTGTTTCAATGTTTCCTGTATTGCTGTATGCTCTTTGACTACTTAAAGACTATACCTAGATTCTAATCACCTCTTATGCCTCCACTTTTTCCCAAAGGCGTGCTATGGCATACTCTTAATGATTGGGCTTGGATTGAGGGGGTCAGGAAGACATGGAAGAAGCTGAATAAAATTCAGATATGGAAAATAATTTGAAGTGAATTACACTGGGACCATAAAAATTTTTGTGCTGTCTTTACACTTGTCCCTAGTGTAATTTCAAAATAGCAGCCATAGTGATCTGTCAAGGAACATCTATAAAGAACTCATGGACAAACACAAAGGAGGATAGGATTGAGGGTGGGCATGGGTGGGGCAGAGAAAAGTGGGGGAGGAACGGAGACAGCTCTACTTGAACAATAGAAAGGAAATAAAAAACACACAAATAAATTGGGCTTTTAATCCAGTATTACTAGTATCCTCATAAGAGGGAAATTTGGACAAAAAGGTGAACAGGAAGAATGTCACATGAAAACAGAGGCAGAAATTATAGTGATGCAACTGCAAGTCAAGGACTGACAGCCACTATCAAAGCCAAAAGAAAACAAGGAAGGATTCTACCCTACATGTTCCAGAGGGAGCATGGCCCTTCTGACATCTTGAGATCATATTTCTGGCCCCTATAACACTGAGACAATATGTTTCTGTTGTTTTTCCATCCAATTTGTGACATCTTATTACATTATCCTTAGCCAAGTAATATATTCACTCTCTGGGGAGGCCTGCCTCCACCAGTGCCCTTGGTGGTAAGTAGACCAACCTGCCTCTTGGTTCAATACTAGCAGCTCACTTGGCCACCAGGCCTACAAACACATTTTCCAGATTTGCTCTTTCTAACTTAATATTTTGGCCCACATTTCTAGCTCCTACTTTAAATTTTTTGATTTTTTTAGATCTCCAGCAGGGTTGAGAGATGACATTTATTGAGAACCCTTCAGAAATATCAATCACCCATAACTAAATAAGTTATACTACAAATCTCCATACTGTGAAAAATTTCTTTGGGAACAAAAATTACCATTTCAAGAGCTCATTTCTTGTCATCATATAACTCCCCTGGGTGTTCCATACATTTTTGCAACAACATTGACAAATGGGAAGTTGTTGATAGATATAAAGTTATTGAAATCAAAGAGCTGTTGAAATAAAGAATGTTAACTATAATTGCTGTACTATGATATATGACCTAATTTTTAGGCTAAATTTATTATCTAACTGTCTTGGGATAAAAGAATAGGACATATTAAAGTAAGAGTGAATCTTAAGGCCAAAGTTCAGTGCATTTTGAAGATTGCAGAGAGCAGCAGCACTAGAAGAGAGGTAGGCACTCCAACAATCCAATTTGACTCCTGCTTTTAGAGATGAGAACAGAGTCCCAAGTGTATTGAACAGCAGAGCTCATTTTCTGATTTTAAGTTCAGTTACCTTTCTAGTACTTCACCCTTTGAAACATTTTAATAACCTCCATGGAAATCGTCACTTCCCAGATCTTCCTGCAGCCTCAAAAATGAGAGGCATGGTGTCTCTCAGGCTCCCAATCAGGCCAAAGCAAAAGGATGGGGCCAGTGGGAAAGATGCAGAACAAGAAGCTGGCTTGTAGATTGACACACAGGAATAATTCAGCAGGGAAATACGAGCCTACTTGTCTTCTTCCAGTGTTTAAGACAATAAGTACTTCTTCAAAAGCATCTTTCTTAGCAAACTGGAAAAAATGGCAACTAATTGCTCTGCCCACAATGGCCCAACTTTGTAAGTAGAACTCTGCAGCCTTCTCCATGTGCTACAAAGGGGCTGAGGTGTGGGTGACTGGAGAACAATTGTATACATCCCCAGAAGGCTGCTCTTCTATCAACAGAATTACTCTGAGGCTCCCAGGGAGTCATAACAAGTATATTTTCCTACTTTTCTATTTCCACCATAAAGAATTATTTACAGCACCACATACACACAGATATTTCACTGATGTGTGGGTCACCGGCAAGCAGTGATCATGGAACGCTGTGGATGGCTCGTCGATAAACACACACACAAAAAAACATGCACAGAGACAGACTAGTTTCTGTGGGGAAGTAGGGACGAAATGGCCACCCCCCCCCCTAGTGGGGAGCGCACCCATTTACCATCCATACCTGCTCTTATTGGGCTCATTTTGCATAATAATTCAGGTAAAGTACAGTACTCATTAGGGGGAAGTAAGGAACCATAGAAAACAAGGAAGTCTGCCAGTCTATTGAGTCGGGGTCAAAGAGCTGTAAGACTTTGAGGAACAAACTAACTTCCTCCTTGGACCCCTCTCATTCAACTGAGAGCATTCTAAACAAAGAAGGTTTCACAGTAATTTACATATTCTTTCTTAGGCCTGATCACCCGGGGAATCTGCCCTTTTCAGCACAGAGCTGCACCACCCTGTCATTGTTTCAGGCTTAGCACGGGAACTAAGGCAACCAAGAGATAAGGAGATTTTCTCCCAGACGCTGAGAACTCAGGTTATGTCAAAGCCGAGGAGCGAGGGTCCGTCACCCCCTTTTGCTGCAGCCCCCAAGTCCTTCTTTTGGGGGGCCTCCCAAAGTGATTGTGCCTGTCTTAGGTTGTTCCCCCCTTGGGGAATCTTACCCGTCTTTGGCTAACCGACCAAACTTTTGGGGGTTTGGTTATGAATAAAGCAGCAGAAGCAGCATTCCTGCCAGGGAGATAAGCTTTTGTCTCCTTGCTGGCTTACGGTTCCAAGGGCGTTCCCTTAGCCTTAGCCTAGGCGGGGGTTACAGCTTCTGATACCAGTCAGGGCGGTTCCCAACATTTCACTTTCAGAGATGTATAGATTTCACACGCCAGATGAGAACATACTTTCAGTGCTTTGTAAACTTTATCTTTTAAGAACAGATATCCTACCAAGTAAACAATTGCTCAACTATTTGGGAGCACCCAATTTCTTGAAAGGGAAAAATCACCTATAATTAAAGTCAAATATTTTGCATCTCTCTCACTGTTCCCATCATTCCCTTAAGCCAGAGAGACTTAGGAGGACAAAATGCTTCCCCAGCAAACCTGTGGTCACAGTCCCTTTATTACAGGGTGCAGCCAAGAAGGGGGGGCCCCAAATGGACATTTGAAATGGGGTCCGGAACTTAAGGTGTCCAGGAGATTTTGGGATGTCTCCATCCCACCCCCCACCCCCCGCCCAGGGTGTGGGTTGGGGGAAGGGACAAATGGAGCAGGGCCATTGACAGCTGTTTAGCATAGCAACAGCCTTGCAGCTAAGCTCTGGCATGGTCGTTTGGCATATGTATAACCTTTGACTGGTTGCATAGATATGTTAAGTAGCTGTGATCAGCTCTAAGCCAGGGGAATGGAAGTAACTTCCCCACCCAGATGTAACTGGGGGGGTGGGTTCCCTGACTTACAGCACCTGCATGGGAGCTCAGAGAGGATTGGCTCCAGGACATGGGGCCATACCTGCCCAGACTCATGATGGCAGCCCAGTAACGCTGGAAGGATACGAGTTCTGGCATGTGAAGCCGAGTATGGGAGGAGTCGGAAATGGGGCTGCAGAAGAAGATTGGCCGCGAGGATTTAAAACCCAAGTCTCAATGACTTGGCAGCCATTGAGAGGAGGAGAACCATGCTGCTTTAAGAAGAAGAACCATGCGCAGCCCTGAGAGGACAGAACCATGTGGCTGTGGAGGTGCAGAGAGGATCACAGCCATTGGAGAGAGAGCCACACAGCTTTAGCAGAGTGAAGACTCCCACAGCCCTGAGAGAGGGAGAACCACACGGCAGCCCTGGAGGAGAGAATCATGCGGCTTTAGGAGGAGAACCATGCTGCTTTAGGAAGGAGAGCCATGCGCAGCCCTGAGAGGAGAGCCATGCGCAGCCCTGAGGAGGAGAACCACGCGGACTTGATGGAGTGGAGACTCCTGCAGCCTTGAGAGAGGGAGAACCACGTGGCAGCCCTGAGGGAGAGAACCACGCATCTTTAGCAGAGTGGAGACTCCCGCATCCCAGAGAGAGGGAACTACACAGCAGCCCTGGAGGAGAGAACCATGTGGCCTGGCAGAGTGGGGACCCCCACAGCTTTAGAAGGGGGAACCACCACCTGGTTTTAGCAGAGATCCCGGCGACTCAGCCGAGGGTGCCGGGAACCCAGGGAGGTCTCCCAGTCAAGATGGAGTACTAACTGGGAAGAACCAGAGGACTGCCTAAGCCATGGACTTCTATTTCCTTTCTTGAGATATGGTACTCTGGACTGGGCAAAGGGGGAAGGAAGGAAGGACTGTGTGTTTGTGGGTGTTTTTAGGGACTTTAGGATTTTTTTGATAAAGACATTAGGTCACTACTTTAAGTTAGTATAGCATTAAATAAACATTTCCTTTCCTTTTCACGAATCTCTGGCATTGAGAGACGTCTTTCCTAGGGCGGCGGACATAACGGACCCGGGGCCTTCTTTCAATAATAGTATGTCATCCCAGGCCCCCCTTGTTGTGTTCTGTAACACCTTCATTATCCAGTGGTTATAAATAGAGCTCATAGTAGTCAATGACTCATCTTCACATGCATCTTAGCTGGGACCTGGCACAGACTTTGAATTCAGATACTTTTTGGTTTGAATATAGCCTCCACCAGTTGTGAGCTGATGTGATACCTAACCTTTGTTAATTTCAATTTTTTATCTCTAAAATGTAAATAATATGTATTTCTAGAGATTTTTATAAAAACAAATAAAATGTCTAAAAAGCTCCTACCCTTTGTGAGTCAGTTTGTCAAATGCAACATTTGTTTCCCCATGCTACAGCATCTTTGGGAAGTAATCAAGCACACAGAATGATGTTGATGATGATGATGATGAAGATGACGATGATGATGATAGTAAATGATTATGTACCATTTACAATAGGCCAGGGACTATGCTAAACTCTCAATGTATATTATTAACTCATATAATCCTCACAATGTCCCCACAAGGTATTCTACAGATAATGAAACCAAGGGAGATTAAGTCACTTCTCCAAGGTTACACAGCTAGTAAACAGTAGAACCAGGATTCCAGTCCAGACAGCCACTGGTATTCATTGCAGTCAGTCAGTCTGAGATCTTGGTCCCTACTTTATGTTCAGTCTTGCAGTATGATGATATATTCACAGGTGTCTTTGGAGCAGACTCCAATTTTTCTTTTTAAAATAAGATTCTTTTAGTTTTCCTTTACTTGCTGGATTGGAAAAGGTGCTCTTGCAGTTTTCCATGTCTCTTTAAATTGTTGATCTTTCTACAAACAATTGGTGTCTCCTGTCTCCTTTTCCTTTTAATCTGGCATCACCCTCTCCCTCTCTGCACTCCAAACACATTGACCTTCTTTTGGTTCCTTGCACATAGCTTACTCCCTCCTCTACATGGACCACTCTTTTCTTTACTCTTATCCTTAAATAACCTTATTCATTCCTCAGATCTCTGCCCAATTATCTCCCCAAGGAAGACTTCTTGGATCTCTGAGAAAGTGGAATATGCATAGTTCCACAGACCTCTCCTGAACACCACCTCTCCAGACAGTAGGGACAATGTACCCTACTTTGCTCATTTTGTGTTCATAAAGTCTGGACAAGTGCCACACACATAGTAGGAGCTCACTAAACATTTGCTAAAGGAATAAATAAAGCTTTTCTGTAGTTAAAAGTGTTCAACAATGTCAACCCTCCCCCCCACACACACACTTTTCCTAACTCACCCTTTACTGCTTTCACTGGCCTTGGAAATTTTCAGAAGTGGAGATACAGAAAGTATTCTTCTATTTTGTAGAAGAGTCAGGGGTCATATCTCTTGCAGTTTATCTTTACTGTGGTTTAGGTACAGTTGACCAACTTTTCCCCATTGTTCTCTCCTGCCCCATCCTCATTACTCCCATAGTCAATCACCCTCAACTCTTCATGCCCATGAGTTATCTGTTCATGTCACTTGGTTTCTTCCTTCCCCTTCTTCACCCCATTATCCCCTCCCCACTCCTCTCTGGTCACTGACAGTTTGTCCTTTATTTCCATGTCTCTGGTTATACTATGCTCATTTGTTTGTTTTGTTGATTAATTCCACTTATAGGTGAGATCATATGCTATTTGTCTTTCACCACTTGGCTTACTTCACTTAGCATAACACTCTCCAGTTCCACCCATGCTATCATGAAGTGTAGGTGTTCCTTCTTTCTTTCTGCAGCATAGTAACCATTGTGTAAATGTACCACAGTTTTTCACCAGGTCATTTAGTGATGGGCACTTAGGTTGCTTCCAACACTTAGCTATCATAAATTGTGCTGCTATGAATTTGGGGGCACATAGTTTCTTTTGAATTGGTGTTTCAGTGTTCTTGGAGTATAATACCAGCAGTGGGATGTCTGGGTCAAAAGGCAGTTCCATTTTTAGTTTTCTGAGGAAATTCTATACTGTTTTCCACAGTAGCCACACCAGACTGTGTTCCCACCAACAGTGTACTAGGGTTCTTTTTTCTCCACAACCTCTCCAGCACTTGTTTGTTGATTTGTTTATGAAGGCCATTCTGACCAGTGTGAAGTGGTATCTCATTATGGTTTTAATTGTATCTCTCTGATGGCTAGTGATGTTGAGCATCCTTTTATTTACCCATGGGCCCCCTGTATGTCCTCCTTGGAGAAGTGTCTATTCAGACCCTTTGCCCATTTTTAACTGGGGTGTTTGTCTTCCTGGTGTGAGTTCTTTATATATTGAGAAGGGTTTGGAGATCAAACCCTTGTCCAAGGTATCATTGGCAAATATGTGTTCCCATACAGTTGGTTCCTTTTCCCTTGCAATGATGTTTTCTTTAGCCATACAGAAGTTTTTTTTTTATTTTGATGTAGTCTAATTTGTTTATTCTTTCCTTTATATCCCTTGCCCTAAGGGATGTACTGGTGAAAATATTGCTGTGTGAGAGATATCTGAAATTTTCCTGCCTATGTTTTCCTCTAGGACTTTTATGGTGTCACAACTTATATTTAAGTATTCTATCCATCTTGAATTTATTTTGGTGTATGGAGTAATATTCAAAATATAACTCAATATATTATTAGTTGCAATGTACAAAGCATCATAACAATAAATATATAAAAGGTAA
This sequence comes from Phyllostomus discolor, assembly GCF_004126475.2. Classification (NCBI taxonomy): domain Eukaryota; kingdom Metazoa; phylum Chordata; class Mammalia; order Chiroptera; family Phyllostomidae; genus Phyllostomus; species Phyllostomus discolor. The sequence goes on along the minus strand of NC_040903.2, from coordinate 110,482,081 downwards.
CATACACATACACATGAAGCTATACCGCGCTTACCTATGGCCATATGAAATAATACATTTGTGTCCAACATTCTATCACAATTGTTCTGATTCAAAATAAGTTGAATATTTGAAATCCTCTACAGGAGAGTTCCCTGGAGGTCTATATTCTCCTCCAACTTGTATCAAAACACTATTAAATTTCAAATATCCTAAGTATGATTTAGCTTATAGTAGGGCAGATTTCTGTTCTGGTCCAATTTGTCAAATACATGACAAGAAAGAGATGACATTCAGTTAAGGAAGTACTATCAAATGTTTGCTTTCTTACATTTACCATTTGCTTAACTTGAGCATCTTCAACTTGTATTTGGTAAGCAGTTTATTCTTAAGTGTTATTTTTATTTTTATTTACTCTTTGTGACTATGCTTTTTCTAACTCTCTTATTTAATCACAAGACATTTGACATATAAATATGTTAACATTTTAATTAATTATAATTTATTATGCTTGTTCTGAGGCTTTCTAGGCTAAGAGTAAATTATGTTAAATCTGAAATAGAAAAAAATCCCTAAGTGGAATTAGTTTCAGTTTTAGAGCAAGGAAGCTACATTATTGTCACCAAAGTGTCACTGAAAGTCTCTATACAGCTTATTCTGATTACAGTCAAGTCTCCTGACCCCAGATTAGCAATACCTCCACAATACACACACACAGACTAACACATAGTTAATGCTTGTCATTAATCCATTATTTTTTTAACTCATAAAGGCTTTCTGGTCTTTTAAAATGTGACTCACAGGTATTAAGCCTTATCAGTTCATAGATCTGTTAGCTAATATCTAAGTTCACGACCAGCTGAGAGTGAGAATTTGCCATAAATATGAGATGAATAGATACTGGGCCAAGGAGAAGGGGGTCAAGAGAGAGAAGGAAAGTGCTATAGGCTGAGGAAAATTCTAGTGGCAGCACAGCATCCTGATGTAGGAGGCATCAGGCCTTGCTTCCATCTGGCATGCTCTGCTCAGTGTCAGACTTTAGCTTCGAGCCTGGCAAGGAAGATGGTGGAGGGAGGCCTAGTCAGAGTCAGATCTGGTTGGAGAAAATTTAACAAGCTAAGGGAAGGAGTGCAGATCCTGCTATAGCCATTAGACAAACAGCTACTCACCCTTCTCAGACTATATAAATACCCTTGACAATGAACAATTCTATATCATCAATATAAACCAGCTAACAGTTGTGTAATATTATTATCTCTGAGACACCATTCTGAGTGTTTTATGTTCTAGGTGACAGGCTACATGACAGGTCCTACTGTAGATCATAACTGAGGTTTAAAAAAGTGAAGTGAGTGGCAAGATGGCAGAGGAGTAAGTGGAAGCTGTACTAACTGCTTCATGGGACCAATCTGGAAGGACAACCAAACTGGGGAGAAATTACCTAAACAAACAAATGAACAATAGTGAGAGGGAAGCCTTATAACCTTAGAGAGAAGAACCGGCTTCAGCACAACCTGTCTGCTAAGGAGCATAGTGGAGATTTGAGAGGGCTGACTGGGTGTCCACAGGTGGCAGTGCTAGAGGAATTGAGCAGCAGGTTCAATCCCCCTAAGAAGAAAGGGGTCTAGACCCTAAGATGGGATCCACACCCTAGAACACCACAGTCCAAAAAGTACACAAGTAACGATATGTGACAACAAAGTGGCAGAGTTGCTGTTTGCCAAAGACAGATGGCTGGAGATGAAAAGAGATGTTTAAAGGGCCAACACACAAATTTACATTTGCTATCACCCAGAATACCAGCAAAGGCAGGAGCCGAGTGGGCTGGAAAAGCCTTTGGAGAGACTAGGGATGAAGGCTTTGGGGAGAGAGCACAGAGAGTAGCCACAGGGAACCTGTTGCTGAGTTATCCCCATAACAGCAGCAGCCATTGTGCTCAGGCAGACTACTGCCTACCATCACAAGTAGCAGCAGCTTGAGGAGAAACAATATCTCCACCACCAGGAGAGACTCTTCCCTGGTTCTATGATGCTTAAGCCTGATTGATGAGTGCAGAGTGACTATATTAATAACTAAAGGATAAAATCACAGATGAAGATACATGGAAAAGGGGGCGGAGAATACTAGAGAAGCTTAGAGAGAGACTGGGGATGGAAGCTTGGAGGACAGAACTGAGAGAGTGGCTGCTGAGATACTGGTACTGAGTCATTGCCCATACTGCAGCAGCCATCCTGCTGAGGCAGGCCACTACCCTCTGAGCTTCAATAGCCACAGAGAAAACAATAGCCCCAATCTCAAGAGGCATACTGACCCACCCTATTGGGCTTCAGCCTGAGTGCTAACTGCAAACTGACTGACAAATGAAGGAAGCAACTATAGACAGCAAATCTCTGGCAGTCTCACAGCATGCTGCCTAAAGTCAGACAGGGTAAAGATCTGAAATCACCAGAAATGGATCCAGAAAGAAAAAACAGTGGTAAATACTAAAGGCTAACAAAATGAAATCCACTGTGGTCTTCACCATGATTCATGATACTTTCCTTCTTGCCTACCTTTTTAATATTCATTTCTTGTCCAGTAACTCTGTGCATATTAAGACACTAGAATTATACTATAGTTTATTTCTCTCCTTTCTTATAATACTCTTAATCTCTTTACACCCTTATTAATACAGGCTCATTTGTTGTTGATACTGAGATTGTGCAGGGGGGCATATTTTTGTGGATGTGGGTTTCTTCCCTAGGCATCATGGTTTTATTCCAGCAGCATTTGCACAAGAGCATACAAGAAATGGTGGGAGGAGTAACCCTCAGGCAACCAGCAGGCAGGAAAGACCAACCAAAGAAAGATTCAACAACAATCAAAACCCAAATACATCCAGAGAGCCAACATAAATAGCATCCTAAGGGCATCAAGTTCGGGAGATCAAGAAGACTACACCACTGAATCTCACAGGTCTCCTACCATAGAAATTCACACCACAAACTCAGGGAGTTAGAACAGAACAATTTAAGAAGAAGAGTCTAATAAGAAGAGTCTTACAAACAACTGGAAGACAAAGAAACAAATCCCAAAGGAAAGAAAAGGAGGAAGCCCCAGAAAGAATGCTGAATGAAATAGAAGCAAGGCAATTATCAGATACAGAGTTCAAGCAATGGTTATAAGGAAGCTCAATCAGCTCATTGAGAATTACAAAAACTACAGGGAAACTATGATGAACTCATTTCAAACTATATCAACATGAAAAAGAAAATAGAAACTATCAACAAGAGCCAAGAGAAAATGAAGAATACAATTCCCAAATAGAAGAACACAGTAAATGGCATCAAAAACAGGCTAGATGAAACAGAGGACTGCATCAGTGAGCTGGTGGACCAGGTAGAAAAAACCTCCCAGAAAGAGCAAGAAAAGGAAAAAAGGACTCAGTGAGAATTAAGAGGTATTAAGGGAACTGCAGGACAACATGAAACATAATATCGTACAGTAGAGATACTGTTACAGAACAAACAAGGGGGACCTGGGACGATATACAATTATTGAAAGAAGCCCCCAGGTCCGTTATGTCCACCGCCAGAGGAAAGACGTCTCTCAATACCAGAGATTTGTGAAAAGGAAAGGAAACGTTTATTTAATGCTATACAAACTCAAAGTAGGAACCTAACGTCTTCACCAAAAATCCTAAAGTCCCTTAAAGCACCCACAAACAGACACAGTCCTTCCTTCCTTCCCCCTTTGCCCAGTCCAGAGTACCGTATCTCCTAAAGCTGCAGGGGTCCCTACTCTGGCAAAGGCACATGGTCCTCTCTCCCCGGACCATGGGAGTCCCCACTCTGCCAGAGCCACGTGGTTCTCCCTCTCAGGGCTGTGGGAGTCTCCACTCCATCAAGGTCATGTGGTTCTCTCCCTCAGGGCCACGAGAGTCTTCACTTGGCTAAAGCTGCGCATGGTTCTCCCCCTAAATGGCTGCCGTGTCTCAGTTTAAATCCCAGCACCAATCTTCCTCTGAAGCCCCATTTCTGGCTCCTCTCACAATTGGCTATAGCTGCCAGATTCTGGGCAGTGTGGCCCTGTGGTGTGGAGCCAATTATCTCCAGGCTCTTCTGGATCTTATTACAGATCCCTATTTGAGTCTCCCCTCTTGGCTGCACCCTGTTACAATACCAGAAGGAAAAGAAGTAGACCAAGGGACAGAAAACCCATTTGAAAAAGTAATGAGGAATATTTCCCAAATGTAATGAGAGAAAAAGCCACACAAAGCCAGGAAACACAGACTGCCCCAGTCAAAAGGAACCCAAAGAGACCCACTGCAAGACATATCATAAATAAAATGGCAAAATTCAAAGTCAAAGAGAGAATCTTAAAGGCAGCAAGGGAGAAACAGGAAGTAACGTACAACAGAGCCCCAATATGACTATTACCTGACTTTTCAATGGAAACACAACCAGACAAAAGGATATGGCAAGATACTCCAAATAATAAAAAACAAAAGCCTGCAACCAAACATACCCTATCCATCAAGGCTCTCAATTAAAATGAAAGAGGAAATAAGGACTTTTTCCAAGAGAAGTAGGCCCAAAGAATGTATCTCCACCAAACCAGCAATGTAAGAGATACTGAAGGGAATCCTTTCAGAAAAGGAAAAAAAAAAAGAGTGAGAGTGAGAGAGAGAGAGAGAGGAACACAGGTACAAAGGAAGTAAAATGGCAATGAATAAGTACCTATCCATAATAACCCTAAATGTAAATGATTTAATGCTCCAATCAAAAGCTATGCAGTAGCTGAATGTATAAAAAAGCATGACCTACAAATATGCTTTCTACAACAGACCCACCTCAGAACAAAAGACCTCCACACACTTAAAGTGTTGGGAAAAAAATATTCCAAACAAAAGGAAAGGGAAATAAAGCCAGGGTAGCAATACTCATATCAGACAAAATAGACTTCAAATAAAGGGCCATAAAAGGAGACCCAGAAGGACACTTCACAATACTCAAGGGGAAAATCCATCAAGAAGATATAAACATTGTAAATATATATCCACTCAACATAGGGGCACCCAAATACATAAGGAAAATATTGGAGGAGTTAAAGAAATGTATTGACAGCAACACAATTATAGTAGGGGATTTAAACACCTCACTTTCAAAAATGGATAGATCTTCCAACCAAAATATCAACAAAGATATTGTGCATTGAAAAAAATATCTTAGATCAAATGGATTTAACTGATATATACAGAGCCCTTCATCACAAAGAAGCAAAATATACATTCTTTTCAAATGTACATGGAACATTTTCAAAGGTAGACTACATGACAGGACAAAAAACAAACCTCAGCAAATTCAAAGAAATTGAAATAATTTCAAACATTTTCTCTGACCACAAGGGATCTAACTAGAAACCAACCTCAAAGAAAAAAATCAAAAACACTTCTAATTCTCATGGAGGTTGGATACCATGCTATTAAACAATGAAAAAGTAAAGAATAAGATCAAAGAAGAAATCAAAGTTTATGGAAACAAATGAAAATGAACTCACAGCAGTCCAAACCTTATGGAACATATACAGGGAGTCCTGAGAGAGAACTTCATAGCAACAGAGACCTACCTTAAAAAGACCTAAATATTTCAAATAAACAACCTAACCCTACACCTACAAGGCCTCAAAGGACAACAACAAAGACAGCCAAGAGCAAGGAGAAGAAAGGAAATAACCAAGATCAAAGCAAAATTATACAAGATAGAGACTAAAAGCACAATTCTAAGGATCAATATATCCAGGATCTGGTTCTTTGAAAAGATAAACAAAGTCAGCAAGCCATTAAGCAGACTCATCGATAAAGAGAGATGACCCCAATAAACACAATAAAAAATGAAAGAGGACAGATTACAACTGATACCACAAAATACAAAGGATTGTAGAAAATATTATGAAAAACTATATGCCAAGAAATTTGGAAACCTAGGTGAAATGGACAGATTTCTACAAAAATATAATCTTCCATAACAGAATAAAGAAAAAGGAAAAAGCTTGAGGAGACCAATAACATCTGATGAAATCTAAGCAGTAACCAAAAAACTTCAAGCACACAAAAGCCCAAGAATGTATGGTTTCACAGGAGAATTTTTCAAAAATTTAAGCAAGAGATAACCGTTATCCTTCACAGGTTATACAAAAAAATCCTAGAAGATGAAGGACACCCAAACTCTTTTAATGAGTCCAGCATCATCCTAATCCAAAAACCAGTAAAGAAACAACAAAGAAAGCAAACTCTAGGCCAATATCATGGATGAGTATAGACGCTAAAATCCTTAGAATGTATTGGCAAACCAATTCCAGCAATACATTAAAAATATCATACATAATGATCAAGTGAGAATCATTCCAATGATGCAAGGGTGATAAAATATTCACAAATCGATGTAATTGGGGAGTAAACATAAATGTAATACATCACATAAAGAAAATGAAATATAAAAATCACATCATCATATCAGTGCCTGCTGAAAAAAACCTTTGATAAGGTGAACCACCATTTATGACAAAAATCACTCAGCAAAGTGGCAATAGAAAAAGCACCCTTCAACATAATAAAGGTCATATATGAGAGACCTACAACAAACAACATACTCAATGGAAAAAACTAAAAGCTTCCCCACTAAGGTCAGGAACAAGACTTTCACCACTTCTATTCAACACAGTATTGGAAGACCTAGCCTAGTGATTAAACAAGAAAAAGAAATAAAAGGCATCCAAATTGTAAGAAGGAAGGAAAATCATCATTGTTTGTACATGACTTGATATTGTAACTAGAAAATCCTATAGACACCATCAAAAAATTACTGGAGCTAATAAGTAAATTTGTCAAAATGGTGGGATACAAAGTCAATATACAGAAATCAAAGGCATTTGTATACACTCACAAGAAATTTCAAAAACACAAATTAGGAATAAAATCCCATTTCTTATACCAACAAGAAAAATAAAGTACCTAGGAATAAACCTAAACAAGGAGTTAAAAGACCTGTACTGAGAAACCTACACAACTCTGAAGAAAGAAATTAAGGAAGACACAAACAAATGAAAGCATGTACCAGGTTCGTGGATTGGAAAAATTAATGTCATCAAACTGACAATACTACCCAAAGCAATTTACAGATTCAACACAATTACCAATAAAGTACCAATGGCATATTTAATGAATATAGAAGACACATTTCAAGAAATTATAAGGAACCATAGATGACCTGGAATAGGCACAGCAATTTTGAGAAAGAAGAACAAAGTAGGAGGGATTACAATACCTAATATCAAACTGCATTACAAGGCCACTGTAATTAAAACGGTCTGGTACTAGCATAAGAACAGACACACAGACCAATGGAACAGGATAGAGGAACCAAAATTAAACCCATTTCTCTATGGTCAAATAATATTTGCTAAAGGAAGCAGAAGCATGAAATGGAGTAAAAATACCCTCTTCAACAAAGAGTGTTGTGAGATCTAGACAGCTACATGCAAAAAAAAAAAAAAATGAAACTCAGGGACCAACTTGCACCATACACAAAATAAATTCAAGGTGGGTAGAGGACTTAAATAAAAGTCACAGCACCATAAAGGTCCTAGAGGAGAACACAAGCAAGAAAATATCAGGTATTTCTCTCAGCAATATTTGCACCAATATGTCCCCTAGAGCTAGGGACATAAAGTAAAAAATGAACAAATGGGACTTCATCAGAATAAAAAACTTATGCACAGATAAAGAAAACAGCTGTAACTAAAAACCAAACAAACAAACAAACATATGGGAAAACGTATCTGCCAATGATACTTCTGACAAGGTTTTGATCTCCAAAATATACAAAGAACTCACACAACTCAACTCCAGGAAGAAACAACTCAATCAAAAAATGGGAAAGGACTTGAACAGGCACTTCTCCAAGGAGGACATAAAAAGGTCCCAAAGACAAATGAAAAGATGCTCAGCATCACTAGCTTTCAGAAAGATGCAAATTAAAACCACAATGAAATAACCACCTCACATGGGTGAGAATGGCTATCATAAACAAATCAACAAACAAGCATTGCAGATGTTGAGAAAAGGAAACCCTAGTGCACCCTGGTGAGAATTCAGACTGGTGAAGTCACTGAGGAAAATAGTATGGAATTTTGTCAGAAAACTAAAAATGAAACTAACTTTTGATCTGCCAATCCCAGCACTAGATTATACACTAAGAACCCTGAAACACCCATCCAAAAGAATCTATGCACTTCAATGTTCATAGCAGCACAATTTACAATAGTCAAGTACTGGAAGCAACCTAAGTTCCTATCAGTAAATGAGTGGGTCAAAAAACTGTGGTACATTTACATAATGGAATACTATGCAGCAGAAAGAAAATGGAGATCCTACCTTTTGCTACAGCATGGATGAATCTAGAAAGCATTGTGCTTAGTGAAATAAGCCAGGCAGTAAAAGAGAAATACCATAAGATCTCACCTATAAGTGGAACCTAGTAAACAAAACAAACAAGCAAGCAAAATATAACCAGAGACATTGAAATTAAGAACAAATTGACAGAAATCAGAGGGGAGGGGGTAGGTAGTAATGAGGGTGGGGAAGGAGGGAAAGGTTTTCATCTATAAAGAACACATTGACAAAACCAAAGGGGAGTCAGATCAAGCAAGGGAAGTGGGGGTGGCTGGTATTGTGGGAGTGGTGGAAGGAAAATGGAGAGAATTGTATTTAAACAACAGTAGAAACTTGAAAAAAAAGAAACTGGGTATTTTTTTCCTTTGAGGAGTAAAACAGTGAAACCTGGATTTGTGAGAAAACCAAAGACAGATCAATAAAGAAGTCAAAAGGCTTACAACAAAACCTGAGAAAACTTTCACCTTGTTTTTAATCAACATTGCAGGTTTTTGACTTATGGTCAAGATGGAGGCATAAGTAGGTAGATTGTGCCCCCTCCCACAACCAGAAGAAGCACAAGAGCAAATTGAAAACCAAAAACAACTAGAGCTCATAGAAAATCAAACTGTATGGATGTCCAACCACCAAGGAGTTAAAGAGCAAACATTCATAAAGACTGGTAGGAGGGATGGAGACAGGCGACCTGGCCAAGAGTACTCAAGGGAAGGTGGCTGGTGCAGGACAAAGACAGACAAGCAAGCAGCAGACAAATGGGTGAGATGGGGGATGGTGGAGTGGGTGGTCCCACATTTGAGTGTAGATAAACTGGGAGGAACAACTTGTAGCGAGATGAAGCATGCAATTCAGTGTTCCAGTGTGGTTTCAGAAACAAAGCCTCAAATCCTCTCACTGAAAAATCCTGTGGTGGAAGGGGAAATTCCCAGCCTCACAGGGGAGTTCATTGGAGATACCCACAGAGACTTAAAGAGTACACAAAACCACATACCTGGGAATAAGCACCAGAGAGGCTCATCTTGCTTATGAGTTGTGGAGGAAGTGACTGAAAGCTGGCAGAGATCTGAGCAAGTAGCACTGTTCCCTCTCTGACCCCTCCCCCACATACAGCATCACAACACAGTGACCTTGGTTGCCCCACCATGACAAATAGCTAACACTCCACTCCTTGCACATATCAGATGTGCAGGGACAAAAAGAAAAAGTTCCAGCTGAAAGAACAGATCAAACTCCACAAAAAATACAATTAAATGATGGAGAGATAGCAAACCTATCAACCTACCCATTTAAAACACTGGTAATCAGGATGCTCACAGAAATGGGTGACTATGGTTGCAAAATTGAGGATAAAGTGAAGGCTTTGAAAAGTGAAATGAAGGAAAATGTATGGGGAACAAACAGTGTCATGAAGGAAACCAGGACACAAAGCAACAGTTTGTACCAGAAGGAAGAAATAAACATTCAACCAGGACAAAATGAAAAAACAAGAATTCAAAAAATGAGGAGAGGCTTAGGAACCTCCAGAACAACCTGAAACATTCTAATATCTGAATTATTAGAGTGCCAGAATGAGAAGAAAAACAGCAAGTAATTGAAAACTTATTTGAACAAATAATAAAGGAGAACTTTCCCAATCTGGCAAAAAAAATACACTTCCAGGAAGACCAGCAAGCTCAGAGAGTGCCAAAGAAGTTGGACCCAAGGAAGCACACACCAAGACACATCATAATTACATTAACCAATATTAAAGATAAGGAGAAAATCTGAAAAGCAGAAAGAGAAAAGGAGACAGCTACATTCAAAGGAGCTGACTTCTCAAAAGAAACCTTGGAAGGAAGAATGAGCTGGAAAGAAGTATTTGAAGTCATGAAAGACAAGGACTTACATCCAATAATACTCTATCCAGAAAAGCTATTATTTAGAATGAAAGAGCAGATAAAGTGCTTACCAGATAAGGTCATGTTGAAGAAGTTCATCATCGCCAAGCCCTTATTATATTAAATGTTAAAGGGACTTATCTAAGAAATTGAAGAACAAAATGAAGAGTAAAATGACAACAGACTCACAACTATCAACAAATGAACCTGGAAAACAATGCAAGTGAAAACTAAGCAAACAAATAGAACAGGAACAGAATCAGAGAAATGAACATCACAGGGAGGGTTTTCAATGGGGAGTATGAGAGGAGGAATGGGGTGAAAATGTACAGGGAATAAGAAGTATAATTGGTAGGCATAAAATAGATGGAGAGAGGTCAAAATGGTATAGGAAACAGAGAATTCAAAGAACTTATAAGAACAACCCATGGACAAGAACTAAGAGGGGGAATGCTGGAGGGTTGAGGGGTGCAAGGCAGAGGGAGGATAAAAGGAGGGAAATTGGGAAAACTGTAATAGCATAATCAATAAAATATACTTTTAAAAAACTAAGCAAACAACTAGAACAGAAACAGAATCACACAAGTGAAAATCACACAGAGGGTTATCAATGGGAAGGTAGAGGGGGATAAACAGGTGAAAGGGTACAGGGAACGAAAAATACAAGTGGTAGGTACAAAATAGACAAGGAAATGTTAAGAATGGTATAGGAAATGTAGAACCCAAAGAATTTATATGTACAATCCATGAACATGAACTAAGTGGGAGAATGCTGGTGGGAGTAGGAGTGCAGGGCAGAGGAGAATAAAGGGGGAAATAATGGGACAACTGTAATAGCATAATCGATACAATATATTTTTAAAAGACGAAGAAATGGAGAAAATACCTGAAATAAAAAACACTACAAGTATTTGCAAGCAGCTGGGAAGATGCAGAGAACTGAATAGGTGAGCTGGAAGACAAGGTAGATAGAAATACTCAGGTAGAGCAACAGCATGGTAATAGATTTAAGAAGTATGAAGATAGCTGAAGGGAACTTAAAGACAATATGGAACATAACAACATTCGAATTATAGGAATACCTGAAGGAGAAGAAAGGAGCAAGGGATCAAAACCTGTTTGAAAAAAATAATGACAGAAAATTTCCTTGACTTGGAAGAGAAAAGCCACTAAAGTTCAAAAAGCACAGAGGATCCAAATCAAGATGAATGCAAAGAGGCCCCCTACTCCAAGACAGATCACAATTAAAAGGACAAATTTTAAGACAAAGAGAGAATATTAAAACAGCAAGGGAGAAACCAGAAGTAACATACAAGGGAGCTCCTAAATGGCTGGCAGCTGATTTCTTGCTTTTGTTTTTGTTCTGGTTTCTTTTTTTTTAATAAATTACTTTATCACTGTTCAATTCCCAACAGAAACAATACAAGCCAGAAAGGAATGGCAAGAAATATTCCAAGTAGTGTAAAGCAAAGGACTGCAACCAAAACTACTTTACCCAACAAGGTTTTCATTTAGAATGGAAAGTGAAATAAGGAGTTTCCCAGATAAAAAGAATTTTAAAAGGATACACCTTCACCAAAGTAGCATTGCAAGATATGCTAAAAGGAATTGCTTTAATAAGATAAATGGAGAGAGAGAGAGAGAGAGAGAGAGAGAGAGAGAGGAAGAGAGAGAGAGGGAGAGAGAGGGAGGGAGAGAGAGAGAGAGAAACACACAGGTAAAAAGGAAAAATTGCAGTGAATAAGTACCTTTCATGAGTAACATTAAATGTAAATGCATTAGATGCTCCAATCTAAAGATATAAGGCAGTGGAATGGATAAGAAATCATGACCCACATATATGCTGTTTGCAAGAGACCCACCTCAGAAAAAAAGACATACACAGTCTGAAAGTGAATGGTTGGGAAAAAAATACTCCAAGTAAATGGACAAGGGGGAAAAGCCATGGAACAATACTTATTTCAGAGAAAATAAACTTCAAAACAGAGGCTATAAGAAGAGACACAGAAGGACACTTCATGATATTTAAGGAAAGAGCCAATCAGGAAGATACAAATATTGTAAACACATTTGCACCCAACATAAGAGCACCCAAATATATAAGGAAAATCTTGGAGGATTTCAAGAAAGATATAGATTCCAGCATATTTATAGTAGAAAATATTACCACCCCATTGTCAGCAATGGACAGTTTTTCCAAACATAATATCAACAAAGATATTGTGGAACTTAATTATGCACTAGAACTAATGAACTTAACTGATACATGTAAAGAACCTTTCACCCCCCAAAAAACAAAATACACATTCTTCTCAAATGCACATGGAACAGTTCCAAACAAAGACCACATGATAGCACACAAAACAAGGCTCAATAAATTCAATAAAATTGAAATCACATCAAGCATTTTCTCACACCATAAGGGCTTGAAACTAGAAACCAACCTCAAGAAAAAATTCAAAAACATTGAAATACATAGAGACTGGTTAACATGTTATTAAACAATGAATGTGTTAATGAGTTCAAGGAAGAAATAAAAAGGTTTCTGGAAACAAATAAAAATGAACATACAACAGTCCAAAACTTACAGAACACAGCTAGGACAGTTTTGAGAGGGAAGTTCATAGTGATACAAGCCTACCTAAAAATAATAGAAACATTTCACATAAATGACCAATCCCTACATCTACAAAACTATAGGAACAACAACAAATAAAACCCAGAGTGAGAAAAAGGAAGGAAATAATCAAAATCAGAGCATAATTAAATGTCAAGAGACTAAAAGAACAATCCAAGTGATCAATAAATATGGGCCCTGGATTCTTTGAAAGGGTAAACAAAATTGACAAGCCTTTAACCAGACTCATCAAGAAAAAAAAGAGATGCCCTAAATAAACAAAATCAGAAAGGAAAGAGGCAAAACTACAACTGATGAAACAGAAATACAAAGGATCATAAAAAATTACTACCAACAATTACATGCAAAGAAAATTTTAAACCTTGGAGAAATGGACAAATTTTTAGAAAATATAATGCTTCAAACTGAGTCAAGAAGCAGAAATTCTGAATAGACAGATATGAGCCAGTGAAATTGAAGCAGTAATCAAAAAGCTCCCAGCACACAAAATCTTGGCCTGGAGAGATTCACAGGTGAATTTTACAAATCATTTAGAGAAGAGCTAATCCTGATTCCTCTCAAACTTACCAAAAAAATCCAAGAAGAGGGAAGACTCCCAAACTCTTTATATGAGGCCAGTATTATCCTAGTTCCAAAATGAGATAGCAGCACAACAACAACAAAACAACAAAATGACAGGCCAATATCACTGATGAACATAGATGCTAAAAACCTCAACAAAATATTGGCAAATCAGATCCAGCAACACATTAAAAAGATCATACAACATGATCAAGTGGGATTCATCCCAGGGATGCAAGCATGGTACAACATTCACAAAACATTAAATGTAATATATAACTTCAACAATATGAGAGACAAAAGCCACATGATCATATCAATAGATGCAGAAAAAATATTTCATAAATTATAGCACCTATTTATTATTTAAATATTCAGTAAAGAGGGAGTAGAGGAATCGTATCTCAACATAATAAAGGCATATACAAGAAACCTACAGGCAATAGCATACTAAACACACTAAAACTAAAAAGTTTCCCACTAAGATCAGGAACAAGACAAGGGTGTCCACTCTCACCATTTCTATTCAGCATAGTATTGGAAGTTCTAGCCACAGAGATTAGACAAGAAAAAGAAATGAAAGGCATCCAAATTTGAAAGGAGGAAGTAAAGTTCTCACTGTTTGCCAATGACATGATCATACACATAGAACACACTATAGTCTCCACCAAAAAAATTAAACCTAATAAATGAATTTGGCCAAACAGCAGGATACAAAGTCAACATTCAGAAATCTAAGGCATTTTTGTACAACAATGAAATATCAGAAACAGAAATTAAGGAAAAAAATCCCATTTGATATAGCAACAAGAAAAATAAAATACCTAGGAATAAACCTAACTAAGGAGGTAAAAGGCCTGTACCCAGAAAACTACACAACACTGAAGAAAGAAATTAAGGAAGACAGAAACAAATGAAAATACATACTGTGTTCTTGGATTGGAAAAATTAACATCATGAAATGTCCCTACTATCCAAAGCAATCTATAGATTCAAAGCAATCCCTATCAAAATACCAATGACATATTTCACAGGTATGGAACAAATATTACCAAAATTTATATGGAACCATAAAAACCCTAAATAGCCTCAGCATTTTGAGACAGAAGAACAAAGCAGAAGGAATCACATTACCTAACACTAAACTATATTGCAAGGCCACAATAATGAAAAGGGTCTAGCAGTGGCATAAATACAGACACATGCACCAATGGAATAGAATATAGAGCCCAGAATAAACCCATTTCAATGCAGTCAGTTAATATTTAACAAAGGGGACAGGAACATAAGATGGAGTAAAAATAGCCTCTTTCATAAATGGTGTTGGGAGATCTGGACAAGTACATGCAAAAAAAAATCGAAACTAGAGCACCAACTTACACCATACACACAAATAAAGTCAAGACTGATAAAAGACTTGGATATAAGTTGTGACATCATGAAAGTCCTAGAGGGAAACATAGGCAGGGCAATTTCAAATATCCCATGCAGCAGTATTTTCACTGATACATCCCCTAGGGCAAGGGATATAAAGCAAAGTTAAACAAATGGGACTACATCAAACTAAAAAGCTTCTGCACAGCTAAAGAAGACATCAACAAAATGGCAAGGGATCCAACCATATGGGAAAGTATATTTGTCAACAATACCTTGGACAAGATTTGATCTCCAAAATATATAAGGAACCCAAAGAACTCCACTCCAGTACAATAAGCAATCCAATTATAAAATGGGCAAAGGACCTGAACAGACACTTCTCCAAGGAGGACATACAGAGGGCCCAGAGACATCCAAAAGGATTCTTAGCATCACTAGCCAGAAAGAGATGCAAATTAAAACCACAAGAGATACCACTTCACACTGGTGAGAATTGACATCATTAATAAATCAATAATCAGCAAGTGCTGGTGAGGTTGTGGAGAGAAGGGAACCATAGTACACTGTTGGTGGGATTGCAGACTGGCGCAGCTACTGTGGAAAATAGTATGGAATTTCCTTAAGAAAAGTAAAGATGAAACTGGCTTTTGATGCATTGATTCCCCTCCTGGGATTATACCCTAAGAATCCTGAAACACCAATTCAAAACAACCTATGTTGCCAAATGACCATAGCAACATTATTTACAATAGCCAAGTGCTGGAAACAGCTGAAGTGCCCATGTGTAAATGAGTGAATTAAAAACTGTGGTACATTTTACACATTGTAATAATACACTGCAGAAAGAAAGAAGGAGCTCCTACCCTTTGTGACAGCATGGATGGAACTGGACAGCATTATGCTAAGTGAAATAAGCCGGGCAGTGAAAGACAAATACCATATGATCTCACCTATAACTGGAACCTAATCAACAAAATAAATGAGAAAAATAGAACCAGAGACTTGGAAATAAAGTAGTGGACCATGACCAGAGGGGAGTAGGGAGGGGGATAATACAGGAAAGAAGTGGAAGGGTCAAGGAAAGAAAATCAAATAGAGGACTCTCGGACACAGACCTTCAGTAGGAATCACTGTGGGTGTATAGGGGCATGGGGGTGTAACAAGGGAGTGTCTGGTCATGGTGGAGTGAGCAACAGAAATGATGCAGGAAAATTGTAACTCAACAACTATAAACGAAAAAAAAAAGAAAAAATCAGTTGGAAGAAGAATTAAGGACATATAATCTAATGGGAACATTTATAACAAAGGGAAATGTACTGCTGATAAACTTAGTAGTAATCATCAGCATGATTTATTTGACAAAATTTGATTATTAAACTTTTGAACAAGGGGGTTGTTAGGCCACCCTGGCACATATCCAGAATTTAGGTACCACATTTAAAGAAATTGGCCTATGTCCAAATAACAGCAGTATCAGCCTTTTGTCATGTAGTAAAAAGATGAGACTTAATCTAAGCCATAAAGCAGCTCTGTGATCAAAGATTTTAGAAAGACAGATTTCAGCCAAATGAAGATGGAATTTTTAACGTGTAAAAAATAACAGGCTGCCTTAAGAGGCAGAATTTGTGGGTATGGTGTTTAAGGCTAGTTACTATCTTAGTAAGGATGTAAGAGAGGGTATTGAAGTTTAAAGGACTTGTGAATGTGTTAGTTTTGCATCTTTTCATATTGATTGGCTATTTGTATATCTTCCTTGGAGAAATAACTACTGAGATCCTTTATCATTTTTTACTTGGTTTGTCTTTTATTATTGAGTTGTAGTTCTTTTTATGTTCTGGATGTAAGTCCTTTATCAAACATGTCATTTGCAAATATTTTCTTGCATTCTATGGGTTGTTTTCACTTTCTCAATTATATCATTTGCAGCACAAAATGTTTAAATTTTTATATAGTACAATGTATTGTTTTTATCACTTATGTTTTTGGTGTTGCCTCACTGAAAGTCACAAGGACTTACTTCTATGTGTTCTCCTAAGTGTTTGATAGTTTTAGCTTTTACATGGTTCTATGAAACACTTTGAGTTAATTTTTGTATATGGTACAGGTAGGGGACCAATTTCATTGTCTGCATGTGGTTGGATAAATAGTTGTCATAGCACCATTTGTTGAAAAGACTATTATTTTCCCCCATTCAAGTGTGTTACAATTTGAATTTTTAGAACAATAATATGACTTTTATTTTAATAAAAATATAATAAAAACTATACAAGTTTTTATTATATTTTTTGCAAATTATTTTTTGCTGTTGCCTAATGTTCTATCTGCAGGCTATGTATAATATAATCTTTCTGCATAAGCTATTAGTCTTCTGTTGAATAATTTCTTTAGATAATTTTCTGGAAGTACTCCTTACAAACATATATTGAAAACCAGTAAGAGATGAGTTACATATTTTGATTTCAGGAATTCTGGGGTATGTGTTGTTGCTCTTGGCTCATTTATTTTTCTTTACTTTTTAAAACCTTAATAAACTTTACATTTTATAAAAGTTTTAGAAGTGCCTCACCAGAGTGGGGCACTTGTTACAGTTGATGAACCTGCATTGACACATTTACCATCCAAAGACCACAGTTTACATTATGGGTCCTTTTTGGTGTTGTACATTTTATGAGTTTGAGCAAATATATAATAACATGTACTCGCCATTTTAGTACTATAAAGAATAATTTTTCTGCACTAAACATTTGCTGTGCTTCACCTATTCATCCTTCCCTGCCTCCTATCCCCTGGAAACAACTGGTCTTTTTACTATCTCCAAAGTTTTGCCTTCTCCAGAAGTTATATAGTTGGAACCCTGCAGTATATAGCTTTTTGGATTGATGTCTTTCACTTAGTAATATGCATTAAGTTTCCTACATGTATTTTCAGGGCTTGATAGTTCATTTCTTCCTTAGCGCTGAATATTATTCCACTTCCTTAGCGCTGAATATTATTCCACCTTAGCGCTGTGGTAAGTCTGGACTTACCACAATTCATCCACCACCTATTGAAGGACATTTTGGTTTCTTCCAAGTTTTGGCAATTATGAAGAAAGTTATCATAAACATCTATGTGCAGGTTTTTGTGTGGCTATCAATTTCCAGTTTATTTGTGTAATTTGTGTAAATACAGAGGAGCAATATTGCTGGATCATATGATAAAAGTATTTTTAGTTTTTTAACAGTTCTATTGAGTGTGAGTTTTGGCAGATTGCATCTTTCAAGTAATTGGTACATTTTATCTAGGTTATCATATTTGTGGGCATAAAGTTGTCTATAATATTAGGTTGGCCAAAAAGTCTGCATGTTTTTTTCTGTAAAATAAATGACACATTCTTCATTTCCACCAACAACTTTATTGATTTGGATATGTGGATTATGTCAACTATCTCCCACGTGGTATAGCACTGTTCTCAATGTCTCAAGTTGATCAATATCAACTTCAACAGCTCTACCTTCTGACTGTGCAGCAATGTCCAACAAGAAATCTCCAGCAAAAAACTTTGTAAACCACTTTTGACATATTCAATCAGTCACAGCACCTTCTCCATACACCGCACAAATTTTTTGTGTATTTCAGTTGCATTTTACCTTCCTTGAATAAAGCATGATGTGCTTAAATGTTGCTTATTTTCTTCCATCTTTAATACTAAAATGGATACACAAAAATTCACCAATTTTGACATTTTTAAATGCATGCTGATATGACAGCTGTCACCAACAAAATTGTTTTGAATGAAGTTAAAGACAACTAATTGCTGTTACAGCCATCTTTATTTTTTTATTGTTGTTCAAGTACAGTGGTCTCAACTTTGCCCTGACCACACCCCTCTGTCCCACCCATCCCCGCCTCAGAACCTCAATCCAAACCCCTTTGGTTTTGTCCACCGGTCCTTTATACATTTTCCTTGATGACCCTTCCCTTGTCCCTCTGTTATTCCTTTCCTCCTCCCTTCTGCTTACTGACAGTTTGTTCTATATTACAATATCTCTGGTTATATTTTGCTTGCTTGTTTGTTTTATTAGGTTCTACTTATAGGTGAAATGATATGGTATTTGTATTTCACCAAATGGCTTATTTCACTTAGCATAATACTCTCCAGGTCCATCCATGCTGTCACAAAAGATAGGAGTTCCTTCTTTCTTATTGCTGCATAATATTCCCTTATGTAAATGTACAGTAGATTTGATCCACTCATTTACTCATGGGAAACACATTGTTTCTAGCACTTGGCTGTTGTATATTGTGCTGCTATGAACATTGGGGTGCATAGGTCCTTTTGGATTGGTGCTTCAGGATTCTTAGGGTACAATACCAACATTGGAATTGCAGGGTAAAAAGACAATTCTAATTTTACTTTTTTGAGGAAATTCTATACTATATTCCACAGTGGCTGTGGAATATAGTATATAGAATATAGCACTCTCCATTCCTATCAACAGTGTACTAAGGTTTCCAATTCTTCATAACTTTACCAATATTTGTTTGTTGATATGTGTATGATGGCCATTCCGACTGTTGTGAAGTGGTATCTCATTGCAGTTTTAATTTGGTTTTAATTTGCATCTCTCTGATGGTTACTGATGTTGAGAATTTTTTGATGTGTCTCTAAGCCCTCTGTATGTCCTCCTTGGAGAAGTCTCTATTCAGGTCCTTTGCCCATGTTTTAATTGGCTTGTGTTCCTGGTATGAGTTCTTTATATATTTTGGAGATCGATCCCCGTCCAAGATATTGTTGCAAAATATATTTCCCTATATAGCTGGTTCCTTTTTCATTTTGCTGATATTTTCTTTAGCAATGTAGAACATTTTTATTTTGATTAAGTCCCATTTATTTATTTTTTTCTTTATGTCCCTTGCTCTAGGGGATATTTCAGTGAAAATATTGCTACAGGGAACATCTGAGATTTTTCTGCCTATGTTCCCCTCTATGACCTTTCTGGTGTCATGGCTTGTACTTAAGTCTTTACCCATCTTGAGTTTATTTTTTTGTATGGTGTAATTTGGTGATCACGTTTCATTTTTTTGTGCATGTAGCTGTCCAGATCTCCCAGCCCCATCTGATGAAGAGGCTATCTTTACTCCATTTTATGCTACTGCCCCCTTTGACAAATATTAACTGACCATAGAGATTCTGGTTTACTTCTGTGCTCTCTATTCTGTTCCATTGATCTATGTGTCTGTTCCTATGCCAGTAACAGACTGTTTTAATTACAGTGGCATTGTAACATAGTTTGATATCAGGTATTGTGATCCCTCCTACTTTGTTCTACTTTTTTTAAATTGTTGTGGCTATTGGAGGTTGTTTACAGTACCTTATAAATTTTTGAAGTGTTTGTTCTATATCTGTGAAATATATCATTCATATTTTAATAGGGATTGCATTGAATATATAAATTGCTTTTGGTAGTAGGGACATTCTAATGATATTAGGGGCTACCACTCAGCTCCTACTGCCCCACTGTGATCCATCTGTAAGGTGTTTTGAGTGGGAGCAAATTGTACCCCCACTTATCCCTCTTCTCTGGCTCCATTGTGTGTGCAAGTACCTTCCATTCCATGAACGTGATATGTAATTCAATTTGTTTCTGTCTCCCTTAATTTCTTTATTCAGTGTTGTGTAGTTTGAGTACAGGTCTTTTACCTCCTTAGTTATGTTTATTCCCAAGTATTTTATTTTTTCCTGTTGCTATGTCAAATGAGATATATTTCCTAATTTCCATTTCTGATATTTTGTTGTTGATGTACAAAAACGCCTTTGATTTCTGAATGTTGATTTTGTATCCTGCCGTTTTTCCAAATTCACTTATTAGGTCTGGTAGTTTCTTGGTGGACTTTATAGTGTTTTCTATGTGCACAATCATGTAATCTGCAAACAATGACAGTTTTGCTTCCTCATTTCAATTTGGATGTGTTTTATTTCTTTTTCTTGTGTGATCATTGAGGCTAAGACTTCTAACATTATATTGAATAGAAATGTGAAAGTGGACATGCTTCTCTTGTTCCTGATCTTAGTGGGAAGGTTTTAGTTTTCCAATTGAGTATGATATTGCCTGTAGGTTTCTCATATATAACCCTTATTGTGTTGATATATGCTCCCTCTACTCCTACTTTGCTAAGAGTTTTTATCATAAATGGGTGCTGTACCTTATCAAATGCTTTTTCTTCACCTATTGAAAGGTAATGTGATTTTTTTTTCAGTCTGGGCTACAATAATTACAGGTGCCCAGTTTCCAGCCCACTCTCTCAGAATGCTGTGTGGCCCCCACTGTCCACTCTGCATCTATGTGACAGGCTCACATCAATAACCCACTTCATTTTGCAACCCTTTGATCAGTCTGTGAGATGCACTGAGTGGGAACAAATAGCACAGCCCCTCCTACCTCTTTGATGGCTTGAGCACAGTTCAGTTTCCCTATTGAAAGACGTCTCTCTGGGAGCTGCTACCACTCAGCCCCTACTGCCCCACAGTGATCCATCTGTAAGATGTCTTGAGTGGGAGCAAATTGTGCCCCCACTTATCCCTCTTCTCTGGCTCCACTGTGTTTGCAAGTACCTTGTGCATACAAGGACCCAGTATATGCAAGTTTTCTGTGTGCGAGTTTTCTTTCTGTTCCTTGAATAGTGACTGAGACCCTCTTTTGAGAGAAGTTCCCTTTGGTGCAGCCTGACATTCGTAACAATTGCCCAGCTTTCCAGCTGACCAACTCTCTGACCAATCCAGAGTTTATCTGGGCTGCAGCCAGTCACAGCCCATCTCTTCTCCCAGTTCCAGGTGTCACCCAGCTCCCCAGTTTCTCCAGTTCTGTCCTAGCCCTGGAACACCACCCCTGCTGGTGACTGCAGTCCCAGCCTTGGTATGCCTCCTGCTGTGTGTCTTGTATTGCCTCTTCATCCCCCACAGTGACTTTAAAAGTAGAGGTCCCACCTGGCACAGGTCTGTGACTTCCCAGCTCTGGAAGGGAGGGAGACATTAAGTTGCAATCACTGACACAGCTCTCCTCCAATGATCCTGCAGCAGTAGTGGTCTCCAGCACAAGGCCCAAGAACCTTCCCAAGGGCCTACAAAATTTCCTTATTGTCTGTTTTTAAGCATCTTCTTCAATCATTGGCTTGTAAACTTCATATCAGCTAGGATTCTTTTTGTTATTCACTCTGTTCTTCAAAAGATTCCCTAGGTGTCCCAGGTGGGTGCAAGAGCTAGTGGGTTCAGCTCCCACCTACCTCATCACCAACTTTCCCTCCAACCAGTTCATTTATTATAATAGAAGCTAATACCTGTGACTGAGTCAGGCAATGTGTTGTATACTTTATGTGTTTAGTTGTATTTAATTTTCCCACAAATTGTATTAGATAAGGGATTCAAGGATGAGAAAGTGTTGATAACTCACCCAAAGTTGCACAACTAATAAATGGCTAAGATGGTGTACTGAATTGTATGGATCCTAAACTCCATTGGCCCCTAGATTGAGCATTAGCAGTTTTAATGGAAAGATTTCTATAATAACAGACTACATTAGAGTAGCTATATTGTGCAGAACTTCTTTGAAAACACACGACTTGTTAATACTAATGAATTATTGGCTCAAAATTTGTTTTTTTAAAAAATGGGAATCTAAAAACTGACTTTTCTCTGAGAATTTAATAGTTCATTATTATTGGAACCCATGTCTACTTATTTTATATTATTCCAATTTTTACGGTGTTTGTCATTCTAAAGAGTTTACTTAGGGAGAACCTAACCACTTCAGAAATTGTTTCAGTCAATGAATAAATGCTACAATAAAAATGAAAATGGAAAATGAATTAGAAACCTTTAATACTCAAAAATCATAAATTTCTGAGATCTTAAAAAATAAAAATAAAAATTGGGTTCAAAACAATAGTAAAGAGCCATTAAAATTAAGCTTACTTCTCCATCTTCAGTTCACACAATTTTTTTCTTTTCCCCAAAAGAAACACATGTTAAGACTTAGCCAATTATTTATTGTATTAAAATTTATGCAATTAGTGTTTTCTTAAAATGCAATCCAAAAACTAAGGAATGAGATAAAAATTTTGAATAGCAATTCTTACCAAGTTTAATGACCTTTTCATAGTATAAGAGTTACCATGATTTTATATTCCTAATTTCTCTTTTATTAGTATTTGGATGAATTCAGCAAAACTAAGAAAATTATATTAATGACAATCATAGCCTTTTTAATGAGAATGCCAAAATTTTACTTATTATAAATAATTCTAATAATCCTGTAAAGCACCCCGTGCTTTGGAAAGAATTCAGAAGTGGAAGACCCAGGATCCCAGGGTCCACCTAGAGTAGATATGGAAGAAATTATATTATTCATACAGAGAAGAGAAAATGCCTGCAAAACCCACTAGTATTGGAAACCCACTCAATGCTGTAAATTCCTCAAAAGAAAATTAAAACGGCCTTCAGTAAATGGTAGTCATATGACTTATAGAGAATTCTTTTACTAAATAACACACTTTCTAACCTCCTAGCCGCTCCAACTGTAAGTCTGTACTAGAATATTTCATTTAACAAATCCTTCTCATGACTTATTCATCTTAAACCATCAAATGGCTGCTCTCTATCTTTCCAACAGAATCCCTGCATATTTGAGAGAAGTCTTTTGAGATAAATTGGGCTTTTTTAAAAAAGTGTCTTTAAATTTTTTTTTATAGAAAGTAATGACCTCCCTACTCAAGAAAGATGTTGGCTGCTTATTGTGTTCATTCTCAAATACTCCAGTGCATTTCCAGCAAAGCACATTGGAAACAAAGCTCACCAGAGCTTTGCCTTATAACTTCCCTGTCTGTTCTCTGCTCTCAGGACCATTGGTAAAGTTTCCTTTACTGTGGGTGGTAGAATGTGATGATCAACCAACAAAATCTGCTTCAAGGCAGGGAGCATTTGGTGAACAAAATGCCTTCTCTAACTGCTGTTTGCTAGCCATTGGTGTTTGGGGTTGGCTGGGTGGGGGACAAGATGAGAAAAGGGGCTACCCCTTCTGTCATAATTCACTGAATTTTTATTTAATGGATTTTTATTTTCTCTTGAATTACCTGCCTTTTCCTCCCTTTTTCTTTCTTTCTTCTTTCTTTCTCTTTCTTTCTTTCCTTTTTCCCTTTCTTCCTTTCCTTCCTTCCTTCTTTCCTTCCTTCCTTCCTTCTTTTCTTCCTTTCTTTATTTCTTCTTTTCTCAGAAATACAAGCAGAAAACTTTGACTCTCTGATTTCTCCAAATTACAGGTTATTTTCTTTCCTGAAATGATTCACTTGTGAAATAATGAACAATATCACTCAGAATGCACAAAGGGGAAACAAGATTTTAGGATTGGATGGGACCTCAGAGACCAAACATTCCTACACTTGAATTTTACCTGAAAGCTGAGGGAGAAAAAATTTTCTGTAGACTGCTAATAGCAGTAGACTACTAGACCTTTAATTTCCAGTTAATTTTGTTTTCCCATTATACTGAGCTATACTTTTGAGCTAACATTAAAATTAATAATTATATGATTTAAAATAAAACCTTATACATTTAGCTAGGGGAAGGGAGGATTCCCAAATATACATCCACAGACTGAGTCCAATAAGGAAAGTCCAATTCCCCAAAAGAAATTAGACCAGGGTCAATGATAGGCAGCTAAACACCAAAGATAAAAGATCACTGCAATAAGCATGCTCCAGAGGGGAAGTCAGCACAAAAAAAAAAAAAAAACAAAAAAAAACAAAAAAAAAAACAGGAAATGCCTCAAAGAGTTGAGAGAAAGAAATCCCTAGACTGAAGAGACCTGAACCTCTGTAGCTCCCAGCAAGCAGCTAGGCAGCCTTAATGAAAAGAGTACCATGTGCAAGTGAATCCTGGTGAACTGTTTTAATTCATCCAGGAGCAATCTAAAGAATCCTTCCCTATACTCCTACATCTTGCGCACAAGAAAAGAAAGAAAGGCATATATTTTTTCTATTACATTAGAGAGACGGGTGGGGAGGAAGGGAGTCATACCCACAATAAGAGCTGACCGTAAATAAAGAAAAATTCATTCCTGAATACCTAGCAGTCATGGCCAGCACCAGTAGAGGTGAAACTGGGAAAACATAGTGGGGCCCTTCATCTACGGATAGGGTGCTCTAGGCAAGATTAGAATGAGATCTTTTATTTTAAATTTTTATTTATTGATTTTAGAGAGATAGAGGAAAAAAACATTGATTTGTTGTTCCACTTATATATTCATTCATTGGTTGATTCTTCTGTGAAGCCAGACCAGGGATAAAACCTGAAACCTTAATGAATATGGTGCATCACTCTCACCAACTGAACTATCTGCCCAGGGTTGTTTTTTTAAAGTCTTGTTTTTATTTATCATTTTTCAATTTTAATAATATATTTTATTAATTATTTTATTAGTAGTGTTACTTAAATTTTTATTGTTGTTCAAGTACAGTTGTCTCCAATTGTACTTGAACACCATGTTTCACCCCAACATGAGCCATCCCCATCTCCCATCCTGGATCCTACACCCCTGTGGCTTTGTCCATGTGTCTTTTGTATATTTTCCTTGATGACCCTCCCCTTTTTCCAACTATTAAACCCTCACACCTTCCCTCGGGTTATTTTCAGTTTGTTCTTTATTTCAGTGTCACTGGTTACATTTTGCTTGCTTGCATTGCTTTGTTGATTATGTTCCACTTATAGCTGAGATTATATGGTATCCTTTTTTTTCAGTTTATCACAGGGTTTGTTTTTCCTTTTTATTTTTTCTTTTACTTGTTCGTCAAATACATTTGTCTCCATTATCACCCACCACATCCCCCTGGCACCATCCATCCCCACTTCCAACCCTCAAATGAACCCTCTTTGGATTTGCCCATGTGTCCCTTCCACATGTTCCTTGATGGCACTTCCCCTACTATCACCTATGATCCCTCACCCCTCTCCTCTCTTGTTACTGTCAGTTTGTTCATTATTTCAATGCCTCTGGTTGTATTTTGCTAGCTTGTTTCTTTTATTGGTTAGATCCACTTATAGGTAAGATAATATGGTATTTCTCTTTCACCACCTGGCTTATTTCACTTGGCATAATGTTCTCCAGATCTATTCTTGCTGTCCCAAAGGTTAGGAGCTCCTTTCTTTTTTTTCCACCATGTAGTATTCCATTGTGTAAATGTACCATAGTTTCTTGATCCACTCATTTACAGATGGGCACTTACATTGCTTCCGACATTTGAATATTATAAATTGTACTGCTATGAACACTGGGGTGCACAGGTTTTTTTGAATCGGTGTTTCAGGATTTTTAGGGTAGAATCCCAGAAGTGGATTGCTGGGTCAAAACACAGTTGCATTTTTACTTTTCTGAGAAATTCCAAACTGTTTTCCACATGGGCTATACCAGTCTGCATTCCCACCAACAATGCACTAGGGTTCCCTTTCTCCACAAACTCGCTAGCTCTTGTTTGTTGATTTGGTTATGATGGCCATTCTAACTGGTGAGAAGTGGTATCTCACTGTGGTTTTATTTTATTTATTGATTTATTTATTGTTCAAGTAGAGTTGTCTCTGTTTTCACCGCACCACACGCTGCTGCCTCACCGACTTCCACTGCCCAACCTCAAATCCACCCCCTTTGGTTTGTCCATATGTCTTTTATACATGACCCTTGATGCCTCAACCTTATTATCCCTCTATCCCCTCCTCTCTGGTTACTGTCAAATTGTTCCTAGTTCAATGTCTCTGGTTGTATTTTGCTAGCTTGTTTGTTTTGTTGATTAGGTTCCACTTCTAGGTGAGATCATATTGTATCTCTCTTTCACTGCCTGGTTTGTTTCACATAGCATAATGCTTTCCAGTTCCATCCATGCCATCACTAAAAGTAGAAGCTCCTTCATTCTTTCTGCTGCATACTATTCCATCATGTAAATGTACCACAGTTTCTTAATCCACTCATTTCCTGATGGGAACTTAGGTTGATTCTAGCATTTGGCTATTATGAATTGTGCTGCTGTGAACATTGGGTGCATGCATAGGTTCTTTTGAATTGGTGTTTCAGGGTTTTAAAAAAAAATTTTAATTGTTCAAGTACAGTTTTCTGTCTTTTACTCCCATCCCAGCCCACCCCCCAGCCCTCCCCACCTCCTACCCATTTCCACTCCACCCCCTAGTTTTTGTCCATGTATCCTTTATCTTGTTACTGTAAATCATTCCCTTTTCCCCCTGAAATTCCCTCCCCTATCCCCTGTGGTCACTGTCAGCCTGTTCTCTATATTTCAGTGTCTTTGATTATATTTTGCTTGCTTATTTGTTTTGTTGTTTAGGTTCCTGTTAAAGGTGAGATCACATGGTATTTGTCTTTCAGTGCCTGGCTTATTTCACTTAGCATAATGCTTTCCAGTTCCATCCATGCCATTGAAAGGGTAGGAGTTCTTTCTTTCTGCTGCATAAAATGCCATTGTCTAAATGTACCATAGTTTTTTTTATCAATACATTTACTCATCAGCACCTAGGTTGCTTCCCACGCTTTGCTATTGTAAATTGTGCTGCTATGAACATTGGAGTACGTAGGTCTGAAGAGTGAAGCAGAAAAATGCATGCAAACGGAGTAGAAAGCAGGCCTCAGGTTCAGCACAGCTGCCCTAGGCCACAGAAGACTGCCTGATAGATTGTTATAAGAAAAGAATGACTTGGCTGCTTGCTGTATCACTGTACCAAGAAGGAGCAGCAAATGTTCTTAAAAATTAAAATGTACCTAGCCTTCCAGTTTGTCTTTCTGACGCTCTGCTTCAAAGCTTACACAGTATATAGAGCCTGACTTCACCAATAAAGAGTTTCCTCCTCTGCATCCCAGAGAAGGCACTCCACCTGACCCCGCTTTAACTCTGTGTCTTTATTTCTCAGTCCTCCGTCACCTTCCCTCGGGACCTGAACAATGTAGCCACACTGGTCACAGAACATAGGTTCTTTTGGATTGGTGTTTCAGGGTTTTTAGGATATAATCCTAGCAGTTGGAATTACTAGGTCAAAAGGCAGATCCATTTTTAGTTTTCTGAGAAAATTCCATACTCTTTTCCATAGTGGTTGTACCAGTCTACAATCCAGCCAACAGGGCACTAGGGTTCCCTTTTCTCCATAACCTCTCCAACACTTGTGGTTTGTTGCTCTGTTTATGATGGCCATTCTGACCACTATGCAGTGGTATCTCATTGTGGTTTTAATTTGCATATCTCTGATAGCTAGTAAAATTGAACATCTTTTCATGTGTCTCTGGATCTTCTGTGTGTCCTCCTTGGAGGAGTATTTGTTCAAGTCCTTCACCCATTTTTTAATTGGGTTGCTTGTATTCTTTAGAGTGCAGTTGTGTAAATTCTTTATATATTTGGAGATTAAACCCTTGTCTGAGGTTTCATTGGCAAATATGTTTTCCCATACAGTTGGTTCTCTTTTTATTTTGATACTGTTTTCTTTAGCCATGCAGAAGCTTTTTATTTTGATGAGTTCCCATTTGTTTATTATTTCCTTTATGTCCCTTGCTCTAGGGGACATGTCAGTAAAAAAGTTTCTGCGTGAAATATCTAAGATTTTCCTACCTACGTTCTCCTCTAGGACTTTAATGGTGTCACATTTTATATTTAAGTCTTTTATTCACCTTGAATTTATTTTTGTATAAGGTGTAAGTTGGTGCTGGAGTTTCATTTTTTTTACACGTAGCTGTCCAGTTCTCCCAACACCATTTGTTGAAGAGGCTATTTTTATTCCACTTTTTGCTTCCTCCTATGTGAAATATTAATTGACCATAGAGACTTAGATTTATTTCTGAGCTCTCTGCTCTGTTCCATTGGTCCATGTGCCTGTTTTTATGTCAGTACCAGGTTGTTTTGATTACAGTGGCCTTGTAGTATAGTTTAGTGTCAGATACTGTGATCCCTCCTACTTTACTCTTCTTTCTCAAAATTGCAGCAGCTATTTGGGGTCATTTATGATTCCATATAAATTTTTGAAGTGTTTGTTCTATGTCTGTGAAGTATGCCATTGGTACTTTAATAGGAATTGCATTGAATCTGTATATTGCCTTAGGTAGTATGGATATTTTGATGGTGCTTATTCTTCTGATCCATAAACATGGTATATGTTTCCATTTGTTATGTCTACTTTGATCTTTTTCTTCAGTGTTGTGTACTTTTCTGAATATAGTTTTTACCTCCTTGCTTAGGTTTATTCCTAGTTATTTTATTTTTCATTTTGCTATATCGAATAGGATTTTATTCTTCATTTCTGCTTCTGCTGTTTCATTGTTGATACACAAAATGGCCTTCATTTCTGGATATTGACTTTGGATACCGCTGTTTTGTCAAATTAACTTATTAGGTCGAGCAGTTCTTTGGCCGAGTCTATAGAATTTTCTATGGACACTATCAGGTCACCTGCAAACAATGATAGTTGTTTTCCTCCTTTCTGATTTGGATGCCTTTTATTTTTTTTCTTGTCTCATCACTGTGGCTAGAACTTCCAATACTATATTGAATAGACGTGCTGAAAGTAGACAACCTTGTCTTGTTATTGATCTTAGTGAAAAAAATTTCAGTTTTTGCCCATCGAGTATGATGTTCACTGTAGGTCTCACATATATAGCCTTTATTATGTTGAGAAATGCTCCCTCTATTCCCACTTTTTGAAGTATTTTTATCATAAATGGGTGCTATACCTGATCAAATGCTTTTCCCACATCTATTGATATGATCATGTGATTTTTGCCTTTGCTTTTGTTTATGTGATGTATTACATTTACTGATTTGTGAATATTGTACTATCCTTGCATCCCTGGGATCAATCCCACTTGGTCATGGTGTATGACCTTGTTCATGTATTGTTGGATGTGGTTTGCCAATATTTTGTTGAGGATTTTAGCTTCAATGTTAATCAGTGATATTGGCTTGAAGTTTTCTTTCTTTGTTGTATCTTTGTCTGGTTTTAGGATTAGCGGGATGCTGGCTTCATAAAAAGAGTTTGGGAGTCTGCTGTCATTCTGGATTTTTTGGAATAGTCTTTGAAGGATAGGGGTTAGCTCTTCCTTTATTTTTTTTTAATAATTTGCCCATCTTCCAGTGTAGTGAAGGGTAGAGCGGATCTCTAAACCCAGGTAGTTTAACGAAAGAGCTGGCCTTTTCTTTTTCTTTTCTTTTCTTTTTAAGATTTTATTTATTTATTTTTAGAGAGGGAAGGGAGGGAGATAAAGAGAGAGAGAGAAACATCAATGTGCATTGTTGGGGGTTATGGCCTGCAACCCAGGCATGTACCCTGGCTGGGAATCGAACCTACGACACTTGGTTCGCAGCCCGTGCTCAATCCACTGAGCTATGCCAGCCAGGGGTTAGCTCTTCCTTAAATGCTTTGTAGAATTCTGTGAAACCATCTGGCCCAGGGCTTTTGTGTGTCAGGAGTTTTTTGATTACTGCTTCAATTTCATCTGCTGTTATTGGTCTGTTCAGCTTTCTGCTTCTTCTTTATTGAGTTTTGGAAGATTATATTTTTCTAGAAATTTGTCCATTTCACCTAGGTGTTCAAATTTCTTGGCACACAGTTCTTCATAGTAATTTCTTACAATCCTTTTTATTTCTGTGGTGTTAGTTGTAATCTCTCCTCTTTCATTTCTGATTGTGTTTATCTGGGTCTTCTCTCTTTTTTTCTTGATGAGTCTACTTAAAGGCTTGTTGATTTTGTTTATGTTTTCAAAGAACCAGCTCCTGGATTCATTGATCCTTAGAATTGTGCTTTTAGTCTCTATGTCATTTAATTCCATTCTGATCTTGGTTATTTCCTTCCTTTTACCTGCTCTGGGATGTCTTTGTTGTTGTTCCTCAAGTTCTTGTAGACATATGGTTAGGTTATTGGTTTTCAATGTTTTTATCTTTTTTAGGTAGACTTGTATCACTATGAATTTCCCTCTCAGAACTGCCTTAGCTGTGTTCCATAAGTTTTGGGTAGTTTTGATGTCATTTTCATTTGTTTCCAGAAACTTTTTGATTTCTTCCCTTATTTCATTCTTGACCCATTAGTTTTTTTCTGTCCCAATTTTATTTTGATCATTGTTCCAATACCGTTTTCTGTCCTTTACTCCCATTCCAGCCCACCCACCCATCCCCCCCAACCCCCTCTCATTTCCACCCCCCCCCCATTTTTCTCCATGTGTCTTTTATATTTGTTTCTGTAAACCCTTCCCATTCTCCCCTGAAATTCCCCTGTAATTCCCTCCCCTCTCCCCTGTGGTCACTGTCAGGCTGTTCTCTATTTCAGTGTCTTTGGTTATATTTTGCTTGCTTGTTTGTTTTGTTGTTTAGGTTCCTGTTAAAGGTGAGATCATATGGCATTTGTCTTTCACTGTCTGGCTTATTTCACTTAGCATAATGCTTTCCAGTTCCATCCATACTGTCCCAAAGGGAAGTAGCTCCTTCTTTCTTTCTGCTGCATAGAATTCCATTGTGTAAATGTACAATAGTTTTTTGATCCATTCATTTACTGATTGGCACCTAGGTTGCTTCTAGCACTTGGCTATTGTTAATTGTGCTGCTATGAACATTGTGGTGCATAGGTTCTTTTGGATTGGTGTTTCAGGGTTCTTAGGATATAATTCCAGCAGTGGAATTGCTGGGTGAAAAGGCAGATCAATTTTTAGTTTTATGAGGAAATTCCATACTGTTTTCCATAGTAGTTGTACCAGTCTGCAATCCCAACAATAGTGAACTAGGGTTCCACTTTCTCTACAACCTCTCCAACACTTGTTGGTTGTTGCTTTGTTTATCATGGCCATTCTGACTGGTGTGAAGTGGTATCTCATTGTGGTTTTAATTTGCATCTCTCTGATAGCTAGTGATATTGAGCATTTTTTCATGTGTTTGTGGATCCCCTTTATGTCGTCCTTGGAGAAGTGTCTATTCAAGTCCTTTTCCCATTTTTTAATTGGGTTGCTTGTCTTCTTAGAGTGGAGTCATGAAAGTTCTTTATATATTTTGGAGATTAAATTCTTGTCAGAGGTATCATTGGAAAACATATTTTCCCATACAGTTGGTTCTCTTTTTATTTTAATACTGTTTTCTTTAGCCATGCAATAGGTTTTTATTTTTGTGAGATCCCACTTATGTATTCTTTCCTTTCTGTCCCTTGCTGTAGGGCACATATCAGTGAAAATGTTGCTGCATGAAATATCTGAGATTTTCCTGCCTCTGTTCTCCTGAAGGACCTTTATGGTGTCATGGCGTATATTTAAATCTTTCATCCACCTTGAATTTCTGTGTATGGTGTAATTTGGTGCTCAAGTTTCATTTTTTTGCATGTAGCTCTCCAGTTCTCCAAACACCACTTGTTGAAGAGGCTGTTTTTACTCCATTTTATGTAGCTGCCCCCTTTGTCAAATATTAATTGACTATAGAGACTTGGATTTATTCTTTGGCTCCCTGTTCTGTCCCATTGGTCCATGTCCCTGATTTTATGCCAGTACCAGGCTGTTTTGATTACAGTGGCCTTGTAATACAGTTTAGTGTTAGGTATTGTGATCCCTCCTACTTTGCTCTTCTTTCTCAAAATTTCAGCACCTATTTGGGGTCATTTGTGGTTCCATATAAATTTCTGAAGTGTTTGCTCTATGTCTGTGCAATATGCCATTGGTACTTTAATAAGTATTGCACTGAATGTGCAAATTGCTTTGTATAGGATGGACATTTTGATGATGTTAATTCTTCCAATCCATGAACATGGTATATGTTTCCATTTGTTTGTGTCTTCTTCGATTTTATTCTTCAGTGTTATGCAGTTTTCTAAATACAGATCTTTTACCTCTTTGGTTAGGTTTATTCCTAGGTATTTTATTTTTCTTTTTGCTATATCAAATAGGATTTTTTTTTTTGATTTCTGCTTCTGCTGTTTCATTGTTGGTGTACAAAAATGCCTTTGATTTCTGGATATTGACTTTGTATCCTGCTGTTTTTCCAATTCATTTATTAGGTCAAGCAGTTTTTTGGTGGAGTCTATATGATTTTCTATGTACACTATCATGTCATCTGCAAACAGTGACAGTTTTGTTTCCTCCTTTCTGATTTGGATGCTTTTTATTTCCTTTTCTTGTCTCATCACTGTGGCTAAAACTTCCAATACTATATTAAACAGAAGTGGTGAGAGTGGGCAGCCTTGTCTTGTTTCTGAACTTAGTCAAAAAGATTTTAGTTTTTGCCCATTGAGTATGATTTTGGCTGTAGGTCTCTCATATATGGCCTTTATTATGCTGAGGAATGTTCCCTCTATTCCCACTTTGCTAAGTGTTTTTATCATAAATGGATGCTGTACTTTATATTCTGCATCCATTGATATGATCATGTGATTTTTGTCTTTGCTTTTGTTTATGTCATGTATTACATTTACTGATTTGTGAATATTGTACTATCTTTGCATCCCTGGGATCAGTCCCACTTGGTCATGGTGTATGATCTTGTTCATGTATTGTTGGGTGCGGTTTCCCAATAGTTTGTTCAGGATTTTAGCTTCAATGTTAATCACCAATATTGGCCTGAAGTTTTCTTTCTTTGTTTGGTCTCTGTCTCATTTTAGGATTAGCATGATGCTGGCTTCATAAAAAGAATTTGGGGGTCTCCCATCTTTTTGGATTTTTTGGAATAATCTTTGAAGGATAGGGGCTAGCTCTTCCTTAAATGCTTTGTAGAATTCTATGAAACTGACTGGTCCAGGACTTTTGTGTGTCAGGAGTTTTTGATTACTGCTTCAATTTCATCTGCTGTTATTGGTCTGTTCAGGCTTTCTGCTTCTTCTTTATTGAGTTTTGGAAGATTATATTTTTCTAGAAATTTGTCCATTTCACCTAGGTGTTCAAATTTTTTGGCACACGGTTCTTCATAGTAATTTCTTACAATCCTTTGTATTTCTGTGGTGTCAGTTATAATCTCTCCTCTTTCATTTCTGATTGCATTTATTTGGGCCTTCTCTGTTTTTTTCTTGATGAGCCTGCTTAAAGGCTTGTCAAATTTGCTTATCTTTTCAAAGAACCAGCTTCTAGATTCATTGATTATTAGAATTGTGCTTTTAGTCTCTATGTCATTTAATTCTGCTGTGATCTTGGTTATTTCCTTCCTTCTACTTGCTCTGGGCTGTCTTTGTCGTTGTTCATCGAGTTCTTGTAGATGTAGGGTTAGGTTGTTTATTTGAAATGTTTCTCTCTTTTTTAGGTAGGCCTGTATCACTATGAACTTCCCTCTCAGGACTTGGTTCACTGTATCCTGTAAGTTTTGAGTTGTTGTGAGTTTATTTTTATTCATTTACAGAAACATTTTTATTTCTTCCCTAATTTCATCCTTAACCCTTTCATCGTTTAATAGCATGCTATTTAATATCCATGATTTTTAGTGTTTTGGGTTTTTTTCCTTGGGGTTGGTTTCTAGTTTCAGTCCCTTGTGACCTGAGAAAATGCTTGGTATGATTTCAATTTTCCTGAATTTTTTGAAGCTTGTTTTGTGTCCTATCATGTGGTCTATCTTTGAAAATGTTCCATGTACATTTGAAAAGAATGTGTATTCAGCTTCTTTGGGATGGAGGGCTCTGTATATATCAGTTAAGTCCATTTCCTTTAGGGCATTGTTCAATGCCACAATATCTTTGTTGATATGTTGATTGAAAGATCTGTCCATTCTTCACAGTAGGTGTTAAAATCCTCCACTATAAGTGTGTTGCTGTGAATATATTTCTTGAAGTCCTCCAATTTTTTTTTATGTATTTGGGTGCTCCTATGTTGGGTGCATATATATTTATAATGTTTATGTCTTCTTGGTGGATTCTTCCCTGAGTATTATGAAGTGACCTTCTGGATCTCTCTTTATGGCCATCTTTTTGAAGTCTATTTTGTCTGATATAAGTATTGCTACCCTGGCTTTCTTTTTTCTATCTGTTTGCTTGGAAATTTTGTTTGCAGCCCTTCACTTTCAGTGTGTGTAGGACTTTTATCCTGAGACTGGTTTCTTGTAGGCAGCATATGTGTGGGTCATGCTTTCTTATTCATTCACCTATTCTATGTCTTTTGATTGGGACATTTAATCCATTTACATTTAAGGTTATTCTAATAGGTACTTATTCATTGTCATTTTTGTGCCTATGCTCCTGTTTCTCTCTCTCTCTTCTTTATTTTCCTAAAAGCAGTCCCTTTAGCAACTCTTGCAGAGCTGATTCAGAAGAGGTGTATTCTTTCAGCCTTCTTTTGTCTGGGAGGCTCCTTATTTGTCCTTCTATCTTGATTGAGAGCCTTGCTGGGTAAAGTAGCCTTGGTTGCAGGCCTCTAGCTCTCATTACTTGGAATATTTCTTTCCATTCTCTTCTGGTTTGGAGCCTTACCATTGAGAAGTCAGCTGCTACCTTTATTGGGTCTCCCTTGTATGTTACTTCCTGTTTCTCCCTTTCTGCCTTTTAGATTCTCTTTGTCTCAAAATTTTGCCATTTTAATTATGATGTGTCTTTAGGTGGGCCTCATTGGGTTCCTCTTGATTGCAGCTCTCTGTGTTTCCTGGATTTGTGTGACTTTTTCTCATCAAATTAGGGAAGTTTCCAATCATTACTTTTTCAAATAGGTTTTCCATCGCTTGCTCTTCTCCTTCTCGTATCCCTATTATACAGATATTTTTATTTTTCACATTATCTTACATTTCTCTTAATCTCTCTTCATTTTTCTGAGCCTCTTTTTCTTTTCTCTTTCTGCATATATTTTTCTACTTTGTTCTCCAGCTCACTGATCTGATCTTCTGCTTCATCAATCCTGCTTTTGATTCCTTCTACTGTGTTCTTCAGTTTGGAAATTGTATTCTTCATTTCCTCTTGGCCCCTGTTGATAGTTTCTATTTCCTTTTTCATGTTGATATAGTTTGCAGTGGGTTCATTGTAATTTCCCTACAGTTTCTTGTAATTCACTGTGAGCTCATTGAACTTTCTGGTAACCATTGCTTTGAACTCAATATCTGATAGTTGAGTTGCTTCTATTTCATTTAGCATTCTTTCGGAGGCTTCCTTCTTTTCTTAAATTTGGGGATTGTTTATTTGTCCTCCCATTGTTTGTGAGGCTCTTCTTGTTAGCCTCAGCTTTTGAGTTTATCTATTTTGACTCCCTGGGTTTATGGTGTGAACTTCTGTGGTAGAATACCTGTGAGATTTAGTGGTGCAGTCTCCTTGATCTCTCAAGCTCACTGGTCTTGGGCTGTCATTTAAATTGGATCTGTGTTTGTCTTTGGGTTTTGATTGTTGTTGGGTCTTTCTTTGGTGGGTCCTTCCCACCAGTTGCTTAACTCTGTGTCAGTCTGTTCACCATCTCTTGTACTTTGTTGTGCTGGTGTGGGCAGGTTATGTTGAAGCTGGTTCTTGCATGTGTAGAAGATTTTGAGGATTCTCTCTTGCTCTTGTTCAGTTGTTTGTTCTGGGCAATTTTTCCACTATTTAGTTGTATTTCCTGATAGGTCCTTGATTGAGGTTAGTGTGGCCTCCACTCCCTCCTTCGCCTTCTTCTGTTGTTATCTGTCAGTGGTTTCTTTGTTGTTGGGTTTCCTCTTCCCACAGATATCCTGGTGTTTACAGCTTCTACCTACTCTTTTTTGTGATCAGTTGGAGGGGGAAGGCAAAATGGTTTAAGACAGCAAGGGAGTATTCTATGATAGTTACAGTAGCAGCCTGTAGAAAAGAGATAGGAGGTCCTTCTGCTATATATAGTATTAACTGTGATATTCCACCAAACTAGCCACTTTTTAGAAATGATGGAAAGAAGATAAGTCTCTAGTTGGGGAGGGAAGGATTGTGAGTTGTATCTAGAAGGTAGTGAGGTTGTGGGAGGTCAGATTCTGAGGTAAGG
Organism: Phyllostomus discolor; assembly: GCF_004126475.2. Classification (NCBI taxonomy): domain Eukaryota; kingdom Metazoa; phylum Chordata; class Mammalia; order Chiroptera; family Phyllostomidae; genus Phyllostomus; species Phyllostomus discolor. The sequence continues at coordinate 110,445,298 of NC_040903.2, read as the reverse complement.
TGAGAGTAAAGGATAGTAGATAGTTGTAGTGTGTGAGAGAATAATCACTACAGTAATAGATTTCGGGAAACTGTGAAGTGGGCTAAGATCTGGGAGGGATATTGTGTAGTATTTACAACTGTTTGGAACAGTTATTATTTAAAATAATATTGGAGCAACAATCATATGACAGAATCTATATGATCTGGATAACAAGAATAGGCAGTGTAGAACCTTGAGTAATATGTTAATGGAAAACAAGTGAAGTGAAGGACAGTAAAGTAACAGTACACTATGAAGGAGAAAATAAGGGAAACCTATCAAATGATACAATTTAACCATCCAAACAAAGAAGGTTTAACAGACAGAAGAAAAATACAAAAATACTATTAAACTAAAACATGTAAGAATGATGAAAATAATACAAATATGAAATAACTTGCAAGTTCTCTGTAATATCAAAGTGAAATTTTTCCCACTGTCTCAGCTGTTGAGATGCCCCCTCTTTGCGTCCAACTCTAGTCTTTTCAGTTACAGGTTTTTTTGTCTCATTTGGTATTTAAATAAAAAGCAGAAGAAGGAAGGAAGAAAAGATAAAATTGGAAAGGAAGAAGGAATAAAGCAAGAAAGAAGGAGAGAGAAGCAAAAGGAATTGAAAGATAAAAAATTATAAAAAATAAAAAATTAAAAGAAAAAAAGCCTCTTGCTGATTTGAAACTGACTATACCAGTTTTTCTGGTCTTACTGGCTACAGCAGGCTGAGGGGCTTTTTTCCCTTGCAGATCAGCACTGTCAGCCTGGCATGCACTCTCCCAGGGCTAGCCTGGCACCTGTCCCCGAGACCTTGAATGTCAGATCCAGGCCTTCCACAGAGTACAGTCCCCCTGGGTTGCAGGTGCACACGCTCAGCCAGGCCTCCTCTGGCCCCACAGGTTCACTTGTGCACCCTTCCCAGTGCTATAGGGGTGCTCAGGGCTTCCCATACCACCTTGAGAGTGCTGCTTGGTTGGGTGGGGAGGAAGCCAGAGTGATTGCTTCAGGAGAATTCCCCCAAACTGTCTCTTTTTTCACTTTTTCTTTTTGAGAAATTCCTCCTAACCCAAGCTTGCTGCTCCATACAATGGAATGGCCTCTTGCACAGCTCAATTCTCCAACCAGTCTGGGGATTATCAGCATCAAGGCCCGTCACAGCCCAACTCTCAACTCTCCCCAACTCTCAAATCCCCCCAGCTGGCATCCACAGACTCTGTGGGTGTTCATAGCCCCTGCGTGTTTGCCACTTAGTCTTTTTTCCCCTCTCTGTGACTTCAAGCAACTAGTTCTCTCCTGGTGCTGCTCAGACCTTGTTTGGCCAGAAAGGGAGTAGTTGGCCCAGCTCTCTCCCAAGGACCCTGTGGCAGACCCAGCAAGTGCCAGGCTTGGGGCTGCAGCTGCACTGTTCCCCATCCTGGTCCCTGGGACCTTATTGTCCTGAAACACTCTCTTTACCATCTGGTTTTTCAATGCCTGCTACAATTTTTGGTTTGCTATTTTCATATATGCTGGAGTACTGTTGACTGTTTGCTCTGTTCCTCCATAGTTCAGCTAGGATTTTCTCCCATGTGTAGGGAGAATTGGAATCTGCTCCCCCCTACCTCAATGCCATCTTCCTCCTCTCCCATCTGTTTCAGGATTCTTAGGGTTTAATCACAACAGTAGTATTGCTGGATCCAAAGGCAGTTCCATTTTTAATTTTCTGAGGAAATTCCATACTATTTTTCACAATGGTTGCACCAGTCTGCATTCCAACCTACAGTTCCTAGGGTTCTTTTTTCTACACAACCTGACCAACACATGTTTATTTCTTTATGATGTCCATTATCACCAGTATAAAGTGGTATCTCACTGTGGTTTTAATTAACATCTCTTTGATGGCTAGTGATGCTGAGCATCTTTTCATATGTCTCTGGGCCTTTTGTATGTTCTCCTTGGAGAAGTGTCTGTTCAAGTCCTCTGCCCATTTTTCAATTTGGTTGTTTGTCTTCCTGGAGTGGAGTTGTGTGTGTTCTTCTTATATTTTGGAGATCAAACTCTGGTCTGAGGTAATATATAAAATCTATTTTCCCATATGTTATATTCCCTATTCATTTTCCTGATGTTTTCTTCAGTTGTGAAGAAGCTTTTTAATTTTGATGACATCCCATTTGTTTATTATTTCCTTTATGTCCCTTTTTATAGGACACATATTGGTGAAAATATTGTTGCATGGAATATCCGAGGTTTTCTTGCCTATGATCTCCTCTAGAATTTATGGTGTCATAACTTATATTATATAAGTCTTTTATCCATCATTATTTTATTTTTCTGTATGGTATAAGTTGGTGGGCAAGTTACATTTTTTGGCATGTAGTTGTCCAGATATCCCAAACCCATTTGTTGAAAAGGCTATTTTTACTCCATTTTATGCTTCAGCCCCCTTTGACAAATATTAATTGATGACAGAGACTTCGGTTTATTTCTGGGCTCTCAATTCTGTTCCATTGAACTATGTGTCTGTTTTTATGTCAGTACCAGATGTTTTTGATTACGATGGCCTCGCAATATTGTTTGATGTCAGGTATTGTGATCCCTCCACTTGGTTCTTCTTTCTCAAAATTGCTGCAGGATTTCATTGAATCTATAAATTTTTGGTAGTAGGGACATTCTAATGATGTTAATTATGCCATTCCATGAACACGGTACATGCTTCCATTTGTTTGTCTTCCTTAATTTCTTCTTTCAGTGTTGTGTAGTTTTCTGAGTCTTTTACCTCCTTGGTTAGGTTTATTCCTAGGTACATTATTTGCTATAGTGAATGGGATTTTATCCTGATTTCTGTTTATCATTGTTGGTATACAAAAATCATTTCTGAATGTTGACTTTGTATCCTGCTGTTTTGCCACATTCACTTAATAGGTTGAGTAGTGTTTTTGTGGAGTCTACAGGATTTTCTATGTACACTATCATGTCATCTACAAACAATGACAGTTTTGCTGCCTCATTTCCAGTTTGGATGCTTTTCATTTCTTTTTCTTGTCTTATTGCTGTGGCTTGGACATCCAATACTATGTTGAATAGAAGTGGTGAAAGCGGACATCCTTGTCTTTTTCTTGATAGTACTGGGGAAGTATTTAGTTTTTTTCCCATCGACCATTATAGTGGCTATATATTTCACATATATGGCCTTTAATATATTCAGGTATGCTCCTTCTACTCCCACTTTGCTGAGTTTTTTTATCATAAATCTCTGCTGTACCTTATCAAATGCTTTTTCAACATCTTGAAATGATCATGTGATTTTTGTCTTTCCTTTTGTTTATGCAATGTATTATGTTTATTGATTTGTGAATATGGTACCATCTTTGCCTCCCTGGGGTGAATTCCACTTGACCAATTTTTATGATTTTTTCAATTTAGTGCTAGATATGGTTTGGCAATATTTTATTGAGGACTTGAGCATCTATGCTTATCAGCAATAGTGGCCTGTATTTTCTTTCTTTGTTAAGTCTTTTATCTGGTTTTTGGATTAGGATGATGCTGGCTTATAAAAAGTTTGAGAGCCTTCCCTGGTCTTGGATTTTTTATAATAATCTGTGAAAGGGAGAAGGTAGCTCCTCCTTAAAGGTTTTGTAAAGTTTCCCTGTGAAACCATCTGGTCCAGGACTTCTGTGTGTTGGAAATTTTTGTGGGGTTATTTTGTAACTGATTTTCTTTTTTTTACTTTTTTTAAATTTAATTGTTGTTCAAGTACAGTTTTCTGTCTTTTACTCATATCCCAGCCCACCGCCCCAGTGCTCCCCACCTCGCTCCCATTTCCACCCTACCGCCTAGTTTTTGTCCATGTGTCCTTTATACTTGTTCCTGTAAACCCTTCCCCTTTTCACCTAAAGTTCCCTCCCCCTCCACTCTAGTCATCGTCAGCCTGTTTTCTATTTCAGTGTCTTTGGTTATATTTTGCTTGTTTCTTTGTTTTGTTCTTTAGGTTCCTGTTAAAGGTGCGATCATATGGTATTTGTCTTTCACTACCTGGCTTATTTCACTAGCTATCAGAGAGATACAAATTAAAACCACAAAGAAATACCACTTTACACTAGTCAGAATGGACATGATAAACAAAGCAATAAGCAACAAGTGCTGGAGAGGTTGTAGAGAAAAAGACCCTAGTGCACTGTTGGTAGGATTACAGACTGGTACAACCACTATGGAAAACAGTATGGAATTTCCTCAGAAAACTAAAAATTGATATGCCTTTTGACCCAGCAATTCCACTGCTAGGATTATATCCTAAGAACCTTGAAACACCAATCCAAAAGAATCTATGCACCCCAATGTTCATAGAAGCACAATTTATAATAGCCAAGTGTTGGAAGCAACCTAGGTGCCCATCAGTAAATGAATGGATCAAAAAACTATTGTACATTTACACAATGGAATTCTATGCAACAGAAAGGAATTTTTTTTATTATGGCTAGATTTCATGAGCTGCTATTGTTCTGTTCAGGCTTCTTGCTTCTTCTTCCTTCAATTTTGGAAGATTATATTTTCCTAGAAATTTGTCCGTTTCACCCAGGGTTTCAAATTCCTTGACATATAGTTTGTTCATACTAATTTCTTAAAATCCTTTGTATTTCTTTTGTATTAGTTGTAATCCCTCCTCTTTCATTTCTAATTTTATTTATTTATTTATTTATTTATTTATTTGGATATTTTTTCTTTCTTTCTTGATGAGTCTGCTTAAAAGTTTGTTGATTTTGTGTATCTTTTCAAAGAATCAGCTCCAGGATTTATTCATACTTTGGATTGTTGTTTTAATCTCTATGTCATTTTATTCTTCTCTGATTTGGTTAGTTCCTTCCTTTTACCTGCTGTAGGGTTTGTCATTGTTCCTCTAGTTCTTGTAGATGTAGGGTTAGGTTGTTTATTTGAAATGTTTCTATCTTTTTTAGTTAGGCTTGCATCACTATGAATTTTCATGTCAGAAATGCTTTTGCTGTGTCCCACAAGTTTTGAACTGTTGTGTGTTAATTTTCATTTGTCTCCAGAATCACTTTGATTTTTTCTTTGATTTTATTCTTAACCCATTCATTGTTTAATAGCATGCTATTCAATGTTCATTAATTAGAGTGTTTTTTATTTTTTTCCTTGAGGTCAGTTTCTCCTTTCAGGCCCTTGTGGTCTGACAAAATACTTCATATGATTTTATTATTCAAAATGTTCCATGTGCTTTTGAAAAGAATGTGTATCTCGCTTCTTTCAGATGAAAGGTTATATATATAAGGTTATGTATATACACACATATATATACACACACATATATATATAATAAGTTTAGTCCATGTGATCTAGGGCATTGTTCAATGCCACAATATTTTTATTGATATTTTGTCTGGAAGATATTTTCCATTATTGACAATGGACTGTTAAAAATTTTCTAGTATAAGTGTGTTGCTGTCCATATCTTTCTTGAAGACCACCAAGGTTTTCCTTATATACTTGGTTCCTCCTATGTTGGTACATATATGTTTATAATTTTTATGTCTTCTTCTTGGATTTTTCCCTTCAGTATTATGAAGTATTCTTCTGTGTGTCTCTTTATGGTCTTTGTTTTGAAGTCTATTTTGATTTCATCTGATATAAATATTGCTATCCCAGTTTTTTTCTTTTGTTTTGTTTTGGTTTTTTTTTTTTTTTTTGCTGCTCATTTTCTTGGAACATTTCTTTCCAACCCTTCACTTTCAGGATGTGTAGGGTTTTTTTTTTCTGAGTGTGTCTCTTGTAGGCAACATATGTGTTGTTCATGATTTCTTATCCAGTCAGCTACCCTATGTCTTTTGATTGTAGCATTTAATCCATTTACATTTAAGGTTATTATTGATACATGCATATTAATTGCCATTTTTCTTCTGTGTACCTAAGTTGCTCTCTGTCTCAGTTACTTTCTTCCTTTTCATAAGGCAGTCCTTTTAGCATCTCTTGCAGTGCTGGTTTAGTCTTGTTTTGTCTGGGAAACTCCCTATTTCACCTTCCATTGTAATTGAGAGACTTGCTGGTTAGAGAATCTTGCTTGCATACATTTGCTTTTCATTACTTGGAATATTTCTTGCCATTCCGTTTTGGCTTGTAGTGTTTCCATTCAGAAGTCAGCTGAAAGCCTTATTGGGGCTTCCTTGTATATTACTTTCTGTTTCTCCCTTGCTGACTTAAGATTCTGTCTTTGTCTTTGAATTTTGCCATTTACATATGTGTCTTGGATTGGGCCTCTTTGGGTTCCTCTTGATCAGGACCCTCTGAATTCCCTGTATTTGTGTAACTTTTTCTCTCATCAAATTAGAAAAGTTTTCCATCATTACTTTTTCAAACAGGTTTCCAACCCCTGCTCTTCTTCTCTTGCTGGTATGCCTATGATAAAGATATTATATTTCATGTTGTCCTGCAGTTCTCTTAACCCCGTTAGCTCCTTTGGAGTCTTTTTTCATTTTCTTGTTTTTTGTTTTGTTTTGTTTTGTTTTGAGAGTTTTTTTCTACCTCATCATCCAGCTCACTGATTTGATCCTCTGTTTCATCTAGCCTGATTTTGACTCCTAGTGTGTTCTTTATTCAGAAATTGTATTCTTCATTTCTTCTTGGCTTTTGTTGATAGTTGCAGTTTCCTTTTTCATGTTGATATACTTTGCAATAAGTTCCTCATAGTTTTCCTATAGTTTTTGGTAATGCTCACTGAGCTCATTGAGCTTCCTTATAACCATTGTTTTGAACTCAATATCTTATAATTGACTTGCCTCTATTTTATTTAGCATCCTGAGGATTCCTCCTTCCCTTTAGATTGGGAGTTGTTTCTTTGTTTTTCCATTATTTGTGAGAATCTTCTTGTTTGCTTCTTTTTCTTAAATTGATCTGTTTTGACTCCATGAGTTGTGGTGTGAACTTTTGTGGTAGGAGACCAGTGAGATTCAGTGTTGCAGTCTCCTCAGTCTCCTGAACTTGATACTCTTGGGTTACTCTTTATGCTGTTTATGTTCACTCCGTGAATGTAACTGGGTTAGGATTGTTGTTGGATCTGTCATTAGTGGGTACTTCCCTCCAGCTTGTTGACTGAGGGACAGTCTTCCCACCACATCTTGCATGCTGTTATGCAAGTGCTGAAAGGACAAAACTAAAAAGCCCATAGAAAAGACCCATATCTGCAAAAATATCTCCCCAACCCCACAATCCCACCATCAATAGCAAATGAACCAGTATTAATAAGGGTTCAAAGAGATTAACACCATTATAAGAAAATAGAAATGAACTATAGTATAAAATCTAGCGACTTCATGTGCACAAACTTGAGGTACAAGGAATAAATGTTAAAAAACCTATGCAGGAAAGAAAATATTGCTAATCATGGAGAAGACTACAGTGAGTTTTGTCTCAGTAGCCTCTAGTGTTTGCCACTGTTTTTTCTTTCTGGATCCACCTCTGGTGAGGTCAGATGTTGACTTTGTCTGACCTCATACAGCCTGTTCTGAGACTGCCAGTGATCTACTCTTTGTGGCTGTCTCCTTCAGTTGTTAATCTAATCACTCTTCACTCAACAGTCAGACTTAAGCCCCATATCATAGGACCGAATCCCTCCTGGAATTGGTGCTATTGTTTCCCCTCAGGCTGTTGCTGCTAGGAGGGAAGAGTTCTGCCTCAGCATGATGGCTTCTGCCATAGGGGTGATGACTCAGAACTGGGATCCTTTTGGCTATTCTCTCAGTTCTCTCCCCAAAGATTCCATCCCCAGGCTCTCTTCACATGATTCTAGCCCTCTCTGCTGCCACCTTTGTCAGATCCCCCAATTAAATTGCTTTAAATTAAAATTTGTTCATTGGCCCTTTAAACAGCTCTTTGCATCTCCAGCCATCCATCTCTGGTAGAGAGCAACCCTAACACTTCATCACCTGTTATCTGTGTACTTTTTGTGTTCTGGTGCTCTAGGCTGTGGATCCCAGCTTAGGGTTTAGACCCCACACTTCTCAGGAGGATACAACCAGTTGCTTAATTATCACTCCACTGCCACCACCTGTAAGTGCTCAACCAGCCCTCTGGAGTCTCCACCACACTCCCTACCAGTCAGTGCTGAAACTGATCCTTCTGTCTGTTCAAGGTTATAAGGCTTCTCTCTGGCTATTGTCCAGCTGTTTGTTCCAGATGATTTCTCCAGAAATTATTTGTAATTCCAGACTGATCCTGGGGAGTGGTTGGTGTGGCTTCCATTCACTCTTCCATCATCTTGTTTCTCTCCAGGGTTTTATTTTTTTTACATAGAGTGTAAAGCATATTTGTCTTTTTTGTTTTGATAATGCATTGCACATGTCTACATGCTAGTACTTACGAACTCTGTTTTTTATTAAATTTTTGGTTGACATTGGTTAATAAGATCATATAGGTTTCAGGTGCACATTTCCATGGTACATAGTCTGTATATTACATTGTGTGCCCACCACTCAAACTCAGATTATCTTCTGTCACCATATATTTGGCCCCTTTTACATTTTACTATCTCTACTTCCCTCTGGTAATCACTCTACTGTTGTCTGTGTCTATGAGTTTCAGTTTCATATCTAATATGAGTTAAATCATATGGTTCCTAGTTTTTTCTGACTGATTTATTTTGCTTAGCATAATATCCTTAGTTCCATTTCTGTCATTACAAATGGCAGTATTATTTCATCTTTTCTTATGGCTGAGTAGTATTCCATAGTGTGTATGTGTGTGTGTGTGTGTGTGTGTGTGTGTATAATCTCACATCTTCTTTATCTTATCATCTGTTGAAGGGGCCTTTGATTGTCTCCATGTCTTGCCCACCTTAAATAATGCTGCCATGAACATAGGAGGAAAATAATTTTGTAAATGAATATTTTTTAGTTTTTTGGGTAGATACCCAGAAAAGGATTTTTGGGTCATATGATAACTCTAGAATAGCAATATAAAACACTATCTTTAACACGAGTAGGGAAACACTGCATGTTGCCTTTGGAAAATTAGTTTTCTGAGTTTATTTTAAGAGAATTTGCAAATTATTATTTATCCTTGTAAAGGAAAGTGTTTCCTGCCCAGGAGTTACTCACAGACCAAAAATCTCAGTGAAGACAGAGAAAGTGCATCTTCACCCCATACTGATGGGAACACTAGGGGGGACTAACCAGTGTGGTGCAAAGTGCACTTGAATTATTTTGCTTGACTCCAAATGCACCAGTGTCTACTGTACTGAAGTCCCATGTGTTGGCCAAACCTCATCCATCATGTATTGAGAAATGTGTAACTGTGAATTAGTGGGTCCTTTAAAATGTTGTGATTGAAATGAGGTACATGTAAAAATTCATGGACCTATGCACTTAAGATTTGTTTACCATATGCAAATTGTACTTGTTAAAAAGTCTCTGCTGTAGCTAGGGGATGGGATGTTTGTAATAATGTGCCAATATACACTGTGAATTCTTGAAGGAAGAACTCTAGGGAGAGTGGAAAGAGGGTGAAACTCAAAGCAGTAAAGCAAGGCCCCTAATCATGGAGATGCAATGAAGGGACACCAATGGAATATTTACCTTTTCAATATTCTTTTTCATTAGGCTCTATGGAATACTATACTTGGCATCCTGTTTAAGAATCTTTTATTTTATAATATTCTCTGGTTACCCCCAAAGTTTTGGTTTATAAAAAGTTATCAAATGGTCTTGTGGTGAATTAAATCAGCAGTAAGGACAAGTTGGACTTTCCTACATCATTACTGTGCTGAGACAGAAAGTTAATGAACAGCCTCAGAAGGACAGATGAGGCATCCGAGGACTGAGTAAAAACTGAAACAAGTGGGGATTAGTAAACACTGAAGAGGTGACAGCACTGTATATACAAGAGAAAATGTCCACTTCCCTAAAATCAGCATGAAGCAGCTCCATGGGATGCTAAGTCAGGAGCTGACATAAAGGTCTACTGTGGTAATTCAAAGATACAAAACAAAACTTACAAGTATAGAGGCAAAAAGAGAACATTTTTTATTATATTTTATTTTTTATGCTATTAAAATTGTCCCAATTTTTCCCACTTGGCCTCTCTCCACCCTGCCTCCCACTCCCTCAGGCAATTCCCACATTGTTGTCCATGTCCATGGAGAACACCATTTACTTTTAAATATCCTATAGAACTTGCCACAGACTTCTCTGCCACTTTAAATACCACAAGATAATCAACCAAGAAATTTATGCTCATTCAAATTATTATTTAAATGTAAGAGAAATAGAAATGCAGTCACACACACAACACACAAGCACATTGAAAGAAGAAATTACTGAAAGATATCATTAAAAGGGATGGATAAAATTTGGTAACTCATTGGGTAGAGAGGGGTGAAGGAGAAAAATGTGGGACAACTGTATAGCATAAAAATTAAAATAAAATAAACATTAAGTAACAAGATTGGGAAATTATAGTAAAAATTATAGGCAAACATAATTACCCTGAGAATAGAAAAGGTGCAGTAAAAATTATAGCTAATGAGACAGAAAATCAGTTCCAAATAATTACTTATAGAGTCAAATAACAAAAAAGCAAGTGTCAAAATAATATCATATAAGTATGAGGGGAACTTAAAAAATTATCTTCTGGAGGGCAGGTCCTTTGTAATACACTTTTCCGTTGCTAGGTGAGTGTTCATCTAGGTACCCATCTATATCATTGTACTGGGTGGCATTGTTGTGAAAGGCTGTGTTTTGTTTCAGTAATTTTTTTGAAGAGTTTTTCAGTGTATTTGCCCATTTCATGATAGGTGATTTATGAGTGCACATGCCTACACTGGGCTGAGTGTTCGGCAGTTTTTCACCAAAAAAACAGCATGACATGCCCCACCCACACTATTTACCTGATATTGCCCCAAGTAACATTTTTTTGTTTTCCTGGATGAAAAAAGTCAAAGGGAAGCTTTTTGCAGATGTGGAAGAGATGAAACAAAAAGCAGCAGAAGCATTAACAGGCATCAAAACTGATGAGTTCAAAAACTGTGTTGAGCAGTGGAGATAACGTCTTGATAGGTGTATTGCATCAAATGGATAGTACTTTAAAGGTAATTAAGTTTAAACATATAAGACTAAATATATATTTTCTTATAAATAAATTTATAAATTATAAATTCCAGAGGGTTTTGGTTCCCCCCTTGTATGTCTTTTTGAATTAGTGTTTTGGAGTTCTTTGAACAAATGACCAGAACTAGAATTGCTGGGTCATAAGGCAATTTTATTTTTAACTTTTTGAGGACTATCCATGCTGTTTTTCACAGTGACTGCACCCATCTGCATTCCTATCAGCAATGTATGGGGATTTTCTTTTCTCCACATCCTTGCCAGCACTCGTTGTTTGTTTTGTTTTTTGGGGGTTTTTTTTTGCATGTATTCATGATAGCCATTCTGACAGGTGTAAGGTGATATCTCAATGTAGTTTTACTTTACATTTCTCTGATGATTAGTGATCTTGAGCATCTTTTTATATGTCTATTGGTGGTCTGTATGTCTTCTTTGGAGAAATATTTATTCAAATCCTCTGCCGATTTTTAAATCAGATATTTGCCTTTTTGGTGTTAAATTGTATAAGTTGCCAAGATATTTTTAAAGCAGCTTAATCTATTTTTTACAAAAGATCAAACATGACTGAGTCAGTCACTAAGTGAGGCCTCTAGGAAATAAATCATATAATACCTGCCTTCTGGTATTATCTGAAATCCATCAGATTTTATCAGCTTCACCAATTATCACCAGCCATGTTAATCTACTCTGTATCACATCTTGTTAGCTACTGTAATAAAAGGAGAACCCACAAATTATTGATGATAGGAAAGTGGAATACAGATCAGCTCCTGAATTCTAATTTACCCTCAGAGATCATCCTCCCATGTCTCTCTAGACCCCACCTTTTCTGCATCATTGAATTATACTTTCATCTCAATAGTCAATTTCAAATGCTTCCTCTTTAATAAAACATTGATCAACTGTACTAGTTCACAACAATGTCTCCCCCCACTTAGAATTCTGGTAGCTTTTAATCCATCCTTCTCAGTAAGGATTAAGTACCAGAACTCATACTGTCATTTACATTTTCACATGCTGTTTTCTCATACACACTTTGTCAACACTTTGAGGATGGGGCTTCTTCCTTTGTGCTAACCACAAGTGCTGCACAGACTGGTTACTCAACAGATGTGACAATTCCACATCTGTCACAACCTGCTCTGGTCTGTTCTTCAAGTCCCTGTGCATGTGCATGTTAGATCTTCTACCAAATCATAACTTTCTGAGGACAGCACCATTGTTCCAGACTCCTAGTTATATTCACAATACTTAAGGCCTACTTGATGCTATTCATAAAATTGTATTTTTGACTAATTGATTTTTACAGTCACCTTCATCCTTCTATCAATTTTCATTGTCCTAAGGATATCCTGGTTCATAATAGAACTGGATTCGAACATACTCCACCCCTCTAATCTCTTACTTTGGAACTCTGAGCAGTCTGGGACATGTAAATCAAACACATTTGTCACATAGTCTGACATGGGGCCTAAAGAAGTATAAAGTTGCAGGCTTCTGTATTAGACACTAGCATCCCAGCATCTAATTACAAGTAGCTAAAGTCTGTGCCTTTTATACCTCAATTGCCATTTTAAGCCAATGAGAAAACATAAATATACCAGTTCTAACCTGTATTTAGGGTAAAAAAAAAGAAGATGCATATTTGAAATGAATAACTTTAGACTTCAACTATGGATGGTGAAATCAATTCCTACTTATGTATATCATACATTATTTTCCCCTCAGCCAGAAAACTAATTAATGAGCAAAACACAGGTAGACTATACCATCTCTAACTGATACTTATTTATAATTGTCTGGATACTATAAAGGTTATGTTCAGAAGAAACAAATTGCAATTCTTTCCATATCTGGTCTTCCTGTTCTGGTTAACAATTAGTATATGAATATACAGAACTCTCCAGAAGAACAAGTGGTGTACTGGAAGCTTAGAAGCCCAGCTACTGCTTAATAATGCAAGAGCAATAAGCTATCAGATTGTTTCTATTGTGCTTTCCCCACAAAAAAATATTTTTGAGGCAAAAGATTTCTTAGAGAGGTTTCCTTCATTTGTAGTGGAGAGGAGACCAGACTGGGCGAAAATGCAAATCCAGACCCAGGGAGTGAATTTGAAGACACACTTCAAATCTCACAAAACAGAGGCCCTATTTTCAAGGCTTTAACTTATTTCTCCTTTACTAATTAGCCAGCCTCCAAAAAGAAGTCATGTTCTCCCTCATGAATACATTCTTTAATTTGAATAATACTTTTTCACCTACCCAGATTTCTAAATGTTTGTAGGAGACTTAAAATGACTAAATGATTCCTCTGAGCCTTCCAGGCCTCTTTGCTTGGGAGTGATCTCATCTCTGCAGCTTTCCAGTCTTCACTGCTGCAACTTAGCTTACCCACACTGACTTTGAACTCCTTGCTGGCTCTTTCCCTCAGTCTTGTTCTTTTCCTGAACCCTTCACCATTAGCTAGCTTTGCATTTCACATCTTGGCTTCTTCACTGGACTGAAGACTTCCAGACGGCAACTATTACATGAGTGGGTCTTTTAGTCAACAGCTGTTTCTTCAGACCAGTTTCTAAGAAATTAACTCTTCTTTTTCAATGGCATGCTATAGCTCTCCTTGGTAATAGCAAAAAAGATTCCATACAAGTGACAGGAGTATGAAAGTGCATGTGGTGTTTTCTAGGGATGCAGAGGAACTATGATCTCAGTCACTTAAAGGGAACTTAATTTCTATGGGTAATAATTGTGAAATTCAGATCCAGAAAAGTCCCTGCCTAATTTGTGTTCTAGCCAACATTCTCAAGGCATCCAGTTAATACAAAACAGAAATGGCCCTCAGTCTCTTTGTTACAAAAAGCATAATACAGCCAATACTTACTGCACATACACATGTGCTTGGCACTATTTTAAGTGTCTCCCTGGTAGCATCTTAACTCATTCTCAGTGACCTTATGAGTGATACTCCCAGAGCCAGGAAGCATTGTCCAAAGCCACATAGCTGTCACTCGAAGACCAGAATGCAGGCCCAGGAGGTCAGCCCTGCTCAGCTGTGCCCTGCCGGTTGCTGCTCACCTGTGCATAGCACTGCCTTTCTTCCACTTCTACCAGACCCAAAGGGCCCACTCTTCATCTTTACGTATCTCCTCAGATAAGAAGCTACCACAGGATTTCTGGAAACTGACCAGAATTCTCTAAGTGAGAGTGGAGGTTCTCAAACATTACCCACTTTATACCCTAACAATTTCCAGGGGTACTGCTGCCCATCTTCAGGGGTCTTTCACAGTGTCTTCTGGTGGAATACCACCCTCTGGATTTGTGCAAGGCAGCAGTCCAATTTCCTGGTCAACTTCTTTCCTCCTTCTTGAGAATCAGTACATGGTATTCATTTGAGCACTGTGAATACACAAAAATGCTGAAGATTCCTGTGTTCCCTGGGCATTATAACAGGATTCTTATTGTTTTATCACTTCTCAGCCTTTTGACTACGATCAAGTGTAGGATTCTTTGTATTGTAAGTAACAGAAATCAAATCCAACTAATCTCAGCACAGAAAATTTTTCTCGTGTGTGTACCTAGGAAGGCAGCTAGAGGTGCACCTGACTTTAGGTAGAGTGGAGTCCAGACACTCAGACAATGTCATCAAGACATGGTCTTTCAGTTTGCTCCAGTTTCTTCTGTTTTACTTTTATTCTCTTTGGACAGTCAACTGTAATTTTAGACTTAAAACTGGTACTTATAGAGTCTAGAGAGTACTACTCTATTATAGTCCTAGCAATGTGCTTGCATAAGACTCTAATTGACCAGTCTAGTTCTGTACCTATTCCTGAACTCATTATGTGGCCTGAGGAATCAGGAATTCCCAGTGACCAAGCCAATGTGTTCTGACCAACTTTGAGATCACCCCCACCTGAGCACACATGAAATACGTTCTTCAGAAGAAAGAGAAAAATATAGTGAACAGATAAAAATAACAAATTTTATTAGATGTGCCAACATACATATCAAAATGCATTTAAACAAACACTCCCAATTACTTTCTTTACATGCATTTGTTTGCAGAATTTCATAGGCCAGGTAAGTTAAAATGCATTCAAGCAGGTTTATGACCAGGTACAACTCAAACACCTTCTCTGAACCTCAATTTCAAATGAGTAAACTTTTCTAAATGACTACTAATTATCTTTCTTCTCCTGAAAAATTATATAACTTAAGTAGTTTTTCTATTAAATTATACCAACTCAAGGAATTATATTGTACTCACTATCAAAACTACATTCTGTCCCACTTACGAGATCACAGAATTATGTAACTTCTTTAATATGTTCAACAATTTGAATGACAACTACAAAACAGTGTAGTTGCTCTTGATTGTAGGAAAAAGTATCTGTAGAGAACCATACATGGCAGCTGCATTTGCAATCTAACTTTAAAATTTTGAAGTATATTCAGAAAAATTACTTATATTTAGGGGCACAATATGTTTTTGTTCTTTATATTCAGTCATTAAGTGAAACCATCTTTATGGTGTATTATTTTCCAGGAATAAAAATAATGATATGCACCACCCTGTCATTTACACTGTGATTTTGTCCACTCAAGTTGCTATAACAAAGTTATTTCTCACAGTCCTTAGAGCTAGCAAGACCAAAATCAAACATGACCATGGTCAAGTTGTGGTAGGATTCTCTTCCAGAATCAAAGCAGATGCCTTCTCACTGTCTTCACATGGTACACAGGGCTTGGGACCTCTGGGAGATTCTTTCATAAAGGTACTAAACCCATTCCTGAGGGCTCCACTCTCTTGACATAAGTACCAACCAAGTGCCCAACCTCCTAACACCATCACCTTCAGGGACTAGGATTTCAACATGAATTTTGGGGAGATAAAGTATTCAGACCATAGCAGACTACATTTCCAATTGTAGCTCCATAATTTTTAAAAAGGTGAACCAATTCATGTCATGACAGAAAGGACATTATGTGTACAAGTAAAACCAATTGCAAGGATGCACCATGTAGATCTAAAACAGTCATCTTTGATTTTAATGTCAATCATTGAAATATTGCTTTTAAGCACTTACGCGGGTTGATTTTTTTTCTGTAAATAGTCATTCTAGAGAGGCAACATAGCAGATGAATGAATGGAAGCTACTCTAATCTCCTCCCAAAACCAATTTGGAATTACAACTAACTTGTGAAGAAATCAGACAGAACAAACTACTAAACAATAGTGACAGAGAAGCCTTATAACCTCAGACAGACAGAATCATCTTCAGTACTAATTGACTGGTAGAGTGTAGTGGAGAGTTGAGAAGGTGGGCTAGGTGCTCACAGATGACAGTGCAAGAGGGATAATAAATCAACTGGTTGGATCCTCCTGAGAAGTGTGGGAGCTAAACCCTAAGCTGGGATCCCCAACCTAGAGCACTAGAGCCTAAAAAGTATACAGATAACCAGTGGCAAAAAGTGGCAGGGTTGCTCTCTACCAGAGATGATGGCATGAGATGCCAGGAGCCATTTAAAGGGCTACTGCACAAATTTTCATTTCCAGACAGGGTTCCAACAAGGCAGGGAAGAGTGGGCTAGAGATGCTTAAGGAGAAACTAGGGATGGAGGCATTAGGGAGAGAACTAAGGGAGTACTCACTGGGATCCTGCTGTTGGGTCATCACCCCTATGGAAGCAGCCATCCTGCTCAGACAGACCACTCCCTTATGAACAGCATCATCCCTCTGAAAAAAAAAAAATAGCCCCAACAAACAAAGGGAGTTATCCCCATCATACAGGGCTTAAGCCTGACCGCATACTGCAAAATGACTAAATTAACATCAGAAGGAGGCAGCCACAGACAGTATCCCTTTCAGTCTCTAAGTAGGCTGACTAAGATTATACTGGGTCAACAACTGACATCACCAGAGGTGGATCCAGAAAGGAAAAACAGTGATAATTACCAGAGGCTACCAAGACAAAATCCACTGTAGTCTTCTCCATGAATAGTAATATTTTCTTTCCTACAGAGCTTTTTAACATTCATTTCTTGTGCATCCAGTTTGGACATATTAAGTCAATAGATTTAATACTATAGTATATTTCTCTCCTTTCTTAAAATAGTCTTAATCTTTTTATGCACTTATTAGTACTGGATCATTTGCTACTGATGGTGGGATAGCAGGGGCAGATATTTTGCAGATGTGTATTTTTTCTATGGTCTTTGTAGTTTTGTCCTTTCAGCACCAGTACGACAGCATACAAGATGTGACAGACAGAGTGCCTCTCAGTCAATCAGCTAGAAGGAAGGACTCACCAACAAATCACCCAACAACCATAAAAACCCAGTAATATTCACATAGTGAATATAAACAGCATAAAGGGCAACCCAGGAGCATCAAGTTCAGGAGACTGAGGAGACTGCAACACTGAATCTCACTGGTCTCCTATTACAGAAGTTCACACCACAACTCATGGAGTCAAAACAGATCAATTTAAGTAAAAGAGGCAAGCAAGAAGAGTCTCACAAACAATGGGAATATAATGAAAAGGCAACAAATGAAAGGAAAGAAGGAATCCTCAAAAAGAATGTTAAATGAAATACAGGCAAATCAAGTATAAGATACTGAGTTCAAAACAATGGTTATAAGGAACCTCAATGAGTTCAGTGAGTATTACCAAAAACTAGAGGGAACCTAAAACAAACTGATTGCAAATCACACCAGCATGAAAAATGACATAGAAACTATCAACAGGAGCGAAGAGGAAAGGAAGAATACATTTCTAAATTTAAGAACGCAGTAGAAGGATTCAAAAGGGGGTTAAACAAAGCAGAGGATCAAATCTGTGAGCTAGACGACAAAATAGAAAAGAACTCCCTGAAAGAGCAAGAAAAGGAAAAAAGACTCAAAAGGAACAAAGAGGGGTTAAGGGAAATTCAGCACAACATGAAATCATATACATATCATAGGGATGCCAGAAAGAGCAGAAGAGAAACAAGGGATAGAAATCCTATTAGAAAAAGTAATGATAGAAAATTCCCTAATTTGATGAGAGAAAAAGTCACACAAATACAGGAAGAAGAAAATGTCCCAATCAAAAGGAACACAAAGACACCCACTCCAAGACATATCATAATTAAAATGACAAAAATCCAAGACAAAGAGAGAATCTTAAAGGTAGCAAGGGAGAAACAGGAGGTAACATATAAGGGAGCCCTGATAAGGCTAGCAGCCAACATCTGAATGGAAACACTACAACCCAAAATGGAATGGCAAGAAATATTCCAAGTAGTGGAAAGCAAAGTCCTGCTACTAAGAATACCCTAACAAGCAAGGCTATCAATTAAAATGGAAGATGACATAAGGATTTTCCCAGGCAAAAAAGGCTGAAAGAATACACCTCCACCAAACCAGCACTGCAAGAAATACTAAAGGGACTGCTTTAATAAGAGGAAGAAAAAGAGCAAGAGAAGGAGGAACACAGGTACTAAGGGGGGAAATGAATAATTACCTATCAATAATAACCTTAAATGTAAATGGAGTAAATGTTCCAATCAAAAGACATATGGTAGCTGAATGGATAAGAAAAGATGACCCGCAAATATGCTGCCTACAAGAGACCTACCTCAGATCAAAAAACCTACATATCCTGAAAGAGGAGGATTAGAAAAAAAAAAATTCCAAACAAATAGGGGAAAAAACTGGGTAGCAATACTTATCTCAGACAAAAATAGACTTCAAAACAAAGGCCATAAAAACAGACACAGAAGGACACTTCATATACTCAAGGGAAGAATTTATCAAAAATTGATAAACATTATAAACATACATGCACCTAATATAGGAGCAACCAAGTATGTAAAGAAAATCTTGGAGGACTTCAAAAAAGAGATAGCACAAACACCCATATACTAGGTCTGTCAACAATGGACAGATCTTCCAAAGAAAATATCAGCAAGCATATTGCAGAACTGAACAATGCCCTAGATAAGTTGTACTAAACTGATAGACACATAGAAACTTTCATCCCAAAGAAGCAAAATACACGTTCTTTTCAAATGCACATGGAACATTTTCAAAGATAGACCACATGACAGGACACAAAACAAGTATCAACAAATTTAAGAAAATTGAAGTCATATCCAGAATTATATTTTGGACCACAAGGTCCTGCAACTAGAAACAAACTTCAAGGAAAAAAAAACTGAAAAGCACTCAAATTCATGGAGATTGAAGAGCATGTTATTAAACAATGAATGGGTTAAGAATTAGATCAAGGAAGAAATCAAAAAAAGTTTCTGGAAACAAATTAAAATGAACTCAAAACAGCCTAAAGCTTTTGGGATACAATAAAGGCAGTCCTGAGAGGAAAGTTCATAGCAATACAGGCTTACCTAAAAAAAAAAATAGAAACGTTTCAAATAAATAACCTAACTCTACATCTACAAGAAATAAAGTAACTACGAAGGCCAGAGCAAGTAGAAGGAAGAGCAAAATTAAACAACATAAAGACTAAAGGAATGATTCAAAGGATTGATGAATCCAGGAGCTGTTTCTCTGAGAAGATAAACAAAATCAACAAGCCTTTAAGGAGACTCATCAAGATAAAAAGAGAAAACCCAAATAAACACAGTCAGAAATTAAAAAAAGGAGAGATTACAACTGATACCACAGAAATACAAAGGATTGTAAGGAAATACTATGAATGAGTATATGGCAAAGGTGGCGGGGTGGGGGGGGAAACACTGGGTGAAATGGAAAAGTTTCTAGAAAAATATAATCTTCTAAAAGTGAATGAAGAAGAAGCAGAAGGTCTGAAGAAATAGATAATAGCTGGAAAAATCAAAGCAGGAATCAAAAAACTCCTGGCACATAAAAGCCCTGGATTGGAAACAGGGGAATCTCAAAAACATTTTAGGAAGAGCTAACCCCTAACCTTTACAGACTGTTCCAAAAAATCCAAGAAGAAAGAAGACTCCCAAACACTTTTTATGAAGCCAGCATCATACTAATCCCAAATCCAGAAAAGTCAAGACAGAGAAAGAAAACTAAAGATCAGTGTCACTGATGAACAAGCCATATCATGAAAGAACATTTGATTGTAAGGGGAATTAAAATACATTATGTGGTAGGAAAGACAGTTAAAAAAACACAAACAGCTAAACAGCATAAACAGGTAGGAAAAACAGCTAAAAAAATAAAATCTGATTTTAACAATATGTATATATAAATGTGTGCACATATAAACACACATATATAAGTACATATGTATATATAATGTACCTGAGTGAAACAGGAGAAAAAAGATCTATTACAAGATAAACACAAACACACATTTCTTACAAGCCCTTTATGGCTTATAGAGATGGAGGATCCTTTGCCTCCCCAGAGAAGAGACACACGTGAAGATGTGGAGAGGAGAGGCTACAGCTGGGGATGAGGCAGACTCTTTGTGGCAGGACTGATACAGGCAAGGAGTTGAGGCAGTTGGCAATAGATGGGAATTAGAGACATGGTAAAGAACTCAGATATCTACTAAAGATTTTTTCAAATTAAATTTAGGTGTACAGTATGTACTATGTCTTTTTCCTTTGCCTCCCCCTGAAGACTTTGGCAAAATCTATGTTGTTCTCTTCTACTTGATGAATGTAGATTTACTGTGAGAGGGTTGTCCAAGTGCTGACTCTTCAGCAACAAGTGAGTGTGCATGAGGGGTGCAGCTGTATCCAGTATAATTTTATGGAGGAAAATGCACCAGAACATTGCAGATGGCAACAAGGTAGGTGAGAGCGGGAAGCCCAAGTCTCCCTGTGCCCAGATGGAATACCTAGCTGATCTTCTGAGGAACAGAGTGAACAGCCAATGGAATCCCAGCTTATATAAAGTTTGGAGCCCAAAAATTGTAGAGGACATTGAAAAACAGATGATAAAGAGATGGTGCTGGGACAGTAAGGTCCCTGGGATCTGTGCAGGGACCTAGGCCACTATGGCCCCAAGCCCAGTACCTGCCACAGGATACTTGGAGGAGAGTTAGATCACTAGCTCCTTTCTCTACCATAGCAGGGAGAGCAGCCTGGTACCAGGAGGGATATGGATGCTGGAAGTTGGGGAGAATAGAGACAAAGCGGGAGACACACAGAGGTCATACACATCCCCTGCAACTGTGGACTCTGGCTAGGTCATTACCAGAGAAATTGGGGTGCTGGGTGACACCTAGAGAAGGGAGAAGAGTTGAACCATGTCAGACACTGAACCAAATACTTTCCAGACTGATTAAAAAGTTGGGCTATATGAAAGACTGTGTGCTTAAGAATGGTGGGCACTGCTTTGTAAGCAACTCATGCACAGTGGCTGGCTCACCTCAAGGATGATTTGAGCTGCATGCCAGGGCTGGACCTGTGGTGCACACCCAGAGACTGAGTGGCTAATAGGGGCCATGTGCCTGGGCCTGACCCATGCTGCACACCAAGAGACTGGGTGGCCAGTGCGAGCCAGACAGCTCGTGGAGGACCCTGGCTGGAGGCAATGCAACTGTAAATACTGTGGCCTAGACATGGTCCCCATCTTCTCAAAACCATAGGAAGGGCAAAAAGCAAAACCAAGCCTCCCTCTTCCTGTGGCATCAAGGAAGACCAGCACACTCGCTCAACAGGTTTAAAGTCAGCAGGAGTCTATTTCTTTTTCTTTCCACTCTATTTTTCCCTTTTTTCCTTACCCCAACTAAAACAATAAGACGTGGAGTTATGAAAAATCCAGAGACAGAGCCAAATGGGGAGCACAAGGCTAACCTCAAAAATTGAGAAACTAAGACAAATGTCACTTTGCTATTCCTTAGAACTGGCATTTTATTGTTTATGTGTATTATTATTGTTTTTTATTATTTTTATTACTTTTACTTTATTAGTTTTTTTATTTCTCTTCCTTATGTTTAGTTTTCTTCATTTATTTCTCTGTTTAATTAAATTGTTTGGTTTTCTTTATATTCTCTGTATTATATTTTATTTTTTAATTCAATTTTATTTTAATTGTTGTTCAAGTACAGTTTTTTGCCTTTTACCCCATCTCAGCGCAAACCCCCAGCCCTCCCCACCTCCCTCTCATTTCCACCCCCATTGTTATTGTCCATGTGTCCTTTATACTTGTTGCTGCAAACCCTTCCCCTTTTCCACTGAAATTCCCTCCCACTCCCCTCTGGTCACTGTCAGCCTGTTCTCTATTTCAGTGTCTTTGGTTATATTTTGCTTGTTTGTTTGTTTTGTTGATTAGGTTCCTGTTAAAGGTGAGAACATATGGTATTTGTCTCTCACCGACTGGCTTATTTCCCTTAGCATAATGCTTTCCAGTTCCATCCATTCTGTCACCAAGGGTAGGAGCTCCTTCTTCCTTTCTGCTGCATAGAATTCCATTGTGTAAATGTACCATAGTTAAGTGCTGGAAGCAACCCAGGTGCTTGTCTTTATTGTATTTTAATTTTTCTTCTTTCACTTCACTCGTGTTCCAATAACACACTACTCTTGATCATGTACTTTCTATTCTTTTCGTCCAAATCATATATTTCTTGTCATATTATCACTGTTCCAGTATTACTGTAAACAATTGATGTTCCATACAATTGTACATACTACACAGCAACCCTCCCTGATCTTAGCCCGCTTCGCTTCAATCCTGACCATTATTATTGTTGTGCTTAACTCTATTCTCTCACACACTATGCCTACTTTCTATCCTTTACTCTCACTATATCTCATCATCTAAGATTACATAAGTGCTCTGTTTTCTGGATTCAGCTCAAAATCATCCTCCCCTCTAACAGTGGTCTTATATCTCTTTCACATTTCATAAAAATTGGCTAGTTGGGGAAAATATCACAGTTAACTCTATACTTATCCAAAGAATCTCCTATCTCTTCTCTACTTGCTGGTACTTTAAATCCCATAAAATACTCTCCCGCTGTCTTAATCCATTTTTTCCTTCCCCCTACCATTAATCACATACAAGAATAGGCAGGAGCTGCAAACATCAGCATACCCACTGGAGGAGAAAAACCACCAACAAAGAAACCACCCAGAGGAACAACAAAACCCAAGAACAACAAAAGACCCCACCCAAATAGAAGAAAGGGCTAACCTAGAGCATCCAGACAAGGGGATCAAAGAGACCACACCACTGAACACCATAGAATTCCTACCATAAAAGTTCATCCTACAAAGACAGCTACCAAAGCAAAAAAATCAGGAAGTGCAGAAATAAACAAAAAAATCACTTACAATGGGGAGAAAAAGAAATAGCATGCAGTCAAAAGCATGGGAGACTCCCCACTAAAAGAGCTAAATGAAATGAAAGTAAGCAAACTATCAGATATATAATTCAAAATGATAGTTATAAAGATGCTCAAGGAACTCACAGACAACTACAAGCAACTAAGTGAGAACTACAAAAGTATGAAAAAGGAAATAGAAACTATAAACAAAAAAAAACAGGAGGAAATGAACAAAAAATCTCAGAAATAAAAAACATACTAGAAGGAATTACAAGCAGGCTGGATGAAGCAGATGATCAAATCACTGAGTTAGAGGACAAGGTAGAAAAAAGCACCCAGAAAGCAAGAAAAGGAAAAGAGGCTCAGAAAGAATAAAAAGGTGATAAGGGAACTGCAAGACAACATAAAACATAATATTATCCATATAATAGGGATACAAAAAGGAGTAAAAGAAGAGCAGGGATACAAAACCTGTTTGAAAAACTAATGATGGAAAACTTCCCTAATTTGATGAGAGAAAAAGTCATAAAATCTAGGGAAAAAAGATAGTCCCAATCAAGAGACACCCAAAAAGCTCACCTGCAAGACACATTAATTAAAAAGGCAAAATTCCAAAACAAAGAGAAAATCTTAAAGGCAGCAAGGGAGAAAAAGGAAGTCACATACAAAGGAGCCCTAGTAGGAATAGCAGCTGATTTCTCACTAGAAACTCTTCAAGTCAGAAGAGAATGACAAGAAATATTCCAAGTAATGAAAACCAAAGGCCTGCAACCAGACTAGTTTATCTAGCAATGCTCTCAATTAAAATGGAATCCTAAATAAGCAGCTTGCCAGACAAAACACTTATAAAAAATACACCTACTCCAAACCAGCTATACAAGAGATGCTAATGTGTCTGCTTTAAGAAAAGGGGGAAAAAAAGAGTGAGAGAGAGAGAAACACAGGTACAAAAAATGGCAATGAATAAGTACCTATCAATAATGACCTTAAATGTAAATGGATTTAATGCTCCAACCAAAGATATAGAGTAGGCTGAATAGATAAGAAAGCATGACCCACACATAAACTACGTACAAGAGACACACCTCAGAGCAAAAGACCTATGCAGACTGAAGGTAAGGGGCAGGAAACAAGTACTCCAAGCATATGGACAGGAAACAAAAGCAGGGTGCTAATACTCATATTGGAAAAAATAGACTTAAAAAAAAGGGAGGCCATAAAAAGAGACCCAAAAGGTCACTTCATAATATTCAAGGAAAGAATCCATCAAGAAGCCATAAACATTGTAAATATATATGCATCCAATACAGGAGCACCCAAATACATGAATAAAATTTTGGAAGACTTCCAGAAAGATAGACAGCAACACAATTATAGTAGGGGATTTCAAAGCCCCAATATCATAAATAGATAGATCTTCCAAACAAAATATCAACAAAAATATTGTGACATTGAACAATGCCCTAGAGGAAATGGACTCAACTGGTATATAGAGATCCTTTCATCCCAAAGAAGCTAAATACACATTCTTTTCAAATCACATGCAATATTTTCAAAGAGAGACTACATGATCAGACACAAAACAAGACTGAACAAATTCAAGAAAACTGAAACCATACCAAGCATGTTCTCTGAACACAAGGGACTGAAACTAGAAACCAACCTCAAGGAAAAAACTAAAAAACACTCAAACTCATAGAGATTGAATAGCATTCTACTAAACAATGAATGGTCAAGAATCAGATCAAGGGAGAAATCAAAACTTTCTGGAAACAAATGAAAGTGAACTCACAAAAACCCAAAACTTATGGGACACAGCAAAGGTAGTCCTGAGAGGGAAGTTCATAGTGATACAAGTCTACCTAAAAAAAAAAGAAAGAAAAGAAAAAGAAACATTTCAAATAAACAACCTAACCCTACACCTACAAGAACTAGAGGAACAACAATGAAGACAACCCAGAACAAGTAGAAGGGAGGAAGTAACCAAGAGCAGAGCAGAATTAAATGACATAGAAACTAAAAGCACAATTCTAAGGATCAATAAATCCAGGAGCTGATTCTTTGAAAAGATAAACAAAATTGATAAGCCTTTAAGCAAACTCATCAAGGAAAAAAAGAGACAGGATCCAAATAAATACAATCGGAAATGAAAGAGGAAAGATTATAACTGATACCACAGAAATACAAAAGATTGTAAGAAAATACTATGAATAACTATATGCCAGGAAATTTGAAAACTTAGGTGAAATGGACAAACTTCTAGAAAAAAATATAATCTTCCAACACTGAATAAAGAAGAAGCAGAAAGGCTGAACAGACCAATAACAACTGATGTAATTGAAGCAGTAATCAAAAAACTGCCAAGACACAAAAGCCCTGGACCAGATAGTTTCACAGAAGAATTCTACAAAGCATTTAAAGAATAGCTAACTCCTATCCTTCACAGAATACTCAAGAAAATCCAAGAAGATAGAAGACTTCCAAACTTTTTTTATGAAGCCAGCATCAGCCTGATCTGAAAACCAGATAAAGACATAACAAAAAAAAGAAATCTTCAGGCTGATATCACTGATGAACATAGACACTAAAGTTCTCAACAAAATATTGGCATACCACATCCAGCAATACATTAAAAAGATCATACATGATGACTAAGTGAGATTCATAGCAAGGATGAATGGATGGTACAATATTCACAAATCAATAAACATAATACATCACATACACAAAAGCAAAGACAAAAATCACAAGATGATATCAATAGATGCAGAAAAAGCATATGATAAGGTAGAACACCCATTAACATTAAAACACTCAGCAAAGTAGGAATAGAGGGAGCATTCCTCAACATAATAAAGGCCATATATTGTGGGGGGTCTCTGCCTACAGGCCCCCCCAGCTGCCACGGGTGAAAATAAGTCTACCAAGACATGATCTGCTTGGGGAGGAAAGGTGGCCAATCTCTCAAAGGAGAAGGGACAGGAGCCTGTTTCTCAATGGGCTTTTATTGGGTTCATTTGTACAGGAATACAGATAAAGCTCATTAATCATTGTCAGGCAGTAAGAATCAAACAATAGATAACAAAGTACTCTGAGGGCCTATTTTGAGTCAGTGTCAGATAGCTAAAGAGCTGTAAAACTTTGAGGAACAAACTTACTTCTTGCTTGGACCCTTATTTAATTGAGAACATTCTAAACAAAGCAGGCTTCACAGGATTTTACATATTCTTTCTTAGGCCTGATTGCCCTGGGAACCCAACCTTTCTACCACAGGGCTGCACCACCTTCTGTCATTATTTCAGGCTTAGGTGAAGCAAGGGAAATAAGGCAGCCAAGAGATTAGGAGGTTTCTCACAGACAGAATGAGGACTCAGGCTTTGTCAAAGCTGAGGGGCGAGGGTCCATCACGCCCTTTTGCTGTAGCCCACCAAGTCCTTGGGGGCCTCCCATTTGATCATGCCTGTCTTAGATCTTTGGAGAATCTTACCCATTGTTGGCTAACCGACCACACATTAGGGGCCAGTTATGGATGGAGTAAAAGGAGCAGAAGCAGTGCTCCTGCCAGGGAAATAAGCTTTTGTCTCCTTAGTGGCTTACAGTCCAAGGTCGCTCCCTCAACCTTAGTCTTGTCAGGAGTTACAGCTTCTGAAACCAGACAGGGCATTTCCCAACAATATATGAGAGACCTACAGTCAACATCATACTCAATGGGCAAAAACTAAAAACTTTCCCACTAAAATCAGGAACAAGACAAGGTTTCTCACTTTCATCATTTCTATTCAACATAATATTGGAAGTCCTAGCCACAGCAATCAGACAAGAAAAGAAAAGAAAAGAAAAGAAAAGAAAAGAAAAGAAAAGAAAAGCCATCCATATGGAAAATGAGGAAACAAAGCTGTCGTTTGCAGATGCCATGATAATGTATATAGAAAATACTATACACTCCACCAAAATCTACTCAACCTAATACACAAATTTGGAAAAACAACGGGATGCAAAGTCAATATTCAGAAATCAAAGGCATTTTTGTATACCACCAATGAAATAAGAGAAACAGAAATCAGGAAAAAAAAATCCCATTTGATACAGCAAGAAAAGTAAAGTACCTGGAAATAAACCTAACCAAGGATATAAAAGATCTGTACTCAGAAAACTACACAACCCTAAAGAAATAAATTAAGGAAGACACAAATATATGGAAGCATATGCTGTGTTGATGGATTGGAAAAATTAACATCATCAATATGTCCATACCACACAAAGCAACTTATAGATTCAACACAATCCCTATTAAAGTATCAATGACATATTTCAGAGATGTAGACCAAACACTTCAAATATTTATATGGAACCATGAATGACTCTGAATAGACACAGCAATTTTGAGAAAGAAGAATTATATAGGAGTGGTCACAATACTTGATATCAAGCTATATTATGGCTGCAGTAATCAAAAGAGTCTGGTACTGGCATGAGAACAGACACATAGATAAGTGGAAAAGAATAGAGATCTCAGACATAAACCCAAATATGCATGGTAAATTAGTATTTGACAAAGGGAGCAGAAGAATAAAATGAAGTAAAAATAGCCTCTTCAACAAATGGTGTTGGGAGATCTGGACAGCTGCATGCAAAAAAAATGAAACTTGACTATCAGCTTATTCTATACACATAAACAAACAAACAAAGAAATAAATAAATAAACTAAAAAGTGATAAAATAAACATGGATATAGGTCACCACTCCATAAAAGTCCTAGAAGAAAACATAGGCAGGAAAGTCTCAGAAATTCTATCCTGCAGTTCTTTCACTGATACATTCCATAGATAAGAGACATAAAGAAAAGAATAAAGAAATGGGACTTCATCAAAATAAAAATTTTCTGAATGACTAAAGAAATATCAGCAAAATGATAAGGAAATGAACCATATGGGAGAATATCTTTGCAAATGATACCTTGGATAAGGGTTTGATTTCCAATATATATAAAGAATTCACATGATTCTACTCCAGGAAGACACCCAACCCAATTAGAATGTTGGGAAATGACCTGAACAGACACTTTTCCAAGAAGTACATATAGAGGCCCAAGAGACATGAACAAATGCTCAGCATCACTGGCCATCAGAAAGATATAAATTAAAACCACAATGAGGAAATTCCATACAGTTTTCCACAGTAAAGAACACATGGACAAAGACAAAGGGTGTGGGTTTGAGGGTGGGAGGCAGAGATGGGTGGGACAGGTGGACACAGTGTGGGGAAAATAGATACAACTGTACTTGAACAAAAATTTAAAAAATTCTTCATAACAACAACAACAACAAAAAAACATGAGATACCACTTCACACCAGTGAAAATAGCCATCATAAACAAATCAACAAACAAGTGCTGGTGCAGTTGTGGAGAAAAAGGAATCCTAGTACACTGTTGGTGGGAATGCAGACTATTGCAGGCACTATGGAAAACAATGTGAAATATCCTCAGAAAACTAAAAATGGAACTGACTTTTGCCCCAGCAATTCCACTGCTGGGATTACACCCTAAGAATCCTGAAACACCAATTCAAAAGAATCTGTGCTCTCCGATGTTCATAGCAGCACAATTTACAATATCCAAGTGTTAGAAGCAACCTAAGTGCTCATCAGTACATCAGTGGATAAAAAGCTATGGTGCATTTACACAGTGGAATACTAAGCAGAAGAAAAAAATAAAGACACTTTGTGGCAACATGAATGGATCTAAAGAGCATTATGCTAAGTGAAATAAACATGGCAATGAAAGACAAATACCATATTATAGATATCACCTATTAGTGTAACTTAATCAACAAAGCAAACAAGCAAGCAAAATATAACCAGAGACATTGTAATTAAGAACAAATTGACAGTAACAAGAGAGGACATGGGGGGCAGAAAACCAGGAGAAAAGGGGGAAGGGTGGTCATGTGACATGTATAAGGACACATGGAGAAAGCCAAAGGGGTTGAATTGAGGGTGGGGGAATCTGGATCTGGGTTGGAGGGGAATAGTTGTGGAAAAATGGAGACGACTGTACTTGAACAATATAAATGAATAAATAAACAAGCAAACAAACATATAAATAAAGAAAGAAGTTAAAAGCAGGCTTCTAGTCAAGTTGGAGGAATAGACAAACACTGCTCATCTCCTCACACATCCACACCAAAATTACAACCAAACTATAGAACAACCATCACTCAGAACTGTCAAAAATTGAGTTGAGTGGAAGTCTGACATATATGGAACTAAGGAAACCACATCCACCAAGGAAGGAGATTTGGAGACGTGGAGATACTGAACAAACTTGGCTTTTCACCCATTTGTGATGGATAACAATTCTGGAGGTATATCTCAGGAATAAGTGCTCACAGCCCCAACCAGGCCCCCAGCCCAGGGTTCCAGTGCCAGGAAGATAAGCCCCCATATCTTCAGCTATAAAAACCAGAGTGGTTAGTCAATGAAACTAACTACTGGAATCTCAAGTAGTTCCTCTTGAAGGGGCTACACACAGATTTACTCAGATTTACTCCCTCTGGGTTCCAGCACAGGGTTCACTTCTTGAGAGGCACCAGTGGCATATGGGAGGAATTGAAGTGTCTTGCACCAGGGCAGGAGCTGGGGGACATCCTTCCTCAGACAGAAAAGGAAGAGGTCATTGTTCTGTTTTTGAGCCCTCCCCCCACAGACCTACTGAGCTGGCAGGTGGGTGGTATATCTGAGAGTCCATCACCCTGGTTCACATGGTTTGCTCTGCACTGAAGAATCCCTGAGGCTTTTCCCACCCAACTTATGGGCCCACCCAAGCTATCAACAGTGGCTTTTCCATGTGAATGGCTGGTCTTGGCTCAAGTTCCAGATCTTCCTAAATCCTCTCAAGCAAGCAACAGCCAGCCTCAGTGAGCCCCTAACCACCATACCTTTGGATAAGTGGCCTCAGGCCTGGCACTAGCAACAGCCAGGTTTGAATCACAGTTCAGCTTCACCTGGGAACTTCCAAACCCATCACAAGTAGCAGCCATCTACAGATTGCTAGGTAGCTCATGCTGGATGGCCTCCAGCAGAACACAGGTGGTGGTCAACCCTGGCCTAGACCACTGAGCCTGCACACCCAGTGGACAACTACAGCCGCATCGGAGTACCATCACCCTGTCCCTGAACAGCTGATCCTCCATGGAGGTTGAAGATTAGTGGTCAGTGTTCATAGATAGTCCTTGCAGCTGATTGGCCTGGGTAAATCCCTCCCATTGACCTGCCAACAGCAACCAAAGCTCAACTACAAGAGGAAGGTGTGCTCAACCCACACAAAGGGTGCACCTCAAGTACCCATTTGGGGTGATATGTGAGGCTTTGCCACTGGACCCTATAGGACACGTACTACATTTGGTCATATTAACAAGACAGGGAATCCTAGCAGCTCTACCTAATACATAGAAACATATATATAGAAAGGATGCCAAAATGAAAGAATGAATCAAAACTCCAGATAAAGAACTAAACAAGATGGAGATAAGTAATCTATCAGATGCACAATTCAAAACACTGATTATAAGGATGCTCAAGAAACTTAGTGAATATTTCAATGGCATAAAAAATGTTCCAGGCAGAAATGAACAAAACACTAATGGAAATAATAAAGAACAATTTACAGGGAATCAAGAGTAAAGTTGATTAGGTGAGAACCAAATCAATGGTATGGAACATAAGGAAACAAAAAAACAAGCGATCAGAACCAGAATAAAACAGAATCCACCTCCCAAAAAGACGATAGTATAAGGAGCCTCTGGGACAACTTCAAGCATACCAATATTCACATCATAGAGGTGCCAGAAGGAGAAGAGAAAGAGCAAGAAATTTGAAATCTATTTGAAAAATATAATGATAGAAAAATTCCCCAATTCATTGAAGAAAATAGATATGCATGTCCAGGAAGCACAGAAAGTCCCAAGCATAATGGATGCAAACAGGTCCACTTGAAGGCACATCATAATTAAAATGCCGAAGGTTAAAAATAAAGATAGAATCTTAAAAGCAGCAAGAGAGAAACAGTTAGTTAACTACAAGGAGTTCCCATAAGACTGTCAGCTGATTTCTCAAAAGAAACTTTGAAAAAAAAAAAAACTAGCAAAATATAACCAAAGACACTGAAATAGGGGATAGTCTGACAATGACCAGAGGGGAGAGAAGAGGGAATTTCAGGGGGGAATGCGTAGGGTTTACAGGAACAAGTTCGGAAGACACATGGACAAAAACTAGGGGTGGGGGGTAATGGGGGGGAAGGCCGGAGGGTTGGGTGGGTGGGCTGGAATGGGAGTAGGGGGGAGAAAACTGTAATTGAACAATGATTAAAATTTAAAAAAAAGAAACTTTGCAGGCTAGAAGGGGCTGGCAAGAAGTATTCAAAATCATGAAAAGCAAGGTCCTACAATCTAGATTGCTCTATCCAGCAAAGCCATCATTTACAGTCAAAGGGAAGATAAAGAGCTTCCCAGACAAGAAATAACTAAAGAAGTTTATCATCACCAATTCATTATTATATGAAATGTTAAATGGAATTATTTAAGAAAAAGATAAAAACTATGAACACTAAAATGGCAATAAACACATATCTATCAGCAATTAAATAAAAACAAACTAAAAAAAAAAAAACAAGAACAGAGACAGAATTGTAGATATGGAGTTTTGATGTTTGCTAGATGGGAGAGGGATTGAGGGGAATGAGAGAAGAGGTGAGGGGATTAAGAAGTACCAATAGGTAGTTACAGAATAGCCATGGTGATGTAAAGTACAGTATAGGATATTGTGGAGCCAAAGAACTTAAATGCATGACCTATGGACATAAACAACTGTGTGGGGATTGCCTGAGGGAGAGAGGGGAACTAGGAGGTGGGGCAAAGGGGAAAATTTGGGACAACTAACAGCATAATCAATAAAATACAATTTAAATAAAGAAGATCAGCAATCAAGCAAATTAACATCTAGAATATTGACATTTCTTGCCATCCACTTAACTGTTTCCTTCCCTTTATAAATATAGGAATTTATATAAAATAAGCAGTCATCTTGGTCCATGGGGATGAACCATCTATTACTCTTAAAGGGTGATTTGGTACAAACTCTGCACCAAATATATATTTGCACTCAGAAGGTTAATAACCATACCACAGGACTCTCTTGTTTCTCTAGATTTAATGTTTTTCATGTTTAATTTATAAATTGACTCAATTGCTTTAGTATTCACAGCTATGCTTTCCTCCTTCTCTATGGGGATTATTTCTCACCTTACTCTGTCATTATTGATACCAATGGTTTTGTCTGAAAATACTTCTGTCATTACTGATACCAGTGGGTCTATCTAAAGACACTTCACAACTTTGGGAGTGGGCTGTTTCTACTGTTGTCCAATAGATAGAAACCAAGGGTGCTGCCTAACATCTTACACTGCAAAGGAAAATGCCCATGTAAGATAATTATCTGGTTCCAAATCTCAATAGTTCCAAGGCTGAGAAACCCTGACCAATGCTGATTTCATTCAGCCAGCCTCTGAGACCAATGCATGTGATAGGAACCCTGCCTTGGCTTTGCCAGCAGCTGCTCAGGTGTAAACCAAATTCTTTTTTCCTTTTCATCAGCATATTAGTGACATTTTAAGTCAGGAGACTGAATGAGTTCTCCTGAAAAATGAGCGTAGATATTAACTTTTAATTGTTTTAGGAGGTCCTAGGACTGAGCCTTGGGCCACTCCAACAAGTAGAAGTTAAAGAGATGAGAATGAACCAGCAAAGAAGACTGAGAAAGGGAGGTCAGATGTTCAGGAGAAGGCCAGGGTGGCAGTTTCCTTGAAGTTAAGAGCAGAGAATGTTTCAGCAAAATGATCAGCTGAGCCAGTGCTGATGTCTCAGATAAGATGACACTGATAAATGGCTATTTGGATACCACTTTGTGGAGTCCATGAATAACTTTATAACTGCAGTTCAATGAAGCAGAAGTGACAGAAGCTTCATTGGAAAGACTTCAAAACAAAGCTGAAGTGAAAACTGGGAAGGGCATAGACCACTTTTCCAAAGAGAATTCCTCCTAGTTTCCATCCCCCAGGATATATTTGCTTATTGTTTACCAACCTTTAGAAGATACTTCCTCCTATCAGTTATTTTGAAAGCACTCTCACAGACAACATTCTTAATTTGGCTTTGCACTTTTAACAGCTCTTTCCCAGTTACACTAAATAAAAAGCATTTTTTAATGCTGCTATGACCCAATGATTTGGGAAATTTTCCAGATTCCATATCATAATCTTCATGCTTAATCCCCTTGCACTTATCAAGTGACACCACATCTATTGGGTGGACTTACATCTGCATACTGCTTCAATATCTAGCTTTTCAGAACAACACTTTGTTCAGATTGTGTCTACACTTCTGTTTTAATTTCTTATTCTAGATTTGTATCTCTTAGGATACTACCAACTACTGATTCTAGAACATGTGGACAAAACCAACCACATCCTAGGGCCCTACACAAACTTCAAGACATCATAGCATATCAAGTTACTCTACTCCCAGGCTTTTTGAAGACAGTATGGCAAGGCTTCTGGTCAAGATATCAAAGTAAATCCCATGCTCACCTTCTCCCATAACCACATCAAAATTACAACTAAACTACAGAACAACCATCATTAGAACCTCCTTAAAACTGGCTAAAAAGAAATCCTATAACTAAGGAAATACGGAAGAAGACATATGGAGACTGGCAGGAGGAGAGATGTACAACATGCTGGTTTCAAACCCATGTGTGGCAGTTAAT
The DNA here is from genome assembly GCF_004126475.2 of Phyllostomus discolor. Classification (NCBI taxonomy): domain Eukaryota; kingdom Metazoa; phylum Chordata; class Mammalia; order Chiroptera; family Phyllostomidae; genus Phyllostomus; species Phyllostomus discolor. Next base: position 110,411,134 of record NC_040903.2, on the reverse strand, counting down.
AAATCAGAGTTATCTCAGGGTATAGAGGTCCACCCTAAGGATGAGGAGTCCCACCTCAACACCGGGGTCCCTAGCCCAGGGTTCCAGTACTGGGAAGAGAAGTCCCCATAACATCTGGCTGTAAAAACCAGCAAGGATTGTGGCTCAGGGAGACAGATGGTTTCAGGAGATTCTGGTATTTCTCTTAAGGCACTGACTTGGCCTTATTTGGTCTGACCTCCAGCAATGGGACAGCAGCTCAAAAAGAGCCAGCTACAAACAAGAAGACACTGAATTGTCTGGCTTCAGTTGAAGGCTAGAGAGGGAACTTTCTCCCAGACAGAAGTCTGGCAGAGGCCATTGTTCCTTTGGTGAGCCCTCCTTTCCAGGGCCAGTAGATGAGCACCATACCTGAGTCTCCAGCAACCTGGATCACATGATCCTCCCCATCCTGGTAAATCTCTGAGACCCCATAATGTAATGGGATGCAGTCATGGTCCCCCAAATGAAGGACCTGTAATGGGGTTCAGAATGTGGGATATCTAGGAATATAGGATAATAGGCCTGGCTGGGGGATGGGACCCATGGAGCAGGGCCATTGAGAGTTACTTTGCATATCAATAACAGAAGAATAGCTTCATACCTTCTATGCAAAGATGGTAATTTCACATATGGACAAGTCTAGCTAGGGAAATGGGCATGACTTTAACACACAATGTAACTGGGAGGTAGCCCCACCTGGTTATAGCACCTGCGTGAGAGCTTGAAGGTGGTTTGCTCCAGTCATGGGGCCACACTTGCCTGGACTAACTATGGCAGCCAAAAAAGCAGAAACTGCAGGAGGGCTAGCACGTGTAGCTCATTGTGGGAGGAGTCAGAAATGGGGTTACAGGTGAAGATTTGTTCTGGGACTTAAACCCAAGTGCAGTAGCCATGTTTTCTGGGTTGTTTTTTTTCTTTTAGCTTAACCACGTGATTTTGGGAATGGAGAGGGGGCTCCCTTGACCTTGTGGCTTAAGAAGTAGGAAAGCAAGATGTAGCAACCATGCAGAGCTCTCTCTCTCTCTCTCAGTGGTTTGAAAGAATGCAGGGAAAAAGACAATGCAGGACTAGGGACAGTGACAATGCAGGACTAAGAGGGACAATGAAAGAAGATAATGTAAGACCATGTGACATGTAAGAAAGAAAGGGGTGAAAGGACTCTTTCTGGTAGGCCATGAGAAGGTGCCATGTGGTTTTGGGATTAAGAACTGGAGATCGTGGTGACACAGCTGATAGTGCTGGGGAAGGCAGGAGAACTTCTAGCTGAGCACAGATTACGGGGAGGAACCAGGCTGAGCTTCAGACTTCTATTTATTTTCCTGAGATACGATGCCCTTGACTGACCTTACTGGGCAAAGAGGGGAAGGCAGGGCTGTGTGTGTATGTGTGTGGGGGAAGTGTTTTAAAGGGACTTTGCTAAACCTATGTAACTTTTAAATAAATAGTTTCTTTCCTTTTCACCAAATTCTGGCATTGAGAACCACAATTCCTAAGTGTGGCAAGCAAGATGAACAATAGTACAGAAAGACACCAGGAGGAGGGGGCTCATTTAGATCTTTGCTCCCTCTCAGGTTCATTAACACTACCACCCTGTTGAGAACTGCCCTGCCTAGTTTCAGAAGCTGTAATACCCCATAGCTAAGGCTGAGTAAAGAGACCTTGGGACCATAAGCCACTAAGGAGAAAAAGCTTATCTCCCTTGCAGAGGCACCGCTTCTGCCCCTTTTTACTTCACCCTGCTTGGCCCCAGACAGATGACTGGTTAGCCAATGATGAGTAAGATTCCTCAAAGGAGGGATGACATAAGACAGGCACAGTCATGAAGGGGCCCTCAGGGAAGGACTTGGGGGAGCTATAGAAAAAGGGGGTGATGGGCCCTTGCCCCTCAGCTTTGTCGTAGTCTGAGTTCTCATTCTGTCTGCAAGAAGTCTCCTAATCTCTTGGCTGCCTTACTTCCCCTGCCGACTTAAGCCTGAAATAATCACAGAGGGTGATGCAGCCCTGTTCTGGAAAGGGTGGGTTCCCCAGGAAGATCAGGACTAAAAAAGAATGCATAAAATTCTATAAAACCTGCTTTGCTAATATCCTCAATTTAAATGATAAGGGCCCAAGCATAGATTGAATTTGTTTCCCCAATTTTATGGCCCTTTAGCTATCTGACCCTGACTCAAAGTAAGCCTTCAGAGTCCTTTGAATGTTACCTATTGTTTGATCATTACTACCTGACAATGACTAATGAGCTTTCCATATACCCCCTGTATTCCTATGCAAATAAACCCAACAAAAGCCCATTAAGGAAAAGGCTCCTGGCCCTTCTCCTTTGAGAGATCTGCCACCTTTCCTCCCCAAGAAAATCATGTCTTGGTAGGCTTATTCTCATCTGTGGCAGCCAGGGAGGCCCTGTGGGTGGACCCCCCCCCCACCACCCTCCGCCAACACACCACCCAAATTTCAGGTCTACCCAAGCCACTTCCAGATGTATTTACATGTAAATAGCCTGGTCTGGCTTCTGCTGTGGTCTCTCTAAAAAATCTATCAAAGGCTCAAAAACCACAAACCAAGCATCATCTGGCCTTGGCATGTCCCATATCTCTTGCTCAGTGGCTACAAGCTCAGCACTAGAGGCCTGGTTCACAGCTTAATCTCTCTTAAATATCCCCAAGCCTGGCACATGCAGCAACAAACCCCAGATCACTTTGTAACTCATACCAGATATCCCTGGGCCAGACACAGACAGCAGCTGTACTCAGCCTGCACCAGAGCCCCTCCTAAGATGTCCTAGACCCAACAAACCTGGTGGCCAGCTTCAGAACACACAAGAGGACCACACAACCACCTCTACGCCCAAAATGAAATACCCAAAGGGCAGACTTGGTAGGCACCAGAGTCCAGCTAAGTTAATCCTGTTTCATGTGGTCAGCCCCTGCACAAGAGCTCCTCCACTAAATTCAGGGCCATTCCTCAAAGCCTGAGGGTCAATAAGACATGGACATGCCATCAACAATCAAGCCCAAACTACAACAGGAGGACACACACAACCAACCCAATAGACAAACAATGAACAGCCAGCTCAGGTGATCAGACAGACTATGCCACTGGGCCTCATAGGCACTTACTACATAAGGCTATTCCACTATGACCAGGAGGAATAGAAGCTCTACATAATACATAGAGACAAACACAGGTGATGGGGGGCAGCCAAAAGGAAGAAATAAAGAAACATGTGCCTAATGAAAGAACAAAACAAAACTCCAGGAAAAAGAACTAAACAAAATGGAGACAAGCAATTTACTAGATGCACAGCTCAAAACACTGGTTTTAAAGATGCTCAATGCACATAGGAAAATAGTAGATGAACTCAGTGAGAACTTTAGCAAAGATATAGAGAATATAAAAGTGGAGATAGAAAACATAAAAAAATACAGTCAGAAATTAAGAATACAATAACTAAAATGAAAAAAAATACATTAGAGGGGATCAAAAATAGGATTAGAGAAGAAGATGACTGAATCAGTAATCTAGAAGTCAAGATAGTGAAAAACACTCAATCAGAACAACGAAAATTAAAAAACAATCTACAAAAACAGTAAGGCAGTTCAAGGGATCCCTGGGACACCAAGTGTACCAACATTTGCATCATAACAGTACCAGAAGGAGAAAGGAGAGGACAAGAGATTGATAACTAATTTGAAGAAATAATGACAGAAAACTTCCGTAATCTTGCAGAGTAAATAGACATACAAGTCCAGGAAGTACAGAAAATCACAAACAAGATTAACCCAAAGAGGCCCACACCAAGACACATCATAATTAAAATGGCAAAGGTTAAAGACAAAGAGATCATCTTAAAAGCAGCAAGAAATAAGCAGTTAGTTACTTACATGGGATATCCCATAAGAAATCAGCTGATTTCTCTTAAAAAATAAAATAAAATAAACATTTTGAATGCCAGAAGGGAGAAGGGATTGGCACAAAATATTCAAACTGATGAAAAGCAAGACCTATAACCCAGACTACTCTACCCAGCAAAGCTATGGTTTAGAATCAAAGAACAGATAAAGAGCCTCTCTCAGACTAGAAAAAGATAAAGGATTCATCACCACCAAACCAGTATTACAAAAATGTTAAAGGTACTTCTTTAATAAAAAGAAGAAAAAAATCAAAAATATGTAAAATAAAAAGGCAATAAATAATTACTTTAAATGTAAATGGAGTAAATGTTCCAACCAAAAGTTGTAGGGTGGCTGAATGGATAAGAAAACACAACCCATACATATGCTGACTATAAGAGACTCACTTAAGCTTAAAAAGCACACACAGACTGAAAGTTAAGCTATGAAAAAATATATTTAATGCAAATAGATATAAAAAAATGAGGTAACAATACTTATATCACACAGAGTTTAACATAAAGGCCATAACAAGAGACAAAAAACAACACAGCAATTCCACTTCTGGATATTTATCTGAAGAAACCCAAAACATTAATTGCAAAAGACATATGCACTCCTATGTACACTGCAGAATTACTTATAGTAGCCAAGATATAGATGCAACCTAAGTGTCCATTGATAGTGGAATGGATAAAGGTGTGCTACATGACTCAGCCACTAAAAAAATGAAATCTTGCCATTTGCAACAACATCATGGACCTAAAAGGTATTGTGCTAAGTTAAATTACACAGAGAAAAACATACCACATGATTCTATTTATATATAGAATCTAAAGGGAAAAATAAGTGAACTAACAAAACAGAAATAAACTCATAAATACAGAGAATATTTTTATGGTTGCCAGATGTGAGGGAAGTTGGAGGGATGGGTGAAAAAAAGGAAAGGATTAAGATGTGCAAACTGCAAGTTATGAAAACAATTGCAGGAATGTAAAGTATAGCAAAAGGAATATAGTAAATAATACTGTAGTAACTGTGCATGGTTTCAAATGGGTATTAGACTAATCAGAGTATTTGCTTAAGTTATATAAATGTCTAACCAATAGTTGTACATCTGAAATTAATATAATATTGTATGTCAATTACAATTGAAACATTTTAAAGACAGTATGGCAGAAGATTATCTTTAACATAATTCCAGACTACAAATCTTTTAGTAAGTATATCTCATTTTGGATATCTTATAACTGTTCAATCTTATTTGTATCATCTTAATTGATACCTTTTTATATAATATTTCTTAGGGTTTTTTGTTTTGTATGTTTATAAATTGTATAATTTATTTTTTTCTATGATAATTCAGGAGGTAGACATTCTGTATTTAATTCTTACTTATGATAGCATCCAAGTTTTCCAAAATAATTCTTAAACATATATTTAATTGTCAACAGCAATAACAAAGCAGTTTTTTTGTCTTTATAGATGATAAGAAACTTGAAAGTTTTGCACCATTCCACCATGCATCACCATCTTTATAAATTTCATTTGGATATATAAATACTATGTTTTATAAATATGTATGGTCTCATTAAAATGTCTTTGTATATAAAACTTTGATTTATAATTAACTATAATTTCACAACTCACTTTTTATTGTTTTAGAATTTTTTTGCTTAGTTGCTAAGGAAAGTAGTTGCATATTTCCTGGGTCACTGTGCTTTTTAATTGAAAATTTCAATGAGATCATTGTAAAGCCACATGCAGTTGTCAGGAAAAATACAGAGTGATTTCATGAATTATTTACATTGTTTTCTCAACAGTAACACTTTGTAAAATGGAAGTACAACATCACAACCAGGATTTTGACATTGATAGAATATACCAATCTTATTCAAAATTTCCCCATTTTTACTGGTGCTTGTGTGTAGGTGTACGGGTACACTCTCTAGAGCTTTATCACATGTGTAGATTCGTATACCTACCACCACAATAAAAAATATTGAACAACTTGCCCTGGCCAATGTGGCTCAGTTGGATGGGCATTGTTCTGCAAACCAAAAGCTCACAGGTTCAATTCCCAGTCAGGGAAAATGGGTGGATTGAGAGTTCAGTCCCTAGTCAGGGGCATACAACAGGCAACCAAATAATGTTTTTCTTCCTGTCTTGCTCTCTCACCCTTTCTCTAGAATAAATAAAAGAAGGAAATATATATTGAACAACTCTTTCATGGTAATAATCTCTAGTTTTGCCATTTTATAATTACACCCATCTCACTCCCACACCCTGCACTCAATCCCTGGCAATCACCAGTCTCCTCTCTACTTTAAAATTTCTGCATTTAAAAATGTCATATAAATGGAATCATATAATATTTTGGGACTGGCTTTTCATTCATCATAATTCCCCAAAGATTCATACAAATGTTGAGTGTATCAATAATTTGTTCCTTTTCATTGCAAGTAATATTCTGTAGTATGGATGTTACACACCATTTGTTCAACTATTTACCTCTTGAAGGACATAAAGGCTATTTCAAGGTTTTGGTTATTACAATCAAAGATGCTATGAGTGTTGCAGGTTCAATTCCCAGTCAGGGTACATGCCTGGGTTGCAGGCTATGACCCCCAGCAACTGCACATTGATGTTTTCTCTCTCTCTCTCTCTCTCTCTCTCTCTCTCTCTCTCATTATCCCTCCCTTCCCTCTCTAAAAATAAATAAATAAAATATTTTAAAAAAAGATGCTATGAACACTAGTGTACAAGTATTGGTGTGAACATAAGTTTTTATTTCTCTGAGATAACTGCCTAGGAATGCAATTGCTCAGTTATAGGTAATAACATCTCTAGCTTTTTTATTGTTCACACTATTAGAGATGTCCCCATTTTCTCCCCCTTTGCCCACCTCCAGGCATCTCCCAGCCCCCTCTGCTAGCCCTCACCACACTATTCTCTGTGTCCATGGGCTATGCATAATTTCCTTTGGCTAATCCTTTCACCTTATTTTATCCATCCCCCAAACCTCCCCACTTCTGAGATCTGTTGGTCTTTTCTATGTATCCATGCCTCTGGTTCTATTTTGTTCATCAATTTATTGTGATCATTAGATTCCACATATAAGTGAGATCAGAAACTGCCAAGCTCTTTCCCAGAGTAACTGTACCATTTCATATTCCCAAAAACAACATATGAATGGTGCAGTATTTCCACATCCTCTTCAATATTTGGCATTGTCATTTTTTTTATTTTAGCCATTCTGACAATTGTGTCACAACATTTCATTGTGATTTTAATTTGCACTTTCCTGATGGGTAATGATGTTGAATATCTTTGCATAGGCATATTTTTCATTTGTATATTGATTCTGGTGAAAAATCTTTCATGTATTTTGCCTATTTCTAATTGGATTATTTTTTCTGTTAAGTTTTATGAGTTTTTATGTATTCTAGATACTAATCTTTGTTGGATATGTGGTTTGCAAATAGTTTCCTCCATTATGTAGTTTGTCCTGTTCCTTCACATAGGCTTTCACAGAGCAAGTGTTTAGTTTTGATGATGTCCAATTTATCAATTTTCCTTTTATGAATTGCAATTTTGGTTTTATATCTATATATAAACTCTGCCTAACTCTAGATCCAAAAGATTTTCTTTTGAATTCTCTAAAAGTTTTGTAGTTTTACATTCCACAGGTAAGTCCATGACCCATTTTGAATTAACTTTTGTATGAGGTGTTAGGTTTAGGTTTAGATTTCTATTCTGGCTATAGATATCCAATAGCCACAAAACCATTTGTCAAAAGGCTGTTGGGTTACTCCACTTTGTGGGAAAGTTTTTCTTGGACGTCATTTATGATTGACAACTTGTATGGATGCACAAGGCTTAGGCATTTCAGTTAATGCACAGACTACATTCCTGTAACAAGGACATCTCTTAAATGTCCAATGGAAACAATCAGGACTTGTTAGGAATCTTCATGCCCCATGGTCACTCACAGAATCACGCCTCTTCACCATACAGCCTCACCATCTCCTCAAATACTGACCTCTCAATGGTCCACACTCACATTCCAGTCTGAAGGAAGGAAGAAGAAAATCCACTCAAGTAGGCTCACTTTTCAAAGTGTTACTGGAGATATAACTTCTGATCCCATCCCACTGACTTGCACTGTCATATGACTACACCCAAGTTGGAGCAAGGCTGTGAAATATAGTGTCTAGCTGGAATACCAGATATCCAGCTAAAACCAGTATCTTCTGTTTCAAAAAGGAAGAAGGGGAGAATGATGACTCAGGGCAATGATAATTTTTGCCTCCCTGGATATAAATATTTTCCTAACAATTCTCTATATAGGACCAATTCTCTTCTGGTAGCTACTGTTTTAAAACCATAACAATGAGTGTCCACTTGGCCTGATGGCTTTTTTTCTCTTCATTATTTAAAATTTTCAGTATGATTCCTAGGAGTGGGTCTTCATTAATTTTACCTAGATAATTTTAAATATTTCCATTGAAGTCTTCATTTAGGTCAAGACAGTTTTCTTTTTTAACATTTATTTATTTATTTTTATTTTTAGAGAGAGGGGAAGGGAGGGAGAAGGAGGTGGAAACATCAATGTGTGGTTGCCTCTTGTGCACCCAATACTGGGGACCTGGAGCACAACCCAGGCATGTGTCCTGACTGGGAATCCAACCAGTGACCCTTTGATTCACAGGCCAGCACTCATTCCACTAAGCCATACCAGTCAGGGCTGTATTCTTATAATTTATATTAAAGTTGTTCTGTTTTATCAACAGGCCTATTATTTTTACATTGATTACATATCTAATAAATGCCCTCCATAACTATTGTGTTCTCTTATGTTTTCATCTTTATTTCTGTTTTCTAAAAACTCTTCCAGTTTGCTTTCTGTTTCATTGATTTGATTTCCTTTACTTTGCAATCTATTCACCAAATTCATTAAATTTCATGTTTCTTATGTTTTCTGAAATATGCAGCCACTTCAAAAACTAATCAAAAAAAGGAAAGCTCCATACTTTTTCTATGTTCCTGCCATCATATAGAAACCTATGCATGCAGATGATTAAGTATTGTCAAATAGAAGTGAAGCATGATTGTGTTCCAAATTCACACAGCAACTTCTAGTTGAAGAAAACTGAGCCAGTACAAACTATTTTTATTGGAATGATAGCTGGGGGAGGAGGTTTGATGTTTTCATTCTTTCTTATCTTCCACTGTAGATTGAAAGGTAGATACTCCATTATCAATCCTAGCAGAATGGCTGCCTTGGAGAGCATGGTATAGTGTCTTTCCATGAAATAGATGGATCCCAAATAAAGGTCTCTCCATGCCCAAGTCTCCATTTTGTAAGACAATGTTTCAGTATCAAGCAACAGGGCCTTAAAAATTGTTAGTATCCCAATGATACTGGTTCAGAAAGGTCAGGAAAAGTCTAGAAGTGAACATCCCAAAGTTCCTGCAATCTATTTCCATTTACTTCTTGTGTTTTAAGTCAGGACACTGCCACCTTTCAGTGGCAAGAGTTATCAGTAAGTTACAGTGGACACTTCTCTAACTTACAAGTAAGCCATCTTTCCATTAGGAGTGTCATTATTTTTGTCATGGGGGGGGGGGAATGCTTTAATTTTAAGCCCACTGGGAAATACTTAGCAGTCTCTAGGTTTTTGGAATGCATAAACATGGAAGATACTGATAGAGAAAGGCAGAACTCAGAATAGAAGGGAGAGAAAGAAAAATTGGTTATGTTTAGGGGTATTTATGGGTGGAGGGAAGTTATATCTATGTTTCTTGGCTTCCAATTTATCCAGCTTTCCTACCCTATTATTTATACTATTCCAAATGGAAATACATCAATGGTCACATACAGTTAAATCTGGCACTTATCTGTTCAATTGCACTTTCTTGTGAACCCTCCACCAAAGATCTATAGTTTCCTGTTCCATTGCTGATGTGTACCTTGGAGAACTCAACCTGTGTGGCTTATCTGTCAGCCAACAATATTCCTCCAGTTTCGGACTCAAAGCTTAAGGTGGGCCACAGCACCTGGACCCAAACTGCAATGAAATGCCTTGTCTAGCTCTTAGCATATGTAGTGTGTTTTTCCCCTAATGTTAAAACCAGGTTCAAAATGGTCCAATATAAGCAATTTTCTGTCATTAAGTATTTATGTTATACCATGGAAATTACTCATACACCATACCTATACCACTAGTAATCCAGAAACATCTCACATTCAACCAAAACACACAGTTGCTATTCATAAGGGTTATTCAGCACCTCAGGTCACTCACTAATTTCTTTAGTTATTCAAGAGTTGAACAGCTTTGAGACCTTTGGGTCACTGTTACAGTTCAGAGCCAGGTATTATGTTGCAAGTGCAAAAATTAATCATAATAATTTGGCTAGGAAGAGAGATGTAAGACTGGTTCACAGTTCTTGGAGCAGAGTTAGGTTACCACACATGGATTACACAGAATCTTATTGTTATCAGTTTCTTTAAGGCCATTTTGGGAGCTTGGGTGCCTACATTTTCATTTCCTTGGTAGTTTTTAAATCCTTAACTGCTATTTTCTCAACAACAACAATGAAAAATATTGCATTAAACTGTATTTGGATCACCTAAATCTCTTCTGTATAGCATTTCTTAATGAATATTATTTTCCATTAGACATTTTTCATCATACAAAATACACACTAGTCTCAAAAAATGCCAATCCAAAATATTTTAATCCCTTTATAACACACTTTCACCTAAGCATATTCTCTTCTTTCAGTCCTAGAAAAGCACAAGCTGTGCAGCCAAGTGCTAAACTATTCAGGAAGTGCAACTGAAGTTCAGCAAAGAAAGAAGCACCGGGGTGCAGTAGTGAAAATGCTTTACAAAGAATTCAGACCTTGAGTCTGAAAGATAAGTGGGATGTGCAGAGGTGGTTGTAAAGGAAAAGATATTATGGTTGGAGGAACAGCATATATGAAGGCATGAGAATCAAGTGATCGCATAAAATAGATATGAGATGCTGCTCCACATCTGATAGAATAACAGACAGAATCAAATCTGTCCATAAGGAGGATGGAAAATAATTGGAAATATACACACAGCATGAGCAATACATTTCAGAATTAGAGATGACCATAAAACGTCTTCCAGTGATTTAGTTATTATGAGTCAAGGTGAGGACATAAGAATGAGTACTGAGAGATAATCACATGAAAGTCTGGTGAGAAACAGGGTGGACAGAGAGTGTAACCAATTTAAAGACAGCCTTGAAGTCAGTCAGAACATGAATTTGATATATACAGGAAAACTCTGTGCATTGTTGGTTCAAGAATTGACACAAAGAAAGCAGAACTCCCTTACTTTGAAGTATACACAATTACTTCAATTCCATTATTTTTTCTGGTCCCCACAATACCACTGTAAGGAGGGTAGAGTGAATATTAAAACAATTTAAAGGTAAGAAAATCAAGACAAGGATTTATGAGAATCAAAACCACTAGTTTTCTTGATTCCAAGACCAATGTTATTTCCACTCTTGTTTATTTCTGTGATGCAGGAAATTGTGTGCACTTACTTTTTATGGAGGACCTTCTCTCTGTCCAACCAGTTCACATATATAATCCTAGAGCACCAATAAAACTCATCAGGTATTACTCATAAGAAATAAGAGAAAATATCAAGCTGATCACAATGAAGAAAAATAAAAAGGAAAGGGATAAATGCAACACAAGAACCAGGAAGACTCAAGGACTGACTAATCAAGAAGGCTAAGAACTTCTGTCTTCATGGATATGGATATATGAGGTCTGTCCAGAAAAAGTCAAGCCATTGTTAATATAATGAGAATGATTCACGCAATATTGATGTAACCTGGCAGCCAAGGAGAGAGGACTGGAATGCACAGGTATGAACAAAACCTTCACTGTACTGGCCAGTAGAGGTAGTAGATGCCATTGAGTGAGCATGTGTACTGTGTGACCATTGTATTCAAAATGACTGAACAAGTAGAGCAACAAATTTGCACCAAATTTTGTGTTAAGCTTGGACATTCCTCCATGGAAATTATTTGGTTGATTCAGAGGGCCACAGCTATAAGCAACTGGTGATTGTCAGATTCCTCGTGACAATATGCCCAGTCATGCATCATATCTTCTGCAGCATTTTTTGGCAAAACATCAAGTTAGCCAGCTTGGTCAAACCTCCTACAGACCAGATTTGGCACCCTGTGACTTCTGACTTTTCCCAAAACTAAAATCACTTGAAAAGAAAGAGATTTCAGACTCTTGAGATTCAGAGCAGGACAGAGCAGCTGAGGGTGATTGGGAGAACTGTGTGAGGTTCCAAGATACCTACTTGGAAGGGAACTGAGGTGTCATCATCCTATGTATGATGTTTCTTGTATCTTGTATCTTCTTTAATAAAGATCTCTTTTTTCATATCACATGGCTCGATACCTTCTGGACAGACGATACATGATAGATACACAGAAATATAGATAGATGATGTTGCATCCAGCAAACGCGAGAACAAATATCGGAGACTTTCAGGGTATCAAGGATGTTACTTTATTGGCCAAGTTTAACCTGCGCAGGGGCGAACTCTCAGAGTGTCCAGAGACACGGTACCCACAAGGGGCTGCAAACAAGAGACACGCTGAGCGCTTACAACTACGTCCTTATATAGGGGCGGGCAAGCAAGCATTATACAGAAGCAGACGTGGCAGTTAGCAATTCGCTTACAAAGACCGCGCATGGGAATTTCAAACCAAGCATTCTTGTATAAGGCGGGAAGGCAGGATGTTTGTTCAGTAACCTAGTAATCTCCTGGCTCTAGCTAGCTAGGTTCCTATTTTCTCATGGTCTAAGTTTTTCCCTACTCTTTACAGATGACAGATAGATAATAGACAATATAGTATGGATATAGATATAGATAGATATACACACACACGCCAGTATTATATACTAAAACAGGATGTTTCACCTAAAATTTTTCTTTAAATTTTAAGAAAAATTAAGACATTTTCATGGGCATCTAAAACTACCATAGGCCCTAAGCATTGCACTTACTGTGTCTAATGGGTAAATTATTCCTTGCTGAGGGGACAAAAGGAAGATAAGAATTTTAATGGAATGCACAGTTTTTAACAAAAAAAAAAAAAAAAAAAAAAAAAAAAAAAAAACCTGGAAGGATGGTAGCATCTCTAAAAGAAGGGAAGAGAAATTTAAAGAGAAAGATAATTTTGATTTTGTACTTGTAGAACTTCAATTGAGTAAAGAAATCTAGATGAAGAAGGCCAGTAAGTTACTTGCAATGTAGCATCTAGGTCCATGCATATTTCAAAATCAACAGTATAACAGTGTTTTTAAAAACTATGAAAGTGAATGATCTCCTCAAGGAAGTGAGTTAAAGAGGGAGGAGCTGGAAACTAATGCAAAAGGATTATGAGGTGTGCCACAGTTAAGGAGATAAAAGAGGAAGACGAATCAGTGGAACCTATAGAAAGGGTGTGTTCTTGTGCTCCTGAGAGAGGGTATTGATATTGTGATTGAAATTGTGGCTGAATTTAATTTCCAAATGGAATCCTAATTAAAAGTGGCATAATTGTGAAAGAGAAGATGAAGACGGTAGACACATTTTTATATCCTTTCTTGTGCCCTTTACTGCCCCTAAATACTGAAAACACACACCTACACACACCTGAACATAAGCTACCTACCCAAAGGCATTGTCTAAATGAAGATATACAGACTCCACTGAGGTAAACAACCTGCCAACTCAGCAATTTGAGGCAAGCATAGTAACTCAACAAAGCAAAAGATACCACAGTACATTGGCAGTCAAGGCATAAGCAAATGGGAATTACGGAGCTTTTTCTTGCATCTAAAAAAAAATGTATTCCTTGTTGAGTAAACTACTAGTTCCATGGTGTGTTGTCCAAATCATCATAATCATAATCCCTCATTTTGTTGAAGTATGTACTAATAATGGCAGTCATACTTACAATTTATTGTGAAAGGCTTGTTTTCTGTACTAACATTTCATTAAAGAAAAGTACCACTGATGAGGATTGCCACACATTTCCCCTGAGATTGTAGATGCTAGATTGCAGTAACCTACTAAGAAACAAATGAGTTTGTGAATGATTGATGAATGAACAGGGATGTGGTTGTTTGAGGTCAGTCATTCAAATCATGTCTTGGGAGAGTTGCCATGAAGTTATATAGATGAAAATTTGGGCCAGTATTCACATGCCTGATTATTGAAGTAAGAACAGCTGCATTCATTTCAACATTCCCAGCCTCCTGCGTATATAATTGCCAGTGAATCTTAGAGGTGAAAATGTAAGAGGAAAATTGCAAGCAGGATAATAAAAAAATAAGTGAAAATAATATCCTAAAAAAATAAATACATGTCTCACCTAGGTTGGAAGATAAAACCGAACAAAGTCGAGGATATAGTACAGAAGGGAAAATATAAGAGGTTATGCTGTATCTAATTGAAATCTTAGTGAAAGAGAGTAAAAGTATAGAGTATACAAAATATGTAAGGAAGTCATAGATGAAACTTTTAAAATAATTAATCTACAAAAAATGAAACAGAAAATATACCAAGTAAACATTAAGGGAAATATTAAGTCTTTAAAAATCTTAGAAGAACCCAATGAGAAAGCCTGAATCACCAACAAAAGAAAAATTGGACAGACAGCAGACTTCTCAGCAGCAATAGTGAAATATAAGCAAGAGTGGGTTATCCTCAAAATGATGAGACAGTTCTTGTCCATGTAGAATGGTGCATCGAGCAAAACTCTCTTTCAAAAACAAAATAATAATAAAAACATTTTCAGATTTAATAAAAACCTGAAAAGCTGCTAATGAAAGAAATTTATGAAGAAGGAAAATGATTTCAGAAAGAAAAATCTGTAATATAAAAAGAAATGTCCACCAAAGAAGTTGGTAAATATGTGGATGAAATTAAATGTAAGATATAAAATTAAAAAAACAACCATTGGAAACATCTAATTTGTGAGGTTTAGAAAATGTGTCTCAAAGACAAGGCAACAATAGCACATGGGCATGTATGAATGACTAGAGTTCAGTTACAAACCCTTGTATTTTTATAGAGGAGAAATCAAGCATTTATATACTTTACATTAAACAAGCACGACTGCAAGGGAAACTAATAATATAACTATCTCTTGCTGGTGTGGTTCAGTGGATTGAGTGCCAGCCTGCAAATCAAAGGGTGGCCAGTCTGATTTCCAGTCTAGGACACATGCCTGGGTTGTGGGTCAGGTCCCCAGTAGGGGACACTCGAAAGGCAACCACACACTGATATTTCCCTCTCTTTCTCCCTCCCTTCCCCTCTCTTTATTTATTTAAAAACAAATAAAATATTTTTAAAAGAAACAAATTTTTTCCACACAGTAGGTGAGAAAATAAAATGGAGAGATGGGGATACAAAAGACAGCAAGAAGGAAGGATTTGGGTGATGCATGATAAAAGTAAGACAAGCAACAATCAAATAAAATGGTAGAAAAATCCAAAGGTAGATAAATGCACCACTTAAGAGACGCAGGATGCATGTATGTCCTTTGGCTAATCCCTTCACCTTTTTCACCCAGTCCTCCCTGCCCCTCTCCTCTAACAGCTGTCAGTCTGTTCCATGTATCCATGCTTCTGTTTTTATTTTGTTCTTCAGCTTATTTCATTCATTTTAGTCCATATAGCAATCAGATCATATGGCATTTGTCTTTCCCTCTGACTGGCTTATTTCACTTAGCATACATAGTAATCTCCAAGTCCATCCATGCTGTCAACAAAAGAATAAAGAAAAGGAGAGACACATGGAATGATCACAATCTCTTTGGATGAGTTGTGTCTAGTCACAGGAAACCAAGGTTTCACCAAAATTCTCCTCAGATTCTGTGTGATCATGGAAAATATTCAACCTGAAATTAATTTTCCAAAGCAATAAAATTGAAATAATAATAGTACCTTCTTCATAGAGTTATTGTGATGATTATATGAAACAAAATATGAAAAATCCTTAACAACGGCATCTGGCATATAGAATGGACACAAAAAATGATTATTACTACAAAGTGGACTGGGATAGCTGGGGCAGGTAAACACCACTGAATTTGAGGAATAGGTGGGTGACATTAGGGCAGGTATAAAGTAAGAAGGATAAAAAGTAAGAAAAGAAAAAGCTGAACAAAGCCTGAAACAAAACTACAAAGATTAGATACAAGTAGCCTAGGACAGAACACAGGCAGACTAGTTGGGGAAGGTTTCCAGGTTTATGAGTTTCCCATCTCCTCCTCGCCTCTCTTGTCCCTCCAGGAAGTCAAGCTGGAATTCAAGAGTTACCATGAGAAAACATCTGTATCTGAAAACAGATGCATGTGCATTTGTCTCATTAAGAAATACTTTTTTAAAAGTTTATACATTAATGTTATATATCACCAGCAATGTCATGAGAAATTCAGTGAGAAAAATGTGATCCATGCAATTAATAGCCTGCAGGCAATAAAGGTTCCATTTCAGACAGTGTCAAAACACTACGAGGTCTAGGAAGGCAGAGAAAATTCCCAGAGCAGATGCCTAAACTCACACTGATTCTGACTTCACAATTCACAATACACATACACACATGTGCATACAGGCACAATGCATGTATATACCATATAGGCACATATACCACAAAATACACATAAATACACTAAATGTGGGCACACAGATGTGTACACATGCATACACACACCATACTATACATGCACACATGCATGTACATAGATCATATGCACACACAACACACCTGCCATACACATATGAATCTAAACATGCAGGCCTACATGCCACATATGCATGCACACAAACCACATATATAAACACACCACAATGACAAATGCACCTACTAGCAAAATAATTATTTGAACATAGCAATTAAGAACAAGCAAATGTCCTTATATTCAGTTTTACTTTAATCCTGTACTTATATATCCTGTATTTCTATGATTGTACTCTTTCCAATTTTTGAATCATAGAAACAAGCCTGAACAATGTTACATTTATTTTAGAAATAATTAAGTGAATTCTTAAGGGCTTACATTATTCAAGTAGTATTTTATACTTAAATCTGCTCTGAGTAATGAATATATGTATGTACCTTGAGAATACAGATATTGTAATTTTATAACTATAAAATTCTCTCTAAGCAGACAGTGAAATGTTTTATTACATTAAATATTATGCTTGTGGTCAAATTATAGCTATATAAGAAAAAACATATGTTGTGTAAGCCATTGAATAGTATTAAATTTGAACAGAAAATCTTTGGCAAAAAGAATCCAACACTTGTAGAACATACCACAACAACTTTCTGAATTATCTACTTGTCTTTATGCCAATATACAGCAATTCTCTGTATTTTCCAGTAATTTTTCAATGCAGCCTAAAATAGTGGAACTTTTCATCACTTCTTTTTGCAACATAGTAGAAAACAAAGCTGCATATAGATTTTGTTACAATTTTCTCTGGACTCTGTGGGGTGGAAATTTGCTCAAGTGTTTGTGTGTGTGTGATCCAGTAGGTCAGCTAGCTCAAGAGTGTACAGTCTTGGCAATTTGTGTATAGGTTTCTACCCTAAATGATATAATTTACAAAGTATACACAGGGCTTAATCTTTTGTCAAACACCATTATTTCAATGAAGGGAGGCTCACATTGAAATAAGAAGTCCACACTAACATAATTGGCAAGACCCCAAGAGTAAAACACTCTCACATTGAACGTGACCCAGAGTTGCTGCTAAAAATCTAGTGTGGAGTTGGGATGTGATCATGGGGAATGACAGGCAGAGGCTAGAAACAGGTCAGAGTTCTAATGCAGAGGTCAGTTGACTATTAAATGTATCATGTCAAGTTTTTGTTTCCATATTTTAAGAAGGATGTCAACACATGAATGAAAATCTAGAAAAGATTAAAGACTTACAAAGTTGTAGAAAGTGGGCCTAACAAAATACACTTCACAACAGCATAGAAGGAACTGGAAAGCATTATGCTAAGAGAAATAAGCCAGGCAATAAAAGACAAATATAATATAATCTCACCTATAAGTGGAACCTAATCAACAAAACTGGACATATAGCAAAATGTAACCAGAGACATTGAAATGAACAAACTGACAGTAGCAGAAAGGAGGTGGGATGGGGATAACAGGGAAAAGTGAGGGAAGAGTCATCAAAGAACAAGCAATAAAGAACCCACACACAAAGCTAAAGGGAGGAAGGATTGAGGATGGGAAGTGGAGGTGGGTGGGGTGTGGGAAAGTGGTAACAGGAAAATGGAGACAACTATAATTAAACAATAATAAATAAATAAATAGATAAGCAAGCAAGCAAATATTAAATTACAAATGAGATGGTGTTATTTTCCCTGAAGGCAGAAAGCAGAGATCATGGTTTCTGTATTTAGCTCTAGAAAAGTTGGTCCCTCTGTGCTTGGGGTGGGGTGTGGGGTGTGGAGACTGAAGAAGACTCAGGCACTGAAGGTGGAGGCATTGATTATGGGGAGAGAGGGGAGACCCATACTGATGGGAATTCTCAGTGGGTCAGAATCCCCCATAGAAAGCCATAAATTCAATGTTAATTTTTTAGTAAAAATTAATTAGTAAGGCTCATACTGTACAAGTAGAACTCCAGTACCTAAAATAGAAGAAAGCAGGAGATCTTTTCAACTGAGTACAGGTTCTAGCAACAGGTGGCCAGGAGCCACATCCCAACTCCACCTCTTACTAACTGAGGAAACCCAGGCAAGTCACTTCAACCCTCCATGCCTGAGGAACTGGTTCATTGTAAAGAAAACAAAATTGATAAGACTTTAACCAGTCTCATGAAGAAAGGGAGAGGACCCAAATAAACACACTTAGAAATGAAAGAGGAAAGATTTCAACAAATACCACAGAGATACAAAGTATTATAAGAAATTACTATGAAGAACTACATGCCAACAATTCAAAAACCCAGATGAAATGAACAAATTTCTAGAAAAATATAATCTCCCAAAATTGAATGAAGAAGCAGCAGAAAGCCTAAACAGACAAATAACAGCTGACAAAATTGAAGCAGTAATCAAAAAACTCCCAGCACACAAAGCACTGGACCAGAAGATTTCATAGGAGAATTTTACAAAACTTTTAAGGAACAGCTAACCCCTATCCTTCACAGACTATTCCAAAATATCCAAGAAGAGGGAATATCCCAAACTCTTTTTATGAAGCCAGCATCATCCAAAACCAGATAAAGAAACAACAATGAAAAAGAAAACTACAGGCCAGTATCACTGATGAACATAGATTCTAAACTCCTCAACAAAATATTGGCAGACCACATCCAGAAACACATTAAAAAGATTATGAGTCCCACCATGATCAAGTGGGATTCATCCCATGAATGCAAGGATGGTACATATTCACAAATCAAAAACATAACACATCACATAAACAAAGGGAAGGGCAAAAATCACATGATCATATCAATAGATGCAGAAACAGCATTGCATAGGGTATAGCACCCATTTATAATAAAAACACCAAGAAAAGTGGGTGTAGAGGGAACATTCCCCAACACAATAAAGGTCACGTATGAAAAACCAACAGCCCACATTATACTAAACAGGGACAAGCTAAAAGCTGTCCCACTAAGATGTCCACTTTCACCACGTCTATTTAATATACTATTGGAAGTCCAGTCCACAGTGATCAGAAAAGAAAGAGAAATAAAAGACATCCAAAATGGAAATGAGGAAGTAAAACTGTCACTGCTTGCAGAATGATGTGATACTGTACATAGAAAACCCTATAGACTTCACCAAAAAGTCTTCACCAAAACCCAAGTCTTCACCAGACTACTTGACCTGATAAGTAACTTTGTCAAAACAGCAGGGTTTGAAGCCAATATTCAGAAATCAAAGGCATTTTTATATGCCAACAATGAAAGATGAGAATCAGAAATCAGGGGGAAAAAAATCCCATTTTCTACAGAAACAAGAAAAATTAAGTACCTAGGAATAAACCTTTACCAAGGAAGTGAAATACCTCTACTCAGAAAATGACATGACACTAAAGAAAGAAATTAAGGAACACACAAATAAATGGAAGCATATACTGTGTTCATGGATTGGAAGAATTAACATCATCAAAATGTCCATATTACCCAAAGCAATTTATAGATTCAATGCAACCTCTATTAAAATACCAATGACATATTTCAGAGATAGAGAACAAACATTTCAAAAATTTATATAAAAGCATTATGAATCCCAAAGAGTTGCAGCAACTTTGGGAAAGAAGACTTAAGTAGGAGGAATCACAATACCTGAAATCAAACCATATTACAAGGCCACAGTAATCAAAACAGTCCAGCAGTGCCATAAGAACAGACACACAGACCACCAGAACAGAATAGAGAGCCTGGAAATAAAAAAAAAAAAAAAAGAGAGAGAGCTAAGCAATGAGGAGATAGCCAACCTATCTGATGGAAAATTTAAAGCCCTGGTAATCAAAATGCTCACAGAACTGATTGAGCTTGGTCAAAAAATGAAAGATACCCGAAATGAAATAAAGCAAAATATTCAGGGAACCAACAGTGACAGGAAGGAAATCAGGACTCAAAGCAATGATTTGGAACAAAAGAGAAAAATAAACATCCAACCAGAATAGAATACAGAAACAAGAATTCAAAAAAGTGAAGAGAGACTTATGAACCTCTGGGGCAGCCTGAAACACTCTAATATCTGAATTATAGGGGTGCCACAAGGAGAGGAACAACAGCAAGAAACTGAAAACTTATTTGAACAAATAATGAAAAAAAATTTCCCCAATCTGGTGAAGGAAATAGACTTCCAGGAAGTCCAAGAATCCCAGAAAGTCCCAAAGAAGGTGGACCCAAAGAGAAACACATCAAGGCACATCTTCATTAAGTTACCCAAAATTAAACATGTTGGGACCCATCCCACCTGGTTTCAGGGACTGTAGCCTTTTATCTCATGGTTAGAGCTGAGTGAAAAATCCTTGGGGACATGAGCCACTGAGACAGGAGATTACCTCCTGGCAGGAATGGGCCCCAGCCTCCCTCACTTCCCTCTACTTGATCCAGGCAGATGACAGGTTAGCCAATGAAAGGTAAGATCCCTCAAAGAAAGAGGGACAACCTAAGACATGTACTGTTGTGATAGGCCACCAGGGAAGGACTTAGGGGTCTTCAGTGAAAGGGAAGAAAGACCTTCACTCCTTGGCTTGATCATAGCCTGAGTCCTCAGTCCCTTTGCAAAAGTCTCCTAGTCTCCTGGATGCTTTGCTCTTCCTGCCTGACTCAGCCTGGGAACTATGCCAAAGACATTACACTGGTTCAGATGGTTCCTAGGGGTGAATCTGGCCAGAGAAACAATATACATTTTCTCCCTTAAGACCTGCTCTTCCCTGTTGCTGTAAAACAGACACTTGAGCTAAAGCCAACCCTGACCAGAGACAATCCCTGTGTTTTTTCAACTATTATCTGTAAATGATGTCAGTAGCATTTTGAGCACTGGTTGATGAGCTTTATGTGCATGCAATGTATCTCTGCACTGAAGCCAATAAAAATGCAGGAAAGGAGGTATTCAGGACATTTCTCCTTTGAGGGACAGGTGACCTTTCCTCCCCAAGTAAATCACGCACCAGGCATTTTTATTTCTCATCTGCAATGACTGGGGGAGTTCTGCTGGTGGAGTCCCCTGCACCCATCAAAAAGATAAAAAGAGAATCCTAAAAGCAGCAAGAGGAAAGGAGACAGGTACCTACCTACAAAGGAGTTTCCATTAGACCATCAGCTGATTTCTCAAAACAAACCTTGCAGGCAAGGAAGGGCTGGAAAGAAGTATTTGAAGTCATGAAACACAAGGACCTACATCCAAGATTACTCCATACAGCAAAGCTTTCATTTAGAATAGAAGGGCAGATAAAGTGCTTCTGAGATAAGGTCAAGTTAAAGGAGTTCATCATCACCAAGCCCTTATTTTATGAAATGTTAAAGGGACTTATCTAAGAAAAAGAAAATTAAAAACAAACATGTATAGTAAAATGACAGCAAACTGACAATTATTAACAAACATGCCTAAAACAAAAACAAAAAGAAACTAAGCAAACTAGAACAGAAAACAGAATCAAAGAAATGGACATCACATGGAGGGATTTCAGTGGGGAGGGTAGAAGGGAGGAATGGGGGGAAATGGTACAGGGAAGAAGAAGCATAATTAGTAGGCATAAAATAGAGAGAGATTTAAAAAATAGTATAAGAACCAGAGAACTCAACGAACTTAAATGTATAACCCATGGGCATGAACTAAGGGTGGGCGGAATGATGGAGGGTTGGAGGTGCAAGGCAGAGGGAGGATAAAGGGGGGAAAATTGGAAAACTTGTAACAGCATAATCAATAAAAAAAATACTTTTAAAAAATGGGCAAAGGACCTAAACAGACACATCTTGAAGGAGGACAAAGGACCCAGGGACATTTGAAAAGATGCTCAGCATCAGTAGCCATCAGAGAGATGCAAATTTAAACCACAATGAGATACCAGTTCACAACACTGAGAATGGTCATCATAAACAAATCAATAAACAATTGTTGCAGAAGTTGTGGAGAAAAAAAAAAACCCTAGTGAACTGTTGGTGGAAATGCAGACTGGTGCAGCCACTCTGGAAAACAGTATGGAATTTCCTCAGAAAACTAAAAACGGAACTGCCTTTTGACCTTGCAATTCCACTGCTGGCATTATACCCTAAGAATCCCAAAACACCAATTCAAAAGAACCTATGTACCCCAATGTTCATAGCAGCACAATTTGCAATAGCCAAGTACTGGAAGCAACGTAAGTGCCCATCAGTAAATGAGTGCATCGAGCAAGCAAAATATAACCAGTGACATTGAAATTAAGAACAAACTGACAGTAACCAGAGGAGAGGTGTGAGTGGGTAATGGGGGGAAATGGGGAAATGGTATTCAGGATCATCTATAAACGACACATGGACAAAACCAAAACAGGGTAGGGAATCCAGGGTGAGAAGTAGGGATGGCTAGGTAGGAGGATGGTAATTTGGGGGTAAATGGAGACACCTGTACTTGAACAACTACAAAAATTGTTAAAAATTTTTTTAAAAACTATGGTACCTTTACACAATGGAATGCTATGCAGCAAAAAGAAAGAAGGAGCTACTACCCTTCATGACAGCATAAATGGAATTGGAAAGCATTATGCTAAGTGAAATAAGCCAAGCAGTGAAAGACAAACACCATATGATCTCATATAAGTGGAACTTTATCAACAAAAGAAATAAGCAAGCAAAATACAACCAAAGACATTGAAATAAAGAACAAACAGACAGTATCCAGAGGGGAGAAGGAAGAGGGATAATAGGGAATACCAGGGGAAGAGTCATTAAGGAACATGTATAAAGGACACATGAACAAAGTCAAAGGGTGTGGATTCAAAGGTGGGAGGCAGGGATGCGTGGGGTGGGGGGCCGTGGTGGGGTGAAAATGGACACAACTATACTTGAACAAAAATAAATAAATAAATAAATAAAAGGAAATTGGAATAAAGAAAAATATATAGGGTACCAACAGTGAAGGGAAGGAAACCGGGAGTCAAATCCACAATTTGGAGCAGAAGGAAGAAAGAAACATTCAACTAGAACAGAATGAAGAAACAAGAATTCAAAAAAAAAAAAAAAAAGGAGAGGAGAGGCTTAGGAACCTCCAGGACAACATTAAATGTTCCAACATCCGAATCATAGTGATGCCAGAAGGAGAAGAGGAAGAGCAAGAAAGCTGTAATTAAACAACAATAAAATCATTTAAATTTAAAAAAAAAAGAAAAGAAAATATGATATAGGAGAACTTCTCCAATCTGGTAAAGAAAACAGACTTCCAGGAAGTCCAGGATGCTCTAAGAGTCCCAGAGAAGTTGGACCTAAGGAAGCACACAGCAAGCCACACCATAATTACATTATCCAATATTAAAGATAAAGAGAAAATCTTAAAAGCAACAAGAGACAAGGAGACAGTTATCTACAAAGGAGTTCCCATAAGACTATCAACTGACTTCTCTAAAGAAACTTTCAGGCAAGAAGGGTCTGGAAGGAAGTATTCAAAGTCATGAAAGTCAAGGACCTACAACCAAGGTTATTCTATACAACAAAGCTATCATTTGGAATAAAAGAGCAGATAAAGTGTTTTCCAAATAAGATCAAGTTAAAGGAATTCATCATCACCAAACTCTTATTATATGAAATTTTAAAGGGATTTATCTAAGACAAAGAAGTTGATCAAAACTATGAAAAATAAAATAACAAACATAACTCTCAACAACTGAACCTAAAAAAAAAAAGCAAACAACTAGAACAGGAACAGAATCACAGAAATTGGGATCACTTGGAGGGTTATCAGTGAGTGGGTGGGGGGAGGAAAATGGGCAAAAGGTACAGGGAATAAGTACTATAAATGGTAGGTACAAAATAGATGGAGATAAGAATAGTATAGGAAATGGAGAAGCCAAAGATCTTATATGTATGACCCATTGACATGAACTAAGGTGGGGAATGCTGGTGGGAGGGGAGGTGCAGGGCAGAGAGTAATAAAAGGGAGGAAAAAATGGGACAACTCTAATAGCTAATCAATAAAAATATTTTTAAAAAACTGACAGTAAGCAGAGGGGAGAGGGGAGGGAGAATAATGGGGGAATGAAAGGGAAGGGTCATCAAGGAACTTATATAAGGGACCCACGGACAAAACCAAAGGGGGGAACAATTAAGGGTAGGTGCTGGGGTGGGAGGACCAGGGGAATGTGGTGGCAGGAAAATGAGGACAACTGTAATTGAACAATAAAACACGATATTAAAAAAATTTGTCATTTCATGCAGTTGAAAGTAAAAAAAAACAGTAAAATTTCATTACCAAAAAAATAAAAGAATTGTCCATTAGTGTGATAATGAGTGTATGCCAAGAGACAAGAAGATTCCATTTACACCTTTGGAATATTACGAAGCATCATGCGGCTCTGGTCCTGGGAATTTACTATGGCAGTATATAAATGTTTTGAAATAATTGGTTCCCAAATATTGTTACAGAGCAACAAGGGGGCCAAAGGCAGCTGAGGCAATATACTATTAGCTGAAAGGAACCCCCCAGGTTCATTATGTCCGCCGCCTATAGAAAGATGTCTCTCAATGCCAGAGATTCATTAAAAGGAAAGAAAATGTTTATTTAATGCTATACAGACTTAAAGTAGTAACCTAATGTCTTCATCAAAATCCCAAAGTCCCTTAAAATACCCACAAACACACACAGTCCTTCCTTCCCCCCTTTGTCCAGTCTGGTGTACCATATCTCAGGAAAGGAAATAGAAG
The DNA here is from genome assembly GCF_004126475.2 of Phyllostomus discolor. NCBI lineage: Eukaryota > Metazoa > Chordata > Mammalia > Chiroptera > Phyllostomidae > Phyllostomus > Phyllostomus discolor. The sequence goes on along the minus strand of NC_040903.2, from coordinate 110,385,767 downwards.
TCTGTGGCTCAAGCAGCTCCCAGTTCTTCCCAGTAATCCGTCTCAGCTGATGGGCCTCCCTCAGTTCCCAGTACCAACAGCTGTGTTGCCAGGATCTCTGCTAAAGCCAAGTGGTGGTTCCCCCTGCACAATGGCTGTAGGGGTCCCCACTTTGGCAAAGGTGCAAGGTTCTCTCTCCAATTCCCCAGCTACATGGTCCTTTCTGTACAAGGGCTGCGGGAGTCCCCACTCTGCCAAAGCCACGTGGTTCTCTCTCCTCAATGGCTGCAAGGTGGGGGGTGAGGGGGGGTCGCCACTCTGCCAAAGCCAAGTGCCAGTTCTCTGCTAAATCCACATGGTGATTCTCTCTCGCAGGGCTGTGAGAATCTCCACTCTGCTAAAGACGGAGTGGTTCTCTCTCCACTGCCCCAGCCATGTGATTCTCCTGGCAATGGCTGCTGGTCTGGGTTTAAATCCCTGTGCCAGTCCTCCTCTACAGCCTCATTTCCGACTCCTCCTACAATCAGTTACACCTGCCAGCACTCTCAAAGCCTTCCAGCTTCACTGGGCTGCCATCGTGAGTCTGGGCAGGTGTGGCCTCATGGCATGGAGCCAATCTTCTCCAAGCTCCCACACAGGCGCTGTAACTGGAGGGACCTGCCCCCCAGTTATGTCTTGGTGGAGAAGTCACTTCCATTCCCCTAGCTCAGATCATGGCCACAGCTATTTAACATATCTATGCAACCAGGTAAAGGTTATAGATATGTTAAATGACCATGCCAGAGATTAGCTACAAAGCTGTTGCTATGCAAAACAGCTCTCAATGGTCCTGCTCCATTTGTCCCTTCCACCAACCCACAACCTGTGGGGGGCAGGGGGAGCGATGAGGACGTCTTAATATTTCCTGAACACCTTGAGTTCTGGACCCCATTTCAAATCCCTATTTGGGGTCTCCCTTCTTGGCTGTACCCTGTTATAATATCAGTCAACATAAGGATAATTTAAACAAAGAAATTCACCACTACTGGGTTTTACCAGTTTCTACTTTGACATGAAGAGAAGTGGAAAGGGGAAAAAAATTCAGACCACACCAGTTCAAAAGAAAGCCTTTCCACTTCCATTGACTGGCTACCCTACCAATTATTAACAAAAAAAGATGCCTTTTTCTATGTCCTAATTATGTCCACAGTTGAAGTGCAAATTGACTACTAGTAAGCATTTAATGCCATATCTCAAGAACATTCATTATAAGTGAATACAGCCAGACCAGACTCCTGTTTCATCTTTAAGGTTTAAATGTCAAACACCTGGAGACATAATTACTTAACCTTAAAATTATTGTATGACTTTATTGCCCTGGTTCAGGGAAAGTCAAACCAGTGAGTTAAGTCAAGACACTGTTTCTGGGTTGAGGGAAGACAGGATGCAGAGGGATGTGGGAAGGCAGTGAGTAGAGGTCTGTAATTATGTACTTAAAAGCACACTTGATTCGTTACACTATAGCAAGAAGCTCACATACTGAGAAGCTCTGTTAGTATACAACTTGGATAGGAAGAATGAAGAATTCCCTGCTGCTTGTAGAATAAGGTACAAGCAATTGAAAATGCTCTAACTGAAAGTAAACTCATCTAAACTTTTTCCATAAAGAATTTTCTGATAGAACAGAGATTCTAATATTAAAATAACAGCCCCTTGGATTCAAATTTAAATCAACTACTATTTCTGACTTCTTAGACCTAAAGGACTATTTACTAGTATCAGAAAATTTCCAAAACAAAATGGGCATTTATCCTGTATTTCAAATGCACATAAAGCGAAAGCATATTCTCCCCTGTAGGTTAAGGATGGTCTGATTAATTCCACGTATTTTCAGAAACCCCTAATATATAGATGTTTCAGAATTCTAAAGATCAGGATTCACATACCTCTGCACACACTCTCCTCAACTGATCAGATTCCATAGTATCTTATTACTCATAAAAGACACTTTTTCGGGGAAGATAACAGTGAGATAGGTGGGAGTGGAGTTCACTTTTACTGTGCACAGGTGGAACACCTAGCTGATCTTCTGAGGAACAGACTGAACAGCCAATAATATCCCATATATGAAGGTTGGAAGCCAAACTTGTAGAGGACATTTAAAAATAAGATGGTAAGGAGAATGATTTGGGACAATAAGGTCCCTGAGACCAGCATAGGGACCAGGGAAGCTGCAGCCCCAGGCCCAGCACCTGTCAGGCCTGCCACAGGATTCTTGGGAGAGAGCCAAGTCAATGGCTCCCTCCTCTGACAAACAGAAATGTTTGAGAACCACCAGATTGAGCCTGGATGCTTGAAGTCATTGGGGGAAATAAGGGTGAAGTGGCATACACACAGGGGCAGTGTACACCCACTAAGACTGTGGATGCCAGCTGGGTCACTACCAGACAAACTGGGGAGCTGGGTGATGCCTGGAGAAAGAAGAGCTGGGCCATGATGGACCCTGACCCGGATAGTCTTTAGTCTGGGTGGGAAGTTGGGCTGTGTGAGAGGTGAGCCCCTTGTTTGGAGCCGCAGGCTTGAATACAATTTTTTTAAGACTCTCAGTGGCTATTTAGGGAATTCTCCCACAGCAGAATTCTCCAGCAGCAGCTTCCCCCTGGGTACCTCCACAGCCATGGACACAGGCCCACCCCTATCCTCCCCCAAGCCATAGAAGCAGAGGGTGCTGGCACCCATGGCTCCAATGGCTCATGCCCAATCCAGCCACCACAGCAGTGGAGGCCAGAGGAACACAAATGCCTGAAACCACTGCCTGTACCACTACACACACCACTCCTGCAACAGTGAAGACCACGTGCCCATGCATGCAGCCCAGGCTGTGCCAAGTACCCAACCCTGCCACCCCCACCACAGAAGCAGAGAAAGCTTCACATGGCAGACATGCCTGCCACCCCAGAGGCAACCCACATCTGCTGCCACAGCCACTGCAGCTCTCCCACCCTGCAGGCCAGACTGGCTCACTAAGAGGAAGGCAGAGGTGGTCCCCCACAGAGGAGAGCAGCAGGGCTCAGAGAGTCAACAGTCCTCAGAAAGACTTAACTCACTGGGGGAACCAAACTACCCTGAAAAGACTTTGAGAATCTCTAGCACCTAGGACAGCAAAGCAAAAATGGGGTGTGTAAGTCACTCCTAATTGGTGCACCTCATGGACAGCACAATTGGTGGACTGAAGGCATAGGTGTGGCACAGAAGGGCACTTGGGGCCCAGCAGCAAAATGAAGAACTGGACTGGAGCCTGGGAGGCTGTGAAGAGTGTGGCTCACACCTGGTCTCCACCTAGGCAAAATCACAGGGAGAAAAGTGAAAGTCAACCCCCCTCAGCCTGCTGCAGCAAGGAAGAAAAGCAGAACTGGCTTGCCAATTTAAAGCCAGCAGGAGACTTTTTTTATTCTTTCTTTCTTTTTTTCTCTCTTTTTCTTTTCTTTTTTTCTCCCACAAGTGAAACAATAAAACTTGGAGCTGTGAAAGGATCAGAGTCAGACCCAAAGAAGTGTCATCCCAACAAATGAGAAACTGAGACAAATTTCACTTTGCTACTCCAGAGAGCTTGCAAGCTATTAATAATTTGTATTATTTTTTCATTATTTTTACTTCTTTTATTTTATTGGTATTTTTTATTTCCCTTTTTTCTGTTTAGTTTTCTTTACCTTGTTTAAATGTACTGTTTGACTGGTTTCCTTGTTCTCTGTTTCATAGTGTATTTTTAATTTTCCTTCTTCACTTCACTTCTGTTCCAATAATGCACTACTCTAGGTCCTATACTTCCTATTCTTATTATTTAGACCACATAGATTCTGTCATATGATTGTTGCTCCATTACTATTGTAAATAATTGTGGTTCCATACAATTGTAAATACTACACAGCACTACTCTCAGATCTTAGCCACTTCACTGTTTCCAGAACTTTATTACTGTTGGGGTTAACTCTATTCCCTTGCACACTACACCTATTTTCTATCCTTTACTCCCACTATATCTCACAATCTGACCTCCAAAGAGCTCACTGTTTTCTGGATCCAACTCACAATCCTTCCCTGCTAACAAGAGTTTTATCTTTTTTCACACTTTCTAAAACATGGCTAGCTGGGTAAATATCACAGTTAACACTATACATATCCCAAGGATTTCCTATCTCTTCTTTATGGGCTCATACTTTAAGTCCCATAGAATACACTCCCACTGTCTTAATCTATTTTGCCTCCCCCCTCAAACTGATCACATACAAGTATAGGTGGAAACTCTGAACACAGGTATACCTGCTGGAAGACAGAACCCACTAACAAAGGAACCATAAACAAATAATAAAAGAAGAAGGTGAAGGAGTGAGTGGAAGTCACTCTAACATCCACTGAGGACCAAACTGAAAATACAACTAAATGGTGGAGAAATTACTCAGAACAAATAACTGAACTATAGCAGGAGACAAGGCTCAAAACCATGGACAGACAGAAGAACCAGCTTCAATGCAACCTGTCCACACCTGCCCAACAGCATACAAGATGTGGTGGGCAGAGTGACCCTCATTTAACCAGATGGAGAGAAGGTCCCACCAAAGAAAGACCCAACAGCAATCAAAACACAAAAACATGCAGAGAGCCAGTATAAACAATAGCCCAAGAGCAGAAAGTTCTGGAGATCAAGAAGAATGCACTACTGAATCTCACAGGTCTCCTACCATAGAAGTTCATTCCATACATCCAGTGAGTCAGAACAGATCAATTTAAGAAGCAGAGGCTAACAAGAAGAGTCTCACAAACAACAGGAAGACAAAGAATCACACCCCAAATGAAAGGAAAGGAGGAAGTCTCAGAGAGATGCTAAATGAAATAGAGGCAAGTCAACTATCAGACATTGAGTTCAAAGCCATGGTTATCAGGAAGCTCAATGAGCTTACAGAGAATTACCAAAAAGTACAGGGAAACTACAATGAACTCACTGCAAAATATGTCAACATGAAAAAGGAAATAGAAACTATCCACAAAGTCCAAGAGGAAATAAAGAATACAACTTCTGAATTAAAGAACACAGTGGAAGGAATCAAAACCAGGCTAGATGAAGCAGGGGACTGGAGCAGTGAGCTGGAGGACAAGGTAAAATAAACACACAAAATGAGCAAGAAAAGAAAAAGAGACTGGGAAAGAAAGGAGAGGGGTTAAGGAAAATGCAGGACAACATGAAATGTAATGATATCCATATAATAGGGATATCAGAAGGAGAAAAAGAAGAGCAAGGGGTAGAAAACCTGTTTGAAAAAGTAATGATGGAAAACTTCCCTAATTTGATGAGACAAAAAAGTCACAGAAATCCAGGAAGCACAGAGGGTCCAAATGAAGAGGAACCAAAACAGGCCTACTTCAAGACACATCATAATACAAATGGCAAAATTCCAAGAGAAAGAGAGATTCTTAAAGGCAGCAAGTAACATATAAGGAAGTCCTGATAAGACTAGTAGCTGACATCTCAAGTAAAACACTCCAACTCAGAGGAGAATGACAAGGGATACTACAAGTAATAAAAACAAAGGGCCTGCAACCGAGACTACTCTATCCATTAAGACTCTCAGTGAAAATAAAAGGCCAAATAAGGAGTTTCCCATACAAGATAAGCCTCAAAAATATACCTCCTTCAAACCAGCTTGGCAACATTGCTAAAGGAACTGCTTTAAGAAAAGGAAAAAGAAAAAGAGTGAGAAAAGGAGGAACACACGTATGAAAACATGGAAATGTATAACTATGTATGTAATAACCATCAATGTAAATGAATTAAATGCTCAAATCAAAAAACATAGAGTAGCTGAATGGATAAGAAATCATGACCCTCATATATGCTCCCTACAAAAAACCCACTCAGAACAAAAGACCTACACAGACTGAAAGTGAATGACTGGAAAGAAATATTCCAAGAAATATTCCAATAGACAAGAAAAAAAAAAGCAATGGGAGCAACACTATATCAGACAAAATAGACATCAAAAAAAGGACCATAAAAAGAGACCCAGAAAGACACTTCATAATGCTCAAAGGGAAGAATCCATCAAGAAGACATAAACATTGTAAATATATATGCACCTAATATACAAGCACCCAAATACATACAAACAATCTTGGAAGACTTCAAGAAAGATACTGACAGAAACACAATTATAGGAGATTTTAACACCCCACTGTCAAAAATGGACAGCCAAATGAAATATGAGCAAAGGTATTGCGGCATTTAAGAATAACCTAGATCAAATGGACTTAACTGATATATATAGTAACTTTCATCACAAAGAAGCAAAATACACATTCTTTTCAAATGTACATGCAACATTTTCAAAGATAGACCAACCACATGATAGCTCAAAAAACAAGCCTCAGCAAACTCGAGAAAACTGAAATTATATCAAGTATTTCCTCTGACCACAAGGGACTGAAACTAGGAACCAGCTTCAAGAAAAAATTCAAAAACACTCAAACTCATGGAGATTGAATAGCATACTATTAAACAATGAATGGGTCAAGAATGAGATTAAAGAAGAAATGAAAAGTTTCTGGAAACAAGTGAAAATGAATTCACAATAATCCAAAACTTATGGGGTACAGTGAAGCCAGTTCTGAGAGGGAAGGTAGAAACATTTCAAACAACCTAAGCCTGCACCCATAAGAACTGGAGGAACAACAAAACAGCCCAGAGAAGTAAAAGGAAGAGAATAACCAAGATCAGAGCAGAATTAAATGATAAAGACACAACAATCCAAATATCAATAAATCCAGGACCTGGTACTTTAAAAAGATAAAAAAAACAACCCTTTAAGCAGACTCATCAAGACAAAAGGAAAGAAGACCAAAATACACAGAATCAGAAATGAAAGAGAGATTACAATGGATATCTCAGAAATACAAAGGATTATAGGAAATTATTACAAAAAAAAAATATACCAAAATTTGAAAATGGTAAATGGAAAGATTTCTAGAAAAATATAATCTTCCAAAACTCAATGAAGAAGAAGCAGAAAGCCTGAACAGACCAATAACAGCTGACAAAATTGAAGCAGTAATCAAAATCTCCCAACACACAAAACCCCTGAACCAAATAGTTTCACAGGACAACTCTACAAAACATTTAAGGATGAGCTAACCTTTATTCTTCTCAGACCATTCCAAAAAATCCAAGAAGAGGGAAGTCTCCAAACTCTTTTGATGAAGCCAGCATCATTGTGATCCCAAAACCAGATAAAGACACAACACAGAAAGAAAACTTCAGGCCAATATCCCTGATGAACATAGACAATAAAATCCTCAAAAAAATATTGGCAAACTGCATCCAGAAATACATTAAAAAGATCATATACTGTGACCAAGTGGGATTCATCCCATGCATGCAGGGATAGTACAATACTCAAAAATAAATAAACATAATACATCACATAAACAAAAGCAAAAACAAAAATTACATGATCATATTAATAGATGCAGTAAAAAGCTTTTGATAAGGTACAGCACCCATTTGTGATAAAAAAAAAAACACTCAGCCAAGTTGGAATAGAGGAAGCATTCCTCAACATAATAAAGGCCATATACAAAATACCTACAGCCAACATCATACTCAATGGGGAAAAACTAAAAACTTTCCCACTAAGGTCAGGAACAATACAAGGATGTCCATTTTCATCGCTCCTATTCAACATAGTATTGGAAATCTCAGCCACAGCATCAGACAAGAAAAAAATAAAAGATGTCTAAATTGGAAAGGAGGAAGCAAAACTGCCATTGTTTGCAGGTGACATGATAGTGTACACAGAAAATCCTATAGACTCCACCAATAAACTGCTCAACCTAATACATGAATTTAGAAAAACAGTAGGATACAAAGTCGATATTCAGAAATCAAAGGCATTTTTGTATACCAACAATGAAATATCTGAAACAGAAATCAGGGGGGAAATCTGATATGATATAGCAACAAGAAAAATAAAATGCCTAGGAATAAACCTAACTAAGGAGGTAAAAGACCTGTACTCAGAAAACCACAACACTGAAGGAAGAAATTAAGGAACACACAAACAAATGGAAACACATAACATGTCTACGGATCAGGAAAATTAACATCATCAAAATGTCCATATTGCCCAAATCAATTTATAAATTTAATGCTATCCCTATTAAAGTACAAACATATTTCACAGATAGAGAACAAACACTTCCAACCTTTGGAACCTTTATGGTTCCAAATTTATATGGAACTATAAAGGACCCCAAATAGCTGCAGCAACATTGAGAAAGTAGAACAAAGTAGAAGGGATTACAATACCTGATATCAAACTGTATTGCAAGGCCACTGTAATCAAAACAGCCTGGAACTGGCATAAGAACAGACACATAGACCAGTGGAACAGAATAGAGAGCCCAGATATAAACCCAAGTCCCTGTGGTCGATTAATATAACAAAGGGGGAAGAACCATAAAATGGAGGAAAAATAGCCTCTTCAACAAATGGTGTTCGTACATCTGGATACCTGTAGGCAAAAAAGTGAAACTCAAACACCAACTTACACCATACAAAAAAAAAAATCCAAGGTGGATAAAAGATTTAAATACAAGTCGTGACACCATTAAAGTCCTAGAAGAAAACATAGGCAGGAACATCTCAGACATTCCACACAGCAATATTTTCACCAATATGTCCCATAGAGGAAGGGACATAAAGGAAAGAATAAATAAAAGGGACCTCATCAAATTAAAAAGCTTCTTCATGGTTAAAGAAAACAGCATTAAAATGAAAAGAGAACCAGCTGTATGGGAAAACATATTTGCCAAGGATACCTCAAATAAGGATTTGATCTCCAAAATATATGAAGAACTCACACAACTCCACTCAGGAAAGACAAAAACAACAATTACAAAATGGGCAAAAGTTTTGTACAGACACTTCTCCAAGGAAGACATATGGAGGGCCAAGAGACATATGAAAAGATGCTCAGGATCACTAGCCATCAGAGAGATGCAAATTAAAAGCACAATGAGATACCACTTCACACCAGTCAGAATGGTCATCATAAACAAATCAACAAACAAGTGTTGGAGAGGATGTGGAGAAAAGGGAACACTAGTGCACTGTTGGTAGACATGCAGACTGCTGCAGCTGCTGTGGAAACCAATATGGAATTTCCTCAGAAAACTGAAAATGGAACTGCCTTCTGACCCAGCAATTCCACAGCTGGGATTATATCCTAAGAACCCTGAAATACCAATCCAAAAAACCTATGCAACTCAATGTTCATAGCAGCACAATTTACAATAGCCAAGTGATGGAAGTAACCTATGTGTCCTTCAGTAAATGAATGGATCTAAAAACAATGGTACATTCTAAGAAAATCATTCGGAGAAGGAGACGGTGGCTTTGCTCTAGGCAGCGTTTTTCTCGGTTTCTGTGAAGAGGAGGGAAACTCTCGGATCGGTGGAGAGGCAGAGCAAATGGACTGGGTTAACAAATCACTTTTGAAAGCAGGACATCAGGGATTATTGCGATCACTGGAAAACCAGACGATAGGGAGACTGCTTTGGGACAAAAGGGACCCAGGGATCAGTGTGGGGTCTGGGGATGTGCAGACCCCAGGCCTGGTGCTCCAGGGTCTGCCTCAGGGCTCCCGGGAGAGGGGAGTCGCTGCTCCCTCCACCAAATATGGGGGATGAGCAACTCCAGGGGAGAACGTGTTGCTTGAAGAAACAGATTGGCCAGTTGGTCTGGGAAAAAACCGCCCAGGGACTATGAACACCCACCCAGAGACCTGGGAGAAGTGAGGGCCCCCAGCCAACACGAGACTGCCCCTGGTCGGGAAAGGTGCCAGCACCCCTGGCACGGTTGGGGTGCAGATCGGTGGAAAACAAAGAGCTGGGAAGGACTCTGCTCGCGGCACATCGGGAGGCCTGACTCGTGGGCACTGTGAACCCAGGGGGGTCACGCACTCCATCAGGAAGCCTGACCCACACTCACTGTTAACTGGGGTTGGGGGGGGGGGGGGGCGCGCACTCCATGGGAGGCCTGACTCGCACACGCCACGAACCCGGAAGGGTTGCGCGCTCCATCAGGGAGCCTGTCTTGCGCTCGCTGTGAACTGGGAAGAGTCACGGTGTGGAGCTTAGGGCGATCCGAGAGCCCAAATCTCAAAAGTTTGGTGGAGGGGCGCACACTTTTATGATTCCCAGAGAGGGCACAGTGAATCCCAAAATGTCTCGGGTGCCTTCTGAGATCATAGAGCTGGAACCCTGCAGGACCCCGGAGTCCGGACAAACACGGCAGTGAGCTCTAGAGAGCGAGTATGCTTGGGAGCCCCCAGGGTACCTGACAGTCTTGCTGAGATCTGACTGGGAAGAGAGAGAAGTATTTCAAAGGTCCCTCAGCCAGCTGAAGCCAGCAAGATCAGAAAAACTGGTCTGGCCAGTTAGAAACCAACAACAGGTTTTTCTTATTTTGTTTTGTTTTGTGTGGTTTGGTTTGGTTTTTGTGGCTGTTGTTGGTTGATTGATTTTATCTTGTGTTTTAAGTGACATTTTATTTTTCAATTCTTATTATTTTTATACCTCACAATCCCTTATGTTTCTCTTCCATTCATCCTAATATTATTCTCTCCACTCCAAATTTATCTATCCTGTACTACATCTTCTGCTTTTCTTTTTTTTTTTTTTTTTGATCTTGCAAGTTACTGTAAATTTGTATTATCTTTTTCTCCTTTTGCAACATTTTTTATTTTAACAGTATTTCGGTATTCTTTTTCTTTCTGTAGAATCTTCTTTGCTTGGCTGGTTATACTGTCATTTGATAGGTTCCCCATGGTATCTCAGTCACAAGGTGTTGATAAGTTACTATCCTTCATCTGTGTTCCATTAATACACCTCTCAAGGTTCTATACTCTTTATCCTTGTTATCTAGATCTCATCAATTCTGCCAAGAGACTGTCACTATACTATTACTGTTAATAAGACCTAGTTCATACAATTGTAAATACTACTCAATACTCCTACCTGATCTCAGCCCACCTTGCAATTTTCTGAACTATACTATTGTGGGGGTTGTCTCTATTCTTTTACACACTACTCCTATATACTAATCTTTAATCCAATCATACCTTAGAATCTGACCTCCCACAGCCTCACACCTTCTAGATACAACTAACAATCCTCTCATCCCCAATAAGAGTCTTACCCTCATTCCATCCTTTCTAAAACATGGATAGTGGGGTGGAGGATCATGGTTAACACTATAAGGAGCCAAAGGATAACCCATCTCTTCTCTACTGGCTGCTAATGTAAATATCATAGTAGATTGTCTTGCTGTCTTAATCCATTTCGCTTTACTCCTCCAACTGATCACAAAAAAAAGAGTAGGGGGAAGCTGTGAATGTCAGGATACACGAAGGAGACTGCACCACTGAATCTCACAAATATTCTACCACAACAGTTCACACCATAATTTCAGGGAATAAGAACAGATCAATTTAAGAAACAAGAAGAAAAAAAGAAGAAACCCACGAACAATGAGAAAACAAAGAAACAACCCCCAATTGAAGGGAAATGAGGAAGCCTCAGGAAAAATGCTAAATGAAATAGAGGCAACTCAACTATCTGATAGTGAGTTCAAAACAATGATTACCAGGAAGTTCAATGAACTCACAATGAGCTTTCAGAAATCAGAGGGAAACTACATCAACCTCACTGAAAACTATATAAACATGAAAAAGGAAATAGAAACTCTCAACAAAGGTCAAGAGGAAATGAAGAGTACAATTTCTGAACTGAAGAACACAGTAGAAGGAATGAAAAGCAGGATCGATGAAGCAGAAGATCAGATTAGCGAGCTGAAGGACAAAGTAGAAAACAGCATCCAGAAAGAGCAAGAAAAGGAAAAGGGGCTCAGAAAGAATGAAGAGGGATTAAGAGAAATGCAAGACAATATGAAATGTAATAATATCCGTATAATAGGGATACCAGAAGGAGAAGGAGAAGAGCAAGGGATCGAAAACCTAGTTGAAAAATAATGAAGGAGAACTTCTCTAATTTGATGAGAGAAAAAGTCACACAAATCCAGGAAACACAGAGAGTCCCAATCAAGAGGAACCCAAAGAGGCCCACCTCAAGACACATCATAATTAAAATGGCAAAATTTCAAGACAAAGAGAGAATCTTAAAGGCAGCAAGGGAGAAAAAGGAAGTAACATACAAGGGAGCCCCAATAAGGTTAACAGCTGACTTCTCAATGGAAGCACTTCAAGCCAGAAGAATGGCAAGAAATACTCCAGGTAATGAGAACCAGAGGTCCGCAACCAAGGCTACTATATCCAGCAAGGCTCTCAATCAAGATAGAAGGCCAAATAAGAAGCTTCCCGGACAAAAGCAGTCTAAAAGAATACACCTCGACCAAACCAGCTCTGCAAGAGATCCTAAAGGGACTGCTTTAAGGAAGGGAAGGAAAAGAGAGAGAGGGGGGTGGGGGGAACACACATACATAAAAGAAAATGAATAAGTACCTATCAATAATACCCTTAAATGTAAATGGATTAAATGCTCCAATCAAAAGACGTAGAATAGCTAATTGGATAAGAAAAAATGACCCACATATCTGCTGTCTACAAGAGACCCACCTCAGGATAAAAGACCTACACAGGCTGAAAGTGAAGAGCTGGAAACAAATCTTCCAAGCAACTGAACAGGAAAAAAAAAAGCCGGGGTAGCAATACTCATATCAGAAAAAATAGACTTCCAAAAAAGGTCCATAAAGAGAGACCCAGAAGGTCACTTCATAATACTCAAGGGAAGAATCCACCAAGAAGACATAAATATTATAAATATATATGCACCCAACACAGGAGCACCCAAATACATAAAGAAAATCTTAGAGGACTTCAAGAAAGATATGGACAGCAGCACAATTATAGTGGGAGATTTTAACACCCCACTATCAAAAATGGACATATCTTCTAAACAAAATATCAACAAAGATATTGTGGCATTGAACAATACCCTTGATGAAATGAACTTTACTGATATAAACAGAGCCCTCCATCCAAAAGAAGCTAAATATACATTCTTTTCAAATGTACACAGAACATTCTCAAAGATAGACCACATGATAGGACACAAAACAAGCCTCAACAAATTCAAGAACACTGAAATAATACCAAGCATTTTCTCAAACGACAAGGGACTGAGGCTAGAAACAAATCCCAAGGAAAAAAACCAAAAACACTCAAAATCCTGGAGATTAAACAGCATGCTATTAAACAATGAATGGGTCAAGAATGATATTAGGGAAGAAATCAAAAGGTTTCTGGAAACAAATGAAAATGAACTCACAACAACCCAAAACTTATGGGACACAGCCAAGGCAGTCCTGAAAGGGAAGTGCATAGCGATACAGGCCCACCTAAAAAGGTTAGAAACATTCCAAACAAACAACCTAACCCTATGTCTACAAGAACTCAAGGAACAACAACAAAGACAGCCCAGAGCAAGCAGAAGGAAGGAAATAACCAAGATCAGAGCAGAATTAAATGACATAGAGACTAAAAGCACAATTCTAAGGATTAATGAATCCAAGAGCTGGTTCTTTGAAAAGATAAACAAAATTGACAAGCCTTTAAGCAGACTCATCAAGAAAAAAGAGCGAGAAGACCCAAATAAACACAATCAGAAATGAAAGAGGAGAGATTACAACAGATACCACAGAAATACAAAGGATTGTAAAAAATTACTACAAAGAACTGTATGCCAAGAAATTTGAAAACCTCGGTGAAATGGACAAATTTCTAGAAAAATATAATCTTGCAAAACTCAATGAAAAAGAAGCAGAAAGCCTGAACAGACCAATAACAACAAAAGAAATTGAAGCAGTAATCAAAAAACTCCCAACACATAAAAGCCCTGGACCAGATGGTTTCACAGGAGAATGCTACAAAGCATTTAAGGAAGAGCTAACCCCTATCCTTCACACACTATTCCAAAAAATCCAAAAAGATGGGAGTCTCCCGACTCTTTTTATGAGGCCAACATCATCCTAATTCCAAAACCAGATAAAGACACAACAAAGAAAACTTCAGACCAATATCACTGGTGAACATTGACGCTAAAATCCTCAACAAAATACTGGCAAACCGCATCCAACAATACATTAAAAAGATCATACACCATGGTCAAGTGGGATTCATTCCAGGGATGCAAGGATGGTTCAATATTCACAAGTCAGTAAATGTAACATACATCACATAAACAAAAGCAAAGACAAAAACCACATGATTATGTCAATTGATGCAGAAAAAGCATTTGATAAGGTACAGCACCCATTCATGATAAAAACACTCAGTAAAGTGGGAATAGAGGGAGTATTCCTCAACATAATAAAGGCCTTATATGAGAGACCTCCAGCCAACATCATACTCAATGGGCAAAAATTAAAATCTTTTCCACTAAGATCAGAAACAAGACAAGGCTGTCCACTTTCTATTCAATATAGTGGCTGTATAGATATAGAAGTGGCTGTTCACCACTTCTATTCAATATAGTACTGGAAGTTTTAGCCACAGCAATCAGGCAAGAAAAAGAAATAAAAGGCATCCAAATCGGAAAGGAGGAAACAAAACTGTCACTGTTTGCAGATGACATGATAGTATACATAGAAAATACTATAGACTCTACCAAAAAACTGCTTGACCTAATAAATGAATTTGGAAAAACAGCAGGATACAAAGTCAATATCCAGAAATCAAAGGTATTTCTGTACACTAACAATGAAAAAGCAGAAGCAGAGATCAAGGAAAAAAATCCATTTGAAATACCAAAAAGAAAAATAAAATATCTAGGAATAAACCTAACCAAAGAGATAAAAGACCTGTATTCAGAAAACTATATAACACTCAGGAAAGAAATCAAGGAAGACACAAACAAATGGAAACATATACCATGTTCATGGATTGGAAGAATTAATATCATCAAAAGGTCCATACTACCAAAAGCAATTTACACATTCAATGCAATTCCCATTAAAGTACCAATGGCATATTTCACAGACATAGAACAAATACTTCAACAATTTATATGGAATTATAAACGACCCCGAATAGCTACTGCAATTTTGAGAAAGAAGAGTAAAGTAGGAGGGATCACAATACCCGACACTAAACTATACTACAAGGCCGCTGTAATCAGAACAGCCTGGTACTGGCATAAAAACAGGCACATAGAGCAATGGAACAGAACAGAGAGCCCAGAAATAAACCCAAGTCTCTATGGTCAATTAGTATTTGACAAAGGAGGCAGCAACATAAAATGGAGTAAAAATAGCCTCTTCAACAAATAGTGTTGGGAGAACTGGACAGCCACGTGCAAAAAAATGAAACTTGAACACCAACTTACACCTTATACAAAAATAAATTCAAGGTGGATAAAAGACTTAAATATAAAACGTGACACCATTAAAGTCCTAGAGGAGAATGTAGGTAGGAAAATCTCAGATATTTCACGCAGAAACTTTTTTACTGACTTGTCCCCTAGAGTAAGGGACATAAAGGAAAGAATAAACAAATGGGACCTCATCAAAATTAAAAGCTTCTGCACAGCAAAAGAAAACAGTATCAAAATTAAAAGAGAACCAACTGTATGGGAAAACATATTTGCCAATGACACCTCAGACAAGGGTTTAATCTCCAAAATATATAAAGAACTTACAAGACTGCACTCTAAGAAGACAAAGAATCCAATTAAAAAGTTGGCAAAGGACTTGAGCAGACACTTCTCCAAGGAGGACATACAGAAAATCCAAAGACACATGAAACGATGTTCAATATCGCTAGCTATCAGAGAGATGCAAATTAAAACCACAAAGAGATACCACTTCACACCAGACAGAATGGCCATGATAAACAAAGCAACAAACAACAAGTGTTGGAGAGGATGTGGAGAAAAGGGAACACTAGTGCACTGTTTGTGGGATTGCAGACTGATACAACCACTATGGGAAACAGTATGGAATTTCCTCAGAAAACTAAAAATGCATCTGCCTTTTGACCCTGCAATTCCACTGCTGGGACTCTATCCTAAGAATACTAAAACACCAATTCAAAAGAACCTATGCATCCCAATGTTCATAGCAGCAAAATTTACAATAGCTAGATGCTGGAAGCAACCAAGATGCCCATCAGTGAATGAATGGATCAAAAACTATGGTACATTCACACAATGGAATTCTATGCAGCAGAAAGAAAGAAGGACCTCCTACCCTTTTCAACAGCTTGGATGGAGCTGGAAAACATTATGCTAAGCGAAACAAGCCAGGCAGTGAAAGACAAATACCATATGATCTCACCTTTAACAGGATCCTAAACAACAAAACAAAGAAACAAGCAAAATATAACCAAAGACACTGAAATAGAGGTCAGGCTGACAGTGCCCACAGAAGAGAGTAGAGGGAATTTCAGGGAACAGTGGGAAGGATTCACGGGAACAAACTTAAAGGACACATGGTCATAAACTAAGGGGAAGGTGGTAATGGAAGGGAAGTGGGGAGGGGTGGGAGGGGGGGCTGGATTGGGAGTAAAAAGGAGAAAACTGTAATTGAACAATGATTAAAATAAAATTTAAAAAATAATAAAAATAAAAACAATGGTACATTTACACAATGGAATTTTATGCAGCAGAAAGAAAGAAGGAGCTCCTACTTTTGTGACAGCATGGATGGAACTGGAGAGCATTATGCTAAGTGAAATAAGCCAGGCAGTGGAAGACAAGTACCATATGATGTCACTTTCTCTGGAACCTAATCAACAAAACAAACAAGCAAGCAAGCAAAATATAACCAGAGACACTGAAATTAAGAATAAACAGACAGTAACCAGAGGGGAGATGAGCAGAAATAACTGGGGGAAAAGGGTGAAGAGTTTCCAGGAATAACTATAAAGGACACATGGACAAAACCAAAGGGGCATGAAAGCAGGGCAGGGAAGTGGGGATGAATGGGGTTGGGGGAATACATGAAGGGAATAAGCAGACAACTGCACTTGAACAAGAATAAAATGTAAAAAATTAAAAAAAAATACTGTAGCTTTTGGTGATCAGAGAAGCTTGAGTGAGGAAGAGAAATGAAAGGAGGGCTTTGGCAGCTGGATTCAGAAAACAGAAGGTAAGGAGATGGCAGGCCAGGAGGTTTCATGAAAAACTAGAATATGCAAAATTTGTCTGAAAACAGCAGGTCTAGCTAGAGCATATTTTAACAGAGAATCCACTGTACTTAAACTATGGAGAATTCTGAACAAAAAGTGAAAGAGTTTGAGCTTTGGACCTTAAGCAAGGATCTCTCTAGATGTTTTGGGAGATAAGTTTGAATAGAGGAAGCCATAGGTGAGATAATTCTTGATGACAGGGAAATTATTGAAGAGGCTCATAGATTGTCCAAATGAGGGCTTAACTAGGGTAGTGGCAAATGTAATAAAAGAACAGAGATGTTATTCAGAAAATACTGAATATGCCTTGGCAATTGCTTGGAATTTGAGAAAACAGAAATATTCCAAGATATACAGACTCCATGGGTGAAAAAAATGGTAGTTTCATGAATAGAAATAGGGACTTTAAAGATGAAAATTAATTCTGTTACAGATAAATGTCTTGGTATTTAAGAAGAAAGCTGTGCATGTGGATTGAAGTAATCAACAAAGAGTTCAAAATATGAGACATAAATTGAAATCAAGTTATAACAGCACCAACATTTGTGTGCCCTGAAAATTGTAACTGAGGCTCCAGAAACAGAAAAGAGTCATCCAAAGGCAAGAGTACAACATAAAGGCAGAAGTTAAGAAGGAACTGAAGGCTATGAGAGGGGAGTCAGGGGAAAACAGTCACAGAAACCCAGGAGCAGGCAATTCCCAGAGGGATTAGTAATCACTCATGAGAGGCACCTCAAGGAGGTCAACTGAGAGACCTACACATGTCTTCACCTCAAGCACAAGGCCAGAAGGCCAGCCTCACCTTACTCTGCTACCCACAGAAAGCCAGATTAGTGTTTGAAAAGAAAAGTATGGTAACCGCTGGCTGCCTAAATTCAGCTTCCGTTCAGTTTATGCAGTCATTTATTGAGCACTCACAAGGATGCCATTCTGTTAAAGGGTGCTCACTCTAAAGTATGTCATGACCTTCTCAGCTTCTGCAAATATCCTAAGGTGGAATATTCATGTTCATTAAAATCATTTTTCCATATTGTATGTTTTAGACATTTAAAAAATATGTTTCAGGGTTACAGAGAAAGAAGTCTACTGTGTATATAAATATTAACATGTTTTTTTAAATATTTAAATTGGATCTCACTCTCTTGCTTCATAGCAGCAGAATTGCAAGCCTACAAATGAAAGCAGTGCAAACACACTCAAGGTAGCGGATATCATATTGGGTTCATCAAGAGAACCTAACTTGAAGCTTTCCCCCTCTCATTTGTAGTTCAAGGTTTTTATATATTCCCTTTCCAGGGAAGGTTTTTAAAAAGTTCCCAGAGTTTAAAATGTCAGCATTTGATTGATTAGAGTCACTTTCCCAGCCTAACCACTAAGTTGATTTGAATGGTTCATCCATTAAGACAGTAAAACACATGTTAAAGATTACAAATTGTTTAACAAGTTTTGACAAACAAGTCCCCTGGTGGTTCCGAAATTTCTAAGAAGCCGATGGAAGAGGTGGAGCTTTATAGATTTCTCTTCCTAGCTACACAAAGCTGCAAAGGCCTAAAGTAGATGTAAGTGCCAACAGGGAGAGAGTCAAACAATAAAAAAACATAATTGCCTCTTTTAGTGCAATTAATTTGTGTGCAGAGGACCATTCAGTCTATTTGTTACCAGGAATGTGCTGATTATCCTTGCTAATTACATGCAAAACATTCATTATCACCTATAAGTGGAGCCAGACCCCTCAGGTTTTAATGACAAATTATTTATTGTGTATTCCTTCTGAATGTATTTGTAGTCAGTTCCTGGTATTATCTGAAAAATAAATGGTTTAGAAGCCCTATTGTCCCCTGAGCCATTGATTAAAATGGAAAGTAGGCATACAGAGCTATATCAGATTTCCTTCCCTATTCTATTCAGGCAGTGGTTCCTGAAAGTCTCCAACTCCAATCACAGATTTATAAGCCAGAAACCTGCTGAAACACATGCAGCTGAGTTTTCATTGGGTACCGGGTGCAATATTTGCACCAGTAATGACTCATTCACCGAACCTCAGGAAGAGGGAAAACTGTCAGCACCTGAGAGAAGAAAAGAACCTTGTGCCCAACACACACCTCCACCCTCCAGCCTTACCTTTCAAAACGTTGTGGTGACATTTTGTTATCTCCAAATTTCAGGTAATTGAGTTTTATTCCTAGTCTTCGCCCATAATTTGGAATCTAGTGAATCACAACAAATTTTAAATTCCAACTTTATGACCCTTCCATTTGGGGAACACACCCACCAGCAATGATGCATACATTTTCATTCTAAATGTGTGTACATTGAAAAGACCAGGGTCTACACATGTGATTTTGCATTGGCCCTACATTGCCTGGAGTCATTCTGTCTTGATTATTCCTAACAGGCAAGGTGCCAGTCTTCATCTTCTACTCTCTTCCCACCAACATTTGCTCCCCATTGTGGCAGTCAAGTGAAGTCTTAGAGAGTGAAAAGATGGACTTTGGGCACCTCTGACATGCATCGTGAGTCAATAACTCAGGGGTAGTCCTCACTCATTCCTGTTCCCACCATTCAAACTCAAGATTTTGAAAGTCTTCCAAAAAAAAACCCAGTACTGGAAAAAAGGTTACACCTAAGAGGGAGATGATACCACCATTTCCACATGCTTAGAAGCCCATATAGAAGTCTCCTCAGGTGCATGGCTCCCTGGACCAACCATGTTCTCCAAGCCCTAACTGGCCCAATTTTAACCAGAGCCTGAAAAATACACAAGAGAACCTAGCTACACTTTAAGCATGTTCTTTAACTTATATCACATAAAACACTACAGTGGCCTTTTTTTTCCCCCAAAAATCCAAGTTCTGATGATCTCCAAAATCTGTATCTTTTGTTATGTCTAAAGCTTCCTCTTATAGTCCCTTCATATTTGTTTTGGTTCTTTGAAGGTCTGCGTGCCTTTATCCTGCAATATTTGGTATATTCCAATAGTAGTTCCATAACACAAATTCAAATAGTACGTTTTGATAATATATAAAGTAGGAAGGAGTTTTCCATTGTTGTATAATTTATCTTTTCCACCTCCTCCCATTTAAAACTGTATTTGGAGGAGTGAGAGAGAAAGGACAACAGGTACAAATGGGGGAAAATGAAAAAATACCTTTCAATAATAACCTTAAATGTTAATGGATTAAATGCTCCAATCAAATGACATAGGGTAGCTGAATGGATAAGATATCATGACCCATACATATGCTGCCTACAAGAGACCCACCTCAGAACTAAAGACTTACAAAGACTGAAAGTAAAGGGTTGGTAAAAACTATTCCAAGCAAATAGATGGAGAAAAAAGGCTGCAGTAGCCATTGTCATATCAGACAAAATAGACTTTAAAAACAAACAATAAAAAGAGACACAGAGGGACATTTCATAATACTCAAGCGAAAAATCTATCAAGAAGGCATATTGTAAATATATATGCACCCAACATACAAGCACTCAAATACATAAAGAAAATTTTGGAAGACTTCAAGAAAGATATTGACAGCAACACAATTATATGAGGGGGTTTTAACACCTCACTGTTAAAATTGGATAAATCTTCCAAACAAAATATCAACAAAAATATTGCAGCACTGAAGAATGTCCTAGATCAAATAGACTTAACTGATATGTATAGAACCTTTCATCCCAAAGAAGCAAAATAGACATTCTTTTCAAATGCACGTGCAACGTTTTCAAAGATAGACCACATACTGAGACACAAAACAAGCCTCAGCAAATTTGAGAGAGCTGAAATCATATCAAGCATTTTCTCTGACCCCAAGGGATTGAAACCACAAATCAAATTCAAGGAAAACACTCAAAAACACTCAAACTCATGGAGATTGAATAGCATGCTATTAAAAATGAATGAATCAAGAATGAAATCAAGGAGGAAACCAAAAAGTTTCTGGATACAAATGATAATGAACTCAAAACTACCCAAAACTTATGGGACACAGCAAAAGCAGTCCTGAGAGGGAAGTTCATAGCAATACAGGCATACCTAAAAAATATAGAAACATTTCAAATAAAAAATCTAACCCTACACCTACAAGAACTCGAAGAACAACAACAAAGACAGCCCAGAGAAAGTAGAAGGAAGGAAATAATAAAGATCAGAGAAGAATAAAACAACACAAAGACTAAAAGCACAATTCTAACCATCAATAAATCCAGGAGCTAGTTCTCTAAAAAGATAAACAAAATTGATAAGCATTTAAGTAGACTCCTCAAGAAAAAAAGAGAGAGGGAACCCAAATAAATACAATCAGAAATGAAAGAGAGATTACAACTGATACCAGAGAAATACAAAGGATTGTAAGAATTACTACAAACAACTATATGCCAAGAAATTTTAAAACCTAGGGAAAGTGGACAAATTTAAATAAAAATATAATCTTCCAAAACTGAATGAAGAAGCAGAAAGCTTGAACAGACCAATAACAGCTGAGGAAGTTGAAGCAGTAATCAAAAAACTCCCAAATGCAAAACCCCTGAACCAAACAGTTTCATGAGAGAATTCTACAAAGCATTTAAAGAAGAGTTAACCCCTATCCTTCACAGACTATTCCAAAAAATCCAAGAACATAGAAGACTCCCAAACTCTTTTTATGAAGCCAGGATCATCCAAATCCCAAAACCAGATAAAGACACAACACAGAAAGAAAGCTTCAGGCCAATATCCCTGATGAACATAGACAATAAAATTGTCAACAAAATATTGGCAAACCACATCCAACAATACATTTAAAAGATCATATACTGTGACCAAGTGGGATTCATCCCATGAATGTAAAGATAGTACAATATTCAAAAATCAATAAGATAATACATCCCATAAACAAAAGCAAAGGAAAAATCACAGGATCACAAAAATAGATCCAGAAAAAGCATTTGATAAGGTACAGCACCCATTTATGATAAAAACACTCAGCAAAGTAGGGATAGAGGAAGCATTCCTCAACCTAAAAAAGGCCATATATGAGAGACCTACTGCCAACATTATAATCAATGGGCAAAATGTAAAAACTTTCCCATTAAGATCAGGAACAAGACAAGGTTGTCCACCTTCACCACTTCTATTCAACATAGTATTGGGAGTCCCAGCCACAGCATTAGACAAGAAGAAAAAAATAAAAGGCATCCAAATTAGAGAAGAGAAAACAAAACTGCCATTGTTTGCAGATGACATGATAGTGTACATAGAAAATCCTATAGACTTCACCAAAAAACTGCTTGACCTAATACATGAATTTGGAAAAACAGCAGGATACCAAGTCAATATTCAGAAATCTAAGGCATTTTTGTATACAAACAATGAAAAATCCAAAATAGAAATCAGCCAAAAATCCCATTTGATATAGCAACAATAAAATTAAAATGCCTAGAAATAAACCTATCCAGGGAGTTAAAAGACCTGTACTCAGAACACTACACAACACTGAAAAGGAAATTAAGGAAGACACAAACAAATGGAAACATATACCATGTCCATGGATCAGAAGAATTAACATCATCAAAATGTCCATACTACCCAAGGAAATTTATAGATTCAACACAATAACTATTAAAGTACCAATGACATATTTCACAGATATGGAACAAACACTTCAAAAACTTGTTTGGAACCATAAATGACCCCAAATACCTGCAACAATTTTGAAAATGAAGAGCAAAGTAGGAAGGATCACAGTACCTGATATCAAACTATATTACCAGGCTACTGTAATCAAAACAGTCTGGTACTGTCATAAGAACAGACATGTAGACCAATGGAACAGAACAGAAAGCCCAGAAATAAACCCAAGTTTCTATGGTCAATTATTATTTGACAAAGAGGGCAGCAACATAAAATGGAGGAAAAATAGTCTATTCAACAAATGGTGTTGGGAGAGCAGGACAGCTACATGCAGAAAAATGAAACTCGAGCACCAACTTACACCATACACAAAAATAAATTCAAGGTGGATAAAAGTCTTAAATATAGGCCATGACACCATTAAATTCCTAGAGGAAAACATAGTCAGGAAAATCTCAGATATTCCATGCAGCAATATTTTCACGGACATGTCCCCCTAGAGCAAGTGATGTAAGGAAAGAGTAAACAAATGGGATTTGCTCAAAGTTAAAAGCTTCTTCATGGCTAAAGAAAACAGTATTAAAATAAAAAGAGAACCAGCTGTATGGGAAAACATATTTGCCAAGGATACCTCAGACAAGGGTTTAATCTCCAAAATGTATAAAGAACTTACACAACTCCATGCCAAAACAACAACAACAACAAAAATTTAAAATGGGCAAAGGATTTAAATAGACACTTCTCCAAGGAGGACACACAGAGGATCCAGAGACACACGAAAATATGCTCAGGATCACTAGCCATCAGAGAGATGCAAATTAAAAGCACAATGAGATACCATTTCACACCAGTCAGAATAGCCATCATAAATAAATCAACAAACGACAACTGTTGGGAAGGTTGTGGAGAAAAGGAAACCCTGGTGTGCTGTTGGTGGGATTGCAGACTGGTACAACCACTATGGAAAACAGTATGGAATTTTCTCAGAAAACTAAAAATGGATCTGCCTTTTGACCCAGAAATTCCACTGCTGGGATTGTATCCTAAGAACACTGAAACACCAATCCAAAAGAACCTATGCACCTCAATGTTCACAGAAGCACAATTTACAATAGCCAAGTGCTGGAAGCAGCCTAAGTGCCCTTCAGTAAATGAATGGATTAAAAACCAATGGTACATTTACACAATGGAATTCTATGCAGCAGAAGGAAAGAAGGAGCTCCTCGCTTTTGTGACTGCATAGATGGAACTGGAGAGCATTATGCTAAGTGAAATAAGCCAGGCAGTGGAAGACAAATACCATATGAGCTCACTTTTAACTGAAACCTAATCAACAAAACAAACAAGCAAGCAAAATATACCCAGAGACATTGAAATTGATAACAAAATGACAGTAACCAGAAGGGAGAGGGGAGGGTATAATGGGGAAAATATTGAAGAGTTTACAGGAACAACTATAAAGGACACATGAACAAAAAGGGGGGGGTGGAAGCAGGGAGTGAGGTGGAGAAGGCTAGAGTGGTGGGGAGGGATGGGGTAAAAAGCAGAAAACTGTACTTGAACAACAATAAAAATCAAAAGTAAAGAAAACAATTTAAATGAAGTTTAAAATCTCAAAATATTGATATTTTAAAGATTTTTCTCATGTACAGATACATACACTGTCTTTCTCTTTTTGGTTTAGACAACTGCAACCATATTATACATACTCTTTTATAATATTTTTGCACATATTTAATTCACTGACAAAGAATTTATTAAGCAGCTACTATAGTCTAGGCACTGTTAACATCAGGAATACAGTGAGGAGAAAGATAAAGAAGGTTTCTGTCCTCAGAGTGCTTGGAAAATGGATGACAAAGATATATGCATAAATATAAGATATATTTTCAGAAGTGTTTAAAAATACACCAAAGAATACATATAATATGCAGTTAGTCAAAGTATAAACTTTTATGTTGAATAAGAACTGTCACTGCATCCTCAGCATTCACTATGTAATACACCCACACTGAAACTGTCTATTAGAATGGTATAACTAGAACTATAAAACAGATTCCAGTTTCATATGTAATTGAGTTGGGCTGTGCTTTGAAAGATAATCTTAATTATAGTGACACGAAAAAATTAAAATGCCAACTAGTTAGGTTTAAAATATGGTTTATGAATTTTTAAACATGGAACAGTGGTTCACCTGTATGTTTCATTAACATCAATAGAAGTTGTGGAGCTAAAAGAATATGCAACATGGAATAATGTTATACTTAATTGGATCCTTTCTATTTTCTTTATCAGTGATGAATTTTGTGAAATTATTACAAATAAACTTTTGGTCTCAAAGAAAAGACAAGAACAAAAAAAAAGAAAAGCAAAATAATAGCACAGGGGAGATATTTAAACATGGGGTGAAATAGGGTGGTTTTCACTTTCAAAACACAATTTGCATATTAAAAAATCCTACCAATTAGAGATTATGGTTTTTGTATTGATTTTTTTCATTTACACTTAATATTTTAACTAAAAACAGGTGTGAATATCTAAATTTAAGAATGTTGAAGAAGGCTATGGGAGGAAGATGGTAGCATGGTAGGAGAGGGCGGATTCCCCTTCCCCTATACATGGGAGAGAAACTGGTGGATCTGTGGAGGAACAGAGCAAGGGGCCAACAATATCGCAACATTTCTGAAAATAGGACATCAAAAGTTATAGCGGGCATTGAAAAACCAGATGGTAAGGAGACTGCTTCAGGATAATAAGGGCCCAGGGATCAGCTCAAGGACCAGGGAGGTTGCAGCCCCCAAGCCCGGTGCTCCCTGGTCTGCCTGAGGGCACTCAGGAGAGAACAGAGTCAACCGCTCCCTCCCCAGCCAAACAAGGATTGAGCAGCACTGGGGGAGGTCTTATTGCTTGAAGGCACAGAGAGGGGAATGAGGACTGAGAGACAATAGCACAGAGGCTGCGAGCACCCACCCAAAGCCCTGGGAAGAGTGAGTGCCCCAGCCTGCGCGACCAAGGGTGGCCTGGCCATGCGCCCACACCCCCAACCCAGAGATAGTGTGATTTTGTGGAAGACCCAGACCCCACAGCCCTGAACAAGGAAAGGGCATGGGAGCTCATGGGATTCTGGAGTCCACAGCGGTGAACTCAGGGAAGTGTGTGCCCAATTGGGATTCCTGGATCTCACACAGTGAACCCAGAAAAGATGCTGGTGCTTGCAGATCCTGGAGCCTGCAGAGGTGAAATTGGGGGAAGTGTGAGACCCTTCACATTCCCCCAAGCTTACATTATGAACCCGGAAAAGACTGAGGCATTCTGCAGGACCCCGCAGCCCGGGAGCCTGAGCCCGCAGGGGTGAGCTCTGGAGAGTGTGCTTGGGAGTGCCCAGACCCACACCCAGGCCCTGTGGAGAGGCATCAGACTGGCTGTGGGAAGAGCTTACAGCTAGCCCTGAGGACAGTACCCAAGAGACTGACTAAGCTCTGACTGGGAAGGGTGAAAAGCATTCCAATCGCCCCTCAGCCTGCTGACGCCAGCAAGACCAGAAAAACTGGTCAGTTTGGCCAGTTAGAAACCAACAAGAGGTTTTTTTTGTTTGTTGTTGTTGTTGTTGTTGTTGTTCTTTGATTTTATTTTGTAAGTAATTTTTTTTATTTTTTAATTCTTATTATTTTTATATCTCTCAATTCCTTATGTTTCTCTTCCTTTCATCCTAGTGTTATTTCTTCCATTCCAAATCTATCTCTCCTGCATTCCATCTTCTGATTTTTTCCTTTTTTTTTTGAACCTACAAGTTACTGCAAATTTTTACTATCTTTTTCTCATTATTCTTATATTTTTTATTTTAATAGTATTTTGGTATTCCTTTTCTTTCTGTATAGTCTTCTTTCCTTGGCTGGTTATACTGTATCATTTGATAGGTTTCCACTGTTATCTCATTCATAGTGTATTACTAATTTACTGTCCTTCGTGTTCCATTATACACTACTCAAGTTTCTATACTCCCTATACTTGTTATCTAGATCTCATAGATTCTTCCATATGATTGCTGCTCTAATATTACTTTAAATAAGACCTATTTCATGCAATTATAAATACTACACCACACCCCTCCCAGATCTCAGTCCACTTCGCAATTTCCTGAACTCTGTTATTTTAGTGGTTAACTCTATTCTCTTACACACTACTCCTATTTACTATTCTTTACTCCCACCCTACCTCAGAATCAGACCTCCCACAGCCTCACTGCTTTCTAGATCCAACTCAAAATCCTTTCCTCCCCAACAAGAGTCTTATCTTCTTTCCATCCTTTCTAAAACGTGGCTAGTGGTGTGAAAGATCACAGTTAACTCTATACATAGCCAAAAGATCTCCTATCTCTTCTTTACTGGCTGCTGCTGTAAATATCATAGAATACTCTCTTGCTGTCTGAACCCATTTTGCCTGACTCCTCCAAATGATCACATAAAAGAGTAGGGGGAAGCTGTGAACAACAGAATACCTAAAGGAGACTACACCACTGAATCTCACAGGTAATCTACAACAGAAGTTCACAGATAAACCCAGGGAACAAAAACAGACCAATTTAAGAAACAGAGACTAACAAGAAGAGTCTCCCAAACAATGGGAAGACAAAGAAACAATCCCCAAATGAAGAGAAAGAAGGAAGCCTCAGAAAGAATCCTAAATGAAATAGAGGCAACTCAACTATCAGATATTGAGTTCCAAAAAATGATTATCAGGAAGCTCAATGAGCTCAAAATGTGCTACCAGAAATTACAAGGAAGCTACAATGCACTCACTGCAAACTATATCAACATGAAAAAGGAAATAGAAACTATCAAAAAGGGCCAAGAGGACATGAAGAATACAATTTCCAAACTGAAGAACACGATAGAAGGAATCAAAAGCAGGATCGATGAAGCAGAACATCAGATCAGTGAGCTGGAGGACAAAGTAGAAAAAAACACCCAGAAAGAGCAAGAAAAGGAAAATAGGCTCAGAAAGAATGAAAAGGGATTAAGAGAAATACAAGACAATATAAAACATAATAATATCTGAATAACAGGGATACTGGAAGGAGAAGAAGAGCAAGGGATAGAAAACCTATTTGAAAAAGTAATGATGGAAAACTTCCCTAATCTGATGAGAGAAAAAGTCACACAAATCCAGGAAATACAGAGAGTTGCAATCAAGAGGAACCCAATGATGACCACCTCAAGACACATCATAATTAAAATGGCAAAATTTCAAGACAAAGACAGAATCTTAAAGGCAGCAATGGAAAAACAGGAAGTAACATGCAAGGGAGCCCCAATAAGGCTAGCAGCTAACTTTTCAATGGAAAGGCCCCAAGTCAAAATAGAATGAAAAGAAATATTACAAGGAATGAGAACCAGAGGCCTGCAACCAAGGCTACTTTATCCAGCAAGGCTCTCAATCAAGATAGAAGGCCAAATAAGAAGCTTCCCAGACAAAAGAAGGCTAAGACAATACACCTTGACCAAACCAGCTCCGCAAGAGATGGTAAAGGGACTGCTTTAAGGAAAGGAAGGAAAAGAGAAAGGGAGAGAGGAACACAGGTATGAAAATGGCAATGAATAAGTACCTATCAATAGTAACCTTAAACATAAATGGATTAAATGCTCCAATCAAAAGACATAAAATAGCTGAATGGATAAGAAGCATGACCCATACATATGCTGCTTACAGGAGACCCACCTCAGGATAAAAGACCTACACAGGCTGAAAGTGAAGGGCTGAAAACAAACGGGCAAATGGGCAGTAAAAAAAAAAAAAGCTGGGATAGCAATACTCATATCAGACAAAATAAACTTCAAGAAAGGGCCATAAAGAGAGACCCAGAAGGTCACTGCATAATACTCAAGGGCAGAATCTACCAAGAAGACAAAAATATTGTAAATATATATGCACCCAACAAACAAGCATCCAAATACATAAAGAAAATCTTGGAGGACTTCAAGAAAGATATTGACAGCAACACAATTATACAAGGGTATTTTAACACCCCACTGTCAAAAATGGACAGATCTTCCAAACAAAATATCAACAAAGATATTGAGGCATTGAACAATGCCCTAGATGAAATGGACTTAACTGATACATACAGAGACCTCCATTCCAAAGAAGCTAAATACACATTCTTTTCAAATGTACATGGAACATCTCCAAAGGTAGACCACATGATAGGACACAAAACAAGCCTCAACAAATTCAAGAACTTTGAAATCATACCAAGCACTTTCTTAGGGCACAAGGGACTGAAACTACAAACCAACGCCAAGGAAAAAAGCCCAAAACACTCAAAATCATGGAGATTGAATAGCAGGCTATTAAAGAATGAGTAGATCAAGAATGAAATTAAGGAAGAAATCTGACAGTTTCTGGAAAAAAATGAAAATGTACTCACAACAACCTAAAACTTATGGGACACAGTGAAGGCAGTCCTGACAGAGAAGTTCATGTGATACAGGCGTAACTAAAACAGACAGAAACATTTCAAACAAACAACCTAACACTATATCTAACAGAATTCAAGGAACAACAACAAAGACAGCCCAGAGCAAGCAGAAGGAAGGAAATAACCAAGATCAGAGCAGAATTAAATGACATAGAGACTAAAGGCACAATCTAAGGATCAAGGAATCCAAGAGCTGGTTCTTTGAAAAGATAAACAAAATTGACAAGCTTTTAAGCAGACTCATCAAGAAAAAAAGAGAGAAGACCCAAATAAACACAATCAGAAATGAAAGAGGAGAGATTACAACAGACACCACAGAAATACAAAGGATTGTAAAAAATTACTACAAAGAACTGTATGCCAAGAAATTTGAAAACCTAGGCGAAATGGACAAATTTCTAGAAAAATATAATCTTCGAATACTCAATGAAAAAGAAGCAGAAAGCCTGAACAGACCAATAACAGCAAAAGAAATTAAAGCAGTAATCAAAAAACTCCCAACACATAAAAGCCCTGGACCAGATGGTTTCACAGGAGAATTCTACAAAGCATTTAAGGAAGAGCTAACCCCTATCCTTCACACACTATTCCAAAAAATCCAAAAATATGGGAGACTCCTAAACTCTTTTTATGAGGCCAACATCATCCTAATTCTAAAACCAGATAAAGACATGACAAAGAAAGAAAACTTCAGGCCAATATCCCTGATGAACATTGATGCTAAAATCCTCAACAAAATACTGGCAAACTGCATCCAGCAATACATTAGAAAGATCATACACCATCACCAAGTGGGATTCATCCCAGGGATGCAAGGATGGTCCAATACTCAGAAAACAGTAAATATAATATCACATAAACAAAAGCAAGGACAAAAACCACATGATCATATCAATAGATGCAGAAAAAGCATTTGATAAGGTACAGCACACATTTATGATAAAAACACTCAGTAAAGTGGGAATAGAGTGAGCATTCCTCAACATAATAAAGGCCATATATAAGAGACCTACAGCCAACATCATACGCTGTGGGCAAAAATTAAAATCTTTTCCACTAAGATCAGGAACAAGACAAGGCTGTCCACTTTCACCTCTTCTACTCAATATAGTACTGGCAGTTTTAGTGACAGTGATCAGACAAGAAAAAGAAATAAAAGGAATCCAAATCGGAAAGGACGAAACAAAACTGTCACTGTTTGCAGATGACATGATAATGTACATAGAAAATCCTATAGACTCCACCCAAAAACTGCTTGGCCTAATTAATGAATTTGGCAAAGCAGTGGGATACAAAGTCAATATCCAGAAATCAAAGGCATTTCTGTACACCGACAATGAAACACCAGAAGCAGAAATCAAGGAAAAAATCTCATTTGAAATAGCAAAAAGAAAAATAAAATATCTAGGAATAAACCTAACCAAAGAGGTAAAAGACCTTTATTTAGAAAACTACATAACACTGAGGAGAGAAATCAAGGAAGACACAAACAAATGTAAACACATATCATGTTCATGGATTGGAAGAATTAATATAATCAAAATGTCCATACTACCAAAAGCAATTTACACATTCAATGCAATTTCTATTAAAGTACCAATGGCTTATTTCACAGACATAGAACAAACACTTCAGAAATTTATGTGGAACCACAAATGACCCTGAATAGCTGCTGCAATTTTGAGAAAGAAGAGTAAAGTAGAAGGGATCACAATACCCGACACTAAACTATACTACAAGTCCACTGTAATCAAAGCAGCCTGATGCTGGCATAAAAACAGGCATATGGACCAATGGAACAGAATAGAGAGCCCAAAAATAAACCCAAGTCTCTATGGTCAATTAATATTTGACAAAGGAGGCAGCAACATAAAATGGAGTAAAAATAGCCTCTTCAACAAATGGTGTTTGGAGAACTGGACAGCTATATGCAAAAACATGAAACTCGAGCACCAACTTACACCTTATACAAAAATAAATTCAAGGTGGATAAAAGACTTAAATATGAAACATGACACCATTAAAGTCCTAGAGGAGAACGTAGGTGGAAAAATCTCAGATATTTCACGCAGAAACTTTTTTACTGACATGTCCCCTAGAGCAAGGGACATAAAGGAAAGAATAAACAAATGGGACCTCATCAAAATTAAAAGCTTCTGCATGGCTAAAGAGAACAGTATCAAAATAAAAAGAGAACCAACTGTATGGGAAAACATATTTGCCAATGAAACTTCAGACAAGGGTTTAATCTCCAAAATATATAAATAATGTAAATAACTACACTCTAAGAAAACAAGGAACCCAATTTAAAAAATGGGCAAAGGACTTGAGCAGACACTTCTCCAAGGACGACATACAGAAAATCCAAAGACACGTGAAACAATGTTCAGTATCGCTAGCTATCAGAGAGATGCAAATTAAAACCACAAAGAGATACCACTTCACACCAGTCAGAATGGCCATGATAAACAAAGCAACAAACAACAAGTGTTGGAGAGGTTGTGGAGAAAAGAGGATGCTAGTGCACTGTTGGTGGGACTGCAGACTGGTACAACCACTATGGAAAGCAGTATGGAACTTCCTCAGAAAACTAAAAATGGATCTGCCTTTTGACCCAGCAATTCCACTGCTGGGACTATATCCTAAGAACCCTGAAACACCAATCCAAAAGAACCTATGCACCCCGATGTTCATAGCAGCACAATTTACAATAGCTAGGTGCTGGAAGCAACCTAGATGCCCATCAGTAAATGAATGGATCAAAAAACTAGGGTACATTTACACAATGGAATTCTATGCAGCAGAAAGTAAGAAGGATCTCATACCCTTTGCAACAACTTGGATGGAGCTGGAAAACATTATGCTAAGCAAAATAAGCCAGGCAGTGAAAGATAAATACCATGTGATTTCACCTTTAACAGGAATCTAAACAACAAAATAAAGAAACAAGCAAAATATAACCAAAGACACTGAAATAGAGGACAGGCTGACAGTGACCAGAGGGGAGGGAAGAGGGAATTTCAAGGGAGAATGGGAAGGGTTTACAGGAACAAATTTAAAGGACACATGGACAAAAACTAGGGGGAGGGTGATAATGGGAGGAAGGTGGGGAGGGTTGGGTGGGTGATCTGAATTGGGAGTAGAAGGGAGAAAACTGTACTTGAACAATGATTAAAATAAAATAAATTTAAAAAATAAAATAAAATAAAATAAAAAGAATATATAAATACCCTATCTGGGATAAATAAAGCAAATCAAAAAATATCTCATCAACCTCCACTGTTCTTTCATTAAGCATCATCCCATACACAAGAAAGGTTGCAGATTTGCTCTCCAGTGGGGGTTTGTACAAGAGTCAGCCAATCAATGTTTGTCTCTTACATCAATGTTTCTCTCCCCTCCCTTTCTTTGACTCAAATCAATAAACATAACCCTCAGTGAGATTTTTAAAAATCAAGCATGTTTAAAAATTAAATTCAGGGGAAGAGGCAGGAAATTGACCAATAATGAAGAGAAAAAAGTCAACACAAGCAGATGCATAACTGACCCTGCTGATGGAATTAGCCAACAAGGATTTTAGAAAACAATTATCATCAAGGAAGGAAAGAAGGGAGGGAGGGAAAGAAGAAAAGGAGGAAGGAAGGAAGGAAGGAAGGAAGGAAGGAAGGGAGGAAATAATTTTAATACATTAAAGAATTTAGAGGGAAATACAGATCAAATGAATGAATAGGTAGAGAATTTCACCATAGAATTATAAATTTCTTTTTAAAAATCAAATAAAAATTCAGTACTGAAAGAAGTAATACTGAGATGAAGAATTCTGTGGATAAACAAATGACAGACTGACACAGTAGAAGAAATGATCTATGAAACTCAAAGATGAATGCATTAAAAAAATACTCAAATTGAATCATAGATTTAAAAATAGAGAAACAGAAGAGAACATGAGACCTCTGGGATGATACTGTAATACATGTAACTGGAGACCCAGAAAAATTGGAGAGAATAGGAAAGAATTAATATTATCCAAAAATTTTTCAAAACTTTTGAATGAATGATCCCCTCAGATTCACAATTAGTAAAGCTCAGGCAGGATCTAATCAAAAGAAAAAGAAGAAAACAAAAAAATATCTAGGCACATCATAATCAAATTGGTGAACCTCGGAGAAAAAGAACATATAAGACAATGGAATGACATCTTCAATGTACTTAGAGAAAAATATTATCAACTTATATCCAATGAGAATGTCCTCTATTTTCCATGTGAAAATGTCAAGTTTCTAAATCTTTGTCAGCAACCTCTACTTTGATCATCCCCCTAACTGAATCCTCTCTAATTATCATTAATTCTAGTACAGTGATCCCTCACCTATCATGGGAGTTACATTCCAGAGACCCCCACGATAGGTGAAAATCCTCGAAGTAGCAGCGTTATATTTATTTTATTATTTATATATATTTTAAGGTTTTATAAGCCCTTCCCACACTCCTATAAACCTTTCCTACTCTCTTATTAACCTTTCCCACACTCTTATAAACACATCATATGCTTTTAAACACTTTCTACACTCTTAAACCTACGTAATTTTAACAACATATAAAATTCTATATGGGTACTCACCAGTGAAGTATACAGTCATCCCTCGCTATATCGCGGTTCGCTTATTGAGGCTTCACTGCATCGCGGGTGTAACCGGCAATAAGTGAACTGCGATATAGCGAGGGATGACTGTAAATCACTCTCAACCCTCGAAGGGCTTTTCTTTGAACATACTCATTCCCTTATTCTTCCTGCACTTGGCTCTCTCTACTGATTCTGTCACAAAAAATTTTTAATATTCTGAAGATGTTTCCATCATACAAAAGAAAAGAAAAATATAGTTGATCTTGTATTTCCTTGTAAATATATCCCTTTTTTACCATTTCTAAGAGACAAGTTCTGCATTTACCTCTTGCAATTTGTCTGCCCAATGGCAGTGTGACATCTCACACCACACCATTTAAACTGCTCTGGCTTAAGATCACTAATGACAAACTGTCAAATTGAATTTATATTTTGCTGTATCATCCTAAGCTTTCTACAGCATTTAACCGTCCTGACCACTCTTTTCTAGGAATTTTCTCCTCCTTTGGCTGTCTCTTTTGACTCTTCTCTTTAATCTCTGATCATTCTTTTTCAGCTTCCTTCATAATATTTACTTTCCTTTGTATATCCTTTTTTCCTGCCTTAAGTGTTCTGGGTCTGGAAGTATGCTATCTTCTCTAAGATTCTAAGATTTTAACAGGGTTGGTAATAAAAGATAATGTATTATTTATCTACACAAGTGTTTTCATATAGTAATGACTTTACTGTTAGCAAATAAAAATGACTATTTTTACTGCAGCGAATTACCAATGATTACATAAATCACAGGAGGATGAATGAACTCACTTTAAAAATGATAATTCTCTATATTTAATAACAGAAATGAAAATATTTTTAAAGATTTTTATTTATTTGTTTTTAGGGAGAGGAAAGGGGAGAGGGAGGGGGAGGAAAACCATCAAGTGTTCTTGCCTCTCATGTGCCCCCACTGGGGACCTGGACCACAACCTAGGCATGTGCCCTGACTGGAAATCAAACTGGTGACCCTTTGGTTTGAGGCTGGCACTCAATCCACTGAGCCATACCAACTAGGGCAAATATTTTACATTCTTACTCTTTTAGTAGCTATAATACCAAAAATTCTAGTGTCTGTTTACATTAAATAATTTTTCCCACTGCTAGTTAGACACTATTATTCAACTACCATGTTTCAGGACATCCATGAGAATGAAAATGGAATTCCTTCAAATTTCTTTTGTTTACTGTACTGACATATATTAAAATATAGTCTGTCCTCTGGCTACCTATAAAGAAATACATGTGTTCCAATTTACTGTGTTTTGCTACTTGTTTTATAGCAATTTTACTGTTCTAGCTAAACCTGCTGCTGTACAGAAATGTATCTTTTCAGTTTTATTGCTACAAGAATGCTGCATAACAATCACAACATATCAGTGGCCTACAACAATAAACATTTACTTTTTACTCAAAAATCTATATGTCAGCTGATGATTCTGCTGAGTACCTCAAGAATCTATTGTTCCCTGGGTGGATGATTTTGGGTTGGCTGTCTAGGATGGTCTCAGTGGAGAAACTTGGCTTTCCTCCACTTGCTTTCCTGTCCTTCAAATGGCCACCCCAGGTTTGTTCTCACTGCAGAAGCAAATGACAGGGGCCTAGAAAAAATGGACAAAACTTCCTGAGGTTTACACTTAGGAGTGACAGTCACTTCTGTCACATTCTGTTATCCAGAATGAGTCACAAAGCATACCAGACTCAAGGCTGAGAAGATGGAGTCCACCATTCACTAGAAGTAGCTACCAGATCTATATTGCAAGGAAAAGTGAAAACGGGGGTCATTTATGCAATCAATCTGTCACAGTGTTTGAGTTTATTTCATACTATAACTTGCTTTATAGTTACAGTATCCACTGAATGTTGTTACTGGTAAGTTTGTTTTGTTAAATTGTTGACCACACAAACACACACACCAAATAGATGATAGATACAGAAATAGATATAGATTGCATTGATGAAAAGTACTTTATTTTAAGACTTAATTTGACATAAAAAATATACAGTTACCTAATTCTTTTCCAAGTATTTTTTTAAAGGCTCACTTCAAATGTCAGTAAACTGGTATCACAAGATATATGTTTACTCAGGTAGGTACCTGGGCAAGCACAGACCCTATCTTAATACCACAGATAGCATTGAGAGCCAGCCTTGGAAGGAGGACTATACCTGTAATTTCATCATTACTGGTATGGGATATATGGCTCCTACAGCATACACGAAAACAATCAAGTCAATTTTGAGTCAACAGTCTAATGACATCACACAGATGGTATCTCTTCTATCATAATCAATCAGAATGTACATCACAAGAAGGAAGGAAACTAATTTTCTTTGCATATTTTCCCTTGCATTTTTGCTTCTATTCCTATGTGTTCCTAATTTGGGAACAGGAAAATTGTCATTATGGACAAGGAAAGGTGGAGTGTTTTTAATAAATCAAACATTTCAGATTTCTTCTTGGTAGATTTTTTCCTTTTCCCTGATGAACATTGACTCCCAGTTTAAGGATGGAGACAGACACTAAAGTTATGCTTTTGTGACCATACATATGTATTTGTATGTACATAGGTAAGTATATTTACATGTATGTACAGCTTATATATGTGTGCATATATATACACATATATGTATCTTCAAAAACTCTATAGTCATATACAGAAGTGAATATGATTTCTTCTTTCCCCTTCAATTTGAAGTGATTTACCTTTATCTATTCTCTCTTTAATATGTAAGCTTGCTACTGTTTAGATGTCCTAGGGTTGGACATTAAGAAAAACACAAGAAAACCCATTAAAACCATGATATTAGAATCACTCAGGTGCAGCTGTATATTTTCTATCTCTGGTCAGTTCCCATGTGCTACAACTCCCAAAGGAGTGGGGTTACTGGGTGAGACCTTTAAGAAAATCGTCCCTAAAATGGGCACAACAGTCACATCTGTAAGCTCACTCATTGCACCAATTTACCTATTATGTAGGTGGAGAGATGATAAAAGGTTGTAACATACAACTAGATCATCCAACAGAATCAAGGACATCATTAATATAAATATTTGTGAAAGGTTTTATAGACGAGTGTGGGGCCTCACATCACCCCATTCCCATGGTGAATGCTCACAGAGGCACTAATAGACCAATAAATTATCCTGAGGCTCAGCACAGCAGACTGCGCCCCATGACCTGGGAGGCCCTAATTACTAATATTTCTCTCACACAATCCCAAACTTCTCTCCATTCCCTCTAAAGCCTTGACTCGGTGTTATAGTGCCTCTCACCTTGATTACCTTGAGTCTTGAAATTAGTGCTCCTGCTGTTACAGAACAGACCCAGAGCAGAGGGGGGTGGGTGAATGATGTACTATTACCAAAAAGGACCCCCCTTTTTCTCCAGGGGTCCCCCACCACTAGGTTTGCTATGCTTGCCACCAGAGGAAAGACGTCTGTCAATGCCAGAGATTTGTGTAAAGGAAAGGAATTACTTACTTAAAAGCTATACAGACTTAGAGTAGTGACTTAATGTCATCATTAAAATACTAAACTTCTTTAGAATACCCACAAATACACACAGTCTTTCCTTCTCCCCTTTGCTCAGTCCGGGGTGCTGTATCTCAGGAAAAGAAGTAAATGTCCGTGGTTCAGGCTCCCAGCACCATCAGCTGTGTCACCGCCATGATCTTCAGTTAATCCAAAACCTTGTGGCACCTTTTCATGGCCCACCAGCAAGAGTCCTTTCACTCCTTTTCTTTCAGGCAAAGTTTCTCCTGCTGTCTAATCCATGTGGCAAAAGGGAGCATCTCAAAGCCACATGGTTCTCCCCTCTGTGCCATAAGCATGTGATTCTCCCTCACATGGCTGTCACACCTGGGTTTAAATGCTAGTGCCAGTCTTCCTCTGCAGCCCCATTTCTGACTCCTCCCACTATCAGTTACACCAATCAGCTTTCCTGTATTCTTCCAGCTTTTGGGGGCTGCCATAGTGAGTCTGGGCAGGTGTGTCCCCATGGCATGGAGCCAATCATCTCCAAGCTCTCACGCAGGCACTGTAACCAAGGGGAGATGCCTCCCAGTTACATCTTGGGTGGAAGTCACTTCCAGCCCCCTGGCTCACAGCATGGCCACAGCTATTTAACATATCCATGAAACCAGTTAAAGGTTATAGATATGTTAAATGACCATGCCATGGATTATCTGCAAAGCTGTTGCTGTACAAAACAGCTCTGAATGTTCCTCCTCCATGTGTCCCTTTCCCCAGCTCAGACTTGTGTGGCTGAGGATATATATATATATATATATATATATATATATATATCTGTGTGTGTGTGTGTGTGTGTGTGTGTGTGAGTGTTTCTAATATTTCCTGGACAGCTCAAGTTCTGGACCCCATTACAAATCCCTATTAGGGGCCCCCCCTCTTGGCTGCACCCTGTTACACTGACTCTCTTCTCACTCACAGTAAGCCACATTTCCAGTCACATCACCCTCCTGCCTAACACTCTTCAGTTGCACCAAGTCTATGGAATGAAATCATCATCCACCACCTCCCAGGCACCAAGGCACATCCTGCTTCTATGCTTTGCCTTTACACTGCCTGCTAGTCTTGGATTGCCCTTCACTACTCACCATCCCTGGCAAAATCTAGTTCTAGTTCAAGAAGAGGCCCAAATGTTACCTTTCTAGGAAGCTTTCATGAATTACTCTCTCTCCCATTCTCTCCTCCCTATTAAAGTCAACCACTCCTCTGGTAGGCAGTGCCTCTCTCTGACTCAGTACCTACAGTACTATTGCTCTTGGTTTTCTACAGGGATGTCTCTCTAACACTTGGTAGCACCTGAAAGCAGGAGCCACATCTTACTTCTCTTGTAACTTGAGGATCTGGTCAATGTTAGTGCCTGCCAAATAAGAAATTACTGTGCTGAGTGGATGGATAAATTCTTAGGACTGTAGGTATACCTAGATGCCTAACCATTTTGAAAATTTTGAATAAACTAATTAATATTCCTTCTTGAATCAAAACATTTCAATTAGAATCAATCAATATAGCCAACATAAGACTTTACTAAAATAAACAACCAAAAAAAATTATGTCGCTTGCCACAAGAATAATAGCATCAATACATTCTTATTTAATAAAACTAAGTAAAGACATCAACAACATAATCCTTGTTGGTAACAAAATCTATAAAGCATTAAAATGTTTTTTCAGAGCTAGAAAAATTTTTTTTATTTTCTATAAGCATTATTTAACATCCATAAATTCCAGGTCTTCAAAAGGGAGAGATAAACACATTACAATTAAATTATTTTCCATATTTTTAACAATCTTGTTCTAGTTAAAAATTATACATTTTCAGAATATAAGCAGGTGAGATCTTCCTATAATCTCAAACCTGAGACTGTGACAGTTCTTCTTAGCCTGGATGCCCTGAGAGTAGAATACGATACAAAGGTTTGTGTGCACGTAGTTTAATTGGGAGGTGGCCCCAGGGTGCAGAAGGAAAGGATTAGGGAGGATGAAACAGGACCAAAGGTACAGTAGCTGCAGGCAACATGACCCCTCAGGCAATAACTCCCCATTAACTCCTCCCAACCCCCAACAGTACTCACTACTCCCCACAACTTCCCAGTTGCTTACACCTGAGTATGGGTTGGCTCCCTCAGTTGGGTATCCCACCTAGGGAAACTCCAAAACTGACAAGGACAGGAACTTGTCTTGTGCTGAGGTGATTACTCCCTCATGTTACACCAGAACAGAATGGGTTACTAAAGTTGTGGCTGGAGAAGGATGAAATTGAGATGATCTTGCACAAACTGTGCCTAATCCACTCCAAAGCTATAGTTCCACTTCACTCCCAGTATCTAATGTATCTAATACATATGGACAATATAGTATACTGCCTATGTTAGTTATTGAAAGTTCTGTATATAACATTCTATCAGATATCCAGAAAACTACTGTGAAATTTTCTCTTATTTCTGCTTCTCTCCCAAGTACAATATAATCCTCTCCTTAATTAACATAATGGTGTCTAACTTACACAAAAAACATAAGGGAATATTTATTTATTTATTCAACCAATGCTTATTATGTATCAAGCATGTGCCTATCAATGTGCTAGTTCTGGAAATACAACAGACAGGCATAATTTCCACCTTCACCAGCCAGGATGGAAAGCAAACAATTCTTGTCCCACCTTTACAAAGAAAGCTCTGCCATTCTGATGAGCATCAGTGCTATACCAGATGACGAATGGAGTCACAGTGGCCAAGTGCAGAGGAGACTCTCAAAAATTCATGGTGGGAGAAATGGGGCTCAGGATATAATTCCAACAGGAAATGAGGTGGGGTAGAGGAAACTGGTGGTGGGAAAATGAAGACAACTATATTTGAACAACAATAAAAAAGGAAAATAAATAAATAAATTAGCCAGTGGCAAGATAAAGAAATAAATTCCAGACAGAAGGCACATTGTGAGCAAAGGAACAGAAGCAGGAGGGAGATGGTAGTTTACAGAACAGTCTGTGAACTACAAGTGGGTCTGTTCAGATAAAGCCAGGGGGCATAGAAGCAGCCAACATAAGATGAAAATGAAAGGGCAAAGTATGAGGGGCTTTGTATTGTATATCAGACTGTGATTTAGCTTCAAGGGCCAAATACTGGAGAGCTGTGATCAGATTTGCTCTCTTAAGGAGAATAGTTGGGAATAAAAGAGGTTGTGGGTTTTTTTGTTTTGTTTTAAAGATGTTATTTATTTTTAGAGAGAAGAAGGAAGAGAGAGAGAGGGAGAAATATCAATGTATGGTTGCCTTTCAAGTGCCCCCTACTGAGGACCTGGCTCACAACCCAAGCACGTGCCCTGGGAATCAAACCAGTGACTATTTGGTTCACAGACCAGCACTCAATCCACTGAGCCACACCAGCCAGGACTAAAAGAGGGTCTTGAATATTCTTTGGTCAAAATGATTCATGATTTACAGTCTACAAACCCCTGAATTTTGTATAGTCACTAAGACTCAGGATGAGGGAGCTTTAGATAGTTTCACATTAAAATTCTGTATCACGTATAAA
Organism: Phyllostomus discolor; assembly: GCF_004126475.2. Lineage (NCBI taxonomy): Eukaryota > Metazoa > Chordata > Mammalia > Chiroptera > Phyllostomidae > Phyllostomus > Phyllostomus discolor. Next base: position 110,344,743 of record NC_040903.2, on the reverse strand, counting down.
TATTATGTTTTTTTTTTAAAAAGGCAGTGGGAGGAGAATGGGGATATCAGTTAGGAGGTGTGGGGGAGCTCCACCTGCAGGGCCCCCTGGCCTCCACAGATTAGAATAAATCTACCAAGACACGATCTGCCTGGGAAGGAAAGGTGGCCAATCTCTCAAAGGAGAAGGGCCAAGAGGCTTTTCCTCAATGGGCTTTTATTGGGTTCATTTGCACAAGAATACAGATAAAGGTCATTAATCATTGTCAGGCAATAAGGATCAAACAATAGATAACAAAGAACTCTGAGGGCTTGTTTTGAGTCAGGGTCACATAGCTAAAGAGCAATAAAATTTGAGGAACAAACTCACTTCTTATTTGGACCCTTATTTAATTGAGAGCATTCTAAGCAAAGCAGATTTCACAGGATTTTACATATTCTTTCTTAGTCCTGATTGCCTGTGAAACCCGCCCTTTCAAGCACAGTGCTGCACCACCCTCTGTCATTGTTTCAGGCTTAAGGCATTGTTTCGGGCTTAAGTCAGACAAGGGTAGTAAGGCAGCCAAGAAATTAGGAGACTTCTTGCAGACAGAATGAGGACTCAGGCTTTGCCAAGGCCGAGGGGTGAGGGTCCATCACCCCCTTTTGCTGTACCCCCCAAGTCCTTCCTTGGGGGCCTCCCACACGATCATGCCTGTCTTAGATTGTTCCCCAACTTGGGGAATCTTACCCGTCATTGGCTAACTGACCAAGCACTGGCCAGTTATGGATGAAGTAAAAGGAGCAGAAGCAGTGCTCCTGCCAGGGAGATAAGCTTTGTTTCCTTAGTGGCTTCTGGTCCAAAGGTCGCCCACTCAACCTTAGCCATGGGGGGGTTACAGCTTCTGAAACCAGGCAGGGTGGTTCCCAACAAGGAGGCTGTTGCTGATAGTCAATGTTCATCCATTTGACAAGCACTTACTGCCTATTATATACCAGGCATTATGTGGGCACTAGGAATATGTTAGTGAAATGGAGGGGGAGTCAACGGTCGAGATGGTGACAGTGATGGTGGTGGTGATAGAAATGATATTGGTACTGCTGGTGGTGTGGTGATGATGGAGTGGTAGAAGTGGTGGTAGTAATGGTGTTTATGCTTGTGGCATTAACGGAGGTAACATGTACTTTTACCTCTGTGCCAAGTAATTTCTAAGCACTTGACATATATTTGACTCATTTGATGCTCACAACAAAGAAATTAGGGTGACACTTTATTATCTTGCATTTTACATGTGAGCAAATTGACAATCAATAAAGATCAAAGTAGGATAATTTTATAGGGAATAAATTTCTTGTTTTCTTGTGTTTTTAAAACCATTTTATTTAGATAAAATTGAAATACAATAAATCACACAAATTTAAGGGTAGGATTTGATCAGTTTTGGTAGTTGAATACACATTTGAAACTATTACCATAAGCAAGATAACACACTATTATCCCCAAAAGTTTTCTCTTATGCATTTGTAACTCCAACCTTTACTCCACAAGCATCCAAGGAACTACTTTCCTGCTTACCACAACTATAGATTAGTTTGAATTATGTAGACTTTACATGAATTGAATTATAACTTATGTACTATTTTTGATATTCATGTATGCTGTAGTGTGCATCTAGTTTATTTTTAACTTAACATTCAGAATTCTTATATAAAAGGAAAGGGGGAAGGGTTTTCAAGAACACATACAAGGGACACATGAACAAAACCAAAGGGGGGTAGGATCAAGGGTGGGAAGTGGGGACGGCTGGGGTCAGGGGGAGTGGTGGAGGTAAAATGGAGACAACTGTACTTGAGCAACAATAAAAAAAATGTGGGAAAAAAAGGGTTGATAGTCTCTGCCTTTTAGTTAAAGTGTTTAAAGTATTTATATTTAATGTCATTATTTTGTATTTACATTCTATTTTTTAATTATAGTTTATATTCAATATTATTTTGTATTAGTTTTAGATGTACAGAATAGCATTAGATAACCATATATTTTACAAAGTGGTCCCACTGATATTTCCACCTGATACCAATAGTTATTACAATAACTATAGTTATTACAATATTATTGACTATATTTCCTATGCTGTACTTTGCATCCCATGACTATTTTGTAACTACCAATGTGTACTTCTTAATCCCTTCACCTTTTACCTAGTCTTCAAACTCCCTCCCCTCTAGCAACCATCAGTCTATTCTCTGTTTCAATAAGTCTGTTTCTATTTTGTTTTTTCATTTATGTTTTTCTTTAGATTCTACATACAAATTAAATTATATGGTATTTGTTTTTCTCTGACTGACTTATTTCACTGAGCATAACACTTTCTTTCTTCATCCATGCTGTTGCAAATGGTAAGGATTCTTTTATATGGCCAAGTAATAGTCCATTGTATATGTGTATGTACCACAGATTTTTTATCCACTCATCTATCGATAAGCAATTGGATTGCTTCCAAACCTTTACTATTGTAAATAACACTGCAATACACATAGTTGTGCATATATTCTTTTGAATTAATGTCTTGAGTTTCTTCAGATAAATATCCAGAAGTGGAATGACTGGGTCAAAAGACAGTTTCATTGTTAATTTTTAGAGGACCCTCCAGATTGTTTTCTATCATGGCTACATTGATCTATATTCCCACCAACAGTGTAAAAGGGTTTCCCTTTCTCCACATCCTCACCACCATTTGTTGTTTATTGATGATAGCCATTCATCAGGTGTGAGGTGATATCTCATTATGGTTTTAATCTGCATTTCTGTGGTGATTAGTGACATTGAAAATCTTCATATACCTATTGGCCATCTGTATGTTCTCTTTGGAGCAGTGGTTATTCATATCCTCTGCTTACTTTTTAACTGGATTGTGTGTAGGAGTTTTTTGGAGTTGAGTTGTAAGAGATCTTTTTAAATTCTAAATATTAACCCCATAAACAATACAGCATTGGTGAATATCTTCTCTCATTTAGAAGGCAGTCTTTTTCTTTCCTTGATGGTTCCCTTTGCTGTGCAAAAACATCTTAGTTTTATATAGTCCCATTTGTATATTTTTTCTTTGGTTTTCCTTTCTTGAGAAAATATATCAGAAAACACATTACTAAGAGAATTGTCAGAGTTATTACTGCCCATGTTTTCTTCTATGAGTTTTATGGTTTGGGGCCTTATATTTACTAATCTTCTTTAAGTTTGCTTTAATATATGATGTGAGAAGTTGGTATAGTTTCATTTTCTCACATGTCCAATTTTCCCAACACCATTTATTAAAAAGACTGCCTTTACCCCATGGTACGTTCTCACTTCCTTCATCATATATCAATTGGCCATATAGACATGGACTTATTTCTGGGATCTCTGTTCCAGTGGTCTATGTGTCTGTTTTTATGTCAGTACCATGCTGCTTTGATTACTATAGCTTTGCACAATAATTTGATATAAGATAGTGTGATAGCTCCAACTTTGGTCTTTGTCAAGATTGCTGTGGCTATTCTGGGTCTTTTTCTGGGTCTATATAAATCTTGGGATTATTTTTTTCAGTTCCATGAATAAAAACATTGGTATTTTGAGAGAGATTGCATTGAATCTATGGATTGCTTTGAGAAGTATGGACATATTTTAATGATGTTAATTCTTCCTATCCATGAGCACAGTATGTGTTTTCATTTATTTGCATCTTCTTTAATTTCTTCAACAACAGGTCATTTACCTCCTTGGTCAAATTTAATCCTAGGGATTTTTTATGCAATTCTACATACAATTGTTTTCTCAGTTTCTATTTCTGATAGTTCATTATTGGTGTAAAATAAGGGATCTGAATATTTATTTTGTATCCTGCTACTTTGTTTTGAATTTATTTATCAGCTCTAGTAGTTTTTTTGGTGGAATCTTTAGATCTGTCTAGAAAATACACAGCCATGTACTATGAAAAAATAGAGACATTTATTGAAGATGATACAAGATACAAGAAAGAAACATTATACATAGGACAATGACACCTCCAAAGAAGGCACCTCGGGACTTAACACAGTTCTCCCAATTGCCATCAGCTGCCCCATTATATTTTCCTGAATCTCATCAGTGGTCTGAAATCTCTTCCCTTTGAAAGGTAATTTTAGTTTTGGGAAAAGCAGGAAGTTGCAGGGCATCAAATCTGGGCTATAGAGGGGTTGGCTGAAACACATGGAGGATTTGATGTTTTGCCAAAAACTCTTCATGAGACACAATGCCCAAGTGAGCACATTGTTGTGATGAAGGTGCCAATCACCAGTTGCCCTAGATGTGGCCTTCTGAATCATCAGAATAGTTACCACCAAGGAATGTTTATGCATAATGCAAAATCTGATGCAGATTCATTGCTCTACTCACTCAGTCATTCTGAATGCAACAGCCACACAGTACACATAATCACCAAACTGCATCCACCTCCCTCACTGAAGAGTGCAGTGAAGTCATCATTGTTGAAGGATGGCATCCCATTCCACTCGTATTCACTGCCAGGTTACATCGATGTTGTGCAAACCATTCTCATTATATTAACAATGGTCAGAGTATTTCCAGACAGACCTCGTATATAATATTATGCCATCTATAAATAATGAAGCTTTTACTTCTTTATTTCCAATTTTGATGCCTTTCATTTCTTCTTGTCTAATTGCTGTGGCTAGAACTTCTAGTACTAAGTTGAATAAAAGTGTAGAAAGTGGACAGCCCTGTCTTGTTTCTCATCATAGGGAAAATGCTTTTATTTTTCCCCATTGAGTATGATGTTATCTGTGGATTTGTCATATATTCCACTTATTGTGTTGAGGTATGTTCCCTCTATTCCCACTTTGTTGAGAGTTTTTATCACAAATGGTTGCAGGATTTTGTCATAGGCTTTTTCTGAATGAATTTTTTAATTTTTAAATTATACTTCATTAATTATGCTATTACAGTTGGCCTGATTTTTTTCCCTTTGTGACCCCTCCAACCAGCACACTCCTCTCTGTCAGGCAAAAACCCCACCATTGTTCATGTCCATGGGTCATGCGTATAAGTTCCTTGGATACTCCATTTCCTGTACTGTACTTTACATCCCCATGGCTATTCTGTAACTACCTATTTGTACTTCCTAATCCCCTCACCTCTTCACCCATTCCCCCATAATCCCCTCCCATATGTCAACCATCAAAACTTTCTCTATATCCATGATTTTGTCCGTGCTTCGTTTGCTTAGTTTGTTTTTTTAGATTCAATTGTTGATAGATTTGTATTATTTGCCATTTTATTTTCCAGAGTTTTGATCTTCCTTTTTTAAATGAGTCCCTTTAACATTTCATATAATTATGGTTTGATAATGATGAACTCCTTAATTTTTCTTGTCTAGGAACCTTTTTACCTGTCCTTCGATTCTAATTGATAGTTTTGCTGGGTAGAACAATCTTGGCTATAGGTCCCTGTTTTTCATGACTTTGAATATTTCTTGCCATCTCTTCTAGCCTGCAAATTTTATTCTGAGAAATCAGCCAACAGTTTATGGGTATTCCTCTGTAGGTAACTAATTTCTTTTCTCTTGCTACTTTTAAGATTTTCTCTTTAACTTTAACCTTTGGTATTTTAATTACAATGTGCCTTGGAGCTGACCTCTTCGCATCCATCTTGTTTGGGGTCCTGTGTGCTTCCTGGACTTGTATATCTATTTCCTTTACCAGATTAAGGAAGTTTTCTTTCATTATTTTATCAAATAGATTTCTAATTTATTGTTCTTTCTCTTCTCCTTCTGACACCCCTATGAGGCAAATGTTAGCCCTCTTGACATTTTCTCAGAAGCTGCTTATACTTTGCTCTTTTCTTCTGGATTCTTTTCTCTTCTTCTTGTTCTATGTGATTGTTTTTTGCTTCCCTATGTTCCAAATTATTGATTTGATATCCTTGCCTTCATCCACTCTACTGTTGTTTCCCTTTAAATTGTTCTTTATTTCAATTAGTATATCCTTCCTTTCTTACTGGTCCTTTTTTATACTTCTGAGGTCCTCACTAAGTTCCTTGAGCATTCTTATAACCAATGTGTTGAACTCGTCATCTGATAGATAGATCTCTATTTTTTTAGCTCTTTTTCTGAAGCTTTGATCTGTTCTTTTATTTGGGCCATATTTCTTTGTGACCCCCTTTTGGCAGCCTCCCTATGTTTGTTTCTAAGTATTAGTTAGGTACAACTGCTTTGACTGCATGTCTTGGTAGTGTGGTCTAATGTACTAGGTGTCCTGTAGCATCCAGTGGCACAGCTTTCCTTATCACACAAGCTAGGTACTCAAGGTGTGCCCTTTGTGAGGGATGAGTACACCCTTATCTTGTAATTGAATCTTAGTTGCTCTTAGAAGATCATAGGAGTGATTTACTCAGGCTAGTCAGCTGCAAGGATTACCTATGACCACTGATCAACAACTTCAGCTCTCTATGGAGGATCAGTTCTATGGGGTACAGTGGCGGTGTCCAATGTGGTCTGTAGCTATCCACTGGGTATGCTGGTCCTGGGTTGCCAGGTGGTGCAGGCCAAGGTCATCCCTCACCTGTATTTTTCTTGGGGTCACTCTGACTGAGCTATAAAGCAATTTGAGGAGGCTACTACTTGTGCTGGGCTTGTAGATTCCCATACAATGCCAAGCTGTGAATCTAGACAGGCTGTTCCTAGTGCCAGGCCTTGGACTCACAGAGGCCTGCTATGCCTTTTTGATAAGATTTAGGAAGTTGTGAAGCATGATCCAAAACCACCTATTCATATGGAAAAGCTGCTTGGGTAAGCCCATAAATTGGAGGGGGCAGAGTCTCTGAGGATCTCCAAGGTGGGTCAAACAATATTAGCCAGGTTGATGAAATCTCAGATATGGCGCCAGCTTGCCAACTCACTCTGTACGGATGTGATTTCTTTAGTAACATAGTTTTCAGACTTCCATTTGACTCCATTTCTGACAGTTCTGAATGATGGTTGTTCTATATTTTAACTGTAATTTTGATGTGGTGTGTACAGACGTGTGCTATGTCTGCCTATGCTGCCATCCTGACTGGAAGTGTCCCTGCATCTTTTCTAAAGTATTTTTATTGATTATGCTGTTACAATTTTCCCAATTTTCCTCCCTTTATCCCCCCTCCACCCTGCCCCCTCAACCCTCCAGCATTCCCCCAGCCTTAGTTCATGTCCATGAGTTGTACATATAAGTTTTTTGAGTTCTCTGTTTCCTATACCATTGTTTATCTCTCCCCATCTATTTTATGACCACTAATTATGTTTCTTCTCCCCTTTTCCTTCCTTCCCTTTCCCCACTGAATTCCCTCCATGTGATATCCATTTTTCTGATTCTGTTCCTGTTTTGGTTGTTTGCTTAGTATGTGTTTTCTTTGTTTTTCTTTTCTTTTAGGTTCATTTGTTAATAGTTGTATGTTTGTTGTCATTTTACTGTTCATATTTTTGGTCTTCTTTTTCTTAGATAAGTCCCTTTAACATTTCATATAGTAATGGTTTGGTGATGATGAACTCTTAATTTGACCTTATCTGGGAAGCACTTTATCTGCTTTGCTGGATAGAGTAATCTTGGGTATAGGTCCTTTTCTTTCATGACTTCAAATACTTCTTTCCAGCCCCTTCTTGCCTGTAAGGTTTCTTTTGAGAAATAAGCTGATTGCCTTATAGGCACTCTTTTGTAGGTAACTGTCACCTTTCTTCTTGCTGCTTTTAAGATTCTCCCTTTGTCTTTAATCTTGGGTAATTTAATGATGATGTGCCTTGTTGTGTTCCTCTCTGGGTTCAACTTCTTTGGGACTCTTTGGGCTTCCTGGACTTCCTGAAACTCTATTTCCTTCACCAGATTGGGGAAATTTTCATTCATTATTTGTTCAAATAAGTTTTCAATTTCTTGCTGTTGTTCTTCTCCTTCTTACAACCCTATAATTCAGATATTAGAATGTTTCAGGTTGTCCCACAAATTTATAAGATTCTGTTCACTTTTTTGGATTCTTGTTTCTTCATTTTGTTCCAAATGGATGTTTATTTTTTCCTTTTGTTCCAAATCATTGCTTTGAGTCCTTGTTTCCTTCCTGTCACTGTTGGTTCCCTGAATCTTTTGCTTTATTTCACTTTGAGTATCCTTCATTTTTTTTTTGCATTTTTTGACCAAGCTCAATCAGATCTGTGAGCATTTTGATTACCAGGACTTTAAATTCTCCATCAGATAGGTTGGCAATCTCCTCCTCACTTAGTCCTCTTTCTGAGGCTTTGCTCTTTTCTTTCATTTGGGCCATATGTCTTTGTCTTGGCACAGCTGACAGGTTGTCAGGTGGTGGGGCCTTAGGTATTCAATGGGGCAGGGCAACTCTCTTTGCTACCTATGGTGCTGCCTGTTTGGGAGGGGCCAGAGAGGGAAGAGTGCAGCCCACCTACTTGTCTCTAGCACATTTTCCAATGGACTCTTATGTGAGACTGGGAGTTTCTCCCACCATAGTAACCACCATAGCCCACAGCCACCTCTGAGTCTCAGTTTTACCTTCACTAAGCCCTGTCCATGCAGCCCACCACCTCACAGCAGCAGGCACCACTCACCTGGTATGCTGTGCATGATTCACCTGGTATGCTGTGCATGTGCAAGGGTTCTTGCCTGTATCAGTCCATGAACTCTGCCACCTTACCAGTCTGTTTGTTCTGCTTGATTTTTTCTTCAATTCCCTTATTGTCAGAGTTCTATACAGTTTGATTTTCTGGCACTTTTGGTTGTTTATTGATTTTAGATTGGTTGTTATCCTCTCTTTGGTTGTGTGAGGAAGCTAAGGGTTTCTACCTACACCTCCATTTTGGCCAGAACTCCAGTTCCTGCATCCATAGTTATGATCATGAGATTTCTGTCCTTCATGCCACTTATGTGGTGTATCACATTAATTGATTCATGGATTTTTTAACCAACCTCATATACCAGGAATAAATCCCATTTCATAATAGCATATGATATTTTAATGTGTTGCTGAGCTTATTTTCCTAATATTTTGTTGGAGATTTCTGCATATATATCCATCAGGGATATTTGGCTATAATTTTCATTCTTTGTAGTGACTTTATCTGATTTAAGAATCAGGATAATGCTGGTCTCAGAAAATAAGCTTGGGGGAAGATGGCAGCGAGGTGGGTGGGAGCAAAGCCTAGTTCTGCCTGTGCCTAGCTGGAACACCTAGCTGATCGTCTGAGGAACCGAGTGAACAGCCAACAGAATTTCAGCTTATATGAAGTGTTGAGGCCAAAAATTGTAGAGGACATTGATAAACAGACACAGAGAGGATTGTGTTGGAATGGTAAGGTCTCTGGGGGTTGTACAGGAACCTAGGCTGCTGTGGCCCCCTGTCCATCATGTGCCTCAGGATACTTGGGGGAGAGTTAAATCACCAGTTCCCTCCCACAAGATTTGGGAGGGAAGCCTGACACCAGGAGGGACCTGGATTCCTGAAGTTGCTGAGGGGAATAGAGAAAAACTGGGAGATACACAGAGGCAGTATACACCCACTGGGACTGTGGACACCAGCTAGGTCATTACCAGGGAAATTGGGGAGCCAAGAAACACCTGGAGAAGGGAGAAGAGTTGGGCCATGTCAGACGCTGACCCAGATAGTCTCCAGTCTGGTGAGAAATTTGGGCTGTGTGAAAAGCCAGGCACTTGCTAAGAATGGTGGGTCTAAACAACAGGCTTTTACTTAAAAAAAAAAAAAAAAAAAAAAGACTCACAGCTGCTTTGTAAGGAACTCTCATGCAGTGGCTGGCTCAAACAGCTCTCCAAGAAACTGAATCCAGCCAATCACTCCAAGGGTGATTTGAACCACAGGCCCGAGTTTGATTCCCACTGCTTGCCCAGAGACTGAATGGCACCACGCACCTGGTGGCTGACTGGTGCTTCTTGCTCAGTGGTGGACTCTGGCCAAGGTGGACTTGCAAAAAGCAAGGAGGAGGTACACTGCAAGGACCTAGGCACAACTGGTGGATTTAAGGCACAGGCCTGGAGCAGATGGACAGTGGGTGCCTGGTAGCTCACAGAGGACCTGGGCTGGAGGCTGGGTAGCTGTGAATACTGTGGCCCAGATATAGCCCCCATCCTCACAAACCATAGAACGGGAAAAAAGTGAAGCCCAGCCTCCCTCTTCCTGTGGAATCCAGAAAGACCAGCAGAATTCACCAAATGGGTCTGAAGTCAGCAAGAGGCTTATTTTTTTTCCTTCCTCTCTCTTTTCTTTTCTTCCCCCAAGGGAGACAATGAGACATGGAGTTGTGAAAAGTCCAAAGACAGATCCAAAGGGAGAGTACAAGGCTAACCCCAAAAATTGAGAAACTGAGACAAATTTCACTTTGTTATTCTATAGAAGTGTCATTTTATTATTTGTATTATTATTTTTTATTATTTTTACTTCTTTTATTTTATTAATATTTTTTAATTTCTCTTCTTTCTGTTTAGTATTCTTCATTTTATTTCTCTCTAATTCCACTGTTTGACTGGTTTTCCTTATTCTTTCTTTCATATTGTATTTTAATTTTCCTTCTTTCACTTCACTTGTGTTGCAGTAACACACTACTCTTAATCATGCCCTTTCTATTCTAGTTATCTGAATCATATATTTCTTGTCATATTATTGTTGTTCCAGTGTTATTGTAAATAATTGTTGTTCCATACAATTGTAAATACTACACAGTACCTTTCCCTAATCTTGGCCCATTTCACTTTATTCCTGAGCTTTATTATTGTTGTGGTTAACTCTATTCTCTCTCATAATACATCTACTTTCTATACTTTAATCTCACTATTCCTCATCATCTAACCTTACACAAGTACTCTCTTTTCTGGATTTAGCTCACAATCCTACTACCCTCTAACAAGAGGCTTATCTCTCTTTCACCTTTATAAAAAGGGGCTAGTTGGGTGAAATATCACATTTAATTCTATATTAATCCAAAGGATATCCTATCTCTTCTCTACTTATTGGTACTTTAAATCCATAGAACACTCTCCCACTGTCTTAATCAATTTTGCCTACCCCCTGCCACTGATCACATAGGTGGGAACAGCAAACATCAGTATACCTACTAGAGGAGAGAAACCACCAGCAAAGGAACCACCAAAAGGTAAAAACCCAAGTACAACATCAGGGCCTACACAAACAGAAGAAAGGACAAACCTAGAGCATTCAGACAAGGAGACCAAAGAGACCACACCACTGAAATCCACAGAATTCCTACATGGAAGTTCACTTCTGTAGAAGTTCACTAGCTTCAAAGACAGCTAGCAGAGTGAGACTTCAGGAAGTACAGAAACAAACAAAAAGAGTCACCTAAAATGAGGAGACAAAAAAAGAACCTGCAATAAAAGGAATGAAAGACTACCCACTAAAAGAATTAAATGTAATGGAGGTAAGCAAACTATCAGATATAGAATTCAATATAATGGTTATAAGGATGCTCAAGGAACCAAGTGAGAACTACAACAGTTTGAAAAAGGAAATAGAAACTATGAACAAATGCCAGGAAGAAATGAGCAATAAAATTTCAGAAATAAAAAACACACTAGAAGGAATTACAGGCAGGCTGAATGAAGCAGAGGACTGAATTAATGAGCTGTATGACAAGTGGAAAGAAACAACCAGGTAAAGCAGCTCCACAAAAAAAAAAAGACTCATAAAATAGGAAGATATTTTCAGGGATCTCTGAGATAACATGAATGCAACAACATTTGAATCAGAGGAATACCAGGAGATCAGGAGAAACAAGGGATAGAAACCCTGCTTGAAAAAATAATGGCAGAAAACTTTCTGAACTTGGAAAGAGAAAAAGCCATGCAAATTCAGGAAGACAAGAGAGTCCCAATTAAGATGAACCACAGAGGCCAAAGCCAAGACATATCATAATTAAAATGTCAGCTATTAAAGACAAAGAGAGAATCTAAAAAGCAGCAAGGGAGAAACCAGAAGTAACACACAAAGGGGCTCCAATAAGACTAGCAGCTTCTTTCTCAACAGAAACACTACAATCTAGGACAGAATGGCATGAGATTCTAAGTAATGAAAAACAAAGGCCTGCAAACAAGATTACTCTACCCAGCGAGGGGCTCAATTAAAATGGAAGGTGAAATAAGGATTTCCTCAGACAAAAGAAGGCTGAAAGAATACATATCCACCAAACTATCCCTACAAGATTTACTAAAGGGACTACTATAAGAAGAGAAATGAAAGGAGTGAAAGAGAGAGGAACACAAGTACAAAAAGGGGAAAAATGAACAAATACCTGTCCATAATAACCATACATGTTAGTGACTTCAATGCTTCAATGAAAAGACATAGAGTAGCTGAATGAATAAGAAAAGATGACCCACACAGATGCTGCCTACAAGAGACTCTCCTCAGAACAAAAGACCTACACAGACTGAAAGTGAAGTGTTTGTAAAATATATTCCAAGCAAATGTACAGGAAAGAAATGCCAGGGTACCAATACTCATATCAGACAAAATAGACTACAGAAAGAGACTCAGAAGGACACTTCATAATACTCAAGGGAAGAATCCATCAAGAAGACATAAACATTATAAACATATGTGCAACCAACATAGAATCACCCAAATATATAAGGAAAATCTTGGAGGATGTCAAGAAAGATATTAACAGCAACACAATTATGGTGGGAGATTTTAAAACCCTATGATCAAAAATGGATAGATCTTCCAAACAAAATATCAACAAAGATATTGCAGCGTTGAACAATGTCCTAGATCACATGCACTTATATAGAGAGAGCCTTTCATCCCAAAGAAGTAAAATAGAGATTCTTTTCAAATGTACATGGGACATTTTCAAAGACAGACCACATGCTAGGACACAAAACAAGACTCAGCAAATTCAAGAAAATTTAAATCACAAGCATTTTCTCTGACCACAGGAGAGTGAAACTAGAAACTAACCTCAAGGAAAAAACTTAAAAACACTCAAACTCACAGAGATTTCATAGCATGCTATTAAACAATGAATGAGTCAAGAATGAGATAAAAGAAGAAATCAAAAAGTTTCTGGACACAAATGAAAATGAACTCAAAACAACCCAAAACCTATGGGACACAGCTAAGGCAGTCCTGAGAAGGAAGTTAATAGCAGTACAAACCTACCTTAGAAAAAGTAAAATATTTCTCCCTGGCTGGCATAGCTCAGTGGATTGAGCACGGGCTGCAAACCAAAGTGTTGCAGGTTCAATTCCCAGTCAGGGCATATGCCTGGGTTGCAGGCCATGACCCCCAGCAATCGCACATTGATGTATCTCTCTCTCTCTCTCTTTCTCCCTCCCTTCCCTCTCTAAAAATAAATAAATAAAATCTTTTAAAAAATAAAATAAATAAATAAAATATTTCAAATAAATGACCTAACTGCACAAGAATGGGAGGAAAAATGACAACGAGCCCAGAGCAAGTAGAAGAAAGAAAATAATAAATATCAGAGCAGAATTAAACAACATAGAGGAAAAAAAGCACAATTTTAAGGATCAATAAGTCCAGGTATGGTTCTTTGAAAAGATAAACAAAATTGATAAGCCTTTAAGCAGATTCATCAAGAAAAAGAGAGAGAAGATCCAAATAAACACAATCAGAAATGAAAGAGGAGGGATTACCACTGATACCACAGAAATACAAAGGATTATAAGAAATTACTAAAAAGAACTATATGCCAAGAAATTGGAAAACCTAGGTGAAATGAACAAATTTCTAGAAAATATAATCTTCCAAAAGTGAATGAAGAAGCAGCAGAAATCCTGAACAGACTGATAAGAGCTGACAAAATCAAAGGAGTAATAAAAAAAAAAAAAAACCAGCACATAAATGCCCTGGACAAGAAGGTTATGCAGGAGAATTTTACCAAACATTTAATGAAAGGCTAACCCCTATCCTTCATAAATTATTCCAAAAAAATCCAAGAAGATGGAAGACTCCCAAACTCTTCTTATGAAGCTGGCATCATCCTAATCCCAAAACCAGATAAAGACACAACAAAGAAAGAAAATGTTAGGCCAATATCGCTGATGAACATAGATGCTAAAATCCTCAACAAAATATTGGCAAACCATATCCAGCAATACATTAAAAAGATCATACCTTTTTAATGTATGATCTTTACATTATGATCCAATTACATTGGATCATACACATGACCAAGTGTGATTCATGCCAGGGATGAAAAGATGGTACAATATTCACAAATCAATAAGCATAATATATCACATAAACAAAAGCAAAGACAAAAATCACATGAGCATATCAATAGATGCAGAAAAAAGCATTCAGTAAGATACAGAACACATTTATGATTAAACCACTCAGCAAAGTGGGAATAGAGGGAGCATTCTTCAGCCTAATAAAGGCCATATACCAGAGACCTGCAGCCAACATCATACTCAATGGGAATAAACTAAAAACTTTTCCACTAAGATCAGGAATAAGACAAGGGTGTCTTCTTTCACCACTTCTATTCAATATAGTATTGGAAGTTTTATCCACAGTGATCAGACAAGAAAGGGAAATAAATGGCATCCAAATCAGAAAGGAGGAAGAAAAACTGTCATTGTTTGCAGATGACATGATAGTGTACATAGAAAATCCTTAGACTCCACCAAAAAAATTACTCAAGCTAATAAGTGAATATAACAAAATAGCAGGATACAAAAACAATATTCGGAAATAGAAGGCATTTTTGTACACCAAAAGTGAAATATCAGAAACAGAAATCAGGAAAAAAAAAACCTATTTGCCATAGCAACATGAAAAATAACATACATAGTAATAAACCTAACCAAGGAGATAAAATATCTGTACTCAGCAAACTACACAACACTGAAGAAAGAAATGAAGGAAGACACAAATAAATGAAAGACATATACCATGTTTATGGACCAGAAGAATTAGCATCATCAAAATGTCCATACTGCCCAAGTCAATTTATAGATTCAATGCAATACCTATTAAAGTACCAATGACATATTTCACAGACATAGAACAAACACTTCAAAAAGTTATATGGAATCATAAATGACCCCGAATAGCTGCAGCAATTTTGAGAAAGAAGAGCAAAGTAGGAGGGATCAAAATACCTGATATCAAAATGTATTACAAGGCCACTTTAATCAAAGCAGCCTGATGGCTGGCATAAAAACAGACACATGGACCAATGGAACAGAATAGAGAGCCCAGAAATATACCCAAGTTTCTATGGTCAATTAATATTTGACAAAGGGGGAAGCAGAAGAAAATGGAGTAAAAATAGCCCCTTCAACAAATTGTGTTGGGAGAGCTGTATAGCTACATGCAAAAAAATGAAACCCAACCACAAACTTACACCACACACAAAAATAAATTGAAGGTGCACAAAAGACTTAAATATAAATCATGACATGATTAAAGTCCTAGAGGAAAACATATACAGGAAAATCTCAGATATTCCATGAAGCAATATTTTCACTGATACATCCCCTAGAGCAAGGGACATAAAGGACAGAATAAACAAATGGGATCTCATCAAAATAAAAAGCTTCTACATGGCTAAAGAAAGCAGTATTAAAATGAAAGGAGAACCAACCATATGGGAAAACATATTTGCCAATGATGCCTCAGACAAGGGTTTGATTTCCAAAATATATAAAGAACTCACATGACTCCACTCTAAGACAAGCAACCCAATTAAAAAATGGGCAAAACACTTGAACAGACATCTCTCCAGGGAGGGCATATAAAGTGTCTAGAGACATATGAAAGAATGCTCAGCATTGCCAGCCATCAGAGAGATGCAAATTAAAACCACAATGAGATACCACCTCACACCAGTCAGAATGACCATCAGAGACAAATGAACAAACAACAAGTGTTGGGGAGGTTGTGGGGAAAAGGGAACCCTAGTATACTGTTGGTGGGATTGTAGACTGGTGCAACCACTATGGAAAACAGCATGGAATTTCCTCAGAAAACTAACAATGGAACTACCTTTTCACCCGGCAATTCCATTGCTAAGATTGTATCCTAAGAACCCTGAAACACCAATCCAAAAGAACCTATGCACCCCAATGTTCACAGCAGCAGAATTTACAATAGCCAAGTTGGAACAAACCTAAGTGCCCATCAGTAAATGAGTGGATAAAAAACTATGGTTCGTTTACACGATGGAATACTACACAACTGAAAGAAAGAAGGAGCTCCTGCCCTTTGTGACAGCATAGATGGAACTGGAGAGCATTTTACTAAGTAAAATAAGCCAGGTGGTGAAAGACAAATACTATACATTCTCATCTTTAAGTGAAACCTAATCAACCAAATAGAGAAGCCAGAAAAATATAACCAGAGACCTTGAAATTAAGAACAGACAGTAACCAGTAGGGGAGATGGGAGGGGATAATGGGGTGAAAAGGGGAAAAGGTTTTCAGAAACAACTATAAAGAACAAAATGGACAAAATCAAGGGGGGTGTGGAATTGGGGGAGGTAGGTGGGAATGCCTGGGGTTGAGGGGCGGGGAGAGGTGGGGCAAAAACTTAGACAATTGTATTTGAACAACAGTAAAATAAAAACAAAATGGAAAACATAATTTAAAAAATAATAATAAAAAGAAATAAAATAAGCTTGGGAAACTCCTTCCTTTTGTACATTTTAGAAAATGTTGAGAGGGATATGTGTAAGGTCTTTAACTGTTTCATAAAATTCACCTATGAATTCATGCAGTCCAGGACTTTTGTTTGTTGGGAATTTTGTGATTACTGCTTTGATTTCATTGGTGGCAATTCCTCTGTTAATATGTTAGGTTTCTTCTTGATTTATTCTTAGAAGATTGTATGTTTCTAGGAATGTATACACTTATTCCATTTTGTCCAATTTACTAGCATATTATTGTTCATAGTAATTTTTAATAATTCTTTTTATCCCTGTGGTATCAGTTGTCACTTCACTGTTTTATTTCTGATTTTATTTACTTTTGTCCCTTCTCTTTTTTCTTTTTTTTTAAGATTGTATTTATTTATTTTTAGAGAGGCAAGGGAGGGGGAGAGACAGACAGACAGACAGACAGACATCAATGTGCGGTTGCAGGGGGTTATGGCCTGCAACCCAGGCATGTACCCTGGCTGGGAATCAAACCTGCGACACTTTGGTTCACAGCCCGTGCTCTATCCACTGAGCTATGCCAGCCAGGGCGCCTTCCTCTTTTTTTTCTTGATGAATCTGGTTAAAGGTCAATCAATCTTGTTTATCCTTTCAAAGAACCAGCTCTATTTTAGACTCTATTTTATTTTCATTTGATCTTTATTATTCCCTTCCTTCTATTCACTTCATGCTTTGTTTGTTTTTTTTCTTTATTTGGTTTCTTTAGGTGTAAATTCAAATTGGTTATTTTTTTTTATATTTTTGTTTGTTTGTTTTTTGAAGTAGGCCTGTAATGCTATGAATTTCACTCTTAGCACTACTTCCAATGTGTCCCATGGATTTTGCATTGTTTTATTTTCATGTTTATTTTTTTCTCCAGGCATCTTTTGATTTCTTTATTGATCTCACTATTAACCCATTATTATTTAGTAATATGTTATTTAGCCTCAATGTGTTTGTGTGTTTTACAGGGTTTTTGTTGTTGTTATTTCTAGTTTCATACCATTATGGTTTAGTTCTTTAGAGAAGATGTTCAGTAATATATCAAACTCCTTAAATTTATTAAGCCTTGTTTTGTGGCCTTGCATGTGGTATATCCTGGAAAATGTTACATGTGTTCTTCGAAGAATGTGCATTCTGCTACTTCAGGTTGAAATGCCCTAAAAATATCAGTTAAATCCATCAGGTCTAATGTGTCATTTAAGTCCACTATTTTCATGTTAATTTTCTGTTTTGAGGATCTATACATTGATTTCATAGCATACTAAAGTCCCCTACTATGACTATGTTACTTTTGATCCCTCCTTTTATGTCCATCAATATATGCTTTTAGACAGGGATGGACAATAGTAGGTTTATATTTGTTCATATTGGAAAAGACAAACAGGTTGTGATTATTACAGTAGCTTTATTAATTCAAAAGAATGTTACAGTGCAACTATAAACCTACTTTTGCCCAACACTATATACTTATGTGCTCCTATGTTGGGTGCATAAATGTTTGCAAGTGTTGTATACTCTTGTTGGATTAATCCCTTTTTCCTTAGATAATGTAATCCTTTATCTCTTATTATAGCCTTTGCTTTCAAGTCTATTTTGTCTGACATATGTGTTGCTACCCCAGCTGTTTTGCATTTGCATTTGCATGAAATATCTTTTTCTATTACTTTTACATTAATCTGTGTGTGTCTTTTGATCTTATATGCTTATAGACAGCATATATATGGGTTTTGTTTTCCTGTCTAGCCACTCCATGTCTTTTGAATGGAGCATTTAATCCATTCACAATAAAGTTATTATTCATAGGTATATTTTAACTGTCATTTTATTATTTGTTTCCCTTTTTTTCTTTCTTCTTCTTAAAGACATTCCTTTAACATTTCTTGTAATGGTGGAGTGGTAGTGATAAACTCCTTTAGCTTTTTCTTGTCTGTGTAGCCCTTTATAGCTCCTTTAGTTTAAATAACAGCCTTTTTCAGTAGACTTTATAGTAGATTCTTGCTTTTCATCCTTTTGAATTTCTTCTGGCATGAAATCTTTCTGTTGAGTAATTACTTGACAGTCTTATAGTAGATTCATTTCATCTGCTGTCTTTCTCTTGGTGCTTTTAAGATTTTCTATTTGTTTTTTTTCATGGCTGGTGTGGCTCACTTGATTGAGTACTTGCCTGTGAATCAAAATGTCACCAGTTTGATTCCCAGTCAGGGCACAAGCCTCAGTTGCAGGCCAGGTCCCCAGCTGGGGATGTGTAAGAGGCAACTAATCACTGTTTCTCTACATATCAATGTTTCTCTGTCTCTCTTTCTCCCTCTCTTCCCCTCTCTCTAAAAATAAATAAATAAAATCTTTTTAAAAGATTTTCAATTTATTTTTAATCTTTGCCATTTTAATTATGATGTGTCTTACTGTGGGCCTCTTTGGGCTTATCTTGTTTGGGACTCTGTACTTCCTGGACTTGTGCATCCTTTTTTTCCCCACATTCAGAAAGTTTTCACTCATTTCTTCAAATATTTTTTATATTTGCTCTCCCTGTTTTTCTTCTGGTACCCCTGTGATATAGATATTATTACTCTTGATGTTGTCGCAGAGTTCCCTTAAAGTATCCTTATTTTTTCATTTTTTTTCATTACTCTGATTGGGTGGGGGGTTTTTTTTTGTACTTTGTTTTCCAAATCACTGATTTAATCCTCTGCTTTATCTGATGTCTTATTGATTTCCTTCTAATATCTTCATTTCACATATTCTGTTCTTTATTTCTGACTCATTCTTTTTTGTGATTTCTATGTTCTTTTTTATGTTTCTTATCTTTTTCTTTAAGTTCCCACTGAGTTCTTTGATTCTTCCCCTAAGATCCTTGAGCATCCTTATAACCATTGTTTTGAACTCTGTATCTGATAGCTTGTTTGACTCCATTTTATTTAGTTATTTTTTTGGAGATTTGTCCTGTTATTCCATTTGGGGAATATTTTATTCTCACCTTATTTAGGGGGCCTCTCTTTATTTGTTTCTATGTATTAGGAAGGTCTGCCATGTCTCCAGTCTTGGTAGGGCTTATATAGTAAGTGTCTTGTGGGGCTCAGTGGTGCAGCTCTTTGACCAACCCAATCTGTGTGCTTCAAGAGTATCTCTTGTGTTAGTTGTGTGCATCCTCCTATTATATTTAAGCCTTAATTGCCTAAATATAATGCCTTTCATTGGTTGGTTTGACCCTCAGGCAGACTGGCTTTGAGGATTGACCCCTACCAAAGTATATGAGCTTATGTGTGGGGATGTGACCTCATTATGCAGAATTTACCCCAGAATTGTCTGGTGTCTGCCAAGACCTGCTTTGGGGTTGGCTGTTTGTGGATCTCTTAGATCATGCTATGCTATGATCTAAAGCAAGCCACCAGGTGTACTGCTTCTGAGACTTCTTAGGAGGAATCCCATATAAGTCAATGTTTGACACTGCCAGTGACAAGCCCTAGGCTCCATGTGAGGAGCTACAAAGTAATCCACAGTTGGTAGCTTCCTGTACTGGGCTTAGGTGCATGTGAGAGATTATTATTAAAAGCTGCATTATTAGGCTGTCTGCCACCAGTATCAAGCCTGAGACAAGTTAGCAAAAGACCTAAGGCACCAAGATTCACCTCCACCTACTGGTTACCCATTAGGCTCAACCACTGATAGAGTCTCAGGTAGTATACAAGTTGCATGAGGCAGGTTTTCAACCACAATATATGGATGCAAGGCCAGCCCTTTTCATGTCTCCACCCTTCCTAGCAGTCTCGATGTGGATCTTCTCTATATCCTTAGTTATAAGACTTCTATTCAGCTAGTCTTCAGATGGCCATCTAGATTTATTGTTCTATAATTTAGTTGCAATTTTGATATGATCCTGGAAAGGAATGAGTGCAACTTCCACTGACTGCCATTTTGGATGTTATAGGGAGTAACTTTATACACTACCTTATACAGCAGCCAGGAAAGGCCTTACTGAGAGAGTAGTTTTTAAGCTAAAAGCTTAATGACAATAATTTCTCACTGTGAAAAGTTCAAATGAAGTGGAGAAGAGTCACTTGGAAAAGAAAGTATTCCAGGAAAAGATAAGCAAGGTAAATTGCCTAAAGGGCATGATCCTGATGAATCTAAGGACTTCAAAAACCAGTGATGTGCAAGTCACAAGAACCCTCTATTTAGTCACAACCAAGGTTGTGACAATGTCCTGGGTCTAAGTGAAAAATGGCTAGGGAAGTAGGAATGGGACTGTAAAAAGAATGTAGAATTTGAAAGTGAAAAGCAAAGGTCTTAATGATACCTGGATCAGGAAAGTGAGTGAAACTGGATAGCTGTCATGATTATCATGAGCTCTATCATTGGCAAAGTACTTGCCAAACTTCCACCATTGACATATATATTCTTTATACAAATAATATTTTATTATAATATTATCATAAGCATTTAGCCATGATGAAATATATATGCATTTCTTTGAACTACATTATCACAGTTAACTTATATCAAACTAAATAAATAAATATTTAGGTACATAAGTGTACCTAAGGATATAATGCACAGAGACTTTTCCTACAGCATTGTTTAACTATTAACAAGAAATGGAACGGGAGATCCAAGATGGTAACAGAGTATGAAGAAGCTACATTAACCTCCTCCCAGGACAAAACTGGAATTACAATATTGTAGAGGAATCATTCTGAATAACCAACTAAACACTAGCTGAAGAGAAGCCTTGTAAACAGGACTTATTGAAGGAACCAAATTACCACAAGACTACTAGAAAGTATGAAGATGTGAAAGGGCTCACTGGGCTCCTACAGGTGGCAGCTGAAGTTCCACAGGATAATTCAGTGGCTGAGGGAGTTCCCCCTAACATCTGTGGGATATAAAACCCAAAGCTTGGCTCCCAGGACTAGAGTACCAGAAATGAGAAATAAACATAAAGAGCATCCAGCTGTGATGAGCAGCAGGGTTTCTGTCACCAGGGAGAGATGGCTAGAAATGCAGACATCCTCTTAAAAGGCCAACACAAAAAAATTTGTTTGCAGCAGCTTATCATGGATTCAAAAGACATGGCAGAACAGACTAGAGCCATGTGAGGAGAGTTTGGAGTTGGTGGCTTCAGGGAGAGAACTGAAGGGTCAGCCACTATGACCTCTGTACTGAATCATGCCTCATACTTCAGAAGCCATTTTTCTTGGGAAGAACACTTCACCAGCCTGCATCAGCCTGGGGAGAAGCAATAGCCCACAGGAATCCCTATTACCCCAGCCTGTGGAGCTAGACTTGCTGCTGAGGAATACAGCTGCAGACACTTTCAGCAATTAAGCCTAAAAGACAGCATACAGATGATAGTGAATCTCTGAGAGCTTTGAGATTTTAGTTGACCTTCTCCTGGGCCCAGTGAAGGTAAAAGTCTGCCTTTGTGCACAGCTTGGTTTTTTCTGCACTCACCAAGACCCAGCAGAGTGAGCCACAAGCTAGGGATCACTGATACCTCCAAAAATGTTGCCCAGAGTGAGTCACAGACATTTTCTGATGTAGATCTGTCTGCACCAAAGTATTTGAAGATCTACCTAATATATAGAAACAAACACAAAGCAGCTGCCAAAATGGGAAGTCAAAGAATCAGGCCTCAAATGAAAGAACAAGGAATAACTTTAGAAAAAGAATTAAATGAAATGGAGGCAAGCAATTTATCAGATACAGAGTTCAAAGTAGTGATTATAAGGATGTTCAACAGCATTAAAAATGACATAGACAGCACAAAAAGGAACCAGTCAGAAGTAAAAAAATGCAATATCTGAAATAAATAATACACTGGAAAAGATAGGTTAGATGAAGCAGACAATTGACTCAGTGATTTGGAAGACAAGGTAGAAAAAAATCACTGAAGCAAAGCAGTAAAAAGAAAAAAGAATTTTACAAAAAATGAGGAGAGAGCTTAAGGGAACCTTTGGGACAACATGGAGCACACCAACATTTGATTCATGAAAATACCAGAAGATGATAGACAGCAAGGGAATGAGAACTTATTTAAATAATGACTAAAAAATTCCCTAACCTATAGAATGAAAAAGACACACAAATCCAAGGAGTGAAGAGAGTCCCAAACAAGATGGGCCCAAAGAGCCCTACACCAATACAATAATAATAATTATTACTAATTAATAAACAATAATAAGTATTATTATTTAATAATAATTAAAATGGCAAAGCTTAAAGGCAAGGAGAAAATCCTAAAAGCCACAGAGAAAAGCAGGTAGCTACCTACAAAATAACTCCAATTAGACTGTCATATGATTCTCTAACAGAAACATTTCAGACCAGAAGCTACTGGCATGAAATATTCAAGCTTGTGAAAAGAAAGGACCTACAACCAAGACTACTTTACCCAGCAAGACTATATTTTAAAATGAAACAGAAGAGCTTTCCAGACAAGAAAACACTAAATGAGTTTGTTACCACCAAACCAGTATTACAACAAACGTTAAAGGGCTTGCTTGAAAAAAAGGAGAAAAAGGAAGAGGAGGAGGAGAAGGAGAAAGAAGGAGAAGGAGAAATAAGGAGAAGAAGAAGGAGAAGAAGAAAGGAAGGAGGAGGAATTTGAAGAAGGAGAATCAGGGGGGAAATAATTAAAAGTAAAATGCAATAAATATGTATCTATCAATAATCAACTTAAATGTAAATAGCTTAAAAGCTCCAATCAAAAGACATAGGGTAGCTGGATGAATAATAAAACAAGACATATATATATGCTGTCTGCACAAGATCAACCTCCGAATAAAATATGAAAACACACTAAAAATAAAGGGGTGGGAAAATATATTTCCCACAAATGAAAAGGAGAAAACACAATAACCCCAAATCTGTATGACACAGGGATATCAATACTTATATCTGACAAAATAGTTATTAAAACCAATGTTGTAGAAGAGACAAATAAGATTACTACATAATGATAAAGGGAACAATCTAACAAGATGATATAACCCTAGTAAATATTCATGATCCTCAATAGGAGCAATGACATATTTTAAACAAATCTTGAGATGGGAAATTAAGAAAAAAATCCCACTCACTATTATTTCAAAAAGAATAAAAGACCTAAAATAAATTTAACAAAGAATGCAAGGACCTATACTCAAAAACTATAAGACACTGAAGAAAGAAATTGAAGAAGATACAAATAAGTGGAAGCACATACCATGTTATGAATAGGAAGAATTAGCATTCTTAAAATGTCTGTACTACCCAAAACAATCTATTGCTTCAATGCAGTTACTGTCAAGATACTAATTACTTATTTAACAGAATTAAAACAAATGTTCCAAAAATGTATATGGAACAAGAAAAGACCCCAAATAGCAACAGTGATCCTAAGAAGAACAAAGTTGGAGGAATCATGTTACCTAATATCAAACCATACTATAAGTCCATAGTAATCAAAACACCATGGTACTGGCATAAAAACAGACACATAGATCAATGTAAAAGAACAGAGAGCCCAGAAATTAATCTGTGCCTTCACACTCAATTAATATTTGACAGAGGATGCAAGCACATACAATGGGCTAAAGACAGTTTATTCAATAAATGGTGCTGGCAAAATTGGACAGATATGTGCACTAAAATGAAACTAGACCACCTTCTTACACCACACACAATAATAAATTCAAAATGTATTAAAGATTTAAATATTAGACTCGAAACCATAAAAAAAATCCTAGAAGAAAACATAAGCAGTAAAATTTCAGATATGGCTCAGCAATATTTTCTCAGATATATCTCACCAGGTAAAGGAAGCAAAAGAAAAAATAAGCAAATAGGACTGCATCAAACTAAAATTTCTTGCACAACAATGGAAAGCATCAACAAAATAAAAAAAAAACACCCACTGAGTAGGAGAACATATTCACCAATACATCATAAGGGATTAATATCTAAAATATATAAAGATGTTATAAAACTCAACAACAAAAACAACCCAATTAGAAAATGAGCAAAGGATCTGAATAGACTCTTCTCCAAAGAGAACATATAGATGGCCAATAGACATATTAAAATATGCTCAATGCCACTAGTCATCAGAAAAATTCAAATTAAAAACACAAGAAAACATCGCCTCATACCCATCAGTATGACTACCATCAATAAATCAACAAATAACAAGTGCTGGCGAGGATGTGGAAAAAAGGGAACCCTTTTGCACTGTTGGTAAGGATGCAGATTGCTGCAGCCACTGTGGAAAGCTGTTGGGAACTGCCCTGCCTGGTTTCAGGAGCTGTAACCCCTCCACTCCCCCCACCCCATGGCTAAGGCTAACTTAGTGATCTTGGGACCATAAGCCTCTAGGGAGACAAAGCTTTCTCCCTGGCAGGAGCGCTGCTTCTGCTCCTTTACTTCATCCATAACTGGTCCCCAATGCTTGATCAGTTAGCCAATGATGGGTAAGATACCCCAAGGCGGGAACAATCTAAGACAGGCATGATCACATGGGAAGGCCCTCAGGGAAGGACTTGGAGGGCTGTGGAAAAAGGGGGTGATCGACTCTTGCCCCTTGGCTTTGACAAAGCCTGAGCCCTCATTCTGTCTGTGAGAAATCTCCTGTCTCTTGGCTGCCTTGCTCCCTCTGTCTGACTTAATTCTGAAACAATGACAGAGGGCAGTGCAGCCCTGTGCTGGAAAAGGTGGGCACCTGGGTGATCAGGCCTGAGAAAGAATATATAAACTCCTGTGAAACCTGCTTCACTAAGAATGTTCTTAATTAAATGATAAAGGCCCAGGCAGGAAATGAGTTTGCTTCCCAAAGTTTTGTAGCTCTTTAGTTAACAGACCCTGACTCAGAAGAGACCCTCAGAGTTCTTTGTATGTTATCTGTTGTTTGATCTTTACTGCCTGACAATGATTAATGAACTTTACCTGTATTCCTGTGCAAATAGAAAGCCAAAAAAAAAAAAAAAAAAAACCTGTGAAGGGAAGGATCAGGGCACTCTCCTTTGAGAAAGTGGGCAGGCAGCTCCAAAGCACCCTCCCCTTGAGAGGGTAGACATGCCATCCCTTTTCCTCCACACAGGACTCGGTAGTCTGTGTGAATGTCTCATGTCTCATCCATGACACCTTGGACACTGCGGGCTGGTGTCTGCATCAGCTGGTGCCCAACATGGGGCCCAAGGATTCAGGACCTGCTTCGACCCAATGGCTATGAGCTGTCATGGGCAACACACCAACTCAGGTGGAATGCATGCATCAGCCCAGGTAAGTAAGAACCCAATGACCGTGGGAACTTTCCAGAAATGTTGTAGGGTATGTTGAATGCAGAGGAATAGGATTTTCTTCATAGGTCACCCTCTCTTGCGACAGCTTTGCAACTGTACCTTCTTTAGTAATCAGGAGCCTTGCTCCCTTTCCCAAGCATTTGCCAACTAGGTCTGGGCTTGAGAGAAAAAGCAAAAACTTTCCCTTTAATCAGCCTTAGCCATGGCGGGTACAGCTCCTGAAACCAGGTAGGGTGGTTCCCAGATTGCTGCAGCCACTGTGGAAAGCAGTATGGAGTAACCTCAAAAAATTAAAAATGGAACTGCCTTATGACCCAGTCATCTGACTTCTGGGAATTTATGTGAAAAAACCCAAAACACTAATTCAAAAGAATATAAACACCCCTATATTCATTGCAGTGTTATTTACAATAGCCGAGATTTGGAATCAGCAGATGAGTTAATAAAACAACTATGGGACATTTACACAATAAAACAGCACTTGGCCTTAAAAAGAAAATTTTACCCTTTGATAGCATGAATGGACCTGAAGAACATTATGCTAAGCAATACAAGCCAATTAGAGAGAGACAAATACCATATGATTTCACTCATATGTAGACTCTAGTGGACAAACTGAACTAACAAGCAAAAGCAAGACAGACAGAGAGCACACTGATAGCTCTGAGGTTAGGTTGGGGTTGGAGGGATGCAGCAAAAAAGAGAAAGGACTCAAGAACAACAGTGTTGTGATTCATGGTTGGGTGAGGATGGAGGTGAAAAAAGGTATAAGGTATAAATGGCAATAGAAAAAACACAATAACAGTGACCAGAGGGGAGAGAAGAGGGAATTTCAGGGGAGAATGGGAAGGGTTTACAGGAACAAATTTAAAGGACACATGGTCAAAAGCTAGGGGGAGGGTGGTAATGGGAGGGAAGTGGGGAGGGTGGGGTGGGTGGGCTGGAATGGGAGTAAAAGGGAGAAAACTGTACTTGAACAATGATTAAAATAAAATTAAAAAAGAAAAAGAAAAAAACACAGTAAAAAGTAAAGTATTTTAAAAAATGGAACATACCAAATGCCCAGCAATATGGTCCTGATTCAATAAATTATGGGTGGTTTTTCAATAATAAAGTTATTATCATAGTATGAAATACCTAATAATGTGAAAAGATACTAGCCATATAGTAATTGAACATAGAAAGTTATAAAATAGATACTGTGTGATTATATATTTTTTAAAATCTGAAACTGTAAAACTTTTATTTTTTATTGTTGTTCAAATACAGTTGTCTCCATTTTAATATTAGTGGATGTATGCAGGTATGAACAGATGAAGGGCTAAGTGGCTAGGAATCTAACTAAAAAATAGAGTTACCTCTGAACACTTGGATTACAGATGGTAGTGTATGTGTACACATTAGTTTATCCAAATTTTATAAATGTTATATATGGATTATATATATATATATATATATATATATATATACACACACACACACACACACTGCATATACATATACATACATATACACACATATGCTATAAAAACATATTTTACTCTATAAGAATAAGTAAATTCTTTTTAAAATATGTATACAATATGGTACATTATAAAATAAAATATGGTACATTAATGTTTTACCCCAAATTAATATAAAGGAACTAAAGTATTGGGAGGCTCCATAGTACCCACAAAATTACATAACAATATGAGGAAAAAAAGTCAGGATTGAAACTATTGGTCTCTGTGTCCCGAAGTAGGCCTTAGCAACAATTCAAAATACTACGCTCTGTATCTAAGAAATTAAGAATTGATCAAGTATGTTTAAAAAGTGTTGAATTCTACTTTAGTCAATGCTCTTCCCTTCATCTCTATATATTGAAAACAATCTCAATTCAAATAAAATAGAAAAATGTTGTTTTTCTTACTATCAGAGCAACAGAAATATAAATAACATGAAAGAACCTTCAATTAGTTTAATCTAAATGAATGCAAAAATTAAGAATTCAGCCTTGTTTCTCTTTTTTCCCAAAAGATAGATTTATAAATAAACTTTCCATCCTTCCAAATTGCCTACTCTGTGTCCTGCACAGTGAGTGTTCTCTTTGCAGACATTCTGACTTAGAACAATGTATAAAGCAAGTTTCTAAATAGAATTTATTGTTGATTTAATCAGGCATATTTCCATAAGGTTAGCATATCTTTGTTTTTCCACAGTGATTAACTTACAATTAACTGCATTTACACAGCATATGTTTCGTCATAAATGAGATGTGAAGCCTTAATTTCCATATTTATTGATGTTGGGTGTGAAAGAAAATCTTAGTAAAAATTCCAGTGTCTTCCCTACAGACATTTCAGAAAGGAGAATGTGTTAACCTTTCTAGGAAACTCAAGTAGACACAGAATCACACCTAGTCAATGTTAACTTGCAGACAAATTCATCAGAATTTTACTGGTAAGGAGGGAAATTAAATAGGAATGCCTAGTTATTACAACTATGAGAACTATATGTAGATAGACAAGAACTCAAAAGGTGTGAATGAGAACACAGCCACAAGTACAGCTGTTGCCTCTGAAAACACCTAAAAAGAACATTTTCAGAATTTATTGTGTTCATTATAATCAGGTGACCAGATAAAGACCTTTGATTGTAAAAAAAAAAAAAAAAATTCGGATAGCTTGCTTTCAATGAATTCAAAATTAGCCAAAGTTCTTTAAAAACATTTCCACAAAGTAACCACAAGAACACAATTTTTAATGAACTACATAAATCAGTCAGGAGGGGCAAAAGAGATGGCCCTTTTTTCTCTTCATACAATAAACATCCTCTCAAAAAATAGTTGGTATTAAATGAAAGAAACTCTTAGTGATAAAATTGACATAAACATTAAACCACATTCATTTATTGAGATTAAAAATGTAGCTACAAAGTAATTTCACTTATAGGAAAATTGAGAGCTCGCAGATAAATATTTACAAAACTTTCATATCCAAATATTTAACAATACATGAATTTTAATAAGGAAATTTTATGTATATATTAATATTTCACTGACATATGTGAAACATTCTGACAAATTACACTTTCTTTACTTGCCCAGAATGTTTTCTTTTCTATTTTATTTTAAACACTGTTCAAGTACAGTTTTCTGTCTTTTACTCCCATCCCAGCCCACCCACCCATCCCTCCCCATCTCCCTCGTGTTTGCACCTTCCGTATTTTTTGTCCGTGTGTTCTTTATATTTCTTCCTGTAAACACTTCTGATTTTCCCCTGAAATTCCTTCCCCTCTCCCCTCTGGTCACTGTCAGCCTATTCTTTATTTTAGTGTCTTCGGCTATATTTTGCTCGTTTCTTCATTTTGTTGTTTAGGTTCCTGTTAAAGTTGACATCATATGGTATTTGTCTTTCACTGCCTGACTTATTTCACTTAGCACAATGCTTTCCAGTTCCATCCATGCTGTCACAAAGGGTAGGAGCTCCTTCTTTCTTTCTGCTGCATAGAATTCCATTGTGTAAATGTACCATTGTTTTTTGATTCATTCATTTACTGATGGGCACCTACGTTGCTTCCAGCACTTGGCTATTGTAAATTGTTCTGCTATGAGCATTGGGGTGCATAGGTTCTTTTGGATTGGTGTTTCAGGGTACTTAGGATATAATCCTAGCAGTGGAATTGCTGGGTCAAAAAGCATATCCATTTTTAGTTTTCTGAGAAAATTCCATACTGTTTTTCACAGTGGTTGTACCGATCTGCAATCCCACCAACACTGCTCTAGAGTTCTCTTTTCTTCACAACCTCTCCAACACTTGTTTATTGCTTTGTTTATGATAGCCATACTCACTGGTGTGAAGTGGTATCACATTTTGGTTTTCATTTGCATCTCTCTGATAGCTAGTGATATTGAGCATTTTTTCATGTGTCTTTGGATAATTTGTATGTCTTCCTTGGAGAAGTGTGTTCAAGTCCTTTGCCCATTTTTTAATCATGTTGCTTCTCCTCTTAGAGTGCAGTTGTGTGAGTTCTTTATATATTTTGGAGATTAAAGCCTTGCCTGAGATATCATTGGCAAATATGTTTTCCCACACAGTTGGTTCTCTTTTTATTTTAACACTGTTTTCTTTAGCCATGCACAAGCTTTCTATTTTGATGAGATCCCATTTGTTTACTCTTTCCTTTATGGCCCTTGCTCTAGGGGATATATCAGTGAAAATGTAGCTGTGTAAAATATATGAGATTTTTCTGCCTATGTTCTCCTATAGGACTTTAAGGGTGTCACAGTTTATATTTAAGTCTTTTATCCACCTTGAATTTAGTTTTGTGTATGGGTAAGTTGGTGCTCAAGTTTCATTTTTATGCACATAGCTGTCCAGTTCTCCCAATGCCATTTGTTGAAGAGGCGACTTTTACTCCAGTTTATGCTTCTGACCCCTTTGTCG
The DNA here is from genome assembly GCF_004126475.2 of Phyllostomus discolor. Classification (NCBI taxonomy): domain Eukaryota; kingdom Metazoa; phylum Chordata; class Mammalia; order Chiroptera; family Phyllostomidae; genus Phyllostomus; species Phyllostomus discolor. The sequence continues at coordinate 110,314,387 of NC_040903.2, read as the reverse complement.
AATATTAATTGACCATACAGACTTTGGTTTATTTCTGGGCTCTTTGTTCTGTTCCATTGGCTTATGTAACTGTTTTTATGCCATACCAGACTGCTTTGATTACAGTGGACCTGTAATACAGTTTGGTATGAGGTATTGTGATCCCTCCTACTTTGCTCTTCCTTCTCAAAATTGCAGCAGCTATTTGAAGTCGTTTATGGTTCCATATAAATTTTTGAAGTGTATGTTCTATGTCTGTGAAATATGTCATTGGTTTTAATAGGTATTTCACTGAATCTATAAATTGCTTTCGGTAATATGGACATTTTGATGATTTAATTCTTCCAATCCGTGAACATGGTATATGTCTCCATTTGTTTGTGTCTTCCTTGATCTATTTCTTCAGTGTTGTATAGTTTTCTGAATACAGGTCTTTTACTTCCTGGGTTAGGTTTATTCCTACACAAAAAATATTATTTTTCTTTTTGCTATATCGAATGGGATTTTTTCTTGACTTCTGCATCTGCTGTTTCATTGTTGGTATACAGAAATGCCTTTGATTTTTGGATATTGACTTGTATCCAGCTGTTTTGCCAAATTCATTTATTAGGTCAGGCAGTTTTCTGGTGGAGTCTATAGGATTTTCTATGTACATAATCATGTCATCTGCAAACAATGACAGTTTTGTTTCCTCCTTTCCGGATTGGATGCCTTTTATTTCCTTTTCTTGTCTGATTGCTGTGGCTAAAACTTCCAATACTATATTGAATAGAAGTGCTGAAAACGGACAACCTTGTCTTGGTCCTGATCTTAGTGGAAAAGATTTTAGTTTTTTCCCATTGAGTATGATGTTGGCTGTAGATCTCTTATATATGGCCTTTATTATGTTGAGGAATGCTCACTCTATTCCCACTTTGCTGAGTGTTTTTATCATAAATGTGTGCTGTACCTTATCAAATGCTTTTTCTGCATCTATTGATATGCTCATGTGATTTGTCTTTGCTTTTGTTTATGTGATGTATTACATTTACTGATTTGTGAATATTGGACCATCCTTGCATCCCTGGGATCCCACTTGTCATGGTGTATGATCTTTTTAATGTATTGTTGGATTTGATTTGCCAGTATTTTTTTTTTGAGGATTTTAGCATCTATGTTCATCAGTGATATTGGCCTGAAGTTTTTTTTCTTTGTTGTGTCTTTATCTGGATTTGGGATTAGGATGATGTGGCTTTATAAAAAGATTTGGGGAGTCTTGCATCATTTTGGATTTTTGGAAATCGTCTGTGAAGGACATGGGTTACTCTTCCTTAAATGCTTTTTAGAGTTCTCCTGTGAACCATCTGATCCAGGGCTTTTGTGTGTCAGGAGTTTTTTTATTACTGCTTCTATTTCATTTGCTGTTATTGGTCTTTTAAGGCCTTCTGCTTTTTCTTCAATGAGTTTTGGAATATTTATATATTTCTGAAAATTTGTCCATTTCACCTAGGTTTTCAAATTTTGGGGCATACTGTTCTTTGCAGTAATTTCTTACAGTCCTTTTTATTTCTGTGGTATCAGTTGTAATCTCCTATCTTTCATTTCTGATTGTTTTTATTTGGGTCTTCTCTCTCTCTCTCTCTCTCTCTCTCTCTCTCTCTCTCTCTGTTGTTGTTATTGTTGTTGTTGTTGTTGTTGTTGAGCCTGCTTAAAGGCTTGGCAATTTTGTTTATCTTTTCAAAGAACCACCTCCTGGATTCATTGATCCTTAGAATTGTGCTTTTAGTCTCTATGTCATTTAATTCTGCTCTGATCTTGGTTATTTCCTTCCTTCTGCTTGCTCTGGGCTGTCTTTGTTGTTGTTCCTCAAGTTCTTGTAGACATAGGGTTAGGCTGTTTGTTTGAAATGTTTCTATCTTTTTTAGGTAGTCCTATGAAATTCCCTCTCAGGACTGCCTTAGCTGTGTCCCATAAGTTTGGGGTTGTTGTGAGTTCATTTTCATTCACTTCCAGAAACTTTCTGATTTCTTCCTTAATTTCATACTCGACCCATTCATTGTTTAATAGCATGCTCTTCAATATCAATGATTTTGAGTGTTTTGGTTTTTTTCCTTGGGGTTGGTTTCCTGTTTCAGTCCCTTGTGATCCAAGAAAATGCTTGGTATGATTTCAGTGTTCTTGAATTTGTTGAGGCTTGTTTTGTGTCCTGTCATGTGGCCCATCTTTGGAGATGTTCCATGTGCATTTGAAAAGAATGTGCATTTAGCTTCTTTGGAATGGAGGATTCTGTATATATCAGTTAAGTTTATTTCCTCTAGGGCATTGTTCAATGCCTCAGTATCTTTGTTGATATTTTGTTTGGAAGATCTGTCCATTTTTGACAGTGGGGTGTTAAAATCTCCTGCTATAATTGTGTTGCTGTCAATACCTTTCCTTAAGTCCTCTAAGATTTTCTTAATGTATTTGGGTGCTCTTATGTTGGGTGCATATATATTTACAATGTTTATGTCTTCTTGGTGGGTTCTTCCCTTGAGTATTATGAAATGATCTTGTGGGTCTCTTTTTATGGCCCTTTTTTTAAAGTCTATTTTGTCTTATACGAGTATTGCTACCCCAGCTTTTTTTTTACTGCCTGTTTGCTTGGAAAATTTGTTTCCAGCCCTTCACTTTCAGCCTGTGTAGGTCTTTTATCCTGAGGTGGGTCTCCTGTAGGCAGCATATGTATGGGTCATGCTTCTTATCCATTCAGCTATTCTATGTCTTTTGATTGGAGCATTTAATCCATTTACATTTAAGGTTATTATTGATAGGTACTTATTTATTGCCATTTATTTGCCTGTGTTCCTGTCTCTCTCTTTTCTTTCCTTTCTTAAAGCAGTCCCTTTAGAATCTCTTGCAGAGCTGGTTTGGTGGAGGTGTATTCTTTTAGACTTCTTTTGTCTGGGAGGCTTCTTATTTGGCCTTCTATCTTGATTGAGAGCCTTGCTGGGTAAAGTAGCCTTGGTTGCAGGCCTCTGGTTCTCATTCCTTGTAATATTTCTTTTCATTCTCTTTTGGCTTGGGGCCTTTCCATTGAGAAGTAATCTGCTAGCTGTATTGGGGCTCCCTTGTATGTTACTTCTTCTTTCTCCCTTACTACCTTTAAGATTTTCACTTTGTCTTTGAATTTTGCCTTTTTAATTATGATGTGTCTTAAAGTGGGCCTGTTTGGGTCCCTCTTTATTGGACTCTGTGTATCCCGGATTTGTGTGGCTTTTTTCTCTCATCAAATTAGGGAAGTTTTCCATCATTACTTTTTCCCATAGGTTTTCTATCCCTTGCACTTCTTCTTCTCCTCTGGTATCCCTCTTATATGGATGTTATTATGTTTCATATCATCTTGCCTTTCTCTTAATCCCTCTTCATTCTTTTTGAGCCTCTCTTCCTTTTCTTGCTTTTTGTGACTGTTTTTTTTTTCTACTTTGTCCTCCAGTTCACTGATATGACCTTCTGCTTCATCAATCCTACTTTTGATTCCTTCTACTCTGTTCTTCAGTTCAGAGACTGTGTTCTTCATTTTGTTTTGGCCCTTGTTGATAGTTTCTATTTCCTTTTTCATGTTGATATAGTTTGCAGTGAGTTCATTGTAGTTTCTCTGTAGTTTCTGGTAATTCACTGTGAGCTCATTAAGCTTCCTGATAACCATTGCTTTGAACTCAATATCTGATAGTTGAGTTGCCTTTATTTCATTTAGCATTCTTTCTGAGGCTTCCTTCTTTCTCTTCATTTGGGGATTGTTTCTTTGTCTTCCCATTGTTTATGAGACTCTTCTTGTTATCCTCAGCTTCTTAAATTGATCTGTTCTGGGTCCTGGGTTTATGGTGTGAACTTCTGTGGTAGAATACCTGTGAGGTTTAGTGATGCAGTCTCTTTTGGTTAACCTGGTGTTCACAGCTTCCACCTACTCTTTTTTGTGATCAGTTGGAGACGTAAGGCAAAGTGGTTTAAGACAGCAAGGGAGTATTCTATGATATTTACAGTAGCAGCCAGTAGAAAAGAGATAGGAGATCCTTTGGCTATGTATGGTGTTAACTGTGATATTCCACCCAACTAGCCACGTTTTAGAAAGGATGGAAAGAAGATAACACTCTTGTTGGGAGGGAAATCTTGTGGGTTGGATCTAGAAAGAAATGAAGTTGTGGGAGGTCAGATTCTGAGGTAAGGTGAGAGTAAAGGATAGTAAATAGGTGTAGTGTGTAAGAGAATGGAGTTAACCACTACAGTAATAGATTTCCGTAAACTGTGAAGTAGGCTAAGGTTCGGGGGGGGGGGGGGGGGTGGAGGTTGTGTAGTATTTACAATGGTATGGAATGGCTATTTTTTACAGCAATATTAGAGCAACAGCAAATTAGCAATATATTATGTATGAGATAACAGGGGAGACCTGTCAAATGATACAATATAACCAGCCAAGCAAAGAAGGCTATACAGAAAGAAGAGGAAACCAAAAGTACTATTAAAATAAAAGATGTAAGAACAGTGGAAAATAATAATATAAATATGCAATAACTTGCAGCTTCTCTGTAATAGAAAAGTGAAATTTGTCTCTCTGTCTCAGCTCTTGGGATGCCCCATCTTTGGGTCTAACTCTGGTGTTTTCACAGTTCCGGGGTTTTTTGGTCTCACTTGTGGGTATTTAAAAAGAAAACAGGAAAAGTAAAAAAACAAATCAGAAGGAAGGAAGAAGAGATAAAATTCGAAAGAAAGAAAGAAGGAATAAAATTAGAAAAAAGGAAAGAGAAGCAAAAGGAATTGAGAGATATAAAAATAAGAATTAAACAATAAAAAATTACTTAAAAATGTTTTAAAAAATCAAACAAACAACAAAAAAAAAACCTCTTGCTGGTTTCAAACTGGTCAAACCAGTTTTTCTGATCTTGCTTCCTGCAGCAGGCTGAGGGGCAATTGATTTCACTTTTCTTTCTTCCCATCATCACTCATTCAGCCTCACATGTACTCTCCCCAGGGCTAGTTTCTCATTCTCCCCAGAGCTAGTCTGGTGCCTCTCTGCAGGGCCTTGGGTGTGGGATCCCAGTCTTCCTAAGTGTGTTCTCCCCAGGTTTACGGTTGTGAGCTCCAGGTCTCCTGCAGAGTGCACACTCTCCCCTGGTTTATGGGTGTAGTCTCCCAGTTTTCCACAAAGCACCCTCTCCCTGGTCTGAGAGCTCAGGCATGCAGCCAAGCCACCTTTGGTCACACAGGTTCGGGTGTGCACTCTTCCCAGGGCTATGCATGGGTGCTCACAGCCCCAGTGTGTTTGCCATTTCATTCTTATTCCCCTCTCTGTGCCGTCAAGCAACAAGGCCTCCCCTGGTGCTGCTCAATCCTTGTTTGGCTAGGGAGGGAGTGGTTGACCCAGCTCTCTCCCAAGAGCCCTGTGTCAGACCCCGCAAGCAACACACCAGGGGCTGCAGTCTTGCTGCCCACATGCTGATCCCAGGCCTTTATTGTCCTGAAGCCCTCTCCTTACCATCTGGTTTTTCAATGTCTGCTACTATTTTTGATCTCCTATTTTCATATATGCTGTGGCACTGTTGGCTGTTTGCTCTGTTCCTCTGTAGATCAGCTAGGTTTATCTCCCATGTGTAGGGAGAAGTGAAATTTTCTCCCTCCTACCATGCCACCATCTTCCTTCTCCCAGAATGTTCTTTATCAGATCAATTACTTAGCTTTCAGTTGCTTCCAATAAATAATAGTCATATTAAAATTAATTGTGAAGCTTTAATACTTTTATGATTTTTAACCATTTAATGTACTGAATTTTCACTTGAAGAAAATTTTAGACGTTAAAAGCAAGATATTTTACACCTGCATCAGTTGCAATAGTATTTCTCCCAATAATGGGAGAAATACTATTGGGTTAGGGTTAGGGTTAGGGTTAGGGTTAGGGGTTAGGGTTAGGGTTAGGGTTAGGGACTCCAGCACTTACAAATGATACATGATGTTCTAAAAGTTATATAAATAGGAACTCCACACATGCCCCTAAATCAAGAAGCTTTATGGAAAACACCTACATGCCCCATGTCATAATTCATAGGTGTCTCCACATCTAATTAGTACCATTAGTTCTGTGATGTAAAACCAAAAGTACTCAGAAACTAACATTTCCTCTGAGATTGGACAGCCCCATCATATGTGGAATAATGACATGAGGCACAGGTGAACAGCTGTACACAGCTGTTTCATGCTTATGGTGAATTGGTCTTCTTCAGTGATCTAATGAATAATGTTTCATGTGTGTGCTTGTTTTCTACAGTAGAACCACATGTATGTAGACACAAGGGAAATAGTAGAAGAGCTCAGAATTGTAAAACCTGCCATTTGACATAGGTGAAGTTTTTCCCTTCAATAATATAAACATATTATTAGGCACAGATCCAAAGAATAAATAAGAAGTAATATTATATAATTATCATCACTAATAGTCAGTGCCTTCTGAAACAAATAGTTATAATTGTTCTGAGTTTTTATTCCTAGCTGTCATTTGTTTCCATTCCAATTGGTCAATAAAATGAACAATTTTTTGTCTGCTTTCTGTAAGTTATATGGGCATGCCAAAGAGATAACTTTGGTGTTTTGTCTGGCATTACTCCTTTCCCACAGGATCACCAAAGGGTAGTACAGACAGATAAAATAGTGAAATTAGTCAGTTCCTGTGGATGGTGAGCTGACTTTCTATACTACACTGTAAAAACATCAAAATTTTAGAAGATAAAAATTTTGACTGGAATGAACAAGAAACAAAAAATTTAAACTCTACTTGTGTTAGCCTCAAAGCTATAATTCACTAAATTTTGATTGTTTTGCAAAAGAGTAATTGCCAACTAACTTCAGGCTATGTTGAAATTATTTGGGAAAAAATGATGCCATAACATTTTGCATGGTATTTATAGGCAGGACTCCAAAACTGCATAGACAGGGATCATGCTGGCTAGCACTCTGAGCACCATAATGACTAGGCTGAATACAACATTTTTTAAAGGATAAGTCCCAAAGAAGTTTACTCTTCTTTGCATCCAGTTTACTAACCTTGAACCACTCCAACCATGTGACTTAAGGGAGATAAGGAGAAGAAAGTCGACACAATACTAGATTCACAGTTTCTCAAATTATTAAGACTGGAGCCCAGGTTGCTAGGGATCCAAGAATTCAGAGGACTAAATGGAATCTGTACAACCCACTTCCCAGGACCAAACTGGAATTACAACACAACTGTAAAGAAATCGTCCTGAATAACCAACTGAACACTAGTGGAAGAGAAGCCTTAAAACCAAGGATAGACAAAAGAAATCACTAAATCATGATGTGACTAGTAGAGAGTGTGGAAAAGGAGCCAGAGGGCTGGCTAGGCTCCCATGGGTGGCAGCTAAAGTTCCATAAGGATATTTCACTGGGTGGGAGGTTCCTCTGAGAAGTGAGGGGTCTATACCCCAAATTGGCCTCCCCAGCCTATAGCACCAGGAACCCAGAAAATATCCAGCTGTGAAAAGCAGTGGCATTCTGTCCACCAGGGAGAGACAGCTGAAGACACAGAGTCCCTCTCAAAGGGCCAATGCACAAAATTCCAATTGCCACCATTTACCCTGGACTCCAGGTGAAGAAGGGCAGAGAAAACTAAAGATGCATGAGGAGAGTCTACGTCTGGTGGCTCTGAAGAGAGAACTGAAGGAAGAGCCACCAGGGTCCCTGTGATAAGTCATTCCTGATTCTTCAGAGGTCATCCTTCTCAGGGAGAGTACTCCCCATCAAGTGGTATCAGCTTAAGGGAAGTAATAACCCCACCCACAGGAATTACTCTGTCCCACACTGTGGAGCTTAAGCCGGGCTGCTGAGGAGTACAGTTGGAAGTTTTCTCAGTGATTAAGTTCAACAACTAAGGCAGATATCAGAGATCTAATACTTTATCTGGCTCTCCCCCAGGCCTAGTAATGGTAAAAACCAGACTTGGTATGCAGCCTCGTTCTTTCCTCACTCTCCCAGGACAAGCAGAGGGAGCCACAAGCTGTGGGTCACTGATAATTCTAAACAGATTGCCCAGGGTCAGTCATAGGCAGTGTCTGACTTAGAACTGTACCAGAATCTCTACAGATCCAACTAATACATAGAAACAAACACAAAGAGACAGCCAAAATGTGTGTCAAAGTGGGAAGACAAAGAAACATTCCAAATGAAAGAATAAGAGATTCCTCCAAAAGAGGAACTAAACCAAAGAGCAGAAAGCAACATATCAGATGTAGAGTTTAGAGTGATGATTATAAGTATACTCAACAGTATGAAAAAAGACATAGAAAACACAAAAAATGACCACTCAGAAAAAAAAAGAATGCAATATCTGAAATAAGTAATACTGGAAGGAATAAACATTAGGTTAGATGAGAGGATGGAAACAATGATTTGGAAGGCAAGGCAGAAAAAAAGCACCCAAGCAGAGCAACAACAAAAAAAAATTAATGAGAAGAGCTTAAGAAACATTTTGGAAAACATGAAGCATAATAACATCTGCATCACAGAAATATCAGAAGGAGAAGAGAGTGAGAAAAGGATCAAGAATCTATTTGAAGAAATAATGACCAAAAACTTCCCTAGTCTGGTGAAATAAAAAGACACACAAGTCCAGGAAGTGAAGATAGTCCCAAAGAAGATGGATCCCAAAAGGCCTGCACATAATTAAAATGGCAAAGCTTAACACAAAGAGAGAATTCTAAAAGCCACAAGAGAAAAGCAGGTAGTTACCTACAAGGAGCTCCAATTAGACTGTCATCTGATTTCTCAACAGAAATATTTCAGGACAGAATGGATTGGCATACAATATTCAAGGTAATGAAAAGCAAGGACCTACAACCAAGACCACTTTACCAAGAAAGGCTATTATGTAAAATTGAAGGATAGAGAAGAGGAAGATGGCAGTGAGGTAGGTGGGAGGTGAACCCACTTGCTCATGCACCCAACTGGGACATCTAACCAATCTTCTGAAAAACAGAGTGAACAGGCAACAGAATCCCAGATGATATGAAGTTTGGAAGCCAAAGGTTGCAGAGGATGCTTAAATACAGAGAGTAAGGCCAATGGGGAGGTCCCTGTGCCCCGAGCAAAAGACTGCAGCAGCAACAGGAGCTCTGGAGGACAGCTAGGTCAGTGATTGCAACTTAGAAGCTCCCACCTCTCCCAGAGTGGGGAAGTCACAGGCCTATATCAGGAGTGACATGGATGCTTAAAGCTGCTGAGGGGATAAAGAGGCAGTAAGCGACACACAGCCAGTGGCATACAATGGTGGAGACAGCAGTTCCCAAATGAGATGGTGTTGGCAGACTGGGGTGGCAGTAGCTGGCTGGGACGATACCAGAGAAGTTGAGTGTTGGGAACCACCCTGACTGGTATCAGAAGCTGAAACCCCTGCCTAGGCTAAGGCTAAGGGAACACCCTTGGAACCGTAAGCCAGCAAGGAGACAAAAGCTTATCTCCCTGGCAGGAATGCTGCTTCTGCTGCTGAACCCCAAAAAGCTTGGTCGGTTAGCCAAAGATGGGTAAGACTCCCCACGCGGGGAATGACCTAAGCCAGGCACAATCACTTTGGGAGGCCCCCCAAAAGAAGGACTTGGGGGGCTGCAGCAAAAGGGGGTGATGGACCCTCACTCCTCGGCTTTGACATAGCCTGAGTTCTCATCTGGGAGAAAATCTCCTTATTGCCTTTGTTCCCGTGCTAAGCCTGAAACAATGACAGGGTGGTGCAGCTCTGTGCTGAAAGGGCAGATTCCCGGGTGATCAGGCCTAAGAAAGAACATGTAAATTACTGTGAAACCTTCTTTGTTTAGAATGCTCTCAGTTGAATGAGAGGGGTCCAAGGAGGAAGTTTGCTCCTCAAAGTCTTACAGCTCTTTGACCCCGACTCAATAGACCAGCAGAGTTCCTTGTTTTCTATAGTTCCTTACTTCCCCCTAGTGAGTACTGTACTTTACCTGAATTATTATGCAAAATGAGCCCAATAAAAGCATGTATGGATGGTAAATCGAGGCCCTCCCCACTAGGGGGGGTAGCCATTTCTGTCCCTACTTCCCCACAGAAACTAGTCTTGTCTCTGTGCATGTGTGTTTTGTTTCTCGCGTGTTTTTCGGCGAGTCATCCACAGCGTTCCGTGGTCACTGCTGGCCGGTGACCCACGCGCAACAGTTGAGGAGCCTGATGATACCCGGAGATGGAAGAATAGATGGGCCACAATTGGCTGTGACCCAGATAATCTCTGGACTGATCAGAGAGTTGGTCTGTGTGGAAAGCCTGACACCTATTAGGAGCTGCCACTGTACCCAAGGGGACCTCTCTCAGAAGAGGTCTTAGCCACACTGTAAGACCTCACACACACAGCGGCTGGGCCAGTGAAGAGGAAAGAGTGGGGGCACGATTTGCTCCCACTCAGGTTGCCCCACAGATTGATCAAATGTGGGCAGCACAGGATCATAGTAGCACCCAGAGAGACTTCTTTCAGCAGGGGAATGAGGCAGCCCTAAAGGAACTTAACTTGCATGCAGCCCCAAGCCAATAAAGAGGGAGTGGGGTTGTGATTTGCCCCCACTCAGTGCACCTCACAGACTGATCAAAGGGTTGCAATACAAAGTGGATTATAGGAACGGGCCTGACACGTACACTCAGAGTGGACGTCATGGGCCACACAGTGCTCTGAGGACATGGTTGGGTGTCCTCACCATGAAAATGGGCACCTGTGATTATTGTACACCAGAAGGAGACCCCATCCTCATGGAACCACAGGACAGAAAAGGAGCACAGCCCCACCTCAGACTGCAGATTCTGGGAAGACCAGCAAAACCCACTTGGCAGGTTTAAAGTAAGCAGGAGGCTTTTCTTTTTATTCAAGAGTAAGACACTAAAAATTGGAGCTGGGAGAAAACCAGAGACAGATTCAGAAAAAAGTCAGAAGGTGAAATCCAAGAGCTAAGACCAATTTCACTTTGATATCCTCCAGAACTTGCATTGTTTTTATTTCTCTTCTTTCAGTACAGGTAGTTTTTGTCTGATGTCATTGTTTAATTTGTTTTCTTTATTCTCCCTATCATATTCTATTTACTTTTTCTTCTTTCACTTTGCTTGTATTCCAATAACACACTACCCTTGGTATTTTAATTTCTATTCTTTGTACTCAGATTATATATTTCTAAACATCTTATTGTTATTCCAAATCCCACACAGCAACCTTCATTGATCTTCATCCATTTCACCATCTTCCTGAGCTTTATCACTGTTGTGATTAATACTATTCTCTAACACACTACACCAAGTTTCTATCCCTTACTCGCACTATTTCTCCCTCCATCTAACCTTGCATAAGCACTCTGCTTTCTACAGTTAGCTCACATTCTTTTTCCTGGTAACAAGAGTCTTCTCTCTTTTTCGCCTTTCACAAACAGTGTAGAGTTCAGTAAAATATTATGGTTATTGCTGAACTTCAAAGAATCTCCAATTTGTTCACTACATGCTAATACTTTAAGTTCCATAGAATACTCTCCCTCTGTCTTACTCTATTTTGCTTTCACCCTGGCCCTGATGCATGGAGTTAGAAATTTTAACTCATTCTTTGCCCTCACCCATTTTTTTTTCTTTCTACCTTTTTTCCCCACTCTCAATCTGAGCTTTGCTCCTTATTTGTTTGTTAATCCTATCTTCTCAAAATCATTTTTCTTTTCTTTTTTAAAATATGTTTTATTGATTATGCTATTATAGTTGTCCCATTACCCCCGCCTTCATTCACCTCTGTCCTATACACCCCCTCCCACCCACATTCCCCCACTTTAGTTCATGTCTATGGATCATATATTTAAGTTCCTTGGCTTCTACATTTCCTATACTATTCTTAACCTCCCCCTCTCTATTTTCTACCTACCATTTATACTACTTATTCTCTGTAACTTTTCCCCTCTCTCTCCCTCCCACTCCCCAGTTGATAACCCTCCATGTATCTCCATTTCTGTGGCTCTGTTCCTGTTCTAGTTGTCTGCTTAGTTTGCTTTTGTTTTTGTTTTAGGTGTGGTTGTTAATAACTGTGAGCTTGCTGTCATTTTGCTGTTCATATTTTTTATCTTCTTTTTCATAGATAAGTCCCTTAAACATTTCATATAATAAGGGCTTGGTGATGATGAACTCCTTTAACTTGACCTTATCTGGGAAGCACTTCATCTGCCCTTCCATTCTAAATGATAGCTTTGTTCGATAGAGTAATCTTGGATGTAGGTCCTTGCCTTTCATGACTTTGAATACTTCTTTCTAGCCCTTTCTTGCATGTAAGGTTTCTTTTGAGAAATCAGCTGATAGTCTTATGAGAACTCCTTTGTAAGTAACTGTCCCCTTATCTCTTGCTGCTTTTAGGATTCTCTCTTTATGTTTAATCTTGGGTAATGTAATTATGATGTATCTTGGTGTGTTCCACCTTGGGTCCAACTTCTTTGGGACTCTGAGCTTCCTGGACTTCCTTAAAGTCTGTTTCCTTTGCCAGATTGAGAAAGTTCTCCTTCATTATTTTTTCAAATAAGTTTTCAATTTGTTTCTTTTCCTCTTCTCCTTCTGGTTCCCCTATAATCGGATGTTGTAACATTTCAAGATGTCCTGGAGGTTCCTAAGCCTCTCCTCATTTTTTTTGAATTCTTATTTCTTTATTCTTTTCTGGTTGGATGTTTCTTTCTTCCTCCTGGTCCACACTGTTGATTTGAGTCCCAGTTTCCTTCCCATCACTCTTGGTTCCCTGTACGTTTTCTTTTATTTCACTTAGCATAGCCTCCATTTTTTCATCTAATTTGTGACCAAATTCAACCAGTTCTGTAAGCATCCTGATTTCCAGTGTTTTGAACTGTGCATCAGATAGGTTGACTGTCTCTTCATCACCTAGTTGTAGTTTTATCTGGAACTTTGATCTGTTCTTTCATTTGAGCCAGTTTTTTAAGTCTCGGCACACCTGAGACACAGTGAGGGGCAGAGCCTTAGTTGTTCACCACAGTGGGGGTAACCCACATCACTGCATTGTGACACTTTATGTAGGGGAGGGGTCCAAGGGAGAACAGTGGCTCTTGCTCCCCTCTCTGCCATATTTCAGTCACTTTCCCCACTACCCACAAGCAAATTAGGCCCTTCCCGTGCTGATTGCCTGATGGGTGGGCTTGTGTACATTCTAACACCCTGTGGGTCTCTCCAATGAACTCTCATGTGAGACCAGGAGTTTCTCCCACTGCCACCTCAACCCCCACAGGTGTTTTCAATCAGTGGTTTGAGGCTTTATTTCCCCACGCTGGAGCCCTGGGTTGCATGGTCTGTTTTCCTACCAGTTGTTCCTCCCGGCTTATCCACACACAAATGTGGGACCACCTACTCCACCAGCTGCTGCCTCGCTGGGTCCACCAGCTGCAGCCTTGCCCGTCCTGCTCCAGAATCCACCACCTTGCTGGGTCCACCAGGTGCCGCCTTGCCTGCCCTGGTCCTCCAGACACTGCCTTGCCACAAGTCTTCTCTGCCTGGCTGCCCATCTCTGCCCTTCCTAGTGGTCTGGATGAATGTGTTTTCTTTAACTCTTTGGTTGCCAGATTTCCATACAGTTTGATTTTCCATCAGTCCTGGTTGTTTTTTATTTTTAAATTGTTGTTGTCCTTCTTTTGGTTGTGCAAGGAGGCATAGTGTGTCTACCTATGCCTCCATCTTGGCAGGAAGTCCTCAAAATCATTTTTCTTTACTATACACATCTCATATTCACTTTTCGCTTTTCTACATTATTCTTATTCCCATTCCACCTTTCTTAAATTTCATTTAACACTCATTGCTATCAGCCCTCCTGTTGGTTTTCTGCAGTTTTGCTCCTGTTGATCCAGTACATTGTCAATTTTACTTCAAACCTCATAGTATACTCTTCCCTCTTCTTACCCCATAGTTCCCATCATCCTTTTGTGTTTTACTTACATTGTCAATTTTTCTGTCTCTCTTTATTCTCCTCAGTTCCATCCTAACTCTTATCAATTCTCTTCCCACTTAGTACACAACATTTACCCATCTTTTAATCATCTCATATTCCCTTTGTCACATCATATAATATCCACAATCTCTCTTCACATTTGTTAATCTTAATTCTATTGTGTTGAGACTGCTGATGTTGTATGGATGTTCTCTAGCTGGCATAGGTTTAGTGATCTAGTAATACTCCTTTGTTAACACCTGTACAACAGAATACAAGACAAAAATGGAAGTTGTGAATACCAGTTAACCTGCTACAGGAGGAAACCCAACAAAAAAGGAACCACTAACATCTAAAGTCCAAGTACAATAAGAGATCCCACAATAACAGAAGAAAGGGCAAACCTACAGCATCCAGACAAGATCAAAGAGATCACACCAGGGAGTCCCACAGAACTCCTAACACAGAAGGTCACCCTATGAAGACAGCTCACAGGCAAGCATTCAGTATTGCAGAAACAAACAAAAACAGTCACCTAAAATGGGAAAACAATGAAAGAATCTGCAAACCAAAGAAATGGAAGACTACTCAGAAAAGGAGTTAAATTAAATGAAGGCAAGAAAACTATCAGATATAGAATTCAAAAGAATGATTATGAAGATGCTCAATGAAGTCACTGACAATTAAAAGGAATTGAGTGGGAACTACAACACTATAGGGATTTTTAAGTATATTTTATTAATTATGCTATTACAGTTTTCCCTATTTCTCCCCCTTTATTCCCCCATGCCCTGCACCCCACACCCTCCAGCATTGTGCCCCCCTTAGTTCATGTCCATGGGCTGTACATATAAGTTCTTTGAGTTCTCTGTTTCCTATACCATTTTTGACCTCTCCTCACCTATTTTATTCCTACCAATTATGCTTCTTCTTGTACCTTTTCCTTCCTATTTCTCCTCCCCCCCCCCCCCCCTGAAGTCTCCCCTTGTGATGTCCATTTCTCTGATTCTGTTCCCGTTCTAGTTGTTTGCTTAGTTTTTGTTTTTGTTATTTGTATTTTCTTTTAGGTTCATTTGTTGATAGTTGTGAGTTTGTTGTCATTTTGCTGTTCATATTTTTTATCTTCTTTTTCATAGATAAACCCCTTCAACATTTCATAAAGCCTTGGTGATGATGAATTCCTTGAACTTGACCTTATCTGGGAAGGACTTTTTCTGCCTTTTCATTCTAAATGAAAGCTTTGCTTGATAGACAAATCTTGGATGTACATCCTTGCCTTTTGTGACTTCAAATACTTCTTTCTAGTCCCTTCTTGCCTGTAAGGTTTCTTTTGAGAAATCAGCCGATAGCCTTATGGGCACTCCTTTGTAGGTAACTCTTTCCTTTACTCTTGCTGATTTTAGGATTCTCTCTTTATGTTTAATCTTGGGTAACTTAATGATGATGTGCCTTTGTGTGTTCCTCTTTGAGTCCAACTTCTTTGGGACTCTCTGAGATTCCTGACTTCCTGGAAGTCTATTTCCTTTTCCAGATTGGGAAAGTTTTCCTTCATTGTTCAAATAAGTTTTCAATTTCTTGCTGTTGTTCCTCTACTTCTGGCACCCCTATAATTCAAACTATGTTTCAGGTTGCCCCAGAGATTCCTCAGCTTCCCTTCACTTTTTTGATTCTTGCTTCTTCATTCTGTTCCAGTTTGATGTTTATTTCTTCCATTTGTTCCAAATTGTTGGTTTGAGTCCTGGTTTCCTTCTTGTCAGTGTTAGTTCCCTGAATATTTTTCTTTTTTCATTTGAGGTATCTTTCATTTGATTTTTCATTTTTTGACCAAGCTCAATCAGTTCCATGAGCATTTTGATACTAGGACTTTGAACTCTCCATCAGATAAGTTGGTGATCTCATCGCTTACCTCTCTTTCTGAAGCTTTGCTCTTTTCTTTCATTTGGGCCATATTTCTTTGTCTCAGCACACCTGTTAGGTTGTAATGGGGCAGGGACTTAGGTTTTCACCACTGCAGAGCAACCCTCTTTGCTGCACTGTGGCACTGCCTGTGTTAGAGGGGCCAGAGAGGCAAAAATACAGCTCATCTGCCCATCTCTACCCACTTTCTAATGAACACTCATGTGAGACTGGAAGTCTCTCCCACTATAGCAAGCACTGTAGTCCACAGTCAGTTCTAAGTCTCAGTTTCCCATTTGGCCAGCCCCAGCCTCACAGTCCAGTGCCTCATCAAGGGTTCTTACTGTTCTGGTTGTTGTGTTTGACATTCTTTAATTCCTTTGTTGTTGGAGCTCCATGCAGTTTCATTTTCTGGCACTTCTGGTTGCTTATTGATTTTAGATTGGTTGTTATCCTCCTTTTGGTTGTGCAAGGAAGCAAAGGGTTACTACCTACACCTCCATCTTGGCAAGAACCCCTATAATGCTATGAAAAAAGAAATAGAAACTATAAACAAGAATGAGGAATAAATGAATAATACAATATCTGGAATAAAAAATACACTACAAGAAATTACAACCAGGATGTATGAAACAGAGGATGGAATTAGTGAGCTGGAAGACAAGCTGAAAAGAAACATAGAGGTAGAGCAGCTGCTTGGAAAATATTCAAAAAATATGAAGATAGCTTAAGGGAACTGCAAGTCAACATGAAACACAGCAACATTTGAATGATAGGAATACCAGAAGGTGAAAAAAAGGAGAAAGGGATAGAAGCCCTGTTTGGAAACAAAATGACAGAAGGCTTTCTGAACCTGGAAAAGGGGAAAACAATGCAGGTTCAGGAACAACATATCAATCAAGATAAACCCAAAGAGACCTACTCCAAGACACATCATAATTAAAATGCCAAGGTTTAAAGACAGAGAATCTTAAAGCATCAATGGAGAAAAAAGCAGTAATATACAAAGGAGCTCTAATAAGCCTAGCATCTGATAAGCCTAGCACCTAGTGATTTCTCAACAGAAACACTACAAGCCAGGAGAGAATGGCAAGAAACACTACAATTAATGAAAGAAAAACCAAGGCCTGCAACCAAGACAACTCTATTCAGCAAAGCCCTCAGATTAAATGGAAGACAAAATAAGGAGTTTCCCAGACAAAAGAAGGTTGAAAAAATACACCTCCACCAAACCAGCACTGCAAGATACACTAAAGGGACTTCTGTAAGAAGAGGATGAAAAGGAGCAAGAGACAGTGGAACACAGGTACAAAGGCAAAAAAAAAATGAATAAGCACCTATAAATAATAACCTTAAATGTAAATGGATTAAATGCTCCAATCAAAAGACATAGAGTAGCTAAGTGGATAAGAAAACATGACCCACACATATGCTGCCTACAAGAGACCCACATCAGAACAAAAGACCTACACAGACTGAAAGTGAAGGGTTTGTAAAAAATATTTTAAGCAAATGGACAGGTGAAAAAAATCCAGGGCAGCAATACTTATACCAGACAAAATAGACTTCAAAACAAAAGGCACAAAAAGAGACCCAGAAGGATACTTCATAATACTTGAGGGAAGAATGCATCACCAAGACATAAACATTGTAGACCTCTGTTCACCCACCATAGGAGCACCCAAATATATAAGGAAAATTCTAGAGGACTACAAGAAAGATATTGACAGCAACACAATTATAGGAGAGTATTTTAATACCCCACTGTCAAAAATGGATACATTTTTCCAAACAAAATATCAAAAAGAATATTGTGGCATTGAACAATGCTCTAGATCAAATGAACTTAATTGATATATATATAGAACCATTCATTCTAGAGAAGAAAAATGCCAATTCTTTTTTTGTTTTTGTTGTTTAAAATATTTATTTTTAAAAAGAAAGAAATGCTACCATAATGTGAAGAGGAACGCTATTTTTTGTTGTATACTATTGTTTCTGTTTCTTCAAATATTCCTTTTTAATCTATTTTATTTTCTCACACTTTTTATTGTTGTTCAAGTACAGTTATCCATTTTCACCCCACACTCACCCCTACCCTACCCATCCCCAATTACCACCATTTATCCTACCCACCTTTAGTTTTCACCACGCATCTTTATATATGTTCTTGAAAACCCTTCCCCCTTTTCCTTGATGACCCTTCCCACCTCCCCTCTGGTTACTATCAGTTTGTTCATTAAAATGTGTCCAGTTATATTTTGTTTGCTTGTTTGTTTTGATTAGGTTCCACTTATAGGTGAGATCATATGGTATTTGTCTTTCAACACCTGGCTTATTTCACTTAGCATAATGCTCTCCAAATCCATTCATGCTGTTGAAAAGGGTAGAAGCTACTTCTTTCTTTCTCCTGTGTAGTATTCCCTCATGTAAATGTACCACAGTATTTTATTCCATTTATTTATGAATGGGCACGTAGGTGGGTTCCAGGACTTGGCATTGTAAACTGTGCTGCTATAAATATTAGTGTACATAGGTTCTTTTGAATTAATTTTTCAGGATTCTTGGGGTATATTCACAGAAGTGATATATTGCAAGGTCAAAAGGCAGTTCCGTTTCCAGTTTTCAGAGGAATCCATATTGTTTTTCATAGTGACTGTACTAGTCTGCATTCCCACCAGCAGTGCCCTAAGGTTCCCTTTTCTCTATATCCTCTCCAAAACTTCTTTTGTTGATTTGTTTATGATGGTCATTATCACCAGTATAAGAGCTATTTCACTGAGGTTTTAATTTGCATCTCTCTAATGGCTAATGATGCTGAGTATCTTTTCATATGTCTCTGGACCCTTTGTATGTCCACCCTGAAAGAATGTTCAACTCCTTTGCCAATTTTTTATTTGGGTTGTCTTCCTGGTGTGGAGTCATGTGTTTTTTTATATATTTTGGAGATCAAACCTTTGTCCAAGGTACCATTGGCAAATATATTTTCCATACAATTGGTTCTCTTTTCATTATAATGCTGTTTAGCTGTGCAGAAGCTTTTTATTTTGATGAGATCACATTTGTTTATTCTTTCCTTTGTTTCCCTTGCTCTAGGGGACATATCAGTGAAAACATTGCTGCCTGGAACATCTGAGATTTTCCTGCCTATGTTTTCCTCTAGGACTTTTATGGTGTCATGACTTACATTTGAACCTTTTATCCACTTTGAATTTTTTTTTGTGTGTGGAATGTGTTGGTGATCAAGTTTCATGTTCTTGCATGTAACTGTCAGATATCCCAACACCATTTGTTGAAAGAGGCTATTTTTACTCCATTTTATGCTTCTTCCCCCTTTGTTGAATATTAATTCACCATAGAATCTGGGTGTCTTTGTGAACTTTCTATTCTGTTCCATTGATTTATTTGTCTGTTATTATGCCAGTATCAGCCTGTCTTTATTACCATGATTTTGTTATATGGTCAGGTATTGTGATCCCTCCACTTCCTTCTTTTTCTCAAAATTGCTGTGGCTATTCAGGGTCATTTATGGTTCCATACAAATTTTTGAAATGTGGGCTATATATCTGTGAAATATGTCATTGGTACTATAATAGGGATTTCATTCAGTGTGTAAATTGCTTTGTGGTACTATGGGCATTTTGATGATGTTAGTTCTTCCAATCCATGAACACAGTATATGTTTCCTCTTCTTTGTGTCTTCCTTAATTTATTTCTTGAGTGTTGTGTAGTATTCAGAGTACAGGTCTTTCACCTCTTTGGTAAGGTTCATTCCTTTGTACTTTATTTTTCTTATTTCTATATCAAATGGGATTTTTATTCTGACTTCTTTTTCTGATATTTCATTGTTAAGGTACAATGCATTTGATTGTTAAGAAATGCATTTGATTTCTTAATATTGACTTTATTCTGCTCTTTTACCAAATTCCCTTATTAGATCAAGTAGTTTTTTGGTGGAGTCTGTAGGATTTTCTATGTACATTATCATGTCATCTGCGAACAATGTTAGTGTTGCTTTCTCCTTTCAATTTGGATGCCTTTTATTTCTTTTTCTTGTCTGATCACTGTGGCTAGGAATTCCAATACTATGTTCAATAGAAGTGGTGAAAGTGCATATCCTTCTCTTGTTCTTCATCTTAGTGGGAAAGCTTTTAGTTTTTGCCCTTTGAGTATGATGCTGGCTGTACATCTCTTGTACATGACCTTTATTTTGTTGAGGAATGTTCTCTCTATTCCCACATTGCTGAAAGTTTTTATCATAAATGGGTTCTTCACCTTATCAAATGCTTTTTCCACATCTATTGATATGATCATGGGATTTTTGTCTTTCTTTACATTTATGTGATGTATTAGGATTATGATTGGTGTATATTACACCATCATTGCACCCCTTGGATGAACCCCATTTGATCATGGTGTATGATCATTTTAATGCAATGCTAGATGCAGTGTGCCAATATTTTGTTGAGGATTTTAGCATCTATGTTCATCAACAATATTGGCCTGTAGTTTTCTTTCTTTGTTGTGTCTTTATCTAGTTTTGGGATTAGGATGATGCTGGTTTCATAAAAAGAGTTTAGGAGTCTTCATTCTTCCTGGATTTGTTGGAATAATCTTAGAAGAATAGAAGTTAGCTCTTCCTTAAAAGTTTTGTAAAATTCTACTGTGAAACTGTCCAGTCGATGGCTTTTCTATGCTAATTTTTTATTTCATCAGCTTCTATTTCATTAGCTGTTATTGGGTTGTTCATGTTTTCTGCTGCTTCTTCACTCAGTTTTGGAACATTATATTTTTCTAGAAATTTATGCATTTCACCTAGCTTTTCAAATTTCTTTTCTGTTTTCTTTCTGTCTGCATTTTTTATTGTTCAAGAGCAGTTGTCTCCTTTCCCCTCCACAACTCGCCCCCAGCCATCACTGCCTCCCACCCTCAAACCCACCTCCCGTTGGCTTTCTGCGTGTCCTTTATACATGTTCTAGAAAACCCTCTGCTCTTTTCCCCTTATCATTCTCTCCTACCTCCCCTCTGATTACTGTCAGTTTGAGACTCAAATTTCTTGGCATATAGTTCTTCGTAGTAATTTCTCACAATTCTTTGTATTTTTGTGGTGTCAGCTGTACTCTCTCCTCTTTCACTTCTAATTGTGTTTGGGGGTCCTATCTTTTTTTTTCTTGATGATTCACCTCAAAGGTTTATCAATTTTGTTTATCTTTTCAAAATAGCATCTCCTTGGTTTTATTGATCCATACGATTGTTCTTTTAGTCTCTGTGTCATTTAATGCTGGTCTGATCTTGGTTATTTCCTTCCTTCTACTTGCTCTAGGCTGTCTTTGTTGTTGTTCATCAACTTCTTATAGATGTAGGGTTAGGTCATTTATTTTATTTGTTTCTATCTTTCTTAGGTTGCCCTGTAGTTCTATGAACTTCTCTCTCAGGACTGTCTTTTTTGTGTCCCTTAAGTTTTGGACTGCTTTGAGTTCACTTTCATTTGTTTCCAGAAACTATTTGAGTTTTTCCTCAATCTCATTCTTAATTCATTCATTGTTTAGTAGCATGCTATTCAATCTCCATGAATTTGAGTATTTTTGAGATTTTTTTCCTTGAGGTTGGTTTCTAGTTTCAGTCCCTCTTAGTCAGAGAAAATGTTTGATATGATTTCAATTTTCTTGAATTTGTCAAGGCTTCTTTTGTATCTAATCATGTAGTCTATCTTTGAACATGTTCCATGTGCATTTGAAAAGAATGTGTATTTTGCTTCTTTGGAATAAAAGAATCTATATATATTCCATTTAAGTCCAGTTGATTTGGACATCGCTCAATGCTTCAATATCTTTGTCGATATTTTGTTTGGAAGATCTCCCCATTTTTGGCAATGGGGTGTTGAAATCCTGTGTTATAATTGTGTTGCTGTCATTATCTTTCTTTAAGTCCTCCAAGATTTTCTGTATATACATGGGTGCTCCTATGTTGGGTGCATATATGTTTACAATGTTTATGTGTCTGATGGATTCTTCCCTCGGGTATTATGAAGTATCCTTCAGTGTGTCTTTTTATGGCTTTTGTTTTCATGTTTATTTTTTCTGATACATGTATTGCAGCTCCCACTTTTTTTTCCTGTCAATTTGTTTGGAATATTTTTTTCCAACTCGTCACTTTCAATCTGTGTAGGTCTTTTGATCTGAGTTGGTTCTCTTGTAGGCAATATAAGTGTGGGTCATGATTTCTTATCCATTCAGCTACTCTGTGTCTTTTGATTGGAGCATTACATTTAAGGTTATTATTTGTAGGTACTGTGATCCTCACCTGTCTCGGGAGTTACATTCCAGAGACCCCCGAGATAGGTGAAAATCCTTGAAGTAGTGGTATTTTAAACACTTTCTACACTCGTAAACCTATGTAATTTTAACAACATATAAAATTCTATATGGGTATTCACCAGTCAAGTATGAGTCATCCCTCACTATATGATGGTTCACTTATTGTGGTTTCATTTATTGTGGTTTTAAAACCCACAATACAGTCAAGCCTCAATAAGTGAACTGTGATATAGTGAGGGATGATTGTACTTATTCATTGCCATTTTACTTCCTTCAGACCTGTGTTCCTCTCTCTCTCTCATTGTTTTTCTTCCTTTTCTTAAAGCTGTCCTTTAGCATATCTTGCAGTGCTGGTTGGGTGAAGGTGTATTCTTTGAGGCTTCTTTTGTCTAGGAAACTACTTACTTCACCTTCCATTTTAATTGAGCCTTGCTGAATAGAGTAGTCTTGGATGCAGGCCTTTGTTTTTCATTACTGGAATATGTCTTGTCATTTCCTTCTGGCTTGTACTATTTTCATTGAGAAGTCAGCACTTGCTTTATTGGGGATCCTTTTTATGTTATGTTCTATTTCCCCCCTTGTTGCCTTTGAGATTCTCTCTTTGTCTTTGAACTTTGCCATTATAATCATGATGTGTCTTGGAGTAGGCTTCTTTGGGGTCAACTCATCTGGGACCCACTGTACTTCCTGGATTTTTCACTTTTTCTTTTCTTCAAATTAGGGTAGGTTTCCATCATTACTTTTTCAAACAAATTTTCTGTCCCTTGTTTTCCTCGCCCTCCAATATCCCTAATATACAGATATTATTACATTTCATATTGCCTTGCAGTCCCTTAACACTTCTTCGGGGGGGGGGGTGCAGTCTTTTTCCTTTTTCCTGCTTTCTGAGAGTTTTTCCTACCTTTTCCTCCAGTTCACTGATTTGGTCCTCTGCTTCATTGAGCCTGCTTTTGATTCCTTCTACTGTGTTCTTCAACTCAGAAATCCTATTCACAATTTCCTCTTGGCTCTTGTTGAAAGATTCTATTTCCTTTTTCATGTTGATATAGTTTGCAGTGAGTTCATTGTAGTGTCCCTGTAGTTTTTGGTAATTCTCTGTGACCTCATTGAGCTTCCTTATAACTAGTGCTTTGAACCCAATATCTGGTAGTTGAGTTTCCTCTATTTCATTTAACACTCTTTCTGAGGCTTCCTCCTTTCCTTTCATTTGAGGATTGTTTCTTTGTCTTCCCATTGTTTGTGACACTCTTCTTGTTAGCCTCTGCTTCTTAAATTGATCTTTTCTGACTCCTTCAGTTTGTGATCTGAATTTCTATGGTAGGAGTCCTGTGAGATTCATTGGTGCAATTTCCTTGATCTTCTGAACTGGCTACTCTTGGGATAGTGTTTATGTTGGCTCTCTGGCTGTAACTCGGTTTTGATTGTTGTTGGGTCATTTTTTGGTGGGTCCTCCCATCCAGCTGTTTGACTGTGGGTCACTCCACCCACCACATCTTGTATGCTGTTGTGCAGGTACTGCCAGAAGAAAACACGAAGCCCAGGTAACAAACCCACAGCCACAAGAATATCTCCACTCCCCCCTGCAGTCTCAGTATCAACAGCAAACCAGTATTAAGGGGTTAAAGACATTAAGACTATTATTAGAAAGGAGAGAAATAAACTATAGTGTAAATTTTAGTGACAATGTGCACAAGATTGATGGACAGCAAATGAATGTTAAAAAACTATGAAGGAGGAGACTTCTGGCAAGATGGAGGCATAGGTGGACACACCGTACCTCCATGCAGAAACAAGATTAGAACAACAACAATTTAGAGGCAGAATAACACCCAGAACTGATAGAGAATTTATCTGAATGGAAGTCGGACAGCTAAGAAGTTGAAGTAGACCCATTCATCCAGACCAGTAGGAGGGGCAGAGAGGAGCAGCTGGGTGCAGGTCACTGTGCTCAGAGAACAGGGAGGGCACATAAGGCAACCAGGAGTGCATAAGGCATCTGGGGCACACAAGATCGCAGTGGGTGGACCCTGAGTACGCAAGCGGCAGCTGGCGCACCCAGTGAGGTGGCAATTGTGGACCAGGGCAGAGCACGCAACCCAGGATCCCAGAGAAGGGACTGAGGTCCCAGGAGAATGGAGCTACCACCATTATTCCCTCCCGCCCCCACCCCCACATACTACGTCACAGTCTAGCGACTGGAGTGCCCAGCCCCAGTGAACACCTAAGGTTCCACCTCTTCCCGTAACAGGAATGACCAGACCAAAAAAAAAAAAAAGAGAGAGAGAGAGAGAGACCAACTTGTCTCAAACAGAAAAACAGATCAATGCCCCAGGACTCATTCTTTTGAGTGACTAAGAGATAGCCAATCTATCAGATGCACAGTTCAAAGCACTGGTGATCAGGAAGTTCACAGAACTGGTTGATTTTGGGTGCAAATTAGATGAAAAAATTCAGGTTATCATAAAAGAGATGAAGGAAGATGTGCAGAAAACGAATAGTGATGGGAAGGAAACTGGGACTCAAAACAATAGAGTGGACCAGAAGGAAGAAAAAAACAACCAAACAGGGAAGAATGGAGAAATAAGAATTCAAAAAAAAAACAAGGAGAAGCTTAGGAACCTCCAGGACACCTTTAAACGTTCCCACACCCGAATTATAAGGGTACCAGAAGGGGAAGAGGTAGAGCAACAGATTGAAAATGCATTTGAACAAATAATAAAAGAGAACTTCCCCATTCTAGCAAAGGAAATAGACTTCCAGGAAGTCCAGGAAGCTCAGAGAGTCCCAAAGAAGTTGGACGCAAGAAGAATCACACCAAGGCACATCACAATTACATTAGCCAAGGTAAAAATGAAGGAGAGAATCCTAGAAGCAGCAAGAGATAAGGGGACAGTAACCTACAAAGGAGTTCCCATCAGACTGTCAGCTGATTTCTCAAAAGAGACCTTACAGGCAAGAAGGGGCTGGAAAGAAGTATTCCAAGTCATGAAAGACAAGGACCTACATCCCAGACTGCTCTATCCAGCAAAGCTTTCATTTAGCATGGAAGGGCAGACAAAGTGCTTCTCAAGTAACATAAAGTTAAAGGAGTTCATCATCACCAAGCCCTTATTTTATGAAATGTTAAAGGGACTTATAGAAGAAAAGATGATACAGAAAAAACATGTATAGTAAAAGGACAGCAAACTCACAATTATTAACAACCACACCTAAAGCAAAACCAAAAGAAAGCAAACAACTGGAACAGGAACAGAGCCACAGAAATGGAGATCACATGGAGGGTTAGCAACAGGGGAGTGGGAGGAGGAAAGAGGGGGAAAAGGTACAGAGAATAAGTAGCATAGATGGTAGGTAGAAAATAGACAGGAGGAGGGTAAGAATAGTATGAGAAATATAGAAGCTAAAGAAATTCTAAGTATGACCCATGGACATGAACTAAAGAGGGGGAAGGGGTTGGGAAGAGGTGTGCAGGGTGAAGGGGAATGAAGGGGGGAAATGGGACAACTGTAATAGCATAATCAATAAAATATATTTAAAAAAAACTATGAAGGAAAGAAAATATTGCTAATCATGGAGAAGACCACAGTGGATTTCATCTGGGTAGCCTTTAGTATTTACCACTGTTTCTTCTTTCTTTATCTGCCTCTGGTAATGTCAGATGTTGACCCCATCCAACCTGAGGCTGCCTGCTCTGAGATTTCCAGAGATCTTCTGTCTATGGTTCTCTCCAGTTGTTAAATCTAGTCACTTTACACTCAGCAGTCAGGCAGAAGACACATAAGGCAGGGCAAGATTCCTCCTAGTGTTGAGACTATAGTTTCCCCTCAGGCTGCTGCTACTCACATGGGAGTGGTCTTCCTGAGCACAATGGCTGCTACAGTACAGGTGATGACTGAGCACTGGGATCTCGGCAGTCGTTCTCTCAGTTCTCTCCTTGAAGCCTTCATCCCATCCCTCCTCAGGTATTTGCAGTCCACTCTGCCACCCACCTTTGCTAGATATCTACATCTGTTCCTGTCTCCTTCATTTACTACTCTAGTCACTCTGCATTTAGCAGTCACACTTGTGCATCACAGAGCCAGGGCAGAGTCTCCCTTGGAGGTGGGGCTGTTACCTCTCCTCAGGCTACCAAGGCTTGGAGGGGAGTGGCCTGCCTGAGCACAACAACTGAAGCTCTTTGGAGGATGACTAAGCACTGGGATCCCTACAGCTACTCTCTCTGCTTTCTCCCCAAAACTTGAGTCCTCAGTCTCTCCTCAGGCATCTCTAGCCCACTCTTCTCCTGTATTTGCCAGAACTCTGGGTAAGTGACAGCTAATGAAAATTTGTGCACTAGCCCTTTAAATGGCTCTTTGCATCTCCAGCTGCCTCTGGCAGAGAGCAGCTCTGCCACCGTTCACCACCAGTTGTTATCTGTGTACTTTTGGGGCTCTGGTGTTCTAGGCTGTGGATCCTACCTTAGGGTTTATACTCCATTCTTCTCAGGGGGATCCAACCTGACACTTAATTATACCTCCAGCGCTGCCACCTGTGGGCGCCCAGCCAGGCCTCTGTAGTCTCCAATGCACTTCTTACCAAACAGGTTGTGCTGAAGGTGATTCTTCTGCCTGTCTGAGGTTATAAGGATTCTCAATACTGTTAAGTTGTTTGTTCTGGGTGATTTCTACACAATTTCATTGTAATACCAGATTAGTACTGCGAAGAGGTTAGTAAGGCTTCCACCCATTCCTCCACCAACTTGCCAAATTTCAAAATACACATTCTTTTCAAAAGCACATTGAACATTTTCAGAGACAAATCACATGATAGGACACAAAATGAACTTCAAAAAATTCAAGAAAACTGAAATCAAATGAAGCATTTCCTCACATCACAAGTTCCTGAAACTAATTTCCAACCTAATGGAAAAAAACTCAAAAACACTCAAATTTATGGAGATTAAATAGCATGCTTTAAACAATGAATGGGTTAAGAATGAGATCAAGGAAGAAATTAAAAAGGTTTTGGAAACAAATGAGAATGAACATACAATAGTCCAAAAACTTATGGGACATACCAAAGGCAGTCTTGAGAGGGAAGTTCATATGATACAGGCCTACATAAAGAAGATAGAAACATTTCAAATAAAAAACCTAACCCTTCACCTACAAGAATTAGAGAAAAAAACAACAAACAAAGCCTAGAGTGGCTAGAAGGAAAAAAGCAACCAAGATCAGAGCAGAATTAAAAGACATAAAGACTAAAAGAACAATTCAAAGGATCAATAAATCCAGGAACTAGTTCTTTGAAAAAATAAACAAAATCAACAAGCCTATAAGCAGACTCAACAAGAGAAAAAAAAAGAGGACACAAATAAAGAAAAACAATAATGAAAGAGGAGAGATTATATCTGATACCACAGAGATACAAAGGATTGTAAGAAATTACTAAAAACAAGTATATACCTTGAAATTTAAAAACCTGGGTAAAATGGACAAATTTCTAGAAAAAATATAATCTTCCAAAGCTGAATGAAGAACAAGCAGAAGGCCTGAACAGACAAGGAACAGCTGATGACATCAAGGCAGTAATCAAATAATTCCTGGCACACAAAAGCCCCAGACGAGATGGTTTCACAGGATAATTTTACAAAACGTTTAAAGAAGAGCTAACCTCTAAACTTCTCAGATTATTCCAAAAAATCCAAGAAGGGGGAAGACTCCTGAACTTGTTCTATGATGCCAGAATTATCCAAATTCCAAAACCAGATACAACAAAGAAACAGGTCAATATCGCTGATGAACATAGACACTAAAATCCTCAACAAATAATTGGGAAAATGGATGCAGCAATACATTAAAAAGATCATGCACCATGCTCAAGTGGGATTCATTTCTGTGATGCAAGGACAGTACAACATTCACAAATTAAAAAAAGAAAAAAACACAAAATATCACATAAACAAATAGAAAGACAAAAATCCCATGATTATATCAATACATATGCAAAAAGCATTTGATAAGGTACAGCATCCATTTATGATAAAAACTCTCACCAGTGTGGGAGTAGAGGGACATTACTCAAAATAATAAAGACCATATATGAGAGACTTACAGCAAACATCATACTCAGTGGGCAAAAACTAAAAGCTCCCCCACTAAGATCAGGAACAACACAAGAATGTCCACATTTACCACTTCTATTCAACATACTACTGGAAGTCCTAGCCACAGCAATCAGACAACAAAGAGAAATAAAAGGCTTCCAAATTAGAAAGAAATAAATAAAATTGTCAGTGTTTGCAGATGATATAATAGTGTACATAGAAAAACCTATAAATTCAACCAAAATATGAATCAACTTAAGCAAATTTTGCAGAACAGCAGAGTTCAAAGTCAATATTCAAGAAATCAAAAGCACTTTTATACACCAACAATCAGTAATCAGAATCAGAAATCAGGAATAAAATTCCCATTTGCTATAGCATTAAAAAAAATAAAGTACCTAAGAATGAACTTTACCAAGGAGGTGAAAGACCTATACTCAGAAAACTACACAACACTGAAGAATAAAGAACACACAAACAAATGAAAACATATACTGTGTTCATGGATCAGAAGAATTAATGTCATCAAAATGTCCATACTACCCAAAGCAATTTATAGATTTAATGCAATACCTATTAAAGTACAAATGACATATTTCACAGACATAGAACAAACATTTCAAAAATTTATATGGAATCATAAGTGACCCTGAATAGATGCTGAAATTCTGAGAAACAAGAACAACAAAGTAGGAGGGACCACAATACCTGATATCAAACTGTATTACAAGGCCACTATAATCAAAATAGCCTTGTACTGGCATAAGAACAGACACATGGATCAATGGAACAGAATAGAGAGCCCAGAAATAAACCCAACCCTCTATGGTCACTTAATATTTGACAAAGGGAGAAGAAGTATAAAAAGGAGCAAAGGTAGCCTTTCAACAAATGGTGTTGGGATATCTGGTCAACTACATGGAAGGAAATGAAACTCAATCACAAACTTACACCATACACAAAAATAAATTCAAGATGCACAGAAGATTTAAATAAAAGTCATGATACCATGAAAGTCCTCTAAGAGAACATAAGCAGGAAAATCTCAGATATTCCATGCAGCAATGTTTTCATTGACATGTCCCCTAGAGCAAGAGACATAAAGAAAAGAGCAAAAAAAAAAAAAGGGGGGGATCTCATCAAAATAAAAAGATTCTGCATGGCTAAAGAAAACAGTATTAAAATTAAAAGAGTACCGTCCACATAGGAAAACGTATTTGCCAATGATACCTTGGACAAGGCTTTGATCTCCAAAATACATAAAGAACTCACCCAACACCTCTCTAGAAAGACAAACAACCCAATTTAAAAAGTGGTTTAAGGACTTGAATGGACACTTCTGCAAGGTGGTTGTACAGAGTGTCCAGAGACATTTGAAAGGATACTTAGTATCACTAACCATCAGAGAGATGCAAATTAAAACCACAATGAGATATGACTTCACACCAGCGAGAACATCCATCATAAACAAATCAACAAACAACAAATGTTGAAGAGGGTGTGGAGAAAAGGGAACCCTAGTACACTCTTAGTGGGAATGCAGACTGGTGCAGCTATTGTGGAAAACAGTAAGGACAGTATGAAATTTCCTCAGAAAACTAATAATGGAACTGCCTTTTCACCCAGCAATACCACTGCTCTGATTTTACCCTAAGAATCCGCATCTGACCCTGTGGCCCAGCAGCTGTGCATCCCATGCCAGCGGAGGAGGCCCAGAACTCAAGCCCGCAGCCCCTAGAACAAAGTGTGCCTGACCCCACTGCCCAAAGGTACCTCTTGCCCAAAACCCACTTCCCTGAGCTCAGCAGCAGAGGAGGCGCATACCTGCAGCTACTGTGGTGCCCCACCCTGCAGGACCAACTGGCTCTCTAAGAGGAAGGTGGAAATGCCCCCACAGAGAGCAGCTGGGGTCAGGGAATCAGAAATCCCCAGAAAGACTTAACTCAGTGGAGAGATAAACTACTCTGAAGAGTCTGAGAGTCCCTAGCATCTAGGATAAAAGAGAGCAAGAAGGTGGTGTGTGAGGTGCCCCTAACTGGCGCACCTCAAGGACGGCACAACTGGTGGACTGAAGGCATAGGCTGGGTGCAGATGGGCACTGGGGACCCAGCAGCAAACTGAGGAACTGTGCTGGAGGCTGGGCAACTGTGACGAGTGTGGCTCATACCTGGCCCTCATCCTCACAAAACCACAGGAAGGGAGAAGAGTGTAACCAATCTCCCCTCAGCCTGCTGCAGCCAGAAGACCAGCAGAACTGGCTTGGATTGTTTAAATTCAGCAGGAGGTCTTTTTTAAAAAAAAAAGTTCTTCCTTTCTTTCCTTCCTTCTTTTTTTAAATTATCTCTTCCATTCTTTCTTCTTTCCTTCCTTTATTTTCTTTATTCCTTCTTCCCTCCTTCCCTTTTTTTTTAAATTCCCACAAGTGAGACAATAAATCCTGGAGCTGTGAAAGGACCTGAGTTAGACCCAAAGAGGGGTCATCCAACAACTGAGACAGTGAGAAAAATTTCACTTTGCTACTCCAGAGAACTTGCAAGTTATTGTATATTTGTATCATCATTTTTTCATTATTTTTACATCTTTTATTTTATTAATATTTTTTATTTCTCTTCTCTCTGTTTAATCTTCTTCACTGGGTTTGTTAAATTGCATTGTTTGACTGGTTTCCTTGGTTCCCTCTTTCATAGTGTATTTTAAATTTTCCATCTTTCATCTCATTTGTGTTCCAATAGCACACTACTCTAGGTCCTGTACTTCCTATTCTTGTTATTTAGACCACATAGATTCTCTCATATGACTGTTGTTCCATTGCTATTGTGCCAGGGTCCAGCCTCAGCGGGGTCTCAGGGTCCCTGAAGGATGCACGGCTAAGGTGAAGTGACTGAAGCGAGACACCCGGTGGGGTGTGGGAGGACAGCCCGACTGACTCACCGAAAAAAAAAATCAATCTTTATTTTTATAGGGGAGGTTATACAACATGCAA
Organism: Phyllostomus discolor; assembly: GCF_004126475.2. Taxonomy (NCBI): domain Eukaryota; kingdom Metazoa; phylum Chordata; class Mammalia; order Chiroptera; family Phyllostomidae; genus Phyllostomus; species Phyllostomus discolor. Next base: position 110,283,170 of record NC_040903.2, on the reverse strand, counting down.
TGCATAGTGTGATTATTAAAACAGAAATGGTTACCATAGAAATAACTTTGAAAAGTACAGAAGGTTTTACAGATCAATCATGTTAAACAAAGAAATAACCAAAAAGTACAGGAGGTCCCACAGATCAACCATATTAAACAAAGGTTATTTTGACCAAGAGGGTCATTAATCAGATAGCCAACAAAGCTATACGGGCACACACTTTCAGGTGCCAATTAATAACTAGGTATCTATTAAGGTTCTAGGAGTAGGTCTAAATTAAAAGGGTGCAAGGGGTGGTTTATAGATATGTAGAAATCAACTATTATCCGTTGAGATTAAATTTGTCTCAGTTAGGTAACTGGTTTTTTGCCTAGGTTTTTTGATTTATACATCTTGAGGGGCCATGTTTTGTGTTTGTTTCCATGTATTGAGATTATTATTTTCACTGTAAATCCTTGCTTCTATACACTCCTGTCCAGAGTATGGGAGGGCTAGTGGCTCTAATAAATCTCATGCTTCTGAGTTGTGATTCCTTAAGCCACATTCCTGGCAACAGTTTCCTTCAGCATTCTGGCAGTTGGTATGCCCATAGTTTAATTTTGCCCTTAACTGCCTGGGTGGGGGAAGCAGGCAGCATTAGGGTTACTAGGCATCTCTATTATGTGGTCAGCAAGTCATTCCACACAGATTCAGAGGCATCATGCAGATTTTTTATTACACACAGGTATCTAAAAATCCCACCACCTATTGCTAGCAGGGACAAGCATCCAGGAGGAGATAGACAAGAGATCCAACCACAGTTGCCTCTGCTGTGCAGATGCATCTCACCCGTCCCTACTGTGTCAAAGGTCAGCTGTTGGTCGGCTCCTGACACTATTGTAAATAATTCCTGTTCCATAGAATTGTAAATACTACACAGCAACCCTCCTGGATCTCAACTCAGTTCACTGTTTCTGGAACTTTATTATTGTTGTGGTTAACTCTATTCTCTTACACACTACATCTATTTTCTATCTTTTACTCTCACTTTAGCCCATAATCTGACCTCCCACCAGCTCACAGCTTTCTAGATCCAAATCTCTACCTCTCTAACACCCCCCCAACAAGAGTCTTATCTTTTTTCTACCCTTTCTAAAAACTGGCCAGTTGGGTAAAATATCACGGATCCAAAGGATCTCCTCTCTTCTCTACATGTTGGTACTTTAAATACCAGAGAATACACTTCCACTGTCTTAAACCATGTTGTCTCCCTGCTCCAACTAATCACAAAAAAAGAGTAGGTGGGAGTTGTGAACACCAGTATACCTGCTGGAATAGGAAACCCACCAACAAAGGAACCACCAACAGATAACAATGTAAGAAGATGAAGGAGGGAGTAGACTCCACACTAACTTCCACCAAGGACAAATCTGGAAATATGACCAAATGGAGAAATTGCCCAGAACAAACAACTGAACAATAGTGAGAGAGAAGCCTCAAAACCTCTTAAAGACAGAAGAACCAGCTTCAACACAACCTGTCCATACCTGCATAACAGAATACAACACATGGTGGATGGAGTGACCTTCAGTTAACCAGCTGCATAGAAGGACCAAACAAAGACCCAGCAACAATCAAAACTCAAAGACATCCAGAGAGCCAACATAAATGACAGCCTAAGACAAGTGAGCTCAGGAGACCAAGGGGACTGCACCACTCAGTCTCACAGGCCTTCTGCCATAGAATTTCACACTATTAATGCAGGGAGTCACAACAGATCAATTTAAGAAGCAGAGGCTAACAAGAAGAGTCTCACAAACAATGGGGAGACAAAGAAACAATCCTCAAATGAAAGGAAAGGAGGAAGCCTCAGAAAGAATGCTAAATAAAATAGAGGCAACTCAACTATCAGATATTGAGTTCAAAGCACCAGTTATAAGGAAGCTCAATGAGGTCACAGAGAATTACCAAAAACTACAGGGAAACTACAATGAACTTACTGCAAACCAAATCAACATGAAAAAGAAAATAGAAACTATCAACAAGGGCCAAGAGGAATAAAGAATACAATTTCTGAATTGAAGAACACAGTATAAGGAATCAAAACCAGTCCAGATGAAGCAGAGGATTGGATCAGTGAGCTAGAGGACATGGTAGAAAAAAACTCCCTGAAAGAGCAAGAACAGGAAAAAGGACTCAAAAAGAACAAAGAGAGGTTAAGGGAACTTCAGTACAACATGAAATGTAATAATATCCACATAATAGGGATAGAAGAAGGAGAATAGCAAGGGACAGAAAATTTGTTTGAAAAGTAATGATGGAAAACTCCTAATTTGATGAGAGAAAAAAGCCACACAAATCCAGGAAACAGAGAGTCCCAAGCAAAAGGAACACAAAGAGGCCCACTTCAAAACATATCATAATTAAAATGGCAAAATTCCAAGACAAAGAGAGATTCTTAAAGGCAGCAAGGGAAAAACAGAAAGTAACATACAAAGGAGCCCTGATAAAACTAGCACCTGACTTCTCAAGGTCCAAGTCAGAAGGAACTGGAAAGATATATTCCAAGTAATGAAAACCAAGGGCCTGCAACCAAGACTAATGTATCCAGCAGGGCATTCAATTAAAATGGAAGGCAAAGAAGGACCTTCCCTGACTCAAAGAACATGCCTCCTGCAAACCAGCTCTGCAAGAGATGCTAAAAGGTCTACTTTAAGAACAGGAAGAAATTCAGTGAGAGAGAGGAAGAGAGGAATGAAAAATGGTAATGAATAAGTACCTATAAACAATAGCCTTAAACATAAATGGATTAAATGCCCCAATCAAAAGAAATAGAATAGCTGAATGGATAAGAAATCATGACCCATACATATGCTGCCTACAAGAGACCCACCACAAAACCAAAGACCTAAACAGACTGAAAATGAAGGTCTGGAAACAAATAATCCAAGCAAATTGACATTGGGGTGGAGTGGGGAAAGCCAGGATAGCAATACTCATATTAGACAAAATAGACTTCATAAAAAAGAGCCATAAAGAGACCCAGAAAATCACTTATAATACTCAAGGAAAGAATCCATCAAGAAGACATAAACATTGTAAATATATATGCACCCAACATAGGAACACGCATACACATAAAGAAAATCCTGGAGGACACCAAGGAAGATATTGACAGCAACACAATTATAGTATGAGATTTTAACACCCCACTGTAAAAAATGGGCAGATCTTCCAAAAAAACATCAACAAAGATATAGTGGCATTGAAAACAATGCCCTAGATCAAATGGATTTAACTGATATATATACAGAGGCTTTCATCCAAAACAAGCAAAAAACACATTCTTTTCAAATGCACATGGAGCACTTTCAAAGATAGACCACATGATAGGAAACAAAACAAGTTTCAACAAATTCAAGAAAATTGAAATCATATCAAGCATTTTCTCTGATTACAAGGGACTGAAACTAGATACCAACCTCAAGGAAAAACAAAACACTCAACCTCATGGAGATTGAATAGCATGCTAGTGAACAATGAATGAGTCAAGAATGAGATTAAGGAAGAAATCAAAAAGTTTCTGGAAACAAAAGAAAATGAACCCACAATGATCCAAAACTTAGGGACACAGTGAAGGCACTCCTGAGAGGGAAGTTTATAGTGATGGAGGCCTATCTAAAAAAGATAGAAATATTTCAAATAAACAACCAAACCCTGTGCCAACAAGGACTCAAGGAACAACAAAGACAGCCCAGAGCATGTACAAGGAAAAAAATCACCAAGATCCGAACAGAATCAAATGACATAGAAAATAAAAGCACAATTCTAAAGATCAATAAACCCAAGAGCTGTTCCTTTGAAAAGATAAAAAAATCAACAAGTCTTTAAGCAGACTCATCAAGGAAAAAAAGAGAGGATTCAAATAAGCAAAATCAGAAATGAAAGACGACAGATTACAACGAATGCCAAAGAAATACAAAAAATCATAGAAATTACTATGAACTATATACCAAGAAATTTGAAAACCTATAGGAAATAGACAAATTACTAGAAAAGTATAATCTTCCAAAACTGAATGAAGAAAAGATCCTGAACAGACCAATAATAGCTGATGAAATTGAAGCAGTAATCAAAAATCTTCCAACACATAAAACCCCTGAACCAGATGGTTTCACAGGAGAATTCTATGAAGTATTTAAAGAGGAACTAACTCCTATTCTTCACAGACTATTCCAAAAAATTCAAGAACATGGAAGGCTCTCAAACTCTTTTTATGAAGCCAGCATCATCCTAATCCCAAAACCAGATAAATATGTAACAAATAAAAAAAACTTCAGGCCAATATCACTGATGAATATAGACAATAAAATTCCCAACAAAATATTTGCATACTGCATCATACGTTAAAAAAATCATACACCATAATCAAGTGGGATTCATCCCAGGAATGCAAGGATGGTACAATATTTGCAAATCAATAAGCATAATACATCACATAAGAAAATTAAGGGCAAAAATCACATGATCATATAAATAGAAGAGAAAAAAGCATTTGATAAGATACAAGACCCATTTATTATAAAAAACACTTAACAAAGTGGAAATAGAGGGAGCATTCCTCAATATAATAAAGGCCATATATGAGAGATCTACAGCCAACATCATACTCAATGGGCAGAAACTTAGAGCTTCCCCACTGAGACCAGGAACAAGGATTCCCACCTTCACCACTCCTATTCAACATAGTATTGGAAGTCTTAGCCACAGCAATCAGAAAAGAAAAAGAAATAAAAGCACCCAAATTGGAAAGGACAAAACAAAATTGTCATTGTTGTAGATGACGTGATAGTGCACATAGAAAATCCTATAGACTCCATCAAGAAACTATGAGACCTAATAAGTGAATTTGGCAAAACTGTGGGATACAAAGTCAATATTCAGAAATCAAAGGCCTTTTTGTACACCAACAATGAAACATCAGAAACAGAAATCAGGGGGAAAATCCCATTGATATAGCAACAAGAAAAAATAAAACACCAAGGAATAAACCTAACCAAGGAGGTAAAAGACCTATACCCTGAAACCTACAAAACAATGAAGAAATAAATTAAGGAAGACACAAACAAATGGAAGCAAGTACCATGATCATGGATTGGAAGAATTAACATCATCAAAATGTCCATATTGCCCAAAGCAATTTATAGATTTAATGCAGTCCCTGTTAATGTACCAATGACATATTTCATAGATATAGAACAAACATTTCAGAAATTTATATGGAACCATAAATGACCCCAAATAGCTGCAGCAATTTTGAGATAGAAGAGCAAAGTAGGAGGGATCAAAATACCTGATATCAAAATGTATTACAAGGCCATTGTAATCAAAGCAGCCTGGTACTGGCAGAAGAACAGACACATAGACCAATGGAACAAAATAGAGCACCCAGAATAAACCCAAGTTTCTATGGTCAATTAATATTTGACAAAAGGGAAAGAAATATAAAATGGAGTAAAAATAGCTTCTTCAACTCAACTTCAAATAGCAACTTCAAATAGCTTCTGGATCTATCCAGATCTCACAACAAATGGTGTTGTGAGATCTGGATAGCTGTAGGCCAGAAAAAAAATGAAACTCAATCACCAACTTACACCACACACAAAAAATCTAAGGTGGATAAAAGACCTAAATATAAGTCATGACAACATTAAAGTCCTAGAGGAGAACATAGGCAGGAAAATCTCAGACATTCCATGCAGCAATATTTTCACCAATATGTCCCTAGAGCAAGGGACATAAAGGAAAGAATAAACAAATGGGACCTCATCAAAATAAAAAACTTCTGCATGGCTTAGGAAAACAGCATTAGAATTAAAAGAGAACCAACTGTATGGGAAAACATATTTGCCCATGATACCTCAGACAAGGATTTGATATCCAAAATATATAAAGAACTTACATGACTCCACTCTAAGAACACAAGCAACCCAATTAAAAAATGGACAAAGGACTTGAACAGACACTTCTCCAAGGAGGACACACAGAGGGCCCAGAGACACATGAAAAGGTGCTCAATATCGCTAGCTATCAGAGAGATGCAAATTAAAACCACAATGAGACACCACTTCACATCAGTCAGAATGGCCATCATAAACAAAGCAATTAACAAGTGTCGGGGAGGATGTGGAGAAAAGGGAACCCTGGTGTGCTGGTTGGTGATAATGCAGACTGGTGCAGCCGCAGTGTAAAACAATGTGGAATTTCCTCAAAAAAAACTAAAAATGGAACTGCCTTTTGACCCAGCAATTCCACTGCTGGGATTATATCCTAAGAACCCTGAAACACCAATCCAAAAGAACCTGTGCACCCCGACGTTCATAGCAACAAAATTTACAATAGCCACATGCTGGAAGCAACCTAAATGCTCATCAGTAAATGAGTGGATGAAAAAATTATGGTACATTTACACGATGGAATATTATGCAGCAGAGACAAAGGAGATCCTACATTTGTGACAGCATGGATGGAACTGGAGAGCATTATGCTAAGTGAAATAAGCTAGGCAGTGACAGAAAAATACCATATGATCTCATCTTTAACTGGAACATAATCAACAAAAGAATAAAGCAAGCAAAATATAATCAGAGACACTGAAAGTTACAACAATCTGAGAGCAACCAGAAGGGAGGTGGGAGGAGATAATGGGGGATGGTTTTTTCAGGGACCACTGTAAAGGACACACAGACAAAAACAAAGAGAAGTGTGGAAACAAGGGAGGGAGGGGGATTTGCTGGGGTGGGGTGAACAGTGCAGGGGAAAAGCAGACAACTGTAATTGAATAAAAATAATAAAGAAAAGAAGAGAATAGAAAATGTAGAAGCCAAAGAACTTATATGTACTACCCATGGACATGAACTGAAAGGGGGAAATGTGGGTGGGAGTGGGTGTGCAAGGCACAGGAGAATAAAAGGGAAATGGGACAACTGTAATAGCATAATCAATAAAATATATACTTTTAAAATAATCTTGGAACACCAATTCAAAAGAGCCTATGCACCCCTGTGTTCATAGCAGCATAATTTACAATAGCCAAGTGCTGGAAGCAACCTAAGTGGCCATCAGTAAATGAATAAAATCCTGTGGTACATTTAGACAATGGAATACTATGCAGCAGAAAGAAAGAAGGAGCTCCTACCCTTCACTGTAGCATGGATGGAACTGGAAAGCATAATGCTAAGTGAAATAAACCAGGTGGTGAAATAGAAATTCCATATAATCTCACCTAAAAATGGAACTTATAATCATAAAAAACAAGCAGAAAAAATACCAGAGACATTGAAATAAAGAACAAACTGAAAGTAACCAGAGAGGAGGAGGGAGAGGGGCAATAGAGGAAGGGTCAATAAGGAACATGTATAAAGGACACATGGACAAATCCAAAGAGAGGTAGGATCAAGTGTGGGGAGTAGAGATGGCTGGGGTCCGGGGAACGATGGGGAGAAAATGGAGACAACTTTACTTGAACAATTTTAAAAAGTTAAAAAATAAGAAAGGACACATGAACAAAGCCAAAGGGGGTAGGTTTGAGGGTTGCAGTTGGGGATGTGTGGGGCAGTGGGGCATGGTGAGGTGTAAATGGAGACAACTGTACCTGAACAACAATAAAAAAAAAAGTGCCATTTTACTTACGATGTGTTATGAGTAGCCCTCTTTGGTTTATCCTTGATTGGGACCCTCTGTGCTTACTGAACTTGAGTGGCTTTTCCCCTCTCCAGGTTAGGGAAGTTTTCTGTCATTATTTCCCAAACAGGTTTTCTATCCATTGCTCCTTTTCTTCTCCAACTGGTATGTCTATGATAAAAATGTTGTTTGTTTCATATTGTCTTGTGTAGGGGACCAGTTTGTTTTAGTCTGGAAAATGTGACGCAGCTCTGTATGGAAAACCTACAGAAGCAAGGTGCTGAGCAGGAGCCAGACCTTCAAATCAAGTTTTCATAACTGACTGTTATGGCTTGCTCTTGCTAAAACTCCATCACCCTGGTCTAAAACAACAAATATGTATTGTCTATCTCCAAGGTAATTTCCAAAGCTTGTGTGAATTTGCCCAAGGACAGAGCTAATCAGCTCGTCGCTATTCCCCTCTGCATGTTATTTTCATTTCCTTGATTGTACCTAAAATGTAGACAATAATATTCTATGTAATAGATAATAAATCTTTCTCTGATGTAAGACCTGAGAAAAATGATAAAAGCTTGTCTAGGCAAGGGTTGAGGCACTCTCCTGTTCAGGGAGTGGCCAGGGCATTCTTAGGCACTTTCCCCTTAAGAGAGTAGCCATGCCATCCCCTTTTTCTCCACAGGATTGCTGTCTCCTGTGCATTTATTTTATCTTTCAGCCACAACATGCAGACTCTACCGCCAGAGTCCACCACAGTCTTGCAGTTTCCTTAAGCTATTTTCACATTTTCTGGTCTTTTTTTGTGCATCTACTCTACCTGGGTATTTCTTTCTACCTTGTCTTCCAGCTCATTTATTCAATCTTCGGCTTTATCCAACCTGCTTGTAATTCCTTCTAGTGTATTTTTTATGTCAGATGTTGTATTTTTCATTTCTTCCTGGTTTTTGTTTATAGTTTCTATTTCCTTTTTCATACTATTGTTGTTCTCACTCAGTTCCTTGTGGTTATGAGTTCCTTTACCATCATTATAAACATTCTTTTGAATTCTATACCTGATAGTTTGATTGCCTCCATTTAATTTAGCTGTTTTACTGGGGAAACTTCCATTCTTTTTGATTAGGGGTTCTTTCTTTGTGTCCCCAATTTAAGTGACTCTTTTTGTTTGTTTCTGTGCATCCAGATGCTCTGCTTTGCCAGCTGTCTTTGTAGGTTGAACTTCTGTGGTAAGGTTTCTTTGGGACTCAGTGGTGTGGTCTCTTTGATCTCCTTGTCTGGATGCTCTAGAGTTTCATTTTCTTTTGTTTGTGTGGGGTCTCTTGTTGTACCTGGGCTTTACCTGTTGGTACCTCCTTTGTTGGTGGATTCTCCCTTCCATCATGTTTACTGATATTCTGAGTTCCTACCTTGTCTATATTCTATTTTACAGGTGCTGGTTAACAAAGCAGTATTACCAGACAACCAAACCTACACCATCAAAAAGAACCCCTTTACCACAGTAGCAATCTCAACTGCAACTGACTAAGATTAATAAAGGTGAAGAGAGATTGGGGGTATTCTGAGATATGACAAAGAGAATGTGAAATGACTAAAAGAGGGGAACATGTTGTTGAGTGATAACAGGAAGGAGAATTGATAAGAGCTGGGATAGACCCTAGGCAAAGGAAAAGAGAGAGCAAAATTGACAACATAAGTAAGATACATGTGGGCAATGCAAACCATGGGGTAAGAAGCGGGCAGGCTTTACTACAAGGTTTGAAGTAAAATTGAAAATTACAGGACCAATGGGAGTGAAATTGCAGGAAAAACACAGCAGAGTCAATAGTAATGACAGTTGAATGAAGTTTGGTAAATGTGGAACTGGAATAAGAATATTGCAGAAAAAAGGTGAATATGAGATATCTACTGTAAAGAAAAATAATTTTGAAAGGATGGTGGAACCAAACTAATAAGAGTAAGGAGTAAAGCTCAGGGTGAGAGAGGGGGAAAAATTAAGAAAAGACCCCCAGGTGACTCAGCCCCCTACAGCCCAGATTTGGCACCCTGCAACTTCTGGCTTTTCCCAAAACTAAAATCACCTTTGAAAAGGGAGAGATTTCATACCATGAATGAGATTTGGGAAAATATGATGGGGCAGCTGATGGTGAATGGAAGAATTATGTGAGGTCCCAAGGTCACTACTGTGTGAGGTCACTACTTTGAAGGGAGCTGAGGTGTCATTGTCCTATGCACAATATTTCTTGTATTTTGTGTCTTCTTCAATAAGTGTCTCTCTTTTTCCTACAAAAAAAAAAAGGAAGGAAGAAAGGAAGGAAGGGAGGAAGGGAGGAAGGGAGGAAGGAAGGAAGGAAGGAAGGAAGGAAGGAAGGAAGGAAGGAAGGAAGGAAGGAAAGAGAGGGAGAGAGAGAACAATGAAATAAAATTCCTTACTCAACTGATCAGTGGCAGGGTGAAGGCAAAATGGAGTAAGACAGCGGGATAGTATTTTACGGGATTTAAAGTACAAATGAGTAATGAACAAATAGGAGATCTTTTGGACAAGTACAGCAACAACCGTGATATTTCATTCAACTAGCCACTCTGTTCATGAAAGGTGAAAAAGGAGTAAGACTCTTATTAGAGGGGAAAAAGAATGTGAACTGACTTACAAAAGCAAAGCACTTATGCAAGGTAATATGGAGGAAAAATAGTACAAAACTGGTGTAGTGTGAGAGAAAATAAAGTTAACCACAACAGTAATAAAGCTCAGGAAGATAGTGAGATGGATTAATACCAGAGAAGGGTGCTGCGTGGGATTTGGTATAACAATAGTATGATAAAGAATGTATAACTGAATGAAAAATGAATAAAAAGTAAAAGATCAAGAGTACTTTTTTATTTCAAATATGAGTAAAGTAAAGTAAAGTAAAGTAAAGTAAAGTAAAGTAAAGTAAAGGAGAAAAATTAAAAAGCAATATGAAAGGGAGAATAAAAAATAAATCAAACAATAAAAACATAGAGAAAACATGCAAATTCTGAAGGATAGCAAAGTGAAATTTATGTCAGCAGTTGGTGTTCATCAACTTCTTTCTGGATCCATCTTTGGTTTTCTCACAGCCCCAGGTCTTATTGTTGTACTCCTAGAAGGAAAGAAAAAAAGGCTTCCTACTGATTTCAAACCTGCCAATCTTGTTTTGCAGATCTTCCTGGATCTTGCAGGCAGAGGAGTATTTTGTTGTTTTGTGGGAGGGCTCCACCCACAGAGCCCTGCTATGGGCCATAGATGAGAATAAGTCTACCAAGACAGATCTGCTTAGGGAGGAAAAGTGGCAGATCTCTCAAAGTAGAAGGGCCAGGAGCCTGTTCTTCAATGGGCTTTTATTGGATTTAATTTGCATAGGAATACAGGGCATATACATGAAGCTCAATCATTGTCAGGCAATAAGGATCAAACAATAGATAACATTCAAAAAACTATGAGGGCTTTTTCTGAATCAGGGTCAGCTAAGGGATCATAAAGCTTTGGGGAAACAAACTCATTCTATGCTTGGATCCCTATTATGTAAATTGAGGGTAATAGCAAAGCAGGTTTCATGGAATTTTATACATTCTTTCTTAGGCCTGATCACCCTGGGGAGACCCCCCTTTCCAGCACAAGGTAGCACCTACCTCCAGCATTATTTCAGGCTTAAGGCATTGTTTCAGGCTTAAGTCAGGCAGGGGAAGTAAGGCAGCCAAGAGATTAGGAGACTTCTTGCAGACAGACTGAGGACTCAGGCTCTGTCAAAGCTGAGGGGCAAGGTTCCATCAACTGCTTTTTCTATAGCCCCCCAATTTTTTCCCTGAGGGCCCCTTCATGCCATGCCTATCTTAGGTCATTCCTCCCTTCAGGAATCTTACCCATCATTGGCTAAACAGCCAGCCGCCTCGGGCCAAGCAGGGTAAAGTAAAAGGGGCCATAGGTGGTGTCTCGGCCAGGGAGATAAGCCTTGTCTCCTTAGTGGCTTGTAGTCCCAAGGTCTCTTTACTCAACCTTAGCCATGGGGAATTACAGATTCAGACACCAGGCAGGGAAGTTCCCAACATTTTTTTTTCCTTTCCTGTGGTTCTGAGAGGATAGGGGCTCAATCTGAGCTACAATATTCACAGGTGCCCAGTTTCCAGCCCACACTCCGTGGTCTGAACAGTGTGCGGTTTGCACTGTGCACTCTGCACATTTGTGCCAGGCCAGCCCCAATAAGCCACCTCATTTTGCAAACCTTTGGTCAGTCCCTGAGGCACCCTGAGTGGGAGCACACTGTGCCCCACACATCCCTCTTCACTGGCCCAATAGCTACGGGGAAGATACACACAAAGTGGCTAAGGTTGTCTTTTGAGAAAAATCCCCTTGGGTGCTGCCTGCCACTCCTAACAAGCAAGCGCCAAACTTTCCACACATTCCAACTCTCTGACCAGACCAGTGTCTATCTGGGTCACAGACAGCCACAGCCCCTCTCTTCTCCCAGCTCCCTAATTTCTCTGGCACTGTCCTAGCCAGGGACCACCTCTCCAACCAGGGCACACTGCCAGGTTTGTGTAACTTACTGCTTTTTTATCCCCTGGTGACTTTAGCATCCAGGTCTCTTTTGGCATGAGTCTGAAACTTCTCTGCTCTGGGAGGGGATGGAGCTACTAGTTTGCTATCAGTGACTTGGCTCTCCTCCAGTGCTCCCACAGTAGCTATAGTCTCCAGAGCAAGTCATTGGAGTTTTTAAAATTGATATCTTTGTTCATTTCATCATTGGAACTTCTATCTTTTTATGTATTGTAGTTTGATGCAAGACATGCTTGGGAAAAAGGATCCCACTGTTTAAAAACACTGTGATACAAAACGGGGTAGCAGAATGAGCCTCATCTGTAAAACACAACTTTTAACATCTATCTTACAGATTTTACAAGAGCCTTAGATATTAAAGGTATAGAGAGATGGAGACAAAAGATAGAAATGGATACTGTTATGTAACAGAATAATGGTTGCCTAGATAACATCCATTTTTACTTCCCTTTTTTCTTTCCTATAAACCCTACTTTTATTCAGATTTTCACCTTCTTCCACATGGTCCAGAACTTCAGAGAAAGAACTAATTCCCAGCTCCAAGGTAGAAAGTGACCTGATTTGTTTAAGCCAATTATGGTAAGCCTATTCCTTTTTCCCTTTAGGACTGGGATTCAGCCCAGTGCAGCCAATGAGGTCTTCCATGAGGCTTCTGGGAAAGAGAAAAGGAATGGGATGTTATCTCTGGATGTGAAGCCTGAGATTGCTGCAACATCTTCAGACCCTGAGGTCACCATTTTTAAATGCCTTAAGTGAAGAAGGACAGAGAAATAGAAAGAATCTGAATCCTTGATGATAGTTTTGAAAATCTGTACCAGCCAGCCTGGGAATCTACACTACTTCTATACCTTTTGATATGTGAGATAATAAATTTCCATCTTGTATGAACCAGTTTGATAGGGGTAACTGTTACTAGTTGCTAAAACATCTTAAATAGTAACAAAAAAAGTCAAGCCTATAGCCTCCTATATTAAAGCATGCTATAAATGGTAGCTATTATTATTATTCTACTCTAACCTTGCCCATGCAGTCTCCTCTCACTACCCTCCAATACATTACCAATGTATTAATATGGATCAAATTACCTTCCACCCTTATTCTGGTCATTCTTATTCTTAAGTGAAGTGACTATTTCCTGTAGTGACTATTAGCATGGAATCCAAACTTCATTTTCTAAGTGAGTTTTTATTACTCACTTGGAGGATTTAGGAACAAGGTTGACATTCATCATTCTGCAATTATGAATTATAGATCAGGATTCATTTTATTTAGTTATACCTACTTTTTTTCTGTAATCAAAAAAATCAGGATGTATAATTTCAATGGATGACCTTCCAGCAGACACCTTGATATTTTATTGCCACAAGGCAACCAAACTCCAATAGAACCCTAATAGGAAATGAATCCTTTCAGGTTTTTGACAGGTAAAACATGTAGAGAGTCATGGAGGTGAATGTGGTTCATCTTGGATGGGGTAGGGAAATTTCCTGGTAGAAAATCCTGTTTCACCAAGTCCAGCAATCACATCCTACTGAAAGATTTGTAAGCAAGATTTAGTAAGCAAGGAGCCTAGCCTCTTCACTAGCATCTACAGAAGGCAATTACCATGATTAGTACAGACACAATACCCATTCATTATGCCACAAACATTTTCCTGAGAACTATGAACAATATAAAGAAATGAATAATGTAGAGAAAATGAAATTGTGGCCCTGCTGGGGTATCTCAGTTGGTTAGAGTATCATCCCAATATGCCAAGGTTGTGGGTTCAATTGTAGTCAGGGCATATACAAGAATCAACCAATGCCTGCATAAGTGGAACAACAAATCACTGTTTCTCTCTCTCTCCCACTCCCTCACTCTCTCTTCCTCAATAATTAAATTTTTAAAAGTTTTAAGTGAAATTGAGTAAAGACCAAAATGCCAGAGAAAAGATAAATGACAGGGAAATGTAACCACTTTCATAGGCAACACTAGCCTCAGGGAGGTGGCCATATCAACAGAGAAAAATACCCAAACAATTCCCTGGATCCCTTGTTATCTGCAGATTAGTGAAAGGTGTTCATTACTCAGCCCCCTGAGGCTCTAGAAACAACACAGGTGAAAAATAAATTTTCATTACTGGCAGTCATTAATAGTCATGCTTCCAAGCCATTTAGTAAGGTATTCCTTCAAATAAGTACCCTGAAGCTGAGACAGAATGGTAATCAAACACAACAAACCAGTCAGCTCATTTTGTCAGGTAGAGTCAATCTCCAACCTGGCCAAGTAGCCTGACAAGCAACTGGATTTCTGAAAGCAGAAATATACTATGCCCTTAAGCAAATCCCATTGCTCTGGTGAAATAAATAACTGGAGCCTTATTAAAAGATACAACTTGTACATGGTTATTGAGAAAGAAGGAGGAAAAGGACTTGAATTTTGCTGAAGTCCTTTAACTTTGTGTCTGTTTGACACATAAAGAGTATAAGAATCTTTATCAAAGACTAGTAGGCTCTACAGCATCTCATCTTGGACAATAGGACTTAGACTAAAACTTATGCTAGCCTCTGACTATATGTTATAACAGGCCCCAGTGTTTAAGCACACACCTTTGGTTACCTACCCAAGGCAATGCTCCAACCATTCTTTCTGGCTAGCAAAACCCCAATTTTATTCAGGCAATCTCTTCTCAGCCAGGCCAAGGCTTAGTGATATGGCCTATCCCCCAATATGATCCATGAGAGGTAAGAAATCAGATCAGGAAAGCTTTCTGGGAAAGCTCTCTTTCTAAGAGACCCAGGGAGAAGAATGTCCCTCTTTCTGCCTCTGTTTCTCTTTCTGTGTGTGAAGATGTGAGCCTTGATCTGTAATAACTTTGGAACCACGAGTGGAAGCAACCAATACACCAAGGTTGGTAGAGAAAGAATGTACATACAATCTGAGCCTTGATAGAATCATGGAGTCACAGAATTCACAAACCTTGCAGCCATCCCACTTGCAGATTCCAGGTAATGTAGCTAAAAACATAACAGACACTGAACTCTGTGATTCAAAATTCAACCTCATTAAAGGTGCAAATTATATCAAGTGATTGAATACAAATAAAAATGGTTCTATTCAAGGAAAGCTCTTGCTGTTCCATGAACAAATGTAACAAATGCAGAGGCAATTTCATCTTCATGATTTGAAATGCTTTGTCACATGCTTAGAACATTCTGTTTCACCTCAAATTACAAAATTCCTGATCATTCTTCAAATTCCCTGCAAAAGCCTTTCCCAGTCCTTCAGGCTGGTGGTTAATTTGATGTTTCAACTTGACTGGGACATGGAGTGCCCAGATTAAAATTATTTTGGGTGTGTCTGTGAAGGTGTTTCTGGATGAGATTAACATTGGCAACAGTGGACTCAGTAAAGCAGATTACTCTTCCTAATGTGAATGAGCCCCATTAAAACTATTGAGGACATGAACTGAACAAATTCAGAGGAGGGAAAATTCACCCCTTCTCTGCCTGTTCAAGCTAAGACATCAGTCTTCTCCAGCCCTCAGTCTGGGAATTACACCATCAGCTTCCATGGTTCTCAAGCTATCAGATGCAGACTCAACTACATCACTGGACTTCCTGAGTCTCCAATTTACAGATGGCAGATCATGGGACTCCTTGGGCTCCACAATTCTGTGAACCAATTTCTCATAATAAATCATATATAGACCACTCATTCTGCTTCTTTGAAGAACCATGACCAATATGTTGTTTTATTCTTCTTTATAGCCTTAACACTTAACATAGGGCCTGGCACTTAGCTGGTATGGCAGTTTTTAAATATGGCTCCCAAAATGTTTGACATTCCTTCTACTTTGAGGAAAGTCCATGCCCCTGCCCTTAAATCTAAGCTGGCTTTTATAGCTTCAACCAACATTGCACCACAGAAGTAGTGCTGTGTGAATCTGTGGCTACATCATTACAAACAGTCATACAGCTTTCCCCTGACTCTCATGAGATGCCCACAGTGTAAGAAGCCCAACTCCTCTGAAGCTGCTGTGCTGGAAAGAGCATGTGGAGGTGCTCTGGTGGACAGCCAACATCAACTAGCAGCCACAGGAGTGGCTTGGTTGTTGCCATTGCCAAGCTTTCAGATGACTACAGTCCTTCAGAAATCTGATTGCAACTATAGGAGAGATCCCAAGCAAGGTCTTCCTAGATGAGTTCCTCCTAAATTCATGACCTCAAATATGTGAGGAAAATAAATGATTGTTTTAAGCCACTGAGTTTTAGGGTCATTCTTGTGCATCAGTAGCAGCCAGAACAATTAGTAGCAAATAAATATTGAACTTATGAATAAAATGTCACAGATCTTCTCACCATTAAAAAAATTTAAGTGAAAGATGAGGATACTGTTATTCTGTAGTGTTTTTGTGGTCATAGCTACATTCTTATCATTCTATACACTGAGTGAACTCTTATGAAACTCAATTCATGTATCAAAATCCAAACATTGCACTCAGTGCTTTTTAGCTTTTAGCTCATCTAACCCTTACAACCTATGAGGGATTATCATTTTATCATTCAGTACTTTAAGTATGAAGAATTGAAGCTCAGAGAAACGTGGGTCAGCTGTCCACATAGTTAGCAAAAGCTGAACTGTAATTTCTCTAAGACTGACTGATCTGAAGCTTGTTTTTTCTCTACCACTGCACACAATCTTCTTCAGTAACTTTTACTTTACCTAAAACCAGTAAAAATAAGTGCTCAAATAGTTTGGCATGTCACTCTATAATACTATGGGGATGGCCTAATGTCATGGACATTAGATTACATCAGCCTAAGGCAAGGATTTTCAAGTGGTGTGTCACAGCACACTGGTGTTTTGCAGGAGGCACACTGGTGTGTCTCAAAAAATATTTAAAATATGCAACTCTTGACTCTTTAGTCAGGGACACTGATGTCTTTTCCCTTAGATCATCAAATAAAAAAAATTGATGACAGCCAACACAATAATAGCCATCTGGTATGAGTGAATCTAAATTATACCTACCTTTTTGTCAAATCAGCAAAACTTATACTTTTGGTGACCACAGAATTTTAGTAATTAGTTTGTCTGTCATGAGATGAAAAAAGTTGAAAATTGCTGACCTAGAACAAAGTTGGACATGGTGCCCAGGACAGACAAGGTACCATCTAGAATTCTATTTCTAATACCAGTTCTGTGGCCCTCCAATAACAAACTTCTTTCCTCCTCTCCACCCCCTCATCCCATTCAAAACTACAAATTCTTAAACAGGACAACTCTGGAGCATTGGGAATACAAAATCCAAACCAAGATAAGATGGAGATGAAATCAATCTGTTAATCAGCTACAGTATATTTTGACAGCATACATGTTATAGAATCTGTGTAGGGAAAAAGAGATAACCTACATGCTCTTTGGTCATTTTGATCCATATAGGAAGAAAAGACAAAATACATAATATCAAGAAGAGCACAAAATAACACATAATAAATACTAAAACTTCTTTCAAGATAACTTTTTCTAAATAAAAACTCAGATCATTATTTAAAAGAAAATAAAAATTACTCTTAACCCAATTTAAACACAACTACAGGTAACATTTTTTAAATATTTTATTTATTTATTTTTATATAAGAGAGACGGGAACGGAGGGAGAAAGAGAGAGAAACATCAATGTGCCAGAGAAATATCAGTCAGCTGCTTCTCACATGCCCCCCAACTGGGGTCCTGGCCCACAACCTAGGCATGTGTCTGGACCAGGTTGAGGGCAAGCAAGCAACCTTTTGGTTGTGAGGCAACATCCATCAACTGAGCCACACCAGTAAGGGCACTACAGGTAACATTTTGAAAAACTTACTTCTAGTCATTTTTTAATGCATATCCTGCTTTATTTCACTTAGTAGTATATTTTGAAAGAGTTCTAAACTAGGATTTTCAAACTGAACCCTACTGGACTGTTTGAAAAAGGATACCAGGACTTACTTCATATTAATGTGATATTATTGCTATAAACTCAACACATTAATGCAATCAAAATTTTATTATTTTTCATTATTAATTACACTACTATTTACACTTATAAACTATGAGGTTAATCCTCAAGAAGTATATTTGCTCCTAAAAAGCAAGCAAGATTCATACCAGAGAGAAAATCAAGTGCTGTCATCTCAAAAAAATTACACCTGTTTATATGAATCTGGTCAAAGAGAAAAATAAAATACAAACACCATTGTCAACTCTACCACCTCTATGCCCTTAGTACCCTAATAATTATTTGTATTACTAATGTAAACTTTATTATTGTTTAAGATCACATTTCATTGTTATCAGAGTAAATTCTTACCTATACCAAAAATTGTTGGGTATAAACATTCTTTCATATCCATAAGCACTTAGAGATGTTATTAAATTCCTACATTATATTTAATGTTGTCAATATTTCAAAAGTTACCTCAACAAAATATTGGCGAACTACATCCAGCTATACAATAAAAATATCATACACCATGAACAAGTGGGATTCATCCCAAGAACGCAAGGATGGTACAATATTTGCAAATTAATAAATGTAATACATTACATAAAAAAAGCAAAGACACATCATCATATCAGTAGATGTAGAAAAAGCATTTGATAAGGCACAGCACCCATTTATGATAAAAACACTCAGCAAAGTGGGAAGAGAGGGAGCAATCCACAACATAATAAAAGCTATGTATGAGAGACCCACAACCAACATTGTACAAAATGGGTAAAAATTAAAATCTTTCCCACTAAGATAAGGAACAAGACAAGGTTATACACTTTCACCACTTTTATTCAACATAGTATTGGAAGTCCTAGCCAGAGCAATCAGACAAGAAAAAGAAATAAAAAGCATCCAAATTGGAAAATAGGAAGCAAAACTGTCATTGTTGCAAATGACATGATAGTGTACATAGAAAATCCTATAGACTCCACCAAAAAAACTGCTTGAACTAATAAATGAATTTGTAAAAACAGCTGGACACAAAGTCAATATTCAGAAATCAAAAGTATTTTGTATGCCAACAATGAAACATCAGAAACAGAAATCAGGGGGAAAATCTCATTGATACAGCAAAAAGAAAAATAAAATACCCAAAAATAAACCTAACCAAGGAAGTAAAAAACCTGTACTCGTACACAACACTGAAGAAAGAAATTAAGGAACACACAACCAAATGGAAACATATACTATGTTCATGGATCAGAAGAATTAACACTATCAAAATGTCCATACTACCCAAAGCAATTTATAGATTCAATGCAATACCTATTAAAGTATCAATGACATATTTCACAGATATAAACAAACACTTTAAAGACTTGTATGGAACCATAAATGACCCTGAATAGCTGTAGTGATTTTGAGAAAAAGAGAAAGTAGGAAGAACCACAATACCTGACATCAAAATGTATTACAAGACCATTGTAATCCAAACAGCCTGGTACTGGCATAAGAACAGACACATGGACCAATGGAACAGAGTAGAGAGCTCAGAAATAAACCCAAGTCTCTATGGTCAATTACTACTTGACAAAGGGGGTAGCAGCATAAAAGGGGTAAAGATAGCCTCTTCAACAAATGGTGTTGGGAGAACTGGACAATTACATGCAAAAAAGTGAGACTCGACCATCAACTTATGCCATACACAAAAATAAATTCAAGCTGGATAAAATATTTAAATATAAGTCTTGACATGACTAAAGTCCTAGAGGAAAACATAGACAGAAAAATCCCAGATATTCCACACAGCAATATTTTCACCAATATATCCCCTAGAGCAAGGGACATAAAGGAAAGAATAAACAAATGGGATCTCATCAAAATAAAAAGCTTCTGCATGGGTAAAGAAAACAGCATTAAAATGAAAAGAGAACTAATCATATGGGAAAACATATTTTCCAATGATACCTCAGACAAGGGTTTGATCTCCAAAATACATAAAGAACTCACACAACTGCATGCCAAGAAGACAAGCAACCCAATTAAAAAACGGGCAAAGGACTCAAAAAGACACTTTTCCAAGGAGGACACATAAAGGATCCAGAGACACATGAAAAGATGCTCAATATCGCTAGCTATCAGAGAGATGCAAATTAAAACCACAATGAGATACTTTACACCAATCAGAATCCCCATCATAAACAAATCAACAGTCAACAAGTGCTGGAAAGGTTGTGGAGAAAAGGGGACCCTAGTACACTGTTGGTGGGATTGCAGACTGGTACAACCACTATGGAAAACAGTATGGAATTTCCTCAGAAAACTAAAAATGGAAATGCCATTTGACCTGGCAATTCTGCTGCTAGGATTATATCCTAAGAATCCTGAAACACCAGTCCAAAAGAACTTATGCACCCCAATGTTCATAGCAGCACACTTTACGGTAGCCAAGTGCTGAAAGCAACCTAGGTGCCCATCAGTAAATGAATGGATCAAAAAACTAGAGAGGAGGGAAGATGGCGGCATGGTAAGAGGGAGCAGATTCCACTTCTCCCTACACATGGGAAAAAAACCTAGCCGATCTACGGAAGAACAGAGGAAACATCCAACAGTACCAGAGCACATATAAAAATAGAAGATCAAAAATTGTAGCAGACATTGAAAAACCAGATGGTAAGGAGAGTGCTTCAGGACAATAAGTGCCTAGGGATCAGCTTGGGGACCAGGGAAGCTGAAGCCCCAGGCCCAGCTCTCGCCTGGTCTGACACAGAGCTATTGGGAGAGAATTGGGTCAACTACTCCCTCTCTGGCCAAACAAGGATTGAGCAGCACCAGGGAGGCCTTGTTGCTTGAAGGCACAAAGAGGGGTTGAGGACTGAGTGGCAAGCACACAGGGGCTGTGAACACCCATGCATAGCCCTGGGAAGTGTGTGCATCCAAGCCCATGCGACCAAGGGTAGCCTGGCCACACCCGCGCCCCCAACCCAGGGAGAGTGTGCTTTGTTAAGACCCAGAGCCCACCACCGTAAACCCAGGGGGAGCACGCACTCAGCAGAAGACCTGGAGCTCACAACAGTAAACCAAGGGGGAGCATGCTTCAGAGGGCCTGGATCCCACACCCACGGCCCTACGGAGAAACCACCCAACTGGCTCTGGGGAGACTACACGGCTATCCCAGGGGTGAGTACCTGTGAGGCTGACTGAGTGCTGAATAGGCAGGGAGAAAAGGGAAACCAATCATCCCTCAGCCAGCTGCAGCCAGCAAGACCAGAAAAACTAGTTTGGCCAGTTTGAAACAAGAGGGTATTTTTTGTTTGTTTGTTTGTTTGATTGTTTGATTTTTTTTTCTAAGTAATTGTTTATTTTTATTATTTTTATAACTCTCAGTTCCTTTTGCTTCTCTTTCTTTCATTCTAGTTGTATTCCTTCTTCCTTTATTTCCAATTTTATCTCTTCTTTCTTCCTTCTTCAGCTTTGTTTTTTTCTGTTTTTTCCTTTTTTTTTCTTTTTAAATACCCACAAGTGACACACACAAAAAAAAAATGAACTGTGAAAAGACCAGAGTTGGACCCAAAGAGGAGGCATCCCAATAGCTGTGACAGTGAGACAAATTTCACTCTACTATTTCAGAGAACCTGAAAGCTATTGCATATTTGTATTATTATTTTTCATTATTCTTACATCTTTTATTTTAATAGTATTTTTATATTCCTCCTTTTTCTGTACAGTCTTCTTTGCTGGGTTGGTTATATTGTATCATTTGACACGTTACCCCATTATCTCATTCATAGTGTATTGCTAATTTACTGTCCTTCACTTCACTTGTGTTCCATTAGTATACTACTCAAGGTTCTATACTCCTTATTCTTGTTATCTAGATCTCATAGATTCTGTCAAATAATTGTTGCTCTAACATTACTGTAAATAAGACCTATTCCATACAATTGTAAATACTACATAATACCTCCTCCCACCCTGGAACCTTAGCCCTCTTCACAATTTACTGAAATCTATTACTTCAGTAGTTAACTCTATTCTGTCACACACTACACCTATTTACTATCCTTTACTCTCACCTTACCTCAGAATCTGACCTTCCACAACCTCACTGCTTTTTAGATCTAAATCATAAGTTTTCCCTCCCCAAACAAGAGTCTTATCTTCCTTCCATTCTTTCTAAAAAGTGGCTAGCTGGGTGAAATATCATGGTTAACACTATACATAGCCAAAGGATCTCCTATCTCTTCTCTACCAGCTACTACTGTAAATATCATAGAATACTCTCTTTCTGTCTTAAACCATTTTGCCTTACCTCTCCAAATGATCACAAAAAAAGAGCAGGTGGAAGCTTTGAAAACCAGGATACCTGAAGGAGACTGCACCACTGAACCTCACAGGTATGCTGCCACAGAAGTTCACACCATAAATCCAAGAAGCCAGAATAGATCAATTTAAGAAGCTGAGGATGACAAGAAGATTCTCACAAACAATGAGAAGACAAAAAACAATCCCCAAATGAAGGGAAAGAAGGAAGCCTCAGAAAGAATGCTAAATGACATAGAGGCAACTCAACTATCAGATATTGAGTTCAAAGCAATGATTATCAGGCAGCTTAATGAGCTCACAATGAGCTACCAGAAATGACAGAGAAACTACAATGAACTCAGTGCAAACTACATCAACATGAAAAAGGAAATAGAAACTATTAACAAGGACCAAGAGGAAATGAAGAATGCAGTTTCTGAACTAGAGAACACAGTAGAAGGAATCAAAAGTAGTATTGATGAAGCAGAAGATCAGATCAGTGAGCTGGAGGACAAAGTAGAAAAAAACAGCCACAAAGAGCAATAAAAGGAAAAGAGGCTCAAAAAGAATGAAGAGGGCCCCTGGCTGGCATAGCTCAGTGGATTGAGCGTGAGCTGTGAACCAAAGCATCGCAGGTTTGATTCCCAGTCAGAGCACATGCCTGGGTTGCAGGCCACGACCCCCAGCAATCACACATTGATGTTTCTCTCTCTCTCTCTTTCTCCCTCCGTTCCCTCTCTGAAAATAAATAAATAAATAAAATCTTTTTTAAAAATTAAAAAAAAAGAATGAAGAGGGATTAAGAGAAATGCAAGATGATATGAAACATAATAACATCCATATAATAGAGATACCAGGAGGATAAGGAGAAGACCAAGGGATAGAAAACCTATTTGAAAAAGTAATGATGGAAAACTTCCCTAATTTGATGAGAAAAAAAGTCACACAAATCTGGGACACACAGAGAGTTGCAATCAAGAGGAACCCAAAGAGGGCCACCTCAAGACACATCATAATTAAAATGGCAAAATTCAAAGACAAAGAGAGAATCTTAAAAGCAGCAAGGGAGAAACAAGAAGTAACATACAAGGGAGCACCAATAAAGCTAGCAGCTGACTTCTCAAAACAAACACTCAAAGCCAGAAGACAATGGAAAGAAATATTCCAAGGAATGAGAGCCAGAGGCCTGCAACCAAGGTGACTTTACCCAGCAAGGCTCTCAGTCAAGATAGAAGGCCAAATAAGGAGCTTCCCAAACAAAAGAATACACCTCCACCAAACCAGCTCTGCAAGAGATGCTAAAGGGCTTGCATTGAGGAAAAGAAGGAGGGGGGGGGGAGAAAGAGGAACACAGGTACAAAAATGGCAATGAATAAGTACCTATCAATAATAACTTTTAAAAATAAATGGATTTAATGCTCCAATCAAAAGACATAGAATAGCTGAATGGATAAGAAACCATGACCCACACATATTCTGCCTACAAGACAACCACCTCAGGATAAAAGACCTACACAGGCTGAAAGTGAAGGGCTGGAAACAAATTTTCCAAGCAAATGGACAGGGAAAAAAAAGCCGGGGTAGCAATACTCATATAAGACAAAACAGACTTCAAAAATGGGCCATAAATAGAGACCCAGAAGGTCACTTCATAATACTCAAAGGAAGAATCCACCAAGAAGACATAAACATTTTAAATATATATGCAACCAACATAGCAGCACCCAGACACATAAAGGAAATCTTAAAGGACTTAAGGAAAGATATTGACAGCAACACAATTATACGAGAGGATTGTAACACTCCACTGTCAAAAATGGACAGATCTTCCGCACAAAATATCAACAAAGATATTGTGGTGTTGAAAAATGCCCTAGATCAAATGGACTTAATTAATATATATAGAGCCCTTCATCCCAAGGAAGCTAAATACACATTCTTTTCAAATGTACATGGACCATTTTCAAAGATAGACCACATGATAGGACACAAAACAAGTCTCAACAAATTGAAGAAAATTAAAATCATACCAAGCATTTTCTTGGATCACAAGGGACTGAAACTAGTAACCAACCCCAAGGGAAAAAAAAAGAAAAACACTCAAAATCATGGAGATTTAAGAGCATGCTATTTAACAATGAGTGGGTCAAGAATGAAATTTGGGAAGAAATCAAAAGGTTTCTGGAAACAAACAAAAATGAACTCACAACAACCCCAAATTTATGGGACACAGCTAAGACAATTCTGAGAGGGAAGTTCATAGTGATACAGGCCTACCTAAAAAAGATAGAAACATTTCAAACAAACAACCTAACCCTATGTCTACAAGAACTCGAGGAACAACAACAAAGACAGCCCAGAGAAAGTAGAAGGAAGAAAATGACCAAGATCAGAGTAGAATTAAATGACATGGAGACTAAAAGCACAATTCCAAGGATCAATGAATCCAGGAGCTGGTTCTTCGAAGAGATAAACAAAATCGACAAGACTTTAAGCAGGCTCATCAAGCAAAAAGAGAGAGGACCTAAATAAACACAATCAGAAATGAAAGAGGAGAGATTACAACTGATACCACAGAAATACAAAGTATAGAAAACTGTACTTGAACAATGATTAAAATAAAATTAGAAAAAAAGAAATACAAAGGATTTTAAGAAATTACTATGAAGAACAGTATGCCAAAAAATTTTAAAACCTAGGTGAAATGGACAAATTTCTAGAAAAATATAATCTTTCAAAACTCAATGAAGAAGAAGCAGAAAGCCTGAACAGACCAATAACAGCAAATGAAATTGAAACAGTAATAAAAAAAAAAAAAAACTCCAGACACACAAAAGCCCTGGGCTGGATGAGTTCTCAGGAGAATTCTACAAAGCATTTAAAGAAGCACTAACCCCTGTCCTTCATAGACTATTCCAAAAAAAATCCAAAAAGATGGAAGACTCCCAAACTCTTTTTCTGAAGCTAGCATCATTCTAATCCCAAAACCAGATAAAGATACAACAAAGAAAAAAAACTTCAGACTAATATCACTGATGAACATAGACGCTAAATTCCTCAACAGAATATTGGCAAACTGCATCCAACAAGACATTAAAAAGATCACACACCATGACAAGTGTCATTCATCCCGGGGATGCAAGGATGATCCAATATTTGCAAATAAGTAAATGTAATACATCACATAAACAAAAGAAAAGACAAAAATCACATGAGCATATCAATAGATGAAGAAAAAGCATGTAATAAGGTACAGCACCCATTTATCATCAAAACACTCAGCAAAGTGGGAATAGAGGGAGCATTCCTCAACAAAATAAGGGCCATATATGAGAGACCTACAGCCAACATCACACTCAATGGGAAAAAAACTAAAATCTTTTCCACTAAGATCGGGACCAAAACAAGGTTGTCCACTTTCAGCACTTCTATTCAATATAGTATTGGAAGTTTTAGCCACAGCAATCAGACAAGAAAAGGAAATAAAAGGCATCCAATCCGGAAAGGAGGAAACAAAACTGTCATTGTTTGCAAATGACATGATACTGTACATAGAAAATCCTATAGACTCCACCAAAAAACTGCTCAAGCTAATAAATGAATTTGGCAAAACAGCTGGATACAAAGTCAATATTCAGAAATCAAAAGCATTTTTGTACACCAACAATGAAACAGCAGATGCTGAAGTTAAGAAAAAATCCCATTCGATATAGCAAAAAGAAAAATAATATGCATAGAATAAACCTAACCAAGGAAGTAAAAGACCTGTATTCAGAAAAGCACACAACACTGGAGAAAGAAATCAAGGAAGACACAAACAAATGGAAATATATACCATGTTCATGGTTTGGAAGATTTAACATCATCAAAATGTCCATACTACCCAAAGCAATTTATATATTCAGTGTAATACCCATTAAAGTACAATGACATATTTCACAGACATAGACCAAACACTTTAAAAATTTTATGGAACCATAAATGACCCCGAATAGGTGCTGCAATTTTGAGAAAGAAGAGTAAAGCAAGAGGGATCACAATACCTGATATTAAACTGTATTACAAGGCCACTGTAATCAAAACAGCCTGGTATTGGCATAAATACAGGCACATGTACCAGTGGAACAGAACACAGAGCCCAGAATAAACCCAATTCTCTACAGTGAATTAATATTTGACAAAGGAGGCAGCAGCATAAAATGGAATAAAAATAGCCTCTTCAATAAATGGTGTTGGGAGAACTGGACAGCTACGTGCAAAAAAGAAATGAAACTCAAGCACCAGCTTACAACTTATACAAAAATAAATTCAAGGTAGATAAAAGATTTAAATATAAACCATGATACCATTAAGGTCCTAGAGGAGAACATAGGCAGGAAAATCTCAAATATTTCATGCAGCAACATTTTCACTGATATGTCCCCTAGGGTAAGAGATATAAAGGAAAGAATAAACAAATGGAATCTCATTAAAATAAAAAGCTTCTACACAGCTAAAGAAAACAGTATTAAAATAAAAAGAGAACCAACCATATGAGCAAACATATTTGCCAATGATACCTCAGACAAGGGTTTAATCTTCAAAATATATAAAGAACTTACACAACTGCATGCTAAGAAGACAAGCAACCCAATTAAAAATGGGCAAAGTACTTGAACAGTCACTTCTCCAAGAACATACAGAAAATCCAAAGACACATGAAACGATGTTCAATATCACTAGCTATCAGAGAGATGCAAATTAAAACCACAATGAGATACCACTTCACACCAGTCAGAATGGCCATCATAAACAAATCAACAAACAACAAGTGCTGGAAAGGTTGTGGAGAAAAGGGGACCCTAGTGCACTGTTGGTTGGATTGCAGACTGGTACAACCACTGTGGAAAACAGTATGGAATTTTCTCAGAAAACTGAAAATTGATCTGCCTTTTCACCCAGCAATTCCACTGCTGGGATTATATCCTAAGAACCCTGAAACACCAATCCAAAAGAACCTATGCACCCCAATGCTCATAGCAGAACAATTTACAATAGCTAAGCTCTGGAAGCAACCTAGGCGCCCATCAGTAAATGAATGAATCAAAAAACTGTGGTACATTTACACAATGGAATTCTATGCAGCAGAAAGAAAGAAGGAGCTCCTACCTTTTGTGACAGCATGGATGGAGCTGGAAAGCATTTTGCTAAGCGAAATAAACCAGGCAGTGAAAGACAAATACCATATGATGTCACTTTTAATAGGAACCTAAACAAGAAAATGAAGAAACAAGCAAAATATAGCCAAAGACACTGAAATAAAGAACAGCTGACAGTGACCAGAGGGGAGAGGGGAGGGAATCTCAGGGGAATTTCAGGGGAAAGGGGGAAGGGTTTACAGGAACAAATATAAAGGACAACAGAGATGAAAACTAGGGTGGGGGTGGAAATGGGAGGGAGGTGGGGAGGGATGGGAGGGTGGGCTGGGATGGGATGGGAGTAAAGGACAGAAAACTGTACTTGAACGATTAAAATAAAATTTTTAAAAAGTATGGTACATCTACACAATGGGATTCTATTCAACAGAGAGAAACAAGGAGCTCCTACCCTTTGGGACAGCATGGATAGAACTGGAAAGCATTATGCTAAGTGAAATAAGCCAGGTGGTGAAAGACAAACACCATATGATCTCATCTTTAACAGGAACATAATCAACAAAATGAACAGACAAGCAAAATATAACCAAAGATACTAAAATTGAAAACAGGCTGACAGTGACCAGAGGGGAGAGGGCAGGGGATAAAGGAGGAAAAGGGTGAAGGGTTTGCAGGAACAATTATAAATGACACATAGACAATAACAAGGGGCGGAGGAAACAGAGGACGGAGGTGGGAAGGGCTGGAGTGGTGGGGAGGGTTTGGTTAAATGGCAGAATACTGTACTTGAAGAACAATAAAAAAATGTTTAAAAAGTATATTTTAAAAGATACATGGTATAAGACTTAAAAGAAAAAAACTGAAATTCCAAATTTGTGTTCATATTTTTAATAAAGGCTTCAAAACAGAAGGGAGATGCTTAACAAAAAGGAACTAAGGAGTTACACTATGAAGTTTATATAAACTTAAATATAATAGGTAATAAGTTGTCTGACATTTATTTTATACCAACTACATAGACAACTGTATGATGAAAATTTAAAAAGGGAAAAAATTTAGATGCCGAGGTTTTTTTAAATCTAGATGATTCATACTCCTGAAGAAAATACTCTGGAAGACTAGGCATGACGGCTAAGTAATATTATTTGAAAGTTAATTCCAAATAGTAATATGTGGGTGAGCACTGTTTGCCTACTCACTAGCCATTCTCCCCTCCTCAATTTCCTTGCTACAAAAGCAGTAGCCACACAACAGATCTTAGCTTTCTCTGCCTTCCTTGCAGAGGAGTGATATGACAGGTTTAGACCAGTGAGATGTCAGAGGAAGTTAGTCAAAGGCCTTCAGGGAAGGGTTTTCTTTTCTAATAGGAGAGTTGCACAAGAGGAGATCCTGTCCCTCTTACTGCTCAGTTGGCACCCCTGTGAAATGAAATAACTCAGCAGAGGAAGGCCCTGGGGAACTAGAGGGCAAGACAAGAGACTAGAAGCCCACCATGCCTGACATTGTTGAGAGACAGAATAAAGCAGTGGTGAACCTACTTGCTTCTAGATTTATTGATAAAAGATTAATTAAGTGTCCTTGGCTAAGCCAGTTTTGCTTAGGAGGTCTTTATTTCATCTGAACATTCCCATACTAATGCACAATGCATTCTATGTCATAAGAATCTGAACATCTGGCTAATACGACAATGTGAACGAGGAGAAAAATAAATGCTTTTTAGAATTTATATCAGAATAATTATAAAGTTGAATAATGACAGTACAGTTGCTAGTTTCAAAATGGCAGTTGCATGTAAAGTGCGAATCTGATTCCTGGCCAGTGGCACATATTTGCCTAATTTACTCCGTCTATTTCCAGCTTAGCTTTGTTACAGCAGACACAGCAATGAGTACTTCCATTTGACAGGATCCTTTTCCTAGTGGGGCAGAAAATAAGAGAACGGTCTTTATTAGAGTTTGTTAATATAGAAGAATATAAAAATAATCTCACCCTTTGTAATTCTAATAGACATCAAAGCAAGACCAGTTAATCACTACCTTCCCTTCCAGCCATGGAGTAGGTGACTCAGAGACATTATCCTTTGCCCTGACTATGTGGCTCAGTTGGCAGGGCGTCATCCCACAAAGTGAAGGGTCATTGGTCTGATCCCTAGTCAGGGCACATGCCTCAGTTGTGGGTTTGGTCCCCTATCAAGGCTTGTGCATGAGGCAACCCATTGATTAATGTTTCTCTCTTAGAGAGAAACATTGATATGAGACATTTCTTTCCCTTTCTCACTCCCTTCCCCTCTCTCTAAAAATAAATAAATAAAATATTTTCTAAAAAGAGAGACATCCTTTGAAAGACAGATTTTTAAAAGATTTTATTTACTTATTTTTAGAGAGAGGGTAAGGGAGAGAGAAAAAGAGGAAGAGAAACATCGATGTGTGGTTGCCTCTCAGATACCAGGTGTGTGCCAGGTGTGTGCCCTGCCCAGGAATTGAACCAGCCACTCTTTGGTTCACAAGCTGGCATTCAAACCACTGAGCCACACTGGCCAGGGAATGAGAGACAGATTTTAAAACACCAAGAAACACCAATGTTATCCAATAGAATTTTATATTCTCTAATAATAAAGTATTTGATTGTTTCCCTGAAAAAATAAGCTTTTAGGAAAAACAATTGTTGTTTTATAGAACACCTGATAAATTTCATTTGTTAATAAACAGTTCTTTCATTAATCTCTGGAACATATCATTTTATTGTCATATGTTAAACCCACTCTTATATCAAGAGTTTTATGTTGGATTTTTAAATTACAATCCACTGAACCCTAAAATTTCTTAAGTTCGAGACAGATAATATATTGATAGTCTCTTATCTAACTTGGTATCTAATGTTTTGTAAAAGAGCTCCTCCTCTGTTTTAGAGTCATGCCTTCAACTCTTTATATTATTAAACTTGTGAGGCTATACAGGAACGAGATGTCTATTCAGAAATCCCTCTGGAAAGTTTCTTACATTATTTATGTCACTACTAAAGCTATGTCCCTTCCCTTAAAAAATATCTGCTGTAAATACAAAAGAAAAAGTCATTATTTAGCCAGCAATGTTGATAAATGACTCTGGTTTGCCTCTAGCAGCCCCATCATTGCTTTTTATACACTAATTGGCTTCCTAAATCTCTGGTCTCAAAGATGGTCAAGTAGGCAGTTAATTTGATAGTAAATTTTAAATGCTATTCTAATATTCCCTTAATTAAAAATAAATTTAATGGTTTTTATGTAAGTGATTTTAATCTTACATAAATCAGTTAGATCCCCTAGTTTATACATGACATTTGAAAGTTCTGAACTTTTGTCTGTTTATTTCCTCCTGCAAGCTTAATATACTTACCAAAAATTTCTACATTATACATCATCAAAGCTTTCATCTTGTCTCAAAAGAAAAAAGGAAAAATTTCAAATGCCAATTAAAAGCCAAAATGAACTATTTTCAGCCTCGATTTTTAATGTCAGTTTATTTTTACCTAATTCTAGTAAATTTATATAGTATAACTCTAAACTTTGCTATTTGATATTTCCCTGCTGAAGAAAAGCAGTAGAAACTTTTCACTATCTGTGCTGCTTTTGGAAACCAGCCCCTCCTCCTATCTGTGGTCTGG
The DNA here is from genome assembly GCF_004126475.2 of Phyllostomus discolor. Taxonomy (NCBI): domain Eukaryota; kingdom Metazoa; phylum Chordata; class Mammalia; order Chiroptera; family Phyllostomidae; genus Phyllostomus; species Phyllostomus discolor. The sequence goes on along the minus strand of NC_040903.2, from coordinate 110,251,918 downwards.
GCCACGCACCCTGGCTGTGCGGGTATGGAAGGCAGGTAGCCTTCACAACTGCACTCCAAACACTAAATCCAGGAATTGCCAGTCGTTACTCTGCAGTTGAATGTTCTGGAGAATGGCCCTCTATGAACAAGGTACCAAAAAAAGAAATGAATGACTTTCTTTAAAAAATTTTTTTTATTAAATTTATTAGGGTGACATTGGTAAGGTGACTTTCTACATTCAATGAACCATAAAGAGAAATACTAATTAGGAGGAAAGAGGAAATGAATCAATAGACCAAGTAAATTAAAGGTCGAGTCTTTACATTTTGGAATAGATCATTTTCTGCTGAACTAGCTAATATTTCTGAAGTCTATGAATTTCAAATTCCTATGAAGTTCAGTTTTTCCAAAACAAAACTGGGAAGGAAATGTTTTTTGAGTATAAAAAGGTTCTAACTAGGCTTCAGTTTTAAAAAGAGAAAGAGAAAGGGTTGCGGTATACCTACAGGCTGGTGGGTATACCTAGCATTCTTTGGCACACAACTTGAAAAAAAAAAAAAAACACGTGGCTGGCGGGCGGGAGTTCTGCCTGTCTGTTTAGAATGAGGTGCATACTGAGATTGCCAAACTAGAGAAAACAGAGAGAGGAAGACATAGATTCCATTACTTCAAGCAATACACAAATGTACTAGTTATTTTTGTTTCGTGAGTAGAGTTGATTTTAAACAGAAACCACCAACTACCACCGCCACCACCACCACCCCCCCCCCCCCGCGCCCCGCCCTGGGAAAAGTGAACTGGCCTCAAATGTACATTTAATTTTTCTTCTGTTCCCACACGCTCAGCAATTTTGGTTCTCAGGCCCTAACCATTCCTACTGTGAAAGCTGACTAATAGCAAAAATCTTGACAGAACGAAAGAGAGGGAGAGGGAGGAGAGGAAAATGGAGAGGGAGACAGAGAACGCTTTTAGCCACCCTTCTGGCTAACTGAAATGCTTGTTCCCGAGATTACAGTAATTATAGCCCCAGCATGAATTCCATACAAGCGCTAAATGAAACAGCACATCAATTTAAAAAAAAAATAAACACTCTATTCTAGGTAGAAAGACAACCCCCTGGGATGTCCTAACAAGCGTAAATGAACTTGCCACGCCGCCAACCCCTCGTCCTCCCCCTCCCCGCAAATTAAGGTGGTCGCTGAGCTGGAGCGGACAGAGCTGGTAGGCGTCCCAAGTAGCTTCTACAAGAAGCCGGGGTCCCGCTCGGTTCGCTGCAGGTTACCGACACTTCTCCGCACCGCAGCGCTGGGATGCAGCACCACCTTTCACGGAAGATGTGACTCTTGCAAAAACACGTGAACTTTGGATACCTGTATATGTGTTCCAAAAGTACGAGGTGGAGAGTGAATCCACTCAATCTCTAGTGTATCCTATTTATAAGTTTTTCTTCCTTTCTTTCTTTGAAGGAGGAAGGGAATTATTTTTCTTAAGGAAGCACTGGTTCCTGGATGCCTTACATATTTCATCTCGCCTCCTTATCAGAAGCCCCTTTGTGATGTGTACTATTACCCGGCTCTCCTCCTGATCAGGATACTGAAGTTCTTCCAGGTCACCTGTCAGAGGCGGGAGAACCCCGGGACGGCCTTGGTGCACCGCGCACCTCGCGTGCCCGCGGCTGGGCGCCGGGACACCTCCACCTGGGCTGTCTCCGGTCCTGCCCCACTGGTCCTGACCCACCGTCTAAAATAAACTGCCATCGTCCCCGTTCCTCGCACATTTCCACGTCTCAAAGATGACTATTCTGAGATCTCAAATAGGGCACATTTTCCCGGGTCTCCTGCAGTGTCTGGTAGGGGCACGGGCCTCGGTCACCGGGAGGTCACCCATATTTGGGAAAAATCATAGCGGGGACTTAATTTGTTTTAAACTGGCCTAGGAGAGTGCGCGCTACATTAAAACCCTCGTAGCCAGTCCCCAAGAGAACACTTGTAAACGGAGTCCTCAGAGTCGCTAAGAGCGGAGAAGAGGGTGGGGCGGGGAGGTGGGGGAAAGGACTGCAATAGCAAAACCGGTCTCCGCGGTCGGTACCAAGGTTACCGAAACTCTCCAGCCTCAGACAGCTAGCCAGGCGGTCGGACACTCAGACGGCCTTAAGAAAGACTGGGCTTTGGGATCATGGAGTCTCCGCCCCATTCCCTATGATTGGCTTGAGAAGCTGTGGGCGGAGACTAAGTCCGCGCGGTATAAATATTCATGAGCCGGCCAGGAGGCTAGAGGGGTCGCAGCCGGGAAGTTGGGTGAAGGGCGCAGCTCTGGTGGAGGAAGAGAGGGCGGTGGGCGCGGGCCGGGCCGCTCAGGTGTCTGCTCCGCCTTCCGGTCTGGATTTGGTTCAGCGAGTCTAGCGAGGAGGGGACAGCCTGCACGTCGCCGATTGCTGACTGGAGCGCGGAGGGGACTTTTACCAGGCCAACGCCGGCAAAAGAGGAAGGGAGCCTCGGCGGAGGCTGGCCCGCAGCTCTGGAGGCAGCAGCGCGGCTTTGGAAATGAGCATGAACCCCGGGGAGCCGAAAGGAGGCCGTACGGTCTGACCCCGCGCGGGAGAGGCCTGGCCCAGCCATCTTGACTGCGCGCCGCGGCCCAAAAGGAAACTTGCTGCGCCGCCGCCCTCTGCGCCCAGCCAAGTCGCCGGCGCCGGCGCGGCGCGGATAAGTGGCCCAGCGGCCCAGCGGCCCAGCGCTCGAGAGAGAACGCGAACAAGTGAGGGATGATGAGCTGGGGCTTGGCAGCTCTGCTCCAAAAGGGCTGAACTCGATCAGGGCAGGCCTTTCGGACTGTACTTCCAGCCACCCTAATTTCCCCCGAGCGGCGGACCGCGCCCTGTGGACATGTCCTGAGAGGGGACTAAGACTAGGTTATAGGCAGATCCCCTCCCGAGAAAAGCAGGAGAAAGACCCGCAGGGCATCCGCTCTGCCCTTCTCCGGCTCTCTCGCTGGATCCTCCGGAGCCTCTCTGTGCGCTGCCTGGAACCTGAGGGCACGCAGCATGGAGTGGGGTTACCTGTTGGAAGTGACCTCCTTGCTGGCCGCCTTGGCGCTGCTGCAGCGTTCCAGCGGAGCTGCGGCCGCCTCAGGCAAGGAGCTGGCGTGTCAAGAGATAACAGTGCCACTATGCAAAGGCATCGGCTACAACTACACTTACATGCCTAACCAGTTCAACCACGACACGCAAGACGAGGCGGGCTTGGAGGTGCATCAGTTTTGGCCGCTGGTAGAGATCCAGTGCTCTCCCGACCTCAAGTTCTTCTTGTGCAGCATGTACACGCCCATCTGCCTGGAGGACTACAAGAAGCCCCTGCCTCCCTGCCGCTCAGTGTGCGAGCGAGCCAAGGCCGGATGCGCACCCCTCATGCGCCAGTACGGCTTCGCTTGGCCAGACCGAATGCGCTGCGATCGACTGCCAGAACAGGGCAACCCAGACACTCTCTGCATGGACTACAACCGTACTGACCTCACCACGGCTGCGCCCAGCCCTCCGCGCCGCTTGCTGCCGCCGCCTCCTGGCCAACAGCCGCCCACAGGCAGTGGCCACGGCCGCCCGCCAGGGGCCAGGCCCCCATCTCGAGGCAGGGGGGGAGGTGGCGGGGACGCGGCGTCGCCCCCCACCCGCAGCGGAGACGGCGGGAAGGCGCGGCTCCCTGGCGGTGGCGCGGCGCCCTGTGAGCCGGGCTGCCAGTGTCGCGCGCCAATGGTGAGCGTGGCCAGCGAGCGGCACCCTTTGTACAACCGCGTCAAGACCGGCCAGATCGCCAACTGCGCGCTGCCCTGTCACAACCCCTTCTTCAGCCAGGACGAGCGGGCCTTCACTGTCTTCTGGATCGGTCTATGGTCTGTACTGTGCTTTGTGTCCACCTTCGCTACCGTGTCCACCTTCCTCATCGACATGGAGCGCTTCAAGTACCCTGAGCGGCCCATCATCTTTCTCTCGGCCTGCTACCTCTTCGTGTCGGTTGGCTACCTGGTACGCCTGGTGGCGGGGCATGAGAAGGTGGCGTGCAGTGGTGGCGCTCCGGCTGCGGGCGGAGGGAGCGGCGCGGGCAGCGCAGCTGGGGCGGCGGCGGGCGCGGGCGCCGCAGCGGCGGGCGCCGGCAGCCCGGGCGGGCGCAGCGACTACGAGGAGCTGGGCGCCGTTGAGCAGCATGTGCGCTACGAGACCACTGGCCCGGCCCTGTGCACGGTGGTCTTTCTGCTCGTATATTTCTTCGGCATGGCCAGCTCAATCTGGTGGGTGATCCTGTCACTCACGTGGTTTCTGGCAGCGGGCATGAAATGGGGCAACGAGGCCATCGCCGGCTACTCGCAGTACTTCCACCTGGCCGCGTGGCTCGTGCCCAGCGTCAAGTCCATCGCTGTGCTGGCGCTGAGCTCCGTGGACGGTGACCCGGTAGCAGGCATCTGCTACGTGGGCAACCAGAGCCTCGACAACCTGCGCGGCTTTGTGCTGGCGCCGCTCGTCATCTACCTTTTCATAGGGACTATGTTCCTGCTGGCCGGCTTCGTGTCGCTCTTCCGCATCCGTTCGGTCATAAAACAGCAGGGCGGCCCCACCAAGACGCACAAGCTGGAAAAGCTTATGATTCGCCTAGGCCTCTTCACCGTGCTCTACACAGTGCCCGCCGCCGTTGTAGTCGCCTGCCTCTTCTACGAGCAGCACAACCGCCCGCGCTGGGAGGCCACGCATAACTGCCCGTGCCTGCGGGACCTGCAGCCTGACCAGGCACGCAGGCCGGACTACGCGGTCTTCATGCTCAAGTACTTCATGTGCCTGGTGGTAGGCATCACTTCGGGCGTGTGGGTCTGGTCAGGCAAGACGCTCGAGTCGTGGCGGGCCCTGTGCACCCGCTGCTGCTGGGCCAACAAGGGCGCCGCAGTGGATGGAGTTGCTGGCCTGAGAGATGCGGATGGTCCGGGCGGGGGCGCGGGAGGAGGGCGGGGCGGCGGAGCGGGATCCCTCTACAGTGACGTCAGCACAGGCTTGACGTGGCGATCTGGCACGGCCAGCTCCCTGTCCTACCCAAAGCAGATGCCATTGTCCCAGGTCTAAGTAAAGTGGGTGGGGCTTTCCCTGCTCCGGACAATGAAGCTGCAGTGAGGAAGCCAAGTGCTGTGAGGGGACACTCCACGGGCTGGAGCTGAGGTTTCCAGCCCTTCTCCTTGTTGACTGCTATTAGTATGATAATGAACTCTTAATGGTACCCATTAGCTGGAACTTCAATGTCTTGCTTAGAACAAAGTTCCTGGCCTAGACCTCCCAGCCCCAGCCCCCTTTCCTCCATTGGTAAGTGAGGAGCAGGAGCCCTGAAGGCGTTAATTTTGGCAGAGGAGGGTGGACTCTCCAGCTTTCCAAGACCCCAAGGCTTGGAGTCCTCATTGGTTGCCGTTTGGTGAGCTTGAAGCCAGATCTATAGATTTCACCTGAGAGACCTATTTTTCTCCTACGTTAACTCTTATTCCTTATGCATCCTAGAGGAGGGATGATTGCGACCTACCGGAATTGTATGGTTTGGGTATTCTTCATGACCGGGCAAATGCCTTAAGTGAATTAAAAAGAAATGTCTTAATTATACACCCCAAGTAAATACGGGTTTCGTACAGTAAAGGATGTATTTATATAATTATTTGTTGAATTGTAAAAATTGTAAAATATGTACATATCCAGAGATATATAGTCTGTACATTTTTTGTAAAAAGTATAGAGGCTACTCCTGTACGAACAAATCTAAGTTTTCTATTTTGTCAATAAAATGACTTTTGATAAATGATTGAAACATTGCCCTTTCCCCTACCTCTTCTAAGCTGTTACCTGTAAAGTGCTTGCTAAGGGCATGTTGGAAGAGTGGACATTTTCTGGTTTCTCTGTACACTAACTTTAGGCATGGAGAAAATGACCTGTTAAACTCTAGTTCTTAAGTTGTTAGCATAGTAAATATCACTGTTGAACTGCAACCAAAACTGAGTTTTTGCACCTTCCAAAAAGATGTTTTTAATGATAGCTCTTTTTCAATCCATGGATAACAATGCTCACTTTAGCGTGTGTAAGTGGACTATTGCAAGGGAGTAATTTTCCACTCAGGCCTTGTTATTTATCTTCAATAGTATCACTAAAGGCTTCAAAATCTCACGTTTATTTCTTTCTCGTGTCTGTGATTTTGAAAGCACCTGGACTGCAACAAGCTGTTGAAGTGTAAAGGTGAGTGTTTTAAACTGTGAAACACATTACACAGTATGTCACTTGATACTCTGGTGGTGGAACAGACATCCTTAATGGATTAAACTAACGGGTTAACATCTTAATATCAAACATGCTGTTTTTCCTAGAGAAAAAGCTATTGTTCCTCTGTCAAGACAGCTAATTTATTTGAGCAGAAGGCTGTTGAATTAGAAGAAGAATGCTTTGGCAATTGAACTTTTTACCTGTCTGCCCAGTGGCCCAGCACATCATTCCTTTAAGAGGAGCTAAATGAATAGGGTTAATCTGTAGGGAACTTGGTCTTTTGAGTTTGAAAAACTTTGATCTTTTCTCCTCTCCAAATGTGCTGTATAGTCTGAAGTTTCTTTCCCTGCTGCCTGGCTCCTCTTGGTGCAGACCAATTGGCCACCGTGGAGCCTTAAAGTTCTTCCATTAAAGGAATGTGGGACTTTTACTTTAAAAAGGAGAGAGAGCTAGGGAGAGGAATACTTGTAACAGTTAGTGAAGACCTGAGGCACAAGTGTGCTCAGCCTTTTAAACAGTTTTTCCAAGCATTGTTAGCCAGCCTGCAGGCAGCTAGGCATGGATTCAAGCGTTATAGAAAAGGGTTCTGAATGCCCTACAGGTGGTCTGTGCACATAATCCCCCAATTTAAAGCGTTTTCCTTTGCTTGACAATTGTATTACACAAGTCCCTTCTTTTTTGCTCCTAATTGAACCAATGTTAAGGAAAAAAAATCCTCAGCGCCTAAATTCTATTCACTAAATTCTGACAAGTTCTCTGAACTGAACCTTTAAAAAGCACCGGAAGTAAAAGCTTCTTCAGTAAAGCTTTTCATATATTTTTATTTCTCATGCTTGTTATTTTCTGGCAGATTAGCAATAATTTAAAAGTAATTGGTAAGGTTGCATGTTCATACTGAAAAGATAGCCCTAGGTCCCTTATTAAACTGTCAATCAAGATAAGAAATGGGCAGCTACCCTGCTAATGATGGAGACATCAAACTGTGGGGTGGGGACTTGTTCTCTGCAGCCTGCTAAGATGTTTGTTCTCTTTACTTTTCCTAATAGGAATATTTAGTAGTTAAAAAATATTTTTTAATTAATAGGACAGAAACTACTTCCTTGGCTTATCTTCTGTTAAAGGCTTTTAAGAAGAATTTTGTAGTAGAAACATTTTGCAAATCCTTTCCAGAGTCATTCTTGGAGTTAATTGGATTCTTGAAATTAGATATGCTATAAGAACACCCACTTTAGCTGCCATGCCAATTTTATTTTTTTAAGTCAAAGGCATTCTAAAATCCACCCCTCAACTGTTTTACTCATTAAAGAATTTCAATTTTGTAATATAGGTTCCAATAAGTGGTCTGCATCTAACCCATGTGGTAATCAGTACTATACTGTACATAAAACATCCATAAACTTTACATATACAATTATAAAGTAGGATTTGAGAGCATTCCCATAGACTACCACATATGTGGGATGGAAAGAGCTAAAAGTTACCATGTTGGTTTTCTAGTGTAGCAATATTTTCATTAGACACATTTTCAGCTATGTTACATAGTGGAAAATGTTCAACTTTAGAGCTCTTTTTCTTTATTAATGTATTCAATATATCCTTGTAAAATGTCATATTTGATAACTGACTATAAGCATGCTTAAAATAAGCAAGTTGATAAACAAGCAAAATCCTTATTGACATTCTGGGGACAGCTCTCAGTAAAAAGACCGGTACTTACAATCACTAGAGACTGATAATAAAACACAAGTGCAGGTTCTCTGTCTTTAAAGCTAAACTTGAGGTGCAAAATTACCAATACTCAAATAGTGTCCATTAATGCAATTTTTAAAAAAATTTGATTTGGGGTTGGGAAAAGAAAGGAAGAGTATTTGGCTATAAAACAACTGAATGGGTTCCTTTCCAGAACACTGTGTTATGCAGGTGTGTTCTTACTATGCAGAACAAGTGTTAGTTTTTGAAAATTTTGTCAAATATGTGGTTACTTTGTGGCTAGATCAATGTAAATAAAGTCTAATATGGTCAAAACCATTAGAGCCAAAGCTCTTTAAAATTACTTATGGGAGAAGTTATGTGAAACACTTTCTTTTTGCTTTATAAAAAATGCAATTTAAAGTACCATAAAACAGAAATAGGTGAGGGGGAGTGTAGAAGTTTAAGAAACAAATTGTTACCCTTACAGTTTTTTAACCTGTGTTGATGGGGTAGCAGGTTCCTATAAATCCTTGAGTTTGAAGGTGGGAAATCAGATTATCTGGCCTACAGAAAAAAAAAAATCACACAAAGAGACAAAAGCAGTTGCAGAGAACAAGATGTTATTTTAAGTACAGGGGCACACATTCCGTTGCAAGTCTCCAAACAAATCACAAGTGCAGTGGTATGCTTTCCACATTTGATACTATACTGCCACCTCATGGTACCACAAAGTTCCACAAGAACCAGGAGATGGATAGGTTCATTCAGAAATACAGTCCCATGGTACAAGCCTTGTCACTCACAGACTCTGCCCAGAAGGCCCACAAGTATTTTGTACTCATAATTTTGAATTTTTCTGTCAAGAACCCCAAACTTCATCAATTTACAGAACCTCAAGTCTTCAATTGAAGTAAATCCTCAATATTAATGGTTATACTAAAAATATAATTAAAATGTGTTGAAATCCAAAGGGTTATCTTTTTTAAAATTATCTTGAGTTACTTTTATTTAAAGAATGGGTGGCAACATAAACATCCATTATATCTTTTAATGGGAGAAGGAATGAGTCTGAGTCATGAAGAATAGTCTGAGGTGGCATGTAGTTGATTTGCCTATTTAACTGGGGGGAGAGGGTTTGTTTTGTTTTACTGTTTCCTGCATAGAAGTCAAGTTGCTGGGTCCAGTGAACATGTTTCAGTGTTGCACATGAATACTGTTGGGATGGGTAGGATGCAGGCTATCCCCAATATTTAGCCAGGTGTTTGTGAAAACACACCAAGCAATAGAAACTGTGCTACAGAACAAGATTAACCAAAAGGAAGAGAGGGGAGCCTGGGCTGTGGAATGCTTGAGCTCTGCAGGAGGAAGATTTGCACAGCATGGCCCTATGGGAAGGCCAGGCCTCTAACAGGGGTGTGTGTGTGTGTGTTTGTGTGTGTGTGAGTGTGTGTGTCGGGGTGGGGGGAACCACCCTGCCTAATTTCAGGAGCTGTAACCCCCCATGGCTAAGGCTGAGTGAGCGACCTACGGACCAGAAGCAACTAAGGAGACAAAGCTTATCTCCTTGGCAGGAGTGCCTCTCCTGCTCCTCTTTTCATAACTGGCCCCCAATGCTTGATCAGTTAGCCAATGACGGGTAAGATTCCCCAAGGGGGCAACGACCTAAGACAGGCATGATCATGTGGAGGCCCCAGGGAAGAACTTGGGGGGCCATAGAGAAAAGGGGTGATGAACCCTGACCCCTCGGCTTTGACAAAGCCTGAGTCCTCATTCAGCCTGCAAGAAGTCTCCTATCTCTTGGCTGCCTTACTTCCCACCCCTGACTTAATCCTAAAACAATGACAGAGGGTGGTGCAGCCTTGTGCTGGAAAGGGCAGGTTTCCTCGGGTGATCGGGCCTGAGAAAGAATACATAAATTCTTGTGAAACCTGCTTCACTAAGAATGCTCTTAATTAGCCCTGGCTGGCATAGCTCAGTGGATTGAGTGCGGGCTGGGAACCAAAGTGTCCCAGGTTCGATTCCCAGCCAGGGTACATTCCTGGGTTGCAGGCCATAACCCCCAGCAACCGCACATTGATGTTTCTCTCTCTCTCTCTCCCTCCCTTCCTTCTCTCTCTAAAAATAAATAAATGAAATCTTTCAAAAAAAAAAAAAAAGAGCACATAAACAATTATTTAAAAAAAAAAAAGAATGCTCTTAATTAAATGATAAAGGTCCAGGCAGGAAATGAGTTTGCCTCCCAAAGTTTTGTAGCCCATTAAGCTAACAGACCCTGACTCAGAATAGGCCCTCAGAGTCCTTTGTACATTATCTGTTGTTTGATCCTTACTGCCTGACAATGATTAATGAACTTTACCTGTATTCCTGGGCAAATTAAAAGCCAATAAAAATCCTGTGAAGGAAGGATCAGGGTGCTCTCCTCGAGAGAGTGGCCAGGCCACTCCAAGACTCCCTCCCCTTGAGAGGGTAGCCGTGCCGTCCCTTTTCCTCCACACAGGACTCCGTAGTCCATGTAAATGTCTCATGTCTCATCCATGACGCCACAGACACTGCAGACCGGTGTCTGTATCGTATATGTGTGTGTGTGTGTGTGTGTGTGTGTAGAAGAGGCAGTCTCACAGCCCCCGACTAAAGACTTCCTCTTCCTGAGGGTCAGGTTGGTGGAGACCAGAGGGAAGGAGAAAGCACTGGTCCAGAGGATGCAGACTAAAGATCCTTCAGATCACCTATCATGATCAAGGAATTTAAACACAGAGATCTCTGGGGCCATTGAGAAGCTCACTACTCAACAAACAAGTAGGGAAGGCAAGACCTAGCAGCATAATGGAAATGTCACTCTAGATTCTTGTTCACTGAATCAGAAGCCATATTTAACAAGATCCCCAAGTTCTTAGCATGCACAGGCTAGCTCTCCTCTGAAGCCCAAAGAGGAGTGGACCTGCCGAATATCATATAGTCAGGAGCACTGCAGGGCATAGAAGACATGAATTCTACCTGTCACTCCTTTTTCTGCCTTTCCCACCTGCCCTGCCATCTCTGTAAATCCTTTCAGCCATCAATATGTACATTTGTCCCTGAACATCCACTAACCAGGTCTGTGTCTACCTAGTCCCAGAATCACACCAGAGTACCACTTTCCCTGTGGTTGGTACCAACCTACACAGGAACATCCAGCATACGGCCTTAGAAGCTGCCAGCTAAGCTCTGCCTCTCAGGCCCCTGGCTGACTTGGGCCAACTTACCAGCTCTCTACTGCCTACATTCACAGTAATACAATCATTGGCAAAATTAGCATTTTTCTAGTAGTCAGACACAGAGTCTGCAAGCTTAGTGATGGGCTGCAGTGACTGGAATAATGAGCGGACTCTATTGACAATAACCAGAGTTCATGCTGGGGAAAGGGACCAGGAGCAGAATCGTTTGCCCTGGTCAGTAGAGGCCTACAGGCCCTGCAATGGGTACCTGGCATGGCCAAGGCCAAGAAGGAAAGCAGGAGGCAGTAGCCCCAGTGAGTACAGCCAGGGTGGGACAGGGAACAGGGAACAGCAGATGGGAACTACAGAATCCAAGGGAGCTTCACAGAAATCTCCAAAATAAGAAAACAGGCCCTGGAAGATAACCTAAGGAAATGCATGGTACTTGGAAAGGGGAAATGGCAGAGAAGGATGGAAGTAAAGGAGAACTGTCCAGAACAGCAAAATTAAGACAAATTTTAACTGAACACCAAGTTTTAATGACTTTCCAAGCCTTGGGCAGAACCATTATTGACAGAGGAAAAAGGTATCTACTTATATCACCTTAAACACTCAGGTGAACCCTACACTAATTTAAATTAGATAATTGCTAATGTTTATTCCCTGACAAATTCATTTCTAATTAACTAAAACCCCAGCAGCAGTTCTCACCCCTGTCTACACATAAGCTTCTGAAAAACACTGATGTCTTGTCAGCATCGGACTAATTGAATCAGAATTCCTGGGGATGGAATTCAGATGAAATGTTTAGGGTTCAACATATTCTAGAACTGGCTCAGATGAATCTCATGTGTAGCCAGAACTGGAACCCAGTGCTTGTCATTGAAGGTGGAGATATGATCTAAAATTAAATAACAAATATACCCTGGCTGGTATAGCTCAGTGGATTGAGCATTGGCTGCAAACCAAAGGGTCGCTGGTTTGATTCCCAGTCACGGCACATGGCTGGGTTGTGAGTCAGGTCCCTGGTGGGGGGACCACGTGAGAGGCAACCACACACTGACTGCTCTCCTTCTCTTTCTCCTTTCCCTTCTCTGTAAAAAATAAATAAAACCTTTAAAAATTAAATTAAATTAAATAACAAATATAAATAGAAATTAACTAAGCAAACTAGCTATTGTATCTAACCTGACTAATTTAAATGGAAGTGATTTTTTTTCTTTTTGTCACCTCGAGTAAGTAAATATTTGGAAGAAGACAGGAGTGCCCTCACCTGGTCCAAACAGAGAAGTTCATGCCTTGTTGTTTGGGACAGATTTCATTACATATACAGAGCAATTTTGTATAACCCTGCTTTTTCTTTCACTTCTAAAAAACCAACAAAAACTGGGTACACTTGGTATGGTTCTATTAAGCTAGAAAGTAAACCCAACCTGGGAACCTAGAAGAAACCAGAAATGTTGATGTATTAATTAGTAAAGATATTTAACGTTATCTTTTTTGTTCAGTAAATGTTACTGTACTGAAACCAGGGTCCCCTTTTCTCCACAACCTCACCAGCACTTGTTTGTTAATTTGTTGATGATAGCCATGCTGACCGCTGTGAAGTGATATTTCATTGTGGTTTTAATTTGCATCTCTCTGATGGCTAATGATGCTGAGCATCCTTTCATATGTCTCTGGGCCTCTGCTTGTCCTCCTTGGAGAAGTGTCTGTCCATGTACTTGGCCCATTTTTTAATTGCATTGTTTGTCTTCCTGGTGTGGAGTTGTGTGAGTTCTTTGTATATTTTGGACATCAAATCCTTGTTTGAGGTATCATTGGCAAATATGTTTTCCTATGTGGTTGGCTCCCTTTTCATTTTGCTGATGCTTTCTTTAGCTGTGCAGAAGCCTTTTAACTTGTTGTACTCCCATTTGTTTATTCCTTCCTTTATATTCCTTGCCCTAGAGAACATATCAGTGAAAATATTGCAGTGTGGAGTATCTGAAATTTTCCTGACTATGGTCTCCTCTACCACTTTTATGGTGTTGCAACTTATATGTAAGTCTTTTATTAATCTTGAGTTTATTTTTGTGTATGATGTAAGTTGATGGTCAAGTTACATTTTTTTTGCCTCTAGCTATCCAGATCTCCAAATGCCATTTGTTGAAGGGGATTTTTACTCCATTTTGTGCTTCTGTCCCCGTTGGTGAATATTAATTGACCACAGAGACATGGGGTTATTTCTGGGTTCTCTATTCTGTTCCATTGATCTATGTGTCTGTTCTTTTTTATGTTTTTTAATTTAATTTTATTTTTTATTTTTAAGTATATTTTATTGATTATGCTATTACAGTTGTCCCAATTTTCTCTCCCCTTTACCCCCCTTCTACCCTGTACCCGCAACCCTCCAGCATTCTCCTCCTTAGTCCATGGGGTATACATACAAGTTCTTTGAATTCTCTGTTTCCTATACCATTTTTAACCTCTTCCCATCTGTTTTATGCTTACCAATTACACTTCTTATTGCCTATAACCTCCCCCCATTCTTCCCTACTAAAAACCCTCCATGTGGCCTCCATTTCTCTGATTCTGTTCCTATTCTAGTTGTTTGCTTACTTTTTGTTTTCATTGTTTTTCTTTTTTTTTTTTTTTAGGTTCAGTTGTTGATAGTTGTGAGTCTGTTGTCATTTTACTATTCATAGTTTTTTATGATCTTCTATGTCTTAGTTAAGTCCCTTTAACATTTCTTATAATAAGGGCTTGGTAATGATGAACTCTTTGAACTTGACCTTAACTGGGAAGCACTTCATCTGTCCATCCATTCTAAATGATAGCTTTGCTGCATGGAGTAATCTTGGATATGGGTCCTTGCCTTTCATGACTTCAAATACTTCTTTCTAGTCCCTTCTTGCCTGCAAGGTTTCTTTTGAGAAATCAGCTGATGGCATTATGGGTATTCCTTTGTAGGTAACTCTTTCTTTTCCTCTTGCTGCTTTTAAGATTCTTTCTTTATCTTTAATATTGGGTAACTTAATGATGATGTGCCTTGCTGTGTTCCTCTTTGGGTCCAATTGCTTTGGAACTCTCTGTGCTTCCTGGACTTACTGGAAGTCTATTTCCTTCACCAGATTGGGGAAGTTTTCCTTCATTATTTGTTCAAATAACTTTTCAACTTCTTGCTCTAGTTCTTCTCCTTCTGGCACCCCTATGATTCAGATATTGGACTGTTTAAGGTTGTCCCAGAGGTTCCTAAGCCTCTCCTCATTTTTTTGAATTCTTGTTTCTTCATTCTGTTCCAGGTGGATGTTTATTTCTTCCATTTGTTCCAAATTGTTGATTTGAGCCCTGGTTTCCTTCTCTTCACTGTTGGTTCCCTGAATATTTTGCTTTATTTCACTTTGTGTGGCCTTCATTTGAGACTGAGCTCAATCAATTTTGTGAGCATCTTGATTACCAGTGTTTTGAACTCTGCATCAGACAAATTGGCTACCTCCTCATCACTTAGCTCTTTTTCTGGAGTTTTGATCTTTTCTTTCATTTGGGCCATATTTCTTTTTATTGGTGCACCTGTTATATTGTAAGGGGGCATAACCTTAGTTATTCATCAGAGTGGGGCAACCCACATCACTGGGTTGTGGTGTTGTCTGTGTGGGAGGGATCAGAGAGGGAACAATGCCACTGCTCACTCTCTTCTAGACCCACTTTCCAATGAATTCTCTTGTGAAACTAGGAGTTTCTACCAGCATCACAGGCCCCACTGTGTTTTATAACTGGAGGTTTTGAGTCTTTAGTTTCCTGTTCAGCCAGCCCTGCCTTGCTGGAATGGTCCACTGCCTTGCATTGTGTCCTTTTCATTTGGCTGTGGGTCTCTGCCCCTCTTACTGGACTGGATGAATGTTTCTTTAACTCCTTAGTTGTCATAATTCCACACAGTTTGATTTTCTGGCACTTCTGGACATTTATTGTTTTTAAATTGGTTGTTATCCTTCTTTTGGTTGTGTGAGGAAGCACAGCATTTTGACCTACACCTCCATCTTGGCTGAAACTCCTGAAGATCTTTCATAGTTACTTAAGGGGAGGGAAAAAATTTTAGACTGTATCTAAAAAGTATAAAGAAATGGAAAATCCTGTGGCTATCAATCTTCCTTTTTAAGATTTTAACCTGCTGCTTTGCATCTTTGGCACACTGCATAAATAAAAGATGGTTCATGGGTTTATATCCCTACTCCAAAGAGTTACTAGCTCACTACTGTCTAAGGTAGAGGCAGGGGCAATTTAAGGAATTGTAGTTGCTCTAACAGATAAACCCCAGTCTTAGCCACTTAATATAGTAGAAGTTTCATAAAGTACAAAGTGAGTGTTCCTAATTGGTGGGCAGCTTTCCTCTGGGTGGTGACTGAGGGATCCTTCTATCCTGTGGTGCCATCATCTCCCACCCACAAAAGCCAAGATTGCTGTGTCAACAAGTCCAGTGCTATCAGTCAGGCCTGGAGAGGGCACCAGCTTGTCTGGCACACTCTCCAGTGGAACTCAGTCCTGACTGCTCTGGAGGCTGTGATGTACCCAGAAAGAAGGAGGAAAAGTCTGGGTGACATCTCACCAGCATTTGCCTCAGGCAGAAAACTATTTTCTGGGCACTTGTGCCATAGAGGTGTTTAGTAAACCCTTAATGACAAACACATTGGTCTCAGAGAAGGGAAAGCTAAAGCAAAGATGTTAGCTCAGGTCCTTGGATGCTGAGAGAAGAGAGGAGGTGATGAGCCTGAAAATAATTGACTTAACTAAACTGAGACTAAAGTTCACATCTCTCTTTTATGCTTAGAGACTGTCCTCTTAAACATGATTGTTTTAAATAAGAAGGAGTCTTGGTTTCAGTGTGTGTGCACAGGCATCTGTCTTGGTTTTACCCTTTGGTCTTTGTATACTATAAAAGGCTCACTAGACATTGTCTAAGTCTAACTTCCCAGGAACTTTAATTTAGAAATCTTCCCAGGTTATGGTCCAGGTGGATCCTCAGGTGGTCCAGCAATGACAGTCACCTAATGGTGGAATCTAAATGCTGAACCAACACTACTGCAGCTGGCTGCCTGCTGATATAAACATAAAAGAGAGATTATGAGGATCAATAAGATTATGCTCATGCTTTGCCAAGAAAAGTGTTATTTATAGGATTTTTGTTTTGTAGGATGTTGCAGTGTACTGTGAGAAGCTATTTTGAATTTCCTGAGTGTAAATTTGGTTTCTGGCAAGAAATTATGAGCATGGTGGTGCTTTGTAAATGAGGAGAGGGGACACCTGGGCTTCCCAAGCACAGACTTGCAGAGGATTTCCTGCAATGAAAATACTTCCCACCCATAACTTCAGCATCCTCTTTCCAGGGGCTGGCTTAGCTGCAGAGTCTGTAAATCCTGCCGGCTCTATTTTCATTGTGCTGTGGGATAAATATTTCCTAGAAATGAAACAGATGTCTCTCCCCCATTTGAAATGTATGTACATATATATGTATTTTTTTCCTTCCTCCTGCCAATCACAGAACAAATCTTTCTTCCTGTGCTGTGACCAAAAGAGATATGTGAGTGGCAGGAAACAGAGCTGGAAGAAATGACTAAATTTTCTCATAAGCTGAACTCAGATGAAGTGAGTTTTATGGAGAATTCAGGAAATTAAGCGTCAAATGCAAAATATAAATGTTAGTAAGAAGGGTTTCCTTCCTCTCTGGACAGGTGGAGCAGGTGAGTAGAGGGCACATTCAAAACAGTGGGGGGCTGGGCACTCTCTCTCTTTCAAGCATGCCCCTGTGTTTCTCCACCCACTCTTCATCCCCTAGGCACTTAACTTTACCTTTTCCTTCCTAAGCTCTAAATTGCCTCTGTAACCTGTTCCCTGAGTCCATGAATCCCAACTGGCTTATTTCTGCTACCTCCTACCTCTGTAACTTTCTAAATAAACTTTCTTTTATAATTTGAAAACTAAAATAAAATATTGAGTGATTGTAAAGAGTGTGTGCAACTGGCCATGACACTGCTATTCACTTCCTTGGCCATCTTAAAGCTGAAAGACTCTCCAGTTTATCACTCATGTATCACTGGGCAGTTCTCTCCCTCCAGCTCTACCTGCCCCTCCTCTGGTGGTGCTTCAGGGTCTTCATACAGCCCATGTATGTGTTTCATCAATACCTGAGAAATAGGATCTCAGTTCAGTGGAGCTACATTGATAAACTAGTATCACTGAGCATTGGCTCTGCACCTAGCATTTCATCTCTTCTGTTTCTTTCTATGAAGCTAATAATAATAATAATAATAATAATCAATTTATCACATGAGAAGCCAGAAAACTAGTGGGACAAGTTCTAGCACAAGGTTATTGTTCCAGTGTTACTGTTCAAACAACTCTAATTCCTGTAAATTTTTTGTTAGTGCTGGAGTGGGCATAGAAGGACTGCCTTAGTGAGTGGGCTTCCTGGGAAGTTCAGATGAAATAGTGGACATGGAAGACACCCTGTTTCCTGGGCCATGAGATCATCCAGGCTTGACAGATCACTCTAAACAGGCCTCTCCAGTTATTTGTGAAGATAGGACATTTGCATGAGGAGGGAGATGTCTACAGACTTAGGAATGCACCCAACCATCTTCCCCCATCCTTTCTGACCAGCAGATATATAATCTCTTGGAATATATTTTAGGATGCAATATTTATAAGCACCTGAATGTTAATTTATTTTTGGTGATACTTTTTGACCATTTCCAATCTCTTCTTTTCTTGCTTATATCTGCACAGAAAAATCAAGATTTCAGAACTCTCACCAGCAGATCTAGGAATTATATTAGGTTACTTTGAATGACAGAGGGGGTGAAAAATGAGGGATAATGGAGAAATCATGGGCAATTTGGCCTTATGGCAAAGAGATAATTTAACATCCTCTTGGGGTTGAGATACGGCCCCTTATTTCTTATTTTTATTTTTTCCCACAAGTGTCTAATCTTGTCCCATTCCCTGGCTTTTTGTGTGATCAGACTGCAAAATGCAAAAATTTGGCTTGAGATATGGATTTGTAATGAAAGATGGCTCCTGAGACACACTGTGGTAGAACCTGGTAGATGCTGCAAACACAGTGTGTGACTGCTCAGGAAACCACCTAATGGTGCCAAGCAAGCACAAAGATCTCTTCATTTAAGATTCCTTCTTTTCAGTTGTATATTAAGCAGCTACAAATATTCCCTTTGGCTGTATTTGTCAAATGAGGTATCTGTAAAATTGTATGAGGTTTTCCTCCTTGGTTTAAGAAAGGATGTGTTATTTTATACTTCGGATTTGAATCCAGAAAACAGAGCATTTGTGCAAGGTTAGATGATGAGATATAGTGAGAGTAAAGGATAGAAAGTAGGCATAGTGTGCAAGAGAATAAAGTTAATCACAACAGTAATAAAACTCCAGAAGATAGTGAAATAGGTTAAGACCAGGGAGGGGTGCTGTGTAGTATTTACAATTATATGGAACAACAGTTATTTACAATAATACTGGAATGACAATAATATGACAAAAAGTATATGATCTGAATTACAAGATTAGAAAGTATTCAACCACGAGTAAGTAGTGTGATATTGGAATATAAATGAAGTGAAAGAAGGCAAATTAAAATACAATATGAAAGAGAGAACAAGGAAAACCAAACAATGTAATTAAACAAATAAAATGCAGAAAGAAGAGAAATTAAAAAAATACTAATAAAATAAAAGAAGTAAAAATAATGAAATAATAATAGTAGTATAAATAATAGCATGTAAGTTCTATAGGATAGCAAATTGAAATTTGTCTGAGTTTCTCAGTTTTGGGGGTTACCCTTGTGTTCCCTCTTTGTATCTGTCTCTGGACCTTTCACAGTTCTAGGTCCTATCATCTCACTTGGGGAAAAAAAAAAAGCTTCCTACTGACATTAAACCTGCCAGCCAGGCAACTTGTGCTGGTCTTCCTGGATGCTGCAGGCTGAGGGTGGCTGGGCTTCGCTTTTCTCTGTTCCTATGGTTTTGTGAGAATGGGGGCCAGGTCTGGGCTGCAGTATTCACAGTTGTCCAACTTCCAGCCCAAGTTTTCTGAGTGCTGGGCAGCTCCCACTGTCCATATGTGCCAGGCTGGCACCTTTAGTCCACCACATTGTGTCACCTGTGAGGTCAACTGATTAGGAGCTACCTGCACACCTCCTCCTTTCTCTTTGCTAGCCTGTGCACTCTTAAAGTCCCTTCCAGGCAGTTTAGTTCCCCTATTAAATTAAGTGTCTCTGGGGACTGTTAACTTTCTGAGCCCCTGCTGCCCTCCTCTGATCAGCCCATGTGGTGCTCCTCCTCCTCCCTCTTCACTGGCCTGGCTATAGTGAGGGACACCATTTTTGCACACCATTTTTTTAGTGAGTTTCCCTTGGTTTGGGGCTGCCATTTTTAAAAGGTGCAGGGTCTTTCAGACAGCCCAACTCTCTGACCAGTCCTGAGACTCTCTGGGTCATGGTCAGTCACAGCCCAACTCTTCTCCCATCTCCAGGTGTCTCCCTGCTCCCAGATTTCTCTGGTACTGTTGAGCCAGTGACCAAAGTCCAAGCTGGGGAATATCCCCTGTTGTGTGTATCCTACTGCATCATTATCCCCCCAGCAACTTCAAGCATTCAGGTCTCACCTAGGTGGGACTGGTTTCCTTGCTCTGGAAGAGGAGAAAGCTACAAAGTTAGAATTGCTGACCCAGCTCTCCTCCAAAACTCCTACAGAACCAGGGCCTAGGACCACTGCTGCACAGTGTCCCCAGGCACAGGGCCCGGCGACTTTCTTACCAGCCTACAAAATTTCCTTATGGTCCATTTTTTAATGTCTTCTGCAGTCTTTGATTTCTAAACTTCATATAAGCTGGGATTCAGTTTGCTGTTCACTCTGTTCCTCAGAAGATTGGCTAGGTGTCCCAGCTGGGTGCACAAGCAAGTGTGTTAAGCTCCCATCTGCCTCACCATCATCTTCCAAATGCTATGTTAAACATTTTTTATCACAGTAAAAATATAAACAAAACCAAAAATGCACATGAAAAACATCTCTATAATAAAACAAGCTCTTTACTGCTCCAGGAAGGTGCCATTCAATGCATTTTATCTGTTTTAGAATTTAATTTTTGCAACAACCCCTATAAAGTAGGCAGAATTCTTACTCTCATTTTATGGAGGAGGAAACTGAGGCAGACAGAGACTTAGTCACTTGCCAAAGATCAGACATGAGCAGAGCAAGATCATGGGTCCAGAGTCTGTGATCTTAACCTATCTGTTTTCATGGTTTTCTCCAGCTTACTGGAGATTCTCTAAGTTAATCAGGTAAAAGTAATGTTCATTAAAAGATACTTTCCAGAATGATTAAATTGAGTTATAAGCTTCTTTTAGGTTCCCATTAAGTGTAGCCAAGAGAAGTTCTTGAAAATAATACACAAAATTTTATCTCTTTCATGGGTTTGGTGTCTGACCCTTTGCTTAGATTTTTCTTACAGAATTAGGGTAAGGTGTAGTAGTTAAGATATAAAATCCTCATTGTTATGTCAGGTAAGGAAAACCTCAGAGTCTACTTTGTGGAAGTGCATCTCAGTAATAGGGTCTTCTTTCAGGGTACCCAGAAAAAGGATAGATTTCTCTACTGTATAAATATCATCCTAAAATTCTAACATGAGCAAAATTCTACCATTATGTAAGATAGTATCAGGTGCACATATTGACATATATTCAGGATCCCAGCCAATCTGCTTCCTGGACAATACAACAGACCACCTGGTCTTGGAAAGCCACCCTCAGGGAAGGGCAATACAACTTTCAATTCAAGCTGATTTGATTTCAGTAAATTATTATTATTTTTTACTGTTGTTCAATTATAGTTGTCCCCATTTCCCTCCATTATTCTTCCTTGCCCTACTCACTCTCCACCTCCCACATTCAATCCTGGCCCCCCACACCCATTGTCTTTGTCCATGGGTCATTTATACATGTTCCTTGACTTGTCCCTTTACCTTCTTTCTCCCATTATTGCCTTCCCCTCTCTCCTCTATTTATTGTCAGTTTGTTTTATTTCCATGTTTCTGATTCTATTTTGCTCACTTACTTGTTTTACTAATTAGGTTCCATTTATAGGTGAGATCATATGGTATTTTCCTTTTACTGCCTGGCTTATTTCACCTAGCATAACGCTCTCTAGTTCCATCCATGCTGTCATGAAGGGTAGGAACTCCTTCTTTCTCTCTGCTGTGTACTATTCCACTGTGTAAATGTACCACAGTTTTTTGATCCACTCATTTCCTGATGGGTACTTAGGCTGTTTCCAGCACTTGGCTATTGTAAATAGTACTACTATGAACATAGGGGTGCATAGGTTCTTTTGAATTGCGTTTCATGATTCTTAGAGAACAATCCCAGCAGTGGAATTGCCAGGTCAAAAGGCAGTTCCATTTTTAGTTATCTGAGGAAATTCCATACCGTTTTCCACAGTGGCTACACCAGTCTTCATTCCCGCCAACAGTGTACATAAAAACAGACATGCAGAGTTCCAGCCAAGATGGAGGCACAGATAGAAACCCTTCACTTCCTTGCACAACCAAAAGGAGGATAACAGCCAATCTAAAAACAATAAACAACCAGAAGTGCAAGAAAATCAAACTGCTTGCAACTCTGACAATGAAGGAAGTAAAGAAACATTCAACCAGGCCGGTAGGAAGGAGACAGGCAGCCGGACAGGTGGAGGAGACTTACAGCAAGGAGGTGGACTGAGAGGGTGTGGATGGCTGAGAGGTCCTACAGCATGGTGGAGGACACAGAGCTGGCTGAACAGGAAACTAAAGACTCAAAACCTCCAGTTATAAAACACAGTGGGGCCTGTGATGCTGGTAGAAACTCCTAGTTTCACAAGAGAATTCATGGGAAAGTGGGTCTAGAAGAGAGTGAGCAGTGGCATTGTTCCCTCTTGATCCCTCCACACATGACAACACCACAACCAGTGATGTGGGTTGCCCACTCTGATGAATAACTAAGGTTATGCCCCCTTACAATATAACAGGTGCACCAATAAAAAGAAATATGTCCCAAATGAAAGAAAAGATCAAAACTCCAGAAAAAGAGCTAAGTGATGAGGAGGTAGCCAATTTGTCTGATGCAGAGTTCACAACACTGGTAATCAAGATTGCTCACAAAATTGATTGAGCTCAGTCTCAAATGAAGGCCCACACAAAGTGAAATAAAGCAAAAATATTCAGGGAACCAACAGTGAAGAGAAGGAAACAGGGCTCAATCAACAATTTGGAACAAATGAAGAAATAAACATCCACCTGGAACAGAATGAAGAACCAAGAATTCAAAAAAATTGAGGAGAGGCTTAGAACCTCTGGACAACCTTAAACAGTCCAATATCTGAATCATAGGGGTGCCAGAAGGAGAAGAAATAGAGCAAGAAGTTGAAAAGTTATTTGAACAAATAATGAAGGAAAACTTCCCCAATTGGTGAAGGAAATAGACTTCCAGTAAGTCCAGAGAAGCACAGAGGAGTTCCAAAGCAATTGGACCCAAAGAGGACACAGCAAGGCACATCATCATTAAGTACCCAATATTAAAGATAAAGAAAGAATCTTAAAAGCAGCAAGAGGAAAAGAAAGAGTTACCTACAAAGGAATACCATAATGCCATCAGCTGATTTCTCAAAGAAACCTTGCAGGCAAGAAGGGACTAGAAAGAAGTATTTGAAGTCATGAAAGGCAAGGACCCATATCCAAGATTACTCCATTGCAGCAACGCTATCATTTAGAATGGATGGACAGATGAAGTGCTTCCCAGTTAAGGTCAAGTTCAAAGAGTTCATCATTACCAAGCCCTTATTATAAGAAATGTTAAAGGGACTTAACTAAGACATAGAAGATCATAAAAAACTATGAATAGTAAAATGACAACAGACTCACAACTATCAACAACTGAACCTAAAAAAAAAAAAAAGAAAAACAATGAAAACAAAAAGTAAGCAAACAACTAGAATAGGAACAGAATCAGAGAAATGGAGGCCACATGGAGGGTTATCAGTGCAGAAGGGGAGGGGAACAATGGGGGGAAAGGTATAGGGAATAAGAAGCATAATTAGTAGGCATAAAATACACAGGGGGAGGTTAAGAATAATATAGGAAACAGAGAAGCCAAAGAAGTTATATGTATGACCCATGTACATGAACTAAAGGTGGGAGGAATGCTGGAGGGCGATGGATTGCAGGAAGGAGGGGGGATAAAGGGGAGAGAAAATTGGGACAACTGTAATATCAACATCAATAAAATATACTTGAAAAATGATCTTTAAAGACTTCAAAACCTAAATTACAAAACTAGGTGTCCTATGTTACAGCAAAGAGTAGATGAGGGTCTCCTCCATCTGCATATTCCAACGATGCATTCCCACTCATACTAATATAGCCAGTCAGGTTCCAGGACACTGTAAGCTTGCACTTCACAGGGTGGGGTCACATCAGGTGAGCCTAGTGTCTGTCCACTAAGCCCTTCTGCCTTCACTCAATAGAGCATGAAGTCAACCAAATTGTCTTTCAGCCCCTCCTGCTCTCCAGGGGTCCCTATCCCTCTCCATAACAGTCCTTCCCGGGAACACATGGGCCTCTCTTGTTCTGCCCATCTTCATCTCATCAAAACATGTGCTGAGCCCTGGCTGGGTAGCTCAGTTGGTTGCAGCATTGCCCTGTACATCAAAAGGTTACAGGCTCGATCCCCAATCAGGGCACATACCTAAGGTCGTGGGTTCATTCCCAGCTGGGGTGCATATGGGAGGCAACCAATCAATGTTACTCTCTCCTTCCCTTCCTTTCCCTTCTAGGAAAAACAACAACAACAAAACCCTATGCTAAAGCAGATAGTAGGATGGAAAGACCTAAAGAATTGACCCTATTAGGGTAAAATGACTAATAGTTGCATACTTCATTGATTGATTCCTAAACTTGTAGAGTAATAAGGAACCATTCAGTCTGGGTACCTTGTCACTCAGAGAAGAAAACAGGCCCAGCGGAATGAAGTTGCCTGTTAAGTAATGGTTGACATAGGATAAAAAAACAGAATCCTACCTTTGACTCCTTATCTCTCCTCTTCCTTCTTAGCACCCATTGTTCTGAATAGTATGTACATTTTTCCATGAATCAAACTAAAATCTCTGAGGCTCTGATGGTGGGATTGTGGACATCAGCAGAGAGGCCACAGCAGCCCTTTGCTGTGCCACCCAAATAAAGTCACACTTATTTATAAACCCAAACCTCAGCATGGACTCCAGCAGGAGAAGGGCACAGACATGCTCTGTGTAGATGTCACTCAGACTCTGGCTGAGAAAGAAGTCCAACTCAGCATTTTCCACCTTCTTCTCCCAGCTATTATTCAGTCACCCTGAGTGCACACCACCAATATTGAGTTGATTTCAGCACTCAACATTATCAATACTAGTACTGGGGTGTTTGAAGGGCCTGTGGATCTTACTTTTAAAATAGCAATGAAGCTCTTTGTAGCATCTACTGCAAAGATTGCTCCATTCTCAGCAATCAGACTGTTGACATCCTTCTGAAGGGATGCAGTTGTTGTGAAGGGCCCCAGAGGCACCCTACAGAGGGACTTTAATGACATCAATGTAGAACCCAGTCTCCTTTGAGACAAAAAGAAGAGGCTCTAAATTGATAATTGGTGGGGAAATAGAAAGGAACTGGCCACTGTTCACATTATCTGCAGTCCTGTACAGAACATTATCAAGGGTGTTACATTAGGCTTCTGCTATAAAAATAGTTCTCTTGAAATCAGAAATTTTGAGGGGGAAAAAATCCACAGGGTTCAGATGAGTTCAGGCATTGCTTGTTCAGTGTCTCAAGTTCAGAAAGATGAGTTCTTGAAGGAAACAACATTGAAAATGTATCAAATTCAACTGCTTTGATTCACTAAGCCACAACAGTTAAAAACAAGAATATCAGAAAAATGTTGGATAATATCTGTGTTTCTGAAAAAGGAACAGTTGAGTAGGCTGATAAGATCTAAGTTGTCCAGCTATAGAAATGGCAAGATGTCAGATGATTCCTCAGACTTATCTGTGATATTTTAAAGATGTGACACACGGTCTTTGTGCTGATCAGTGTTGGGTGTTTTCAGAGCAACCAAACCACAGCACGTCCACCTCACACTGTCTCCTATGAAAAGACTAACCCGGTTGTGCAGCTATCTCCCTCTGTCTCATAACCATGTCCACCAATGAAAATGTTAACTCACCAGTTGCCCACCTTAACAGATTTAAGAACAAGGGGAAAGACAGTACAGAAATGAAGCGCCATCAAATAAAAGTTAATATAGAGCTGAGAAAAGCTAAGGAGGATGAACAGATGCTGAAAAGAAGAAATGTAAGCTCATTTCCTGATGATGCTACTTCTCCACTGTAGGAAAACCACAACAACCAGAGCACTATAAATTGGTCTGTTGAAGACATTATCAAAGGGATAATAGCAACAATTTGGAAAGCCAGCTCCAAGCTACTCAGGCTGCAAGGAAATGGCTTTCTAGGGAAAAACTGCCACCAATAGACAGCATAATCGAGGCTGGTTTGATTCCAAAATTTGTGTCCTTCTTGGACAGAACTGATTGTAGTCCCATTCAGTTTGAATCTGCCTGGGCCTTCACTAACACTTTTTTCTGGGACATCAGAACAGGCCAAGGTTGTAGTAGATGGAGGTGCTATCCCAACATTCATTTCTGTGTTGACATCTTCCCATGCTCACATCAATGAACAAGCTCTATGGGCTCTGGGAAACATCACAGGTGATGGTTCAGCTTTCCAAGACTTGGTTATCAAGTACAGTGCAGTTGGTCCACTGTTGGCTCTTCTTGCAGTTCCTGATATGTCATCTTTAGTATGTGGTTACTTACATAATCTTACCTGGACACTCAAACCTTTGTTGCAACAAGAATCCTGCACCCCCATTAGATGCTGTTGAGCAGATTCTTCCTACTTTAGTTCATCTCCTACATCATGATGACCCAGAAGGATTAGCAGATATCTGCTGGGCCATCTCCTACCTTACTGATGGTCCAAATGAGTGGATTGAAATGGTTGTGAAAACTGGAGTTGTGCCCCAGTTTGTGGAGATCCTGGGAGCTACTGAATTGCCAATTGTGACTCCTGCACTAAGAGCCATAGGAAATATTGTCACTGGAACAGATGAACAGACTCAGGTTGTAATAAATACGGGAGCACTTGCCATGTTTCCCAGCCTGTTAACAAACTCTAAGACTAATATTCCGAAGGAAGCTACATGGACAATGTCAAACATTACAGCTGGCTGCCAAGATGAGGTACAAAAAGTTATGAATCATGGATTAGTCCCATTCCTCATTGTTCTTCTCTTATGACAGACTTTAAGACACAAAAGGAAGCTGTATGGGCTGTAACCACCTACACAAGTGGTGGAACAGTTGAACAGATTGTATACCTTGTTCACTATGGTATAATAGAACCACTGGTGAACCTCTTAACTGTAAAAGATACCAAAATTATTCTGGTTATTCTAGATGCCATTTCAAATATCTTCCAGGCTGTTAAGAAACTAGGTGAAACTGAGAAACTTGGCATAATGATTGAGGAATGTGGAGGTTTAGACAAAATTGAAGCTCTACAAAACTATGAAAATGAATCTGTATACAAAGCTTCATTAAACTTGATTATTTCCCTGTAGAGGAAGAGGAAGATCAAAATGTGCCAGAAACTACCTCTGACAGCTGTATGTTCCAAGTTCAGGATGGTACTTCTGGGACCTTTAACTTTTAGATTATACAGCTGAAGCATAAAATGTTGTTTGTTTTGTACTATGTTTGGTGTAAGTTTGTCTTACCATTTCTCTACTTAGAGCTCTTTTTAAATGTGGTTGTTGTTGCAGCACTTTTTACAATGAAACTATACTTGAACATTTCGAAACTATATATACTGTATGAAACTTCTCTTTTCAATGAGTTTCTTATTTCTATGTAGAATTTTCTATCTCACAGTGTCTTGTAAGTAGAGACTAAATTTCACTCCAAAAAAGATGCAATAAAAGCCATGAATTGATTTGGGAAAACAAATAGTAATGAAGCCCTGGAGAATTCTTATATTTTTCCAGCCTTAGAATTGCATGTGGTAGGAGTCAAAAACCAGATTTGCCCCTGAATAGTTTAGGAATATTAGACTCAAAAATCACATTTATTTGCTATGTGCAGACATTGACCTAAGTATTAAAGAAAGAAGTCTTGAGTCATAGCTTACAGGTTTCAATGAATGAGGAGCAAGGGAGAAAGAAATTGATTTACTGCATGTTAAATATAAGCACATTCATTCAAATATCTTTATGCCAAAACAATTGTGGATTTTTTTTAAGTTTTAATCAATTGCTTTGGCATCCTGTAGATATATCAAGTAGGATGTTATTCTCCATTCTGGCAGATATTTCAAAATCTTCTTTAGAACAGTTAAAAGTGTCCATTAGTTCCATGAGTACATTTGTTCACCTTTTTAATTATTTGAATGGGTGAGGGAAATTCTCTTTCTCGGACATTTTGTGTTTGGAGACAAGAGGATATTCATCAATTCCAGATGGCTCTTCTCTTGCTGCAGGTGAGCAAGTATGTCCTGATCCACAGTGGCTCTTCCTGCTGCACTGTGTCCTCCCATCCAGCACTAAAAGGCAGCATTAAAGTTCTAACAGGTTCTGCAAAGCAGGACAATGCAAATAAGTGCAGCGAGGACCTGTGGAAGCCCATTTCCAGGAGGGTGGCAGCTCTTTCCATTGCACACACAGAAAGCAGGAGCTCAGACTGTAAAACCACAGAATTCCTGGGGTTTCTCCTCTCCACTGGAGTATGAGGTCTCTCAGGGCAACCTGAACTGCACAACTCTCTCAAGGACACAGGCAAAACCCAGACTGGAAAGCATTGGATAGCTCAAGGGCCACTCACTTCCCTTTCCTCAGTGAAGACAACTACTCAGAGACACACTCAGAAACAACAAACAAGTCAGGGTCCACCCATAGCCTGTGCAACTTCCACCTGAATGCAATAACCATCAAAGATGCCCAAAAGGCCCCAATTGTTTACCAGTCATATTTTCTGCATTTGTCATTTCTCCCATAACACAATGAAGTATGTAGTGGGATATCACAATCAGCATTAATTTTATTAAAGGGGGTTGGAAAAGTTAAACTAATGTCTCCCTACTGACTCTATTGATTGCATGCATAAGATACCTGTTTTATCAAAGCAGAAAAAACAAGCAAAATGAACCCTCATAATAATTCACCAGAAAACATTAGAACAATAATGAGCTCTACTAATGTAAGGTAAATGCTTTACATAAAGCACATACCATGGTAAAGAATAAGACAATAGACCAATCAAGAGCGTAAGATGATCAGTAGTAACCTGATTCTCGTCAATTAATCATCGTAGCTTTCAGTCTGAAGCCACTTGTGGCAGGCAAGATGGCCTTCTTGACTGTCGATATTCTCCAGGAACTTGAAGGTTTCCCATGTGCCAAAGTGATGCTGCACATCCGGGTCTGCATCTTCTCTCAGTCACTGCACTGCCCAACTGACCTCTTCACACCCACTCAGACCTTCTGGTCTCCGGGAGTGGGGCCCTTCCAGAGCCAGCCCGGAGGGCGGGGGGTTGCTGCGGAATGGATGGGCGGGGCCGGGCCAGCAGGCTGAGGAGCATTAAGGGATCTTCACTTTGGGGCTTCTGAGGGGCTAATGTGCGGGGTCTGCCCCCAGGCTCTGTGCAAGCCCTGGGCAGCCTGTCGTTAGCTAAGGATAACCCCTCAGTCTCATCCTCATCTGGAAGCTCCACCCGCCCTGACACACCGGTCTGACTACCGGGGCTGTGGGCATCGTGCCCTCCGGTCCCCTGGCCAGGGTGCTCAGGAGCCGCACTTTCTTCCCCGGATCCCCGGCGGCCCCTGGCTGTGCCCGGCCACCTGCGCGTTCTTCGGTGCAGACTGCAGAGCAGGTCAGTCACGCTGAGCAGCACCGAGAGAGCGCTGAGTGCCCAGAGGAAGAGCATCAGTGTGGACTTCTCCGTGGGCCGAGAGACGTAGCAGTCCACCGTGCCAGAGCAAGAAACATGGGTGCAGGAGAATCTATTGGGGACCGAGAATCCGAAGAGGAGGTAATGCAAGGCCCCGAAAGCTATTTCTGCCAAAGTCCGCAGACAGAGCTGCACAATATAGCCCGAGGAGAAATCTGGCACCACCAGGCTGCGCCCCTCCCTGCAGGGCAGCGAGCAGCACCGATCCTCAGGGCTCAGGTCAGCGGGATTCTGGTCCCCGGGACCGCCACCTGGCCTGCAGGGGCCCCAGACAGCGAGCTCGGATACTTTGTGCAGGACGTAAATACCGAAAACCGCAGAAGGGAGGAGGGCAGACACGCTTTGGACTAGCCAGAAGCGCAGGTGGGACACGGGAGAGAAGATGTCATAACAGACATTGGCACACCCTAGCTGCAGGGTGTTACACACAAACCTCTCCTGCTCATCCTGGTAGACAGGGGACCCCGCCACAATGATGACCACCATCCTCAGCAGGATCATGAAGATAAGCCAGATCTTCCCTGAAAAAGAGGAGGTAGGGTGAGCACCACCATGCTTTCTCCTAACAATAATGTTTAAGTGTGTACTGGGACTGAGAGTGAAATGTGAAATACACACACATGTATTTCAGTCACAGCAACAGTATCAGCGAGTTAGCACATGTGACAAATACTTATAGAGCACTTATGTGTCAGACACTGTTTGAACTACTTGTTTATAAAATCCTTTTGAGAATAATAGATTTTAAAGAAGCATAAATACTAAGAATATTTGACTCCGCTAGTTCAAACTTTTGTTAATATCTCCTGGACTGAAAGATTTAGAATGAAAGTTTAGGAGATTAAGCTTCTTAAAGAATGTTAATGCATTCTTGTTACTGTGTATAACAACTATATAATACAACTGTTAATCTCAGTTAATTTTTTATTTATGATAATGGTTCGAAAGAACATCTTGTAATACTAGGGCTTATATTTAAATTGCTCTATGACTTTTGCAATCAAATGTCTCTATGAACATTCAATTTTTCAGATTTTTCAGTAATTCAGAATTCCTTTTCCCTTATTTCAATTTTATGAATCAATGAACTTTGTCTTTTTCAACTTATCATGAATACATATGGCCAAGCTGGGGATTCAAAATAACTTCAAAAGTCTTCTTTTCATATCATGAGTCAACTATTTTGGAACATGTTTAAGACTTGGACAAAATAATTTGTAAATATTTTGTTTTGTGATAAGATAGAGAAAACATCACTTGAGAGCAGAAAAACAAAACTCTATTAAAATGAAGGCAATTAAAGAATATTATTATGTGATGAGATTATTGACTCAAACTTTTAAAGACCAAGATGATTTTGTTTAAGTTCTACAAAATAATGAATAAGAAAAACATCAATGATTAGTTCTTGTCTCAGTTTCTTTTTCTAGGACACCCATACTTCTCTAAAAAATTGCCTTACCCGCACTAAACTCAGAAATCCTTATCACTTTCTTTGTTAAAAAAAAAATAAACTAAAATGGGATTTGGCTTAAAGCACAAGAGAAATTAATAATCTTTACAAATTAAGCTTCAAGATTAAACTCTAAAAAAATGAACAAGAAGAAAGTATAATTGAGGCATTAATTTCTCTTTCACTTTTACTGTATTGTTTCTTTTTATGGTAAGGCAACCAGAAAAGAGTTACACAAAAACATTCCTTCCACCTGCTTCATTCTTCAGACTCAGCACCAGAATGTCAGCAAGAAGAGGCCCAAGGAGAGAAGCAACACTCACATCCAGACTTCCTTAAATGATTGTTGGAACTATGGTACAGTCAGAAGCTTGAATCCATAGTCCTCTTTGCTCCAGTAGTTCATAGGCCTTTGTCTTGGGGCTAGACAAGACAAACCAATTTTAAAAAAATAGAAAAAACAAACAGCCCTGGCTGGTGTGGCTCAGTGGATTGAGTGCTAGCCTGTGAACCAAAGGGTCACTGGTTTGATTCTCAGTCTACAACACATGCCTGGGTTGTGGGCTAAGTCCCCAGTAGAGGGTGAGAGAGGCAACCACACGTTCATATATTTCTCCCTCTCT
This sequence comes from Phyllostomus discolor, assembly GCF_004126475.2. Taxonomy (NCBI): domain Eukaryota; kingdom Metazoa; phylum Chordata; class Mammalia; order Chiroptera; family Phyllostomidae; genus Phyllostomus; species Phyllostomus discolor. Next base: position 110,220,598 of record NC_040903.2, on the reverse strand, counting down.
TTCTCCCACCCTTCCCCTCTCTATAAATATCTAAAATCTTTAAACAAAACAAAACAAAAACAAAATAAAAGCTTTGGGGGTATTTCTTGTACTCACCCACAATGGTCACATTGCAGTTTAACGTGATAATGAGGAACCCTAGCAAGTCCCAATGGTCCATGCTTCCAAAATGTCACAGACTCAAGGCTGCTGGAGATATCAAAAGCCTGTGATCTCCAAGGAGGTGGTAAATCTTTGCAGAAATAAATGTATGTTAGCTACAAGAGGCTTAAAAATGAGAGCTGGAAATATAAAAGGAAAGAATTGAGCCCAGGAGCAAGAGGTCAGTTTTTCTGTCTCCAAGTTGAGACGCCCCCAAGCTGTTCACCTCTAAGGCAGAGTTCCTGACAACTGCAGTGACCAGAAGACAGCAGGAGTCATTTCTCATTGTGGGCTATTCTTACCCTCCTGGGACATTCCAGGTTCCTGGCAGTGCTCACATGTCTCAGCCAGGAGAGACAGAGGCTTCAGGATATATAATAGAAGTGATTATATTTAGCACAAGAAAGAACAGTTTTGTTAACTAGCCAAGTAAATTCTTTATTAAATAAAGGTGTTTTCTCTTTGAAAACAATTCCATACCACTTCACTTGTTAAAGAAACACGAAAATGTTCAAATTCTGCCTTCTCTATGAAGCATGACTCATTATAACCCAAAAGGCTCTTGTCCTCAAGATAGGGGACTCAAGAGTTGGAAAATTTTATTTTAAGGTAAATAGTTATAAGCCTAGTAAGTAATGCATATGTTAAAGCTATTTCAGGAACTGCAGATAAGGCCCACCACTCCCTGGAAAGACAGCCAACCTCCTGGGACAGCTAAAAATTACTGCCTGGGGGACAATTGGAGGCATCCAGTCCATCTGTTCCAGGGAGAGACAAACAACTGCCTGCCCCTGGGAACAGCTAAATGCCCAGGGCAAAAATACTGTAGTGTTTTTGGGTTTTTTTTCAATCTAATTTTTCCTGAATTTCAAAACCCTTCATCACACTTCTTTCTCTGTTATAAAAAGGATGTCTTAGAAAGAAAATGTAAGATGGTCTGTTAGGGTATGAACCCACCATCTTCTCAGAGTGCTGGCCATCTAAATAAAGCATCCATAAAAATTCAGTCCCTGTCTCTGCTTATTGGGTTCAGTATGTGACAGGCAGCACAAATACCGGTGTATTTTCTTGAACATGGCATAAGGTGACTCAAAGATTCAGTGTTCTGTGTGTCCAAAAATGATTGTGAAAACTCAGAGTATTGATTTAGGGATTACAAATAAATTTTAACAAGTCAGTGAATTTGTAAATATGAAATCCATGAATAATAAGGATTGACTTTTTAACAATGCTGATCTACTTGACCAGCAATTTTCAACATTTTGCATCTCATAGCACACATAAACTAATTACTAAAATTCTGCAGCACAATGAAAAATTGTGTTTTACCAATCTGACAACAAATAAGTATGATTTTGATTGATTTACAAAAACAAATAATAGTAGTAAGTGACTTTGAAAAAAATCAGATGCCTATATGTGCATATAAGGATTTCTGGTATTGTAACAGGGTGCAGACAAGAGGGGGGCCCCAAATAGGGATTTGGAATGGGGTCCAGAACACAAGGTGTCCAGGAAATATTAGGATGTCCTCATCCCTTCCCCTGACAGGTGTGAGTTGGGGAAAGGGACACATGGAGGAGGAACATTCAGAGCTGTTTTGTACAGCAATAGCTTTGCAGATAATCCATGGCATGGTCATTTAACATATCTAACTGGTTTGCATAGATATGTTAAATAGAGGTGGCCATGTTTGGAGCCAGGCAGATGGAAGTCATTTCCACCCAAGATGTAACTGGGAGGCAACTTCCCCTGGTTACAATGCCTGCATGAGAGCTTGGAGAAGATTGGCTCCATGCCATGGGGCCACACCTGCCCAGACTCACTATGGCGGCCCAATAAAGCTGGAAGGATATGGGAATGCTGGCAAGTGTAGCCAATTGTGCGAGGAGTCAGAAATGCAGAGGATTGGTGCCGGTATTTAAACCCAGATGAGGCAGCCATTAAGGGGAGAACCACATGGCTTTAGCTAGAGTGTAGACCCCCTGCAGCTAGGGTGGAGAGAGAACCACGTGGTTTTGCCAGAGTGGCAACCACCCTGCCTCCCCACCACCCTGCAGCTTTGTCGAGAAGAACCTTGTGGTTTTGGCCAGAGTGGGGACCTCTGCAGCTTTGGTAGGAGAGGACCACATGGCTTTGGGGTGCTCCCTGTGGCCACCTGGCCTGGGAAGCAGGAGAGACTTTGCCTGGAAGAAGGGTGAAAGAACACTTGCCAGTCGGCCATGAGAAGGTGCCACATGGCTTTGGATTAATTAGAGATCCTACCTGGATGGCAACACAGCTGATGGTGCCAGCAGCCTGAATCATGGACATTTGCTTCTTGTCCTGAGATACAGTACCCCAAATTAGGGCAGGGGGAGAAGGAAGCACTGTGGGTGTCTATGGGTATCCAAAAGGACTTTGATATTTTAACAGAGACATTAGGTCACTACTTTAAGTATGTATAGCATTAAATAAATATTTCCTTTCCTTTTCACAAATCTCTGGCATTGAGAAACGTCTTTCCTAAGGCGACGGACAATTGAACCTAGCAGGGGTTCATTTCAGTAATAGTATATCGTACCCCTCTTGGCCCTGTGTGTGTGTGTTCTGTAACAGTGTAGGAGGGTGCAGCCAAAGGGTCCCCAGATAGAGATTTGGAATGGGGTTCAGAACTCAAGGTGTCCAGGAAATATTAGAAAAATATATAGAATGTCCTCACCCTCCACCCCAGGGGAAGGGACAAATGGAGCAGGGCCATTGAGAGCTGTTTCCCATAGCAACAGCCTTGCAGCTACCCTCTGGCGTGGTCTTTTAACATATCTATGGCCTTTGGCTGGTTGCATGGATATGTTAAATAGCTCTGGCCAAGCTCTAAGCCAGGGAAATGGAAGTAACTTTCCCTAGTTACGGAGCCTGGGAGGCAACTCCCCCTGGTTACTGCGCCTGTACCTGTGTGAGAACTTGGAAATGATTGGTTCCATGACATGGGGCCACACCTGCCCAGACCCACAATGGCGGTCCAGTAAAGCTGGAAGGCTTTGAGAGTTCTGGCATGTGAGGCCGAGTGTGGGAGGAGTCAGAAATGGGGCTGCAGAAGAAGATTGGCGCGGGATTTAAAAACCCAGACTTGGCGGCCATTGAAGGGAGTACCATGCGGCTTCAGCAGAGCGGGGACTCCCGCAGCCGTGCAGACACCGTCCGGGATGCAGCCGCCTGCAGCTCCTCTACCACCCGGCTCCGAGCCCCAGCCAGCTCTGCAGCCGAGGCCGAGAGAAGGGGCCACCAGTAAGTGACTCGGGAGCACCGGGTCACTGCCCGGCCGCCGCAGCCACTGCCAGGCCTCCACAAGCTGCGCCCGCGCTCTCACCTCTCTCGGGCTCAGCTAACCTTGCAGCCACCTGCTCTGGCCAGGACACAATGAGCTCCGCGGTAGCCCTCTCGGTGCTGCTGCTGCCGCCGCTGCCGCCGTCGCTCTCCCAGAAAGAGGCATCCCCCCGCCCCCCACAGCCATGGGAAGAATCACCACGCGGCTTTAGCTGGCGACTCTGGCAACACAACCAGCGGTACTGGGAACTAAGGAAGGACTGCCAGCTGAGCACAAACTACTAGGAAAAACCAGGAGCTGCCTAAGCCACGGACTTCTATTTCTTCTCCTGAGATACGGTACCCCAGACTGGGCAAAGGGGGGAAGGAAGGACTGTGTGTTTGTAGGTGTTTCAAGGGACTTTGGGATTTTAACAAAGACATTAAGTCATTACTTTTAGTTTGTATAACTTGAATAAATAACTCTTTTCTTTTTCACCAATCTCTAGCATGGAGAGCTATAATTCTCTGGCTTAGAGAAAGGTGAACCTAGTACAGGGGGACCCCAAGAGAAACGGGGATTAATTCCCTAGCATTGTGGGACCCTCTTCCCTGGTGGCTAATAGGGGAGGATCATGGGAAACCACATGCGCAGTAGCTTTAATGCAACTACTTGCACATACTCAGTAAAAGCCCACCACAACTAGCCAGGAAGGATCCGCTCTATAAGCATAAAGTCCCTCCAGCCCATGAGGTCAATCTCTGCTTGGAGTTGGCCTGCTCCCATGTTCTCTTCTATGAACTCTGGGTGTTCGGTTCAATTCTTTGTCCCGATCACTAAGAACCTGGTTACCTGTGCCCACCTGTGACAGTTTTTGGCGAGCCAGCCAGGAGAAGACACCAGAGTGGTAAGCCCCCTTTGCTGCTCTGACACCCAGGATGCCCTTTTCTGTTACCACCTATTCTATTTCGGTGAGTCTGATGTTCCCTGTTGGAAGGTCAGCCACTCCTTCAAGAGGCATAGTTGGACCTTCCATGCGGGATATCAGTCACCACCTCACCTGCACTATGGCTTCCTTTTGCAGTCTCCTCATCAGGCCCACAGATAGTCTTTTATGCTTTTCCTCCCCAACTGACTTCTGGTCTTTATACCTTCACTCATACCCCACTTGCCTTTTATGTATGAAGGGTTTCTGCTGTCTTTGTACTAAGATATCTACCTTGGGGTCATTGACAGGCTAGCGCTAAGTACAGTTGCAGGAATGAGCCACTCCCATCTTTGCCACGTGTATACTATCATTGTAAGCAGCAACATCACTCAGAACTGCACAACAGGTGCCTGCTGGTCGCTGGTTACTAAATGGCTGCGTAGAGCCACTCTTACCTAACTAATTGAATTTGGAATTCTAAAGTGGTTTACTTGTTCCTATAAGGATATTTTAATTTCCCCTCTCAGTTCATTGTCCCTCTATGAGATCCGCCTCCAGTATGAAGGGTGGTGTTTTGGACATCTCTTGAGGTCCCTTCTGCGAGACTCCAGACGCAGGTACAATTTCTTAAAGCTCTGGAAAATTACATAGAATATTTAAGGGTCTTCTTTGTGATCTAGAAAAGAGTCATTTTATAATAAGATCATCTTGGTGCTCCTCTAAATGGTTTACAGGGCCAGAAATTATTTTTCCTAGTAAGACACTTCCTTTGCCCCAGATCTAAAAGTTTACAGGCTGGGATTGTCAGGATTATAGGCAAAGGCAATTGCTCAAGAATGCAGGACTGGTTCCTTCCCAATAGTTAGAAACAAAAGTAGACTGTGGTGATTCTCTCAAGTCTTTTAGATTTCTGTCGGCCGACACTCACTAGGATTTCTTTCGCCAGAGACGTCTGGTAGTTCGGTGGGATCCCAGGGGACGCCCTGTGGCCCACTAGGAAGCTCCTGAGGCAAGAAAAGGGGGACGCCTCTTGATTGCAAGGGAGTATCTCTCTCACTAGAATCTCTTTCGCCAGAGACGTCTGGTAGTTCGGTGGGATCCCAGGGGACGCCCATGGCCCACTAGGAATCTCCTAAGGGCAGCAAAGAGAGGGACGCCTCTAGTCTGCAAAGGAGTATCTTTGTGTTTCTTCTCTCTTAGGATCACTACAGTCGAAATGGGAACCACACCTTCCATCCTTTCTAAATCACCATTGAGTTGCATTCTTAGCAATTGGGATAAATTTAACCCAGAAATTTTTTTTTAAAAAAGAAAGAGATTAGTTTTCTTTTGTAACACTGTTTGGCCCCAGTATAAATTAAGGGATAGAGAAATATGGCCTGAGAATGGGAGCAGGAATACTATCCTACAGCTAGATCTATTCTGCCGGAGGGAAGGCAAATGGTCTGAAGTTCCTTACGTACAGGCATTTATGGCTCTGTACCGAGATCCCTCATTTTGCTCCAGCCCCACCCTGGCAAAACCTACAGGTCCAAGTGTTGATCAATTAGAAGATACCCTCCTTAGTTCCCCACCTGTCTCTCAAGGGAGATTAAGGGAACCCCAGAGTTCTGGAGTCTCTGCCCCTACCTTAGAGGGAGCGACCTCTCCACCATCTTATGCTATGGGCAACCTAAAGCTGCCAGCTGAGGAAAAACTCAGCCCCATGGGACATACTTAAATGAAAATGTGAAAGTTTTAGAAAGAAGTTATATGGTGTTAGTAATAGAAGGTATAAGGCATGGAGATGCAATCTTGGTGGATATCAGAAAGTATAAAAAAAAGAATAGAAGGTTTGTGAATGTTGCAGAAAGTCTGTACAAGTAAACGTGTTAAGAAAAAATTATGTAGTGTGTGTTAGTAATAGAAGGTATAAGGCATGGAGATGCAATCTTGGTAAATATCAGAAAGTATATGAAAAAGAATAAAGAGTTTTTGAATGTTTCAGAAGGTCTGTGGAAGTGAAAGTTTTAAGAAGCCTGGTAGATATCAGAAGGGAAAGGATTTTCCTTCACACTCTATATTTTTCTCCCTACCTGATCCCTCCAGAATTTGGCATTCTGAAGGAGTGAATGATGACATAAGGTTTCTTTGCATAAATCCAATAAGATCAGTCATTATAGTGGTTTTGTTAACCAAGACTTTGGCTGGAATGTCACGCCTGAAGAAGGCATGTGTGGGTTCTGGTCATTACCGGAAAGCCCTGAGGAACTAGGATTGACTTGTAAAGCTAGTGTAAGCCCACAAGAAAAGCCTGGTACTTTGGTTGGTTGTGTGGTTCGTGGTAGTCTTTCCAGGGAAGGAACGAAGGTTGCTTTCCTAAAAGATGGCCAAAAAAAGAACCTACAAGCACAATGGAAGCCTCAAGGATCTGAGTGAGACAACTGGTACAGGCAATGCCAGATGGCAGATGTGTGGCTCTGCTTCTGTGCCCCAAGGGGCGGACTAAGAAGTCAATCTAAAGGTTCCCTGTGTAAGTTCCAGCAAAGCAGACTTAAAGATCATAGATAATCCAGGCTGCTCTTGGTGTGTTTATGCAAACTAACAAGCAAAATTAAAAACTGGACTCAAATGTAGTCCCTTCAATAACAGTGAGGGTAAACTTAGGGAGAAAAATCATGGTTCAAGGAAGATCACAATGCTCAGTATTGTATATCATAATGGTGCGACTAACTGACTTAAAAGTTTGTTTTCATTTCAAAGTTGAAACTGGGTTTGTAATATCACCAAAGATGTTCAATTTACAGGCATAAGGGACCTGTCAAATTGCCACTATTAGATGTTCATTGTAGCAAAGGCCTTGCAACTGGATGTCTTCCCAAAAGACAGTCTCACAGGCACAGAGAGACTGGTTTGGGGATTGTTGTGTGAATTAACGTGTGTGTTCTTCTGTTTTCATAGGGCGTATGCCTATAACTTCAGTACCTGAGTAATTGGTTGAATGAGTGAATGAATATAAACCTTGCTTAAGGAGCTCATTTTCATCATCACCCCCAAGACTCAACGGTTTGGCTGAACTAAGTGGTTGGGTTGGTAAATGGTTTGGGCAGTCTATGGACTTCACCTAGAACTGATTTTCCCTTTTCTGTCTTGATGGCTTGGATAGAAAAGGCTCAAAAATCTGAAAGGAGGGAAATCCTAACATATTCCCCTCAGCCCAAGTGAAGTGTAGTGGGCCACAAGAGTTTTAGATAGGTATAACATGCCTTGTACCCCTTCCTCCAGATAAGCCATTCTTTACTTAAGTCCTTGCCTTTGTCATTTAGTGGTTATGATTTAATTGTTTCTTCCAACTCTTTCCAAATCTGTCACCTCCAGAATATAACCAGGATGCCAACGGTCCAGTAATGCCAGCCTTTGGACACCAAGCCTGCAACTTCATGGTGACAACCAACTGACCAAGATTCTGTAAGGTCCTTCCCCTTACAAGAAGAACTCCCTCTGTGCTGCACCCCCACCCCCCCCTCTTTCAGGGCACCCCTGACCCACAGGTAGGTAGGACAACATCCATGTCCAGCTAGAAGCAGTTACAAGAAGATGAGACCTTCGTCCATTGTCCTTTAAAAGAATTTAAAGTGGGTATATCTGAAAGGAGGGATTTGTAGGAGGGTGCAGCCAAAGGGTCCCCAGATAGAGATTTGGAATGGGGTTCAGAACTCAAGGTGTCCAGGAAATATTAGAAAAATATATAGAATGTCCTCACCCTCCACCCCAGGGGAAGGGACAAATGGAGCAGGGCCATTGAGAGCTGTTTCCCATAGCAACAGCCTTGCAGCTACCCTCTGGTGTGGTCTTTTAACATATCTATGGCCTTTGGCTGGTTGCATGGATATGTTAAATAGCTCTGGCCAAGCTCTAAGCCAGGGAAATGGAAGTAACTTTCCCTAGTTACGGAGCCTGGGAGGCAACTCCCCCTGGTTACTGCGCCTGTACCTGTGTGAGAACTTGGAAATGATTGGTTCCATGACATGGGGCCACACCTGCCCAGACCCACAATGGCGGTCCAGTAAAGCTGGAAGGCTTTGAGAGTTCTGGCATGTGAGGCCGAGTGTGGGAGGAGTCAGAAATGGGGCTGCAGAAGAAGATTGGCGCGGGATTTAAAAACCCAGACTTGGCGGCCATTGAAGGGAGTACCATGCGGCTTCAGCAGAGCGGGGACTCCCGCAGCCGTGCAGACACCGTCCGGGATGCAGCCGCCTGCAGCTCCTCTACCACCCGGCTCCGAGCCCCAGCCAGCTCTGCAGCCGAGGCCGAGAGAAGGGGCCACCAGTAAGTGACTCGGGAGCACCGGGTCACTGCCCGGCCGCCGCAGCCACTGCCAGGCCTCCACAAGCTGCGCCCGCGCTCTCACCTCTCTCGGGCTCAGCTAACCTTGCAGCCACCTGCTCTGGCCAGGACACAATGAGCTCCGCGGTAGCCCTCTCGGTGCTGCTGCTGCCGCCGCTGCCGCCGTCGCTCTCCCAGAAAGAGGCATCCCCCCGCCCCCCACAGCCATGGGAAGAATCACCACGCGGCTTTAGCTGGCGACTCTGGCAACACAACCAGCGGTACTGGGAACTAAGGAAGGACTGCCAGCTGAGCACAAACTACTAGGAAAAACCAGGAGCTGCCTAAGCCACGGACTTCTATTTCTTCTCCTGAGATACGGTACCCCAGACTGGGCAAAGGGGGGAAGGAAGGACTGTGTGTTTGTAGGTGTTTCAAGGGACTTTGGGATTTTAACAAAGACATTAAGTCATTACTTTTAGTTTGTATAACTTGAATAAATAACTCTTTTCTTTTTCACCAATCTCTAGCATGGAGAGCTATAATTCTCTGGCTTAGAGAAAGGTGAACCTAGTACAGGGGGACCCCAAGAGAAACGGGGATTAATTCCCTAGCATTGTGGGACCCTCTTCCCTGGTGGCTAATAGGGGAGGATCATGGGAAACCACATGCGCAGTAGCTTTAATGCAACTACTTGCACATACTCAGTAAAAGCCCACCACAACTAGCCAGGAAGGATCCGCTCTATAAGCATAAAGTCCCTCCAGCCCATGAGGTCAATCTCTGCTTGGAGTTGGCCTGCTCCCATGTTCTCTTCTATGAACTCTGGGTGTTCGGTTCAATTCTTTGTCCCGATCACTAAGAACCTGGTTACCTGTGCCCACCTGTGACAACAGTATCAAGAATTACTATGCAATGTGACCAGTAAGATGCAACTCTATTATATGACCTATATATTTATGGTTCAAAACAGGGTGTTCATGCTGGATGATGATTGTTGTGTTGGCTGTTGTCATTTTTTTATTTGACAAGGAAAAGAGGTCAGTACCTCTGACTAAATAGTCAGATATTGCATGTTTTATAGAGGGAAGAAAAACTGAGACTGATGAGGATCAAATCACAAGAGGACTGTGTCCCTAGGAGTCCTGGGAACTAGAGAGTTATTTAAAGGGGAGTAAAGAATCAAGGCTTCAGACCTGACACACTCTCAGTCTACTTCAGTCACACATCTCCACTTCTATCTGCATTTTTTTATGCTTTGGCAAAGACTCAATTTGAATAAAGGAGTCTATATCCAAAGAAGAAATGTTAGAAACATCTGCATTTGTGAATGTAATTGTGGGAGGCAGCCTAGTACATGAAGGTAAAGTAGCCAAGCCCTTGAATCTGAGGTCCTGGATTAAAATTCTAGCTTCTTAACCTTTAGAATTGTTTTACTCAGTTTCCTTGTTGTAAAATCATAGTGCCCAACCCCTACCCTACAATAATTGTGAAGAACAAATGAGAAAATATGTAAAGCACATAAAGCAGTGTCCAGTCCTCATTTTTATTACCTGCCAAGAATAAAGTAGCAGTAAAGGCGAAAAGCTAGGAGTGGCTTTTCCTCCAGAGGATGGGTACTCCAGGGCCCTCACTGTCCATCACAGAGACCTGGCTGGAGAAGACTCTAATTCATCCCAAGCTCAAAAGGACAGAGTGCTCCCAGGGAAACAGCATTCAGCTTCTGGGTGTCTGGGAAAGGATGATGTCTATTTTGTTCTGTTTTGTGTTTGTGGTTAATTACCAAATTTGAGAAAAGAGTGTTTTACTTGTTCTTAGGGTATAAATGACTTTTCAGGACTGTGGATAGAAAGCAAGTTTCAACAGCTGGACCAACAGACAAATCATGTGTAGAGTTGCATCTCATCTGCATCTGTAAAATTTAGTAACAAAGGAAATCATAACCTATTCCTTTTTTTAACAATGTAGCTTACCACAGGCACAGGTACTCGAGAGTGAACCAGCTCTGTGCAGACTCTTTCCTGCCCACACCCATGTACTTCCCACATGACTTGCACAAGAAAATAAACACTCTGCTCAACAGGACACCTGGAGAACTGGTAAAAGGAGGGAATGTTGTTGGGCTGAACCTTGTCCTGCTCTTAGGCTCTCGAAGGTGTCATTCTTGGATTATATATTTGAATTGAAGTTCAACTCAACTTCACAGCATCCAGGAACAAAGGTAAATGTCTTCTCCTTATCAAGATGGCACTGACAGCATCTCTTGTAATTTGTTTTTGAGCAACTGAGCGGGTTCTAACAAGCAGAGAGGTGTGACTTCTATCCCAAAAGAGAAAAAGAACTTCCAGATGCTGTTCTCACCTCAGATAAAAAGCTCAGCTGAGATTTTTTAAGAGACATTGTAGCAACACAAATCTTTCTTCTCAACCATAACAAGTGTATCCTCCCCAGCTCACAGGAAGGCATACTTGCCAAAGATCTTGAAGTAATTACCTAAACTGTCTGTCATAGGAAAGCATGTCAGATGAAGAATGTAAATCAAGAAACATATTACTTCTGAGGCTGGTCATCTATCCACTAAAACACACTACCCACAAGGCAGCACAGTTACCAAAGGGGAATACAAAAAAACCCCAAAATCCATTTTGTACAGACTTGCTGACTCATGCGAGTTTGGAAATTGAACCCTATTTTAAAATTTATCTAGTCCACCTTCCTAACCCTACAAGTGAAATTAAAAATGTAGTTAAGATCATCCAGCCTCAGTACAAATCTTAAATAACATCTGTTACCCCTCCCCTGGCCAAGGAATTTTTGATCCACAACATATCAAAAGTACCAAACAAGTTTCAGCTGTTTAGAATATTAAATAATCCAATTATCTGCATAGCATAGTGTTAGTCTTTTAAGTATTTGAAATTGTATTATTTTAACTTCTTCAAGGAAATTTTCTACAGCACCCTTTGGAAATTAGGCAAATGGGCAGAACAGACTGTACAAACAATAGGGGTGCACAGGTGCCCTACAGCCACTCTAATTGGGTTTTCTTTGTGAAGAAAGCAAAGATTTCCAACCATTAGCTTGCCTTTTGTTCACAGGTCATGGATAGTATGTCAGAACACTCTTTCTGGGTACTATGATTTGAATGTGTTCCCCCAAATTCATATCTTGAGATCCTAACCCCCAAGATGATGGGAGTAGGAGGCAGGGCCTTTAGATTAATGGAATTAGTAACCTTTTAAGAGAAGCCCAAGAAATACCTCTTGTGCTTTCTGCCATGTGAGGTTGTAGGAAAAAGATGGCCATCTATAAGCCAGAAACACTCCCTGGCCAGACACCGAACCTGCCAGTGCCTTGAGCTCAGACTTGTTGCCTCCAACTGTGAGAAACAAATTTCTGTTGTTTATAAGCCACCCAGCCTGTGATATTTTGTTATAGCAGACCAAATGGATTGAGACATTGTGATATCATTTGAAATCAAATCCAACAGATTTTCTCACCATCCAGGCAGAAAGGAGTCATCCTCTTACTCTTTACTGTTACTGTCAACACCCTTTTACTTATGGGTGACTCTCAAGGTATTACTGACAGTGTGATGACACAGCTCAGTTAGTAAATATTTACTGAGGGCCCACTATGTCTCAGGCAGTGGAGGAATAGCAGAGAACAAAACAGATACGTGCCCTTACTCTAGTGAACTTATGCTGTAAGGGGGAAGAACTGAATAAACAAAACAAATATCTTCAGCAAAATGAATCAGTTAGCTGGAGATAAGCATGGAGAAGAATAAAGCAGGGAAGGGAACAGTGAATGCTAAGGTGCAGTGGGATGATCAGGGACAGCCTCTCCAAGAGGGGGGCCTATTGGAACAAAGACTAAGGCTGATGGTGTAAGCCACATGGAAAGCCTGAGCCACAACCCTTCCTAGTTAACTCCTACTCTCTTTTCTAATTTCCCTGACTTGGGAGAATTACTAAATGCCCCCACATGCTTTATTGGGCCTGCACGTGGACCATGCTACCTGTTGTACCTTCTTAGTGCTGCCACTTAGCACCTAGGTCATGGGCTGAAGCAGGGAGCTCCAGTGCAGAGATCCAGTGGGACTGTTCCCAGGAGTCAATATTGTCTCATGTAAACACCACAGGTGTCCAGCAGGGGACGCTGAACTTGCCACAAATGCACCTTACACTGGTGGGATTGTTTTGTTTGTTTGTTTTAAGATAGAGTCAAATTAGTTAAAAATTACTCATCAAAGCAGTCCCTGGTAGTCAAAGGTAATAAGGAGGGTTACAGTACTGACTCCTAAGGTTAGAGGGGCTGGGTTCAGGCCTGATTCCAAACATTTACTAGTATTTGACCTTCAAATAACCTATCTGAATTTATCTTCTCATCTTCGAAATGGGCACAATGATACGTACCTCAAGGAGTTTAGGATTTATTCATTCCAAACAGATTGAACTCTCCAAGTTTTGCAATCAAGAAGAAGCTCATGGGTTCCTGTCTTTGACAGAAAGGTAATATTTAATGCACTGAACAAGTACAGTTTAGTTGCAGTAAAGTGTAAGGGATGAGGCACAGGTACAGCATGGGTGCTGCTTTATGTGAACACGTGAAAGAGCACTCAACTCATAGGTAACTCCCCAGAAGAAGTAGCCATTTACCTAGGAGCTGAAGGCAAGTTATGAGGCAGTTACCAAAGTCCTCTCACTGAGCAGGCCCAAGGGGTAACTCACTGCCTTCAACAAAAAGTTCATTAGACTTCAGCTAGTTAACTCGGTATTCAGTCTAGAAAGGAAAGAATGAAATTTAAATTGCATCTTAAGCACAAAATATGATCAGGGATGTTTTTTTAACTTTCCAGAAACAGTTAGATGATATCGGCCCCTCAAATATTTAATGTGATGAGAATTTTCACTAAGGCACTGTGTGGGAAAATAGGAGACTTCAAGTTCAGTGCCACTCTAGACATTACCAGGAGAGCTCACAAGTCAAATAACAAACATACTACACCTGTGTTCTCTCTCTTTCTCTCTGTGTGAGTGACACCCATGTCCATCTCACCCAAGCCAAAATCCCAGCACTCCTTTTGCTTGAAACAATTTTTAAAAAATTTCACTGCTTAACGCTCTTCACTTATTCTACATTGCCTCTGGAACAATGTGAAGCTGATCTCAACAAGCCCAGCAAGACCTGGGTGGGCTCCTCTCTACCTCACCCTGCATTCTGTCCTCCAGCAGAACTGAACTTCTTGCAACCCCTGGAATCTCTTTTGCCTCTGAGACCTGCCACAACTATTTCCTCCATTTGGGGCACCGTATCCTCCCTCTGGCTGGCTTCCAGAAACATCCTTTTCCTTTACACAACATAAGGTTCTGTGGCCTCATTCTTGCCCATGTAGCATTCTGCTTATGCACATGATGTGCAACACTGGGCACTATCAATTGTTTAGGATCTGCCCCTGCCCAGCCTCTTCCCAGCCACCCCCTCCCCACAACAGCACAGACAGACATATTCCTTTATACTCATTCCTTCTTAGCTGGGCATCAGTTCAACCTAACAATCAAAGGAGTAGAGAGAGAAGGCAATAGGAAGATGGATTTGTGTCTTAGTCCCATCACTCACTCTGGGTATTATTTCCTCAACTATAAAACAGGAGTAATAATAGCACCTACCTCTGAGGTAGTTAAGATAATTAAGTGAGGTAAAATGTATAAATGGCCAGGTAGAGTGGGAACAGTGGAAATGGCAGGTATAAGTAAGTTAACTTTTCCTTTTATTTCTGCACAGTCCTGGCCTTTTCAGCATGGCCAACCAGCTGAAGTGGTTCTTTCTCTTTGCAGTCTTAGCACATCAGAGGCTGTTTCTTATATTTTGAGCCCTTTCTGACTCAATTTTCCTTGGGACTGCATGTTTGGTATCAAGTATTTTGTCCCAATGTTTCTGTATTCTGCACAGAAGCTTAGGGTTCCTGAAGGCTAGACATTTTGTCCAAATGTTAATTACCCAGAACCATAGGATATATTGCATTGTTTCTCTGAGAAAACAGAATCCATGTGCCCCTGATGTTACAAAGATATCACTGGATGGTTCTCTGAATGGTGGGGACTGTCCCAGGGGGAACTCTGGCCCTCTATACAAGCAGCACACATACAATGCTTTGTTAGCAAGAGACTATACTATTGTATTGGCCAAAAAGTTCACTGGGTTTTTTTTTCCCTAACATGGCTCTTGTAGCACTTAGTTGTCTTTATTTTTTTCCAAAAACAATTTTGTTAGATTTTATTTTGACAGCTGCCGTATCAGCATGCTTATAAAAAAAAAATCAGAATTGGTGATTTTGTGTGTAGCCATTTCAACTGTGAAAATAGAAGAAAATAGATAATGTTTTTGGCATATTGTACTTTATTAATTCAAGAAAGATAAAAGTGCAACTGAAACAAAAAGAAAAGATTTGTGCAGTGTATGGAGAAGGTGCTGTGAGTGATTGGACAGTCCGGTAAACTAGTTGAAGTTAACAGTGATCAAATCAAGACATTAATTGCAAACAATCATCATTCTACCACACAGGAGATAGCTGACACACTCAAAATATCCAAATCAATAAAGTTATTGGTGAAAATGGAAAATATGTCTTTTATTTCATGGGGAAAAAAACCCATATGGGATTTCTAGCCAACCCAAAATATTTATTTCACAAATGACTGTGTAGATCCTCTCTGTTTGTAACCAGTGTTTATGCTGTTTTTGAAAACATTTTAAGTTAGAGTATTTTAATTAAGCTTTATTTTTACATTTGTTTTTTTCCAATACAGGTAAATGGTGAAAAAAAGAGTAATGACTATTTTAATTATTCCCCTCTCCGAAAAATTGGGAGGTAGTTTCAGGGGCCCTAGGTAGGACCTTTTGCCTCAAAACACCTCTACTTCTTACTTAATAGTCAATGTTAAAGGTTTGAAGTCCTTTGGCCTTTAAAAGTGATGACAATGGAGGACTTCTGGCAAGATGGAGGCATAGGTGGATGCACCGTACCTCCACACACAACCAAGATTGGAACAACAATTTAGAGGCAGAATAACACCCAGAACTGAGAGAAAATGTATCTGAATGGAAGTCGGACAGCCAAGAAGTTAAAATAGACCCATTTATCCAGACCAGTAGGAGGGGCGGAGACAAGCAGCTGGGCGCAGGTCATAGCTCAGAGAACAGGGAGAATTGGGCTCATAAAGCAACCAGGAGTGCGTAAGACATCTGGGGGACGCAAGATAGCAGCGGGTGGACCCTGAGTATGCAAGCAGCAGCTGGCAGACCCAGTGAGGTGGCGACTGTGGAGCAGGGCAGAGCTCGCAACCCAGGATCCCAGGGAAGGGACTGAGGAACCACGGAGAACAGAGCTACCACCATTGTTCCCTCTCGACCCCACCCCCACATGCAACATCGCAGTCTAGCGACTGGGGTGCCCTACCCTGGTGAACACCTAAGGCTCCACCCCTCACCATAACAGGAGCGACCAGACCAAAAAAAAAAAAAAAGAGAGAGAGATGGCTCAAACAGAAAAACAAATCAGTGCCCCAGAACTCATCCTTTTGAGTGACTAAGAGACAGCTAACCTATCAGATGCACAGTTCAAAACATTGGTGATCAGGAAGCTCACAGAATTAGTTGATTTTGGTTGCAAATTAGATGAACAAATGCAGGTTACCATAAAAGAAATGAAGGAAAATGCACAAGGAGCCAATAGTGATGGGAAGGAAACTGGGACTCAAAACAATTGAGTGGACCAGAAGGAAGAAAGAAACAACCAAACAGGAAAGAATGGAGAAATAAGAATTCAAAAAAAAATGAGGAGAAGATTAGGAACCTCCAGGACATCTTTAAATGTTCCAACATCCAAATTATAGGTGTTGTGGGCCACCCTGCCTGGTCTCAGGAAGCTGTTACCCACCGTGACTTAGGCTGAGTGAAAGACCTCCGGACCAGGAGCCACTGAAGGAGACAAAAACTTATTTCCCTGGCATGAACACTGCCTGTTCATATGCCTCATTCCTCATGCTTGAATGGTAGTCAATGATGGGTAACAATTCTCTTGGATAGAAAGTTAATCTAAGACAGACGCGTTCAAGAAGGAATGACAGGGACAAGACTCCCAGGGTTGTGGAAATGAAGGGATGATCAGACAACCCCTGCCCCCTTTGGCTTTGTCAAAGCCTGAGTCTTTGTTCTGGGACGTGAGAAATCCAAGTCTCCTGGATGCCTTTGTCTTCTCTGTTAACTCAGGATAGCAGGGGCAGCCCAGACCAGAAACGGCGGACCCCCAGGTAATCAGGCCTGGGACATAGAATATGCAAGATCCTGTCAGATCTGTTTGCTGGAGGATGTTATTATCTTGTAATTTAAAAGCACAGGCAGGAAACTTTTGGAACCTGTACCTTTTTCATATGTTAAAAACCCCAAACCTTGACCAGAATCTCAGCAGGAGTGCTGTCCCCACCTTTGTAAGTTGTTTACATCTTCTGATCTTTTCTACCAGACGGTGAATCCACAAACTAAGTCTGCTTTCTCAATAAAAATCTGCTTGGGTATGGACACGGGGCACTCCCCATGTGAGGAGTGGCCATTCTGTCCCGATTCCCCCACAGGACCTGGTCGTCTCTGTGTATGTTTTTAGCATGTTTTGATGAACATCTGCAGCCGAGATGGATACTGCTGGCCGGTATCCTCCACAATAGGGGTACCAGAAGGGGAAGAGGTAGAGCAACAGATTGAAAATGTATTTGAATGGAAATGGAAAATGTATTCCATTCTGGCAAAGGAAATAGACTTCCAGGAAGTCCAGGAAGCTCAGAGAGTCCCAAAGAAGTTGGACGCAAGAAGAAACACACCAAGGCACATCATAATTACATTAGCCAAGGTAAAAATGAAGGAGAGAATCCTATAAGCAGCAAGAGATAAGGGGACAGTAACCTACAAAGGAGTTCCCATCAGACTGTCAGCTGACTTCTCCAAAGAGACCTTACAGGCAAGAATGGGCTGGAAAGAAGTATTCCAAGTCATGAAAGACAAGGACCTACATCCCAGACTGCTCTATCCAGCAAAGCTTTCATTTAGAATGGAAGGGCAGATAAAGTACTTCTCAGATAAGGTCAAGTTAAAGGAGTTCATCATCACCAAGCCCTTATTTTATGAAATATTAAAGGGACTTATCTAAGAAAAATAAGATAAAAAAACATGTACAGTAAAATGACAGCAAACTCACAATTATTAACAACCACACCAAAAACAAAAACAAAAACAAAAGCAAAAGAAACTAAGCAAACAACCAGAACAGGAACAGAACTACAGAAATGGAGATCACATGGAGGGTTAGCAACAGGGGAATGGGAGGAGAAGAGAGGGGGAAAAGGTACAGAGAATAAGTAGCATAGATTGTAGGTACAAAATAGACAGGGGGAGGGTAAGAATAGTATGAGAAATATAGAAGCTGAAGAACTTATAAGTATGACACATGGACATGAACTAAAGGGGGGGAAGAGGGGGGGAAAGAGTGTACAGGGTGGAGGGGAGTGAAGGGGGGAAATGGGACAACTGTAATAGTATAATCAATAAAATATATTTTAAAAAGTGATGACAATGAATATACGTCTGGGACAGGCAGCACACTAATTCCTATCAGTCATTCTCATCACAGTGTGAGTTTAGAAACATCACTTTTGGAGCCAGTGGGGTGTCATAAACATTGTTCCATTTTCCCAAACTCCAACCTTCTCACATAGTCCAAAGGCCACATTCAGGTTTATGAGTCTTCATGTTTTCCTCTTATTCATTTTTATGTTTTAGGCAATAGCAGAGTGAAGGAAAAAGGTAAGAGAGAGGAAGGGAAGAAAGGAGACACTGAGTTGCTGCAAATGTGTGAGTTCAGTATTAGAGGAGTTTTATTAAGTAAGGCATACAAACCAGTTCCTGTTCCCCTTTGTGTTTTTTTTATTATTGTTGTTCAAGTACAGTTGTCTCCATTTCCCACACCCCCACCCCATTTGTGTGTTTCTTTCTGTGAGTTTTCCACCATGAAATACTAGAACAGGGAATGCAGGAATTTGATCTATTTTAAAACTCACAACTGTTGAACACTAATCCTCAAAACATTCACAACCACTTTGATTTGGGACAAGTGACTAGGCAGTTTATTACTAATGAAAGATATATTCAGAAATCCCAGACAGTGGTGTCTCAAAAAGCAGACAAGAGTCAATTTACCTCTGAGCCAATGTCATACCCTGTATCCCAGCAATTTGAGAGATGGGGATCTCCTCAGACCATCTCTTTGATTCACTTTCTCTTAAGGAACAAAAATAAAAGGAAGGTAGGAAATATCCTTTTTCATTCACTGCACTGCACTGTTGTTGGAACAACCAGGACCTCCCAAAAACCAACCCTGCAATTACCACACTTCATTTCCATACCAATGCAACAACAGCAGTGAAGTGTGAAGGAAACAGACGTGAGTGTCATGTAAAATGACTGGGTGATGGACCAAGGTTAGATCAGGTGGCATCTGTCCAGGGGTTACTTTTAGATTTAAGAGTATAATCTGGGTAAAAGCAGGGGACAGCTCAGAGACAAAATGTCCTGTGTCCTTCCCGTGAGCCAGGCCTCACCTGGCTAATATCCATGGATTTCCTCATTTGATGACTCAAGGTCACCCTGCTCCCAGGTGGACGAGCTAGAACTGAAACATCCTGTGCCCATCAGAGTGCTCTGGCCTTTGCCCCCAAGAGGGCCAGCGCTGTTGAGGGGCCTGCCGGAGGAACTGGATAGAGTTGTTTTATGTTTTGTTTTGTTTTGTTTTTCTCTAAAGAAGATAATGGGGAGCTTGTTGTGTATTTCTGAAAAGAGTGAGGGCTTTATTTAACAACAATATATTGACATCTCCTCCATGACAGACACTATGCCAGGACTAAGGATATCAGAATTAAGGACATCTTCAAAGAGAGGGTAGCAGACAAGTACATTTCTAACGGTAAGAGCAGTGACTGACTTTCCAGATCTTGAAAGATCTAAGACACATGGCCATGTCACAATATTAAGCAGTAAGGCCTCTAATAGAGGTGTAAAGAGAGCACAAATGAGAGAACTAATATTTGTGATGTGTATATGTGTGAGTAAGGTATATTATAGATGAAGAAAATACTGTTCAATGGTGTTTCATGACTGACTGAGACACAAAGGTTGTAGGTGAAAGGGGTGGGATTGTATCCCAATTCATGTGACTCCAAGGCCCATAGTCTTTCCACAGACATGGGAGCAAGCTTCCAAGACAAGTTCACACTTTCAGGCAAGATTAGAAAAGACATATCTTCCAGCTCCCTTTCTGGAACCAGCTAAGATCCACAGAAGGTTTTTGGGTAAGCTACTTTAATCTTTCTTGGAAAAAGTGGCATAAAAATATTTTATCATTTATTAAAAGGCAACAAAAAGCCCTTCCTGTTAGCTGAACTTGGATTTATGAAAAGGCTCTGTTAGGGGTAATCCATCCTAACCTCAACATTACCTCCAGGTAACTTCCTTGGGAGATATGACTGAATTCTAAAACATTAAATTGTGCATAAAGATAGATATTTGAGAATGATTTGAGTGGCTCCTTTTTCATCTTAATTATCCATACCAGTTTAATTAACCATAATAAGTGTGAATCACCCTGAGAACTAATATTTTTTAAAAGTATTCTCCTAACGTGAGTGCCCTAATGGCTCAGTTTTTGTTCTGAGAATGAGTAGAAAGTAGGCAGTGTGCAGGAGCTCATTGCAGGCCTCACTGGAACCAAAAGTAGGCCTCTGGTCTTATGCAATATTAACAATGATCATCTATCATGTTCCCAGTTCTGTAGGTACTAGCTTAGCCTAGGAGGGTGGTCATGAGCCACATGGGCATAGCAGGGATGACTAAGCAGCTACTATGATGTTTGTAAGGCCAAACATGGATACTTCAGGAGGGAAAACAGTCACAATAAGAGCTTAACAATTTATTTGATTCAAAAATTGAAAGGTAGAAGTTGAAGGAAAAATTCACAAGACATATCTTTTAATCTTTTAATCTATGTGTGTGAGGGTGTTCTATATTTCAACTCTATTGTGAGCTCCTTGAGATCAAAGGCACAACTGTTAAACTATTTTCCTGTCACCCCAATAATGCCCTAGGATGGTTTACTTACTCAATAGACCTACGGTGATAAAAATGACCTTGTAAATAGCTCTGTATTATTTTCCTTTTTAATTAAAACAGCAGCTATAGATGATGTTATTTTCTGATTGACTGGTTGCATGTCATTTGAAATTTTATTATCAAGTTCATATGTATTAAAATTATGTCTTTTTGGTGAAAAAAGACATAATTGGGACTTCCGGCAAGATGGAGGCATAGATGGATGTACCGTACCTCCACGCACAACCAAGATTAGAACAACAACAATTTAGAGGCAGAATAACACCCAGAACTGACAATTTATCTGAATGGAAGTCAGACAGCCAAGAACTTGAAGTAGACCCGTTCATCCAGACCAGTAGGAGGGGCAGAGAGAAGGAGAGCATAAGGCAACCGAAGCGCGTAAGGCAACCAAAGCGTGTAAGCCTTTCAGGACGTGCAAGATTGCAGCACAGTGGTGGACCCTGAGTACTCAAGCGGCGGCTGGTGGACCCAGTGAGGGGGCATTGTGGACCAGGGCAGAGCGCGCAACCCAGGATCTCAGGGGGGTTACTGACGCCCCAGGAGAGCAGAACTACCACCATTGTTCCCTCCCGCCCCCGCCCCCGCCCCCACATACAACATCACAGTCTAGCGACTGGAGTACCCAGCCCCCATGAACACCTAAGGCTCTGCCCCTCATCATAACAGGAGCAACCAAACCGGGGGGAAAAAAAAGGAGAGAGAGAGAGATATGTCCCCAACAGAATAACAGCTCAATCCCCCAGGACTCATCCTTTTGAGCAATCAAGAGATAGCCAGTCTATCAAATGCACAGTTCAAAACACTGGTGATCAGGAAGCTCACAGAATTGGTTGATTTGGGGTGCAAATTAGATGAAAAAATGCAAGTTACCATAAAAGAGATGAAGGAAGATGCACGAAGAACCAATAATGAAGGGAAGGAAACTGGGACTCAAAACAATAGAGTGGACCAGAAGGAAGAAAGAAACAACCAAACAGGAAAGAATGGAGAAATAAGAATTCAAAAAACCGAGGAGAAGCTTAGGAACCTCCAGGACATCTTTAAAGGTTCCCACATCTGAATTATAGGGATACACTTAAGTATCCATACTGTGTCCATGGATATGAAAAATTAACATAACTAAAATGTCTATATTATGCAAAGCAATCTATATTCAACACAATCTCTATTAAAAAACCAGTGGCATATTTCACAGATACAGAACAAATATTCCAAAAATTTATATGGAATCAAAAAAGACCCCAAATGGCCTCAGCAATCTTGCAGAAAAAGAACAAAGTTGGAGGTATCACGATACCTGATGTCCAAGTATACTATAAGGCCACTGTAATCAAAACAGCCTGGTACTAGCATAAGAACTAGCATATAGATCAGTGGAACAGAACAGGGAGCTCAGAAATTGACCCAGCCCTTTATGGCCAATTAAAGACAGTCTCTTCAATAAATGGTGTTAAGAAAATTAGACAGGTACATGCAAAGAAGTGAAACTAGAACACTACCTTACACCATACACAAGAATAAGCTCAAAATGGATAAAAGACTTAAATATAAGTCACCAACCATAAAAATCCTAGAAGAAAACGTAGGCAGTAAAATTTCAGACATCTCATATAGTAATATTTTGCCAATATATTATCTAGGGGAAGAAAAACAAAGGAAAAAATAAACAAATGGGACTACATCAAACTAAAAATGTTTTGCAAGCAAAAGAAACCATCATAAAATGAAAAGGGATTCCACTGAATGGGAGAACACATTTGTCAATGAAACATCTGATAAGGGTTTACTTTCCAAAATATATAAGAACTTGTACAATTCAACACCAGGAAGACAAATAATCCAATTAAAAATGAGCAAAGAACCTAAATAGACACTTCTCAAAGAGGACCTTCAGATGGTCAACAGACATACAAAAACATGCTGTGTCACTAGTCATCAGAGAAAGGCAAATTAAAACCACAATGAAATATCACCTCATGCTTGTGAAAATGGCTATCCATCAATAAAACAACAAACAAGTGTTGACGAGGATGTGGAGGAAAGGGAACCCCTGTGTACTGTTGGTGGAAATGGAAATTGGTGTAGCCACTATGGAAAACAGTATAAAGTTTCCTCAAAAAATTAAAAATGGAACTGTCTTTTGACCCAGTGATCCTACTTCTGGGAATACTATATCCTAACAATCCCAAAACACCAATTTGAAAGAATATATGCACTCCTGTGTTCAGAGCAGTGTTACTTATAATAGTCAAGATTTGGAAATAGCCCAAGTTCCCATCAGCTGATGAGTGGATAATAAAAAAAAAAAAATATGGCACATTTACACAATGAAATACTACTGGGCAGTGAAAAAGTAGGAACTCTTACTTTTTGTTACAGCATGGATGGACCTGGTGATTATTATGCTAAATTAAACTAGTCAGTGAAAGACAAATACCATTTGATCTTACTTATATGTGGAACTTAATGAACAAAACAAACTCACAAACAAAATAGAAACAAAGGCATGGATACATGGGATAGACTGACAGCTGTGAGAGGGAAGGTGTGAAGGGGGACTGGGTGAAAGAAGGAGAAGGGATTATTATCCAAAGAATATATATGCATAACCCATGGAAACAGACAACAGCGTAAGGGACGCAGAGGGGAGAGAGCTGGATGGAGGGGGCCAAGAGGGGAAAAATGGGGACATCTGTAATTTGTAATCAATAAAAGTAAAGTAAAAAGGGGGGAATATATTCATTTCTATTCATTGCATTTTCTCCCTTTTGCAAGGAAGGGTATATGCATATAATAGGAAATTCTTACAGCAAGGCAGTGCAAAGTGATAATGGGAATAAAAATACCTTAAGAATTAAAAAATGAAAAGTTATCACCCTGGCTGGTTGGAACGTCATCCTGTAAATCTAAAAGTCCCAGGTTCAATTCCTTGTCAGAGCACATGCCTAGGTTGCAGGTTTGGTCCCTCCTCAGGGTGCAAGGGAAAGGCAAATGATCAGTGTTTCTCTTTTGCATTAATGTTTCTCTCTCTCCTTCTCCCTCTCTCTCTCCATCCTTTCCCCTCCCTCTAAAGTCAATAAGCATGTCCTCAGGTGAGGATAAAAAGAACTAAAAAATGAAAAGCTATCAAACAAAGACAATGGATTTTGGCACTGGCATGAAGGTAGATATTGAATACTGCAGATTTCAAGGAGTCACCTGTTCCTAAGTGTCCCAGCTGTGCTGAATAACACAGCTCAAGCACTACAGCGCCTTTTAGCCCCCACATCACAATGCTTAGTATGTGCCGTTTACAACCTCAGTAAATATTCCATCCTAAAGGACAATAGGTGTGGAGTTCTTACTTTTCACTTGTATTTCTCAATTCTTCCTTTTGTTCCAACTTTAGCTCTCTAATATCAAAAACTATAATGTTGCCCAAGTTACCTGAGTTATCAAACTGAGGGCATTTTTTTTTTCTGACAAGAGACAGATGGCTGGAAATTTAATGTGTTTTTGTTGCTTTGTTTTTTGGCTCAGTGTAGGGGCAGAGCTGGCGAATGCCCTTATTCAGTAAAGATTCTCAGCAATGGACTGAATAGATTGGGAGTTGCAGGACCTTTCCCCAGCATGTTTCTCTACCATTTCTCAGGGATGACCATAATCCTAAACTAGTTATTTCCTGTTTCTCCTTCTTCTTTGCTTTTTGTCAAATTGGAACACTGATGCAGACCAAGAGCTGAAGATGTAAAAAGATATCTCAAACTACAGCTGCTTCAACATGGCCATAAGAAGCAATTTCAATGAACAAGGTTAGTATATGTTCTGAAGGTAGCTATGTGGATGTTTCCTCTAATTGGAGATGAGAAGAGAAAAACCTTCCCCTAAAAGATAATTTCAAGCAACAATTTCTTTTAGCCACCACCATGAGTGGTTTCTGGTTTTTCCTATGCAATGTAGCACTCTCCTTACTATGAAGGTAGCTGAGAAGGATGTTGTACTCATTAATTCCAATCTCAGAATAGAACTGTTAGTAGATGTGGGAGCTAGTAAGCTCTGCAGGGTGGGAGTGCATTGATCTACACTCTCAAAACAAGGGTCACAGTGGTGTGCCTATGCCTACCATCAACTGGAGCCCTAACAAAGAATGATGTCTGTGACCTAGGGAAAACAGAGCACATAGGGGCCACTGTGGGTGGGCTCAGTCCTCCCAAGATGCTCTTCTGTTCATCCACTGCCATTCTGAAGTCAAATGAAATAAGGAACAAACTCAGATAACCTTGGCAATGGGAACACTAACAACTAACAATGGATGGAAATGGAGAGGTGTTATCTTCAGGTGGGGAAATTGGCCTGTGTGTCTAAGTGTTTATAATCCCCTGAGAGAGGGGGCACACTCTCAGCAGAAAGACTGTTAGACGGAGAAAGGACCTCAAAGTCATTGGCCCAACTACTTCAGACATCAAGGAGCAAAAATGAAGAAAAGTGTTACATCCTGAATTGTTTTCTCCCCAAATCCATAGTTGAAGTCCTAAACCCCCAAAGTACCTCAGAATGTGGCTTTTTTGCAGATAGAGCATTTAAAGAGGCAGTTAAGTTAAAATGAGGCTGCTCTGGTGGGCCCTAATCCAATCAGATTGGTGTCCTTATACGATAGGAGATGAGGACACACAGAGAGACACAAGATGTGTGTACACAGTGGAAAGATGGCATGAGGACACAGCAAGAAGATGAATATCTGCAAGACAAGGAGAGAAGTGCAGAAGAAACCAGTTCTACCTACATCTTAATCTCGGGCTTCTGGCCTCCAGAACTGTGAGAAAATATATTTCTGTTGTGTAAACCACCTATCTGTGGTAGTGTTATGATAGTCCTTGTAAATTAATACAAAAAAATAAAGGAATTTGCCCAAGGTCACCTAAGAATTTCAGATCAGAGCTCTGAATCTTTAAGGACTGTTATCATTCCATATAACCACAGAGCTGTCTTACACATGTATATAGGTGATAAGGGATTCCCTCAGACTTTAGGAGGGTCTTTTTTATAGAGTCCTATGAAGGCATAGAAGTCTAGCTCTAGAGACTCAAATTAAAAACAAAATGCATAATTCAGCAAATGCTAAATCTGATCTTCTGGAGCTCAGACACTTTCTACAGGGGCATGTGTGAGAGTGAGAGAGTGCAGCAAAGGGAAAGTAGCAGGGTCCACAGCACTAGGGGCCATCCATGCCTCTTCCACTTGGCTTCAGCCTGCTCCAGGCGGCAGGTGCCTTTGCTGCCACCACTGGACACTGCCAGCTGAAGTGGAAACACCTGTGCATTCCTGTGGTGTCTAAGATTTTTTTATCAGAGCTATTTTTGAGCAGTTTTGCACAAAGAAAGAATAAAGAATTCCTGCTGAATTACAAGCTGTCTCAAGGCCAGCTCTCCAGATGCCCTTCTAGTGAAGACCAACCACAGGTGCTCTCTCTCTTTCTACATTGGGTTAGTTAATGTATCTTCACTCTCTATTCTCCATAAAATGACTCTCTAACTTTATAGTATCACTCACAGTGCTTTCTATTGACATGGTGCTTTGCTCCCTGCAGGGTGTTTTCTCCTCCCAAGTGACAGCTGGGAGTTTGAGTGCCTGAGGAGGGGATATCTCCCTGGCCCAGCAAGTGGGCAGGTGGAGCTGCCTTTCATTGAGATAGGCCATCAGAAAATAACCAGGAGTGGGGCCAGGGATGGAGGAAAAGTAGCCTCAGTCAAGCAGAGATGTCTTTGACAGCTGGCTATGAGAGTGTCCTAGGCTGGAGTCAAAGACTTGGAAATTCTCAAGTAGAAGGCCTACTGGTGCTTGGCCTGCTCACTGTAGGCATGTCCTTGATTTATCCAAGGGTTTCATTTTTATCACCTTTGTCAGAGGTTCCCAACTACTATAACTTCCCTTTTTGTAGATTTAGAGTAAGATCTCTGTTTTGATAAACATGGTATCAGCCTGTCTGCAGTAGGACTTAATAAAACAAAGATAAGAAATATCCACCAACCCAACCCACTGGAAAACATCCATTCTCTAACTTTGACTTTTTGTGGCCACCTGCTCCTCATTCCTCTTTCATTCTCCCCCCTCCAATGTAGCTACTAATTTTTACTCAGGTTACTTGTTCAAGCCTCTTTTGCTGACATGAATGAGGTCATGTGACTCACATTAGCACTTTTACAAACTCTTTTTCTGCTAGAAGCATCAATAGGAAGCTAAGCTGCCTTCTCTTCAGATGTCAAATATTTAGGCCAGTTGGTGAGGAATATACTCAGGGGGTGGCAACCAGCTTGCCTTGGATGGAAGTGATCATTAAGACCTCTTGAATCAATAAGGGCTTGATTTACTTAAGTTAGCTCTCTTAAAGCTGCACCTCTATATCTAGCCCTGGTGTGTGACATTTTAGAACCTCCTACTACCCCAGTCCCCTAAGCATCAGCCTTGTGCTGGGGCTCAAAGTAAGTGAACTACAAAGCTGGCAAATCCTGTGTCATGCCTAGTTATTTTAGGACATTCTCCTGCTAACAAGTTGTCCCTGTTTGCCACAAAATTTCCATAGGAGTGTTGAGTATCAAATCCAATTCATTCAAATCTGGCAAACTCTTCAATTTGAGGGCTTACAAATAGAGTTTGTTTATGCCGATTAGTATCATATGCAGACAGAATCTGGACAAAAGGGAAAATGTCTTGATGTAATTTAATACTAAAATTCTCCTTTATAATAGGTTACATATACAATGAGGTACTCAAGGACATGAAACACTTATTCACAAAATCAAAGGTATTTCAATAGCTAGGAACATTCAGATATCTCCCAGAATTTGGTTGCAAGAAATTTGATTACTGGAATTCAGGGAAAGTTGCAAAGAGGTCATGGACTCTGATCAGGGAAAGTAGCAGAATGAGTTTGATGTTGCACTAAGTTAGACTAATTGGGTATGATGGACATAGATTTGCTGTGGGACAAATCTGTATTCTCCGTAAATTCCAAAGAACAGGTTTGAAATTGCCATGGGGTAAGATTTAGAGACTATCTTCCCTGTTAGTATTAAATTGTCCTATTGTAATAGTGTCCCTAGAGCTTATGTTTGCAACACAGTTATAACTTTTAAAAAGCTTAGAAATGAAATACTACTCAGCAGTAAAAAATGAAAAAAAAAGAAAGGAACAAGGAAGGAAGGAAGGAAGGAAGGAAGGAAGGAAGGAAGGAAGGAAGGAAGGAAGGAAGGAAAGAGAAGAGAAAAGAGAAAAAAGAGAAAGGAAAGGGAAGGGAAGGGAAGGGAAGGGAAGGGAAGGGAAGGGAAGGGAAGGGAAGGAAGGAAAGGAAAGGAAAGGAAAGGAAAGGAAAGGAAAGGAAAGGAAAGGAAAGGAAAGGAAAGGAAAGGAAAGGAAAGGAAAGGAAAGGAAAGGAAAGGAAAGGAAAGGAAAGGAAAGGAAAGGAAAGGAAAGGAAAGGAAAGGAAAGGAAAGGAAAGGAAAGGAGTCTTACCCTTTGCAACAGCATGATGGACCTGGAGAATATTATGCTAAATGAAATAAGCCAGTCAGAGAAAGACAAATACCATATGATTTTACCATATGTGGAGTCTAATAAACAAACTGATTTAACAAGCAAAACAGAGACAGATTCATAGACAGAGATAGGGAGTGGGCTGACAGGTCAGTGCAGGGGGACTGGGAGTTTGCAGGGCTGGAGGGATGGGGCAAAAAAGAAAAAGAAAAAGAAAGGACTTGTGGGCAGAGACACTGGTTTGGTGATTGTGGCAGGGAGGTGGGGTGGGTGGAGGTGGAAGAGGGTATGAGGGGATAAATGGTAATGGGAAAAATACAATAAAAAATGAACTATTAAAAACCTTAGGAAAGCACCCTGGCCAGGTGGCTCAGTTCATTACAGCATTGTCCTCTACTTAAAAAGCTTGTGGGTTTGATTGATTCCCTGTCAGGGATCATATCTAGGTTGTGGTATGATCCTGGTGGGGGTCAAGTAGGGGAGGTAACCAATCAATGTTTCTCTTACATTGATGTTTCTCTCTGTGTGTCTGTCTGTCTCTCTCTCTCCCTTCCTTTCTCTCTAAAATCAATAAACATCCGCAGGTGAGGATTAAACAACAACAACAAAATTAAACTTAGGAAAGGAGTGGTATCTGACCAGTAAGTGGAAAGATAATTTTGGAGCTAAAAATGTCAAGCACCCACAAATGTACAATTTCAAGTTCAAAACACCTTGTCTAGAACCAGCTAGTAGGCCACCCAAAGTGCCCATTTAAGTAGAGAGGAATGTAGGGACAAAAAGCAGCACTGCAATTAATGAGCTGGACACCTATGGTGCAAGAGATGGGAAGTATTTTCATTAGTATTAGTACTAGACTCTTAAATGAGTAGTTCATTCAGTGGAAAAAATCCTTTTCTATTTGTTCAGTTTCTTTATGCCACTTCAAACAAGACTTCTTTTTAATTGTTCAGGCACAGTTGTCTCCACTTACCCTCCATCACCTTCCCCAGACCCATCCACCCCTACTTCCCACCCTCAATCCTACCCACCTTTGTCTTTGTCCAAGGGTCCTTTATTCCTGTTCCTTGATGAGCCTTCCAAGGATTATATCCCAAGACTTTTTAAAGCAATGATTCTCAATTCATCTCAGTTAATAAATTATGTCGCCAGGATTTCTAGGGAAGCAAAATTAACAAATAGAATCTGAAAATTCAAGAAATAACATGGTGTGTGTTTTTCCTGGAGCCTTTTTTGGAGGGGTTTTGAGTGTTTTTCTTTTCTTTTTTTTTTTTTTTTTAGACAATGGACTAGGTGATTTCACTCCACTGGGAACTGGTAAGTAGACTGTGAACATGAATTTAGGAATCAGACTGGTGTGAGCTTGAATCCTTACTCTGTAACCTTCAAGTTAATTAACTTCTCTTCACTTAAGTTGTCTCAACTGGCAAGTGGGGGAAATACCACTGCATAGTATAACTGGGGTATTTTTTTAATGTAGAAATGATTGTCAAACTTGTTTCTTAGAATCTTCAACTTTGCCAATGGGTTTGCAGTGAATTTCAGGTGAGTGGAAAGCGGCGCCTTCATGAGTTCTTCCACTGAAGCAGCTCCACGTGTCTGTCCTGTACCCAGAGTTCTCAAGAGGAGTCACTGTATGAAGTGGGTGCAGATGATGATAATAACCTCTGATGTGTGCATATCTTGTGTAAGCATGCAGTGAGATGGTGTCTTCTACTATTTAATCATAGTTTATGGTGGCAGTCCCCACCCTGTCATCCCAGGGTATCACCAAGGAGAGTGGTCAGTACCATGAGCATCCAAGGTACACTCCTCATCTATCTCACAATCGTGTGTACAAATTGAAGATGGTTATGGTATAGTGGGGCAGAGTGGGGCTGTTAAAAACCATTTAAAGCCTAGTTTTTTTTTCCAGATAGTTGCTTTACCTCAGTTTTCTCATCTATTGAGTGATTAGGTTGGACTAGATGATCCTTGAGGTCTTTTTAAGAATTCTGTTTTATAATCACAAACATGAAACAGCAGCTAATAAAGAGATTGCTCAAATCAAGCTCAGAAGTAGATGGAGTCAGGCATGGCTTCGCTCCTTAGCCAGGAATTCAGTGGGTCCCTCTGCCATCCCATCTGTATATTTGCTGTCTGGTCTGCTCAAGACCTAGTGCAGTCACCAGGTAAGGGCTCCAAAATAGCAAGAATGCCTTTGCTTGAAAAACTGAGGGAGAACATGCTGTATCGCTCACTTAAACCTTTTGCTTTTTCAAGACCCTGCTTGGCCAATTCTAACCTCATGAGCAACAAGGACAGATTCAGTATGACCATCAGCTCTGGATGACTGTCAACATGAGCTGGCACCAAATACTTGTCCTTTGCCTCTTTATACAAATCAGCTGTGTACTCTGAGCCACTCCTTAATTCTCCTGTACCCAGGCAGGTCAGCATGCACATGGAAGCCCTGCTTCTCCACCTAAAACAGAGCACATGGGTCCACAAGGCACCTTATGCTTAGGAGAGAAATGATCCACAAAGGCCTTCAGGACAGGATCTTTTCTGAAATTCCAGTGAAGAATCCACGGAGGAGGAATAACTCATTTATAAATTGAAGGCAGGGAATCTGCTTAGCTACTCCCTCCAAATTCCCTCCTTGCTATTTTATTTTACTTTATCCTCATCCAAGGACACTCTTTTATTGCTGAGAGAAAGACATCGATTCGAGAAAGAAACACTGACCGGCCGCTCTTGTGTGCATACCCGTATGCATCCAGACCAGGGATCAAACCTGCAACCAAGGTATGTGCCCTGATCAGAAAAAGAACCCGAAACCCTTTGGTGCATATGAGACAATGCTCCAACTGAGTCACACTGGCCAGGTCCTCCCCACTTTCTAAATAACTCAATCTATACATTTGGTCATTTGTCTCTGGACCTTTTAATACTAGAAGGAAAGGAAGAAATTTCTGACCAAAATCTTTGCAAACAATGAATAGTAGCTGGTGCCAAAGATCTTGATTCTAACACTCTGATAACAAGAGTAGTGAGGTGATGCAGTATAGGAACAATGCCCTCCTTGGAAGAGAAGGCACATACTGTCTTCAACCACATCTCCAACCCACAGGATTTCTGAGGAAGTCAGGCCTCCTGCTTAGTTAGCAAGAAGTCAGGACTCTGAAGTTTCTTGTTGGCCCTGCTGCCATTCAATCTTCTGTCAACACCATGGCAAGGCTGCCACCTCCACCCCTTGACAGCTGCCACTCTGAAAAGGTTTTGTGCTAAGCAGAAATCCATGCCTCTGCCAATTTGTACTGACCACTGGTGATCAACATTACTCACCCTCAGCCAACTCAGCTAGTGGATCAACTGCTTTGTCTCATTGCCATCTTGTGGTTTATGCTTTTCTGGGTATCAGCATGGGTAATGGAAGTCACAGTGGTACCACATTAAGGTAGCTGCTGATCTGGGGTCCCAGCTCCCTGATTTTCTGTTATCTTCTCATTGCTATCCTCTTTAGGCTGTCTTTGGTGAGGAGAGCTCCTGTAGAATTGTGGTCTGTAGCCCTGGCTTGTAGTCTGTCTCATTATTTTACCTTGTTCTCATGTACTCACCATCACTTTTCCCTGTGCAGGAGGGCTAGAATACTGCGGCCCATGCCCATAGGGTCTCTCCTCCCTCATTCCTTCCCCAATCTCACTACTCTAGTAATTCTGCTGGTAATTGTGTGGAGGACTCCTGTGAGGTGGGTAGCATCTTTAATGGTTATGCTCTACTGCATATTTCCTGCTTTGCCCTGGAACTCTACCAGACCTATAACATTTGCCAAAGGAGAGGTCATGGCCTCAGAGAATGGGGCATTGGTATTATGTACAAAATCCGAGTTTCCAGATCCTCTGAAGCACTTAAACTGAGAATAAATGGGAAGGGAACATTGCCAAAGAGTCAAGCAGCAACTTTGAAATACCAACTCCTAAACTTCTTTCAATTTCATATTAACCAGCCAGACCCATCACCTGTATGGTGTCTATATTCAGCAACCATAAAAATAACATCCTTATATACCATCCATGCTTACAGCATTGCTACGCTTTTTAAAAAATCTATTGGGTTGACCAAAGGGTCTATTGAGTTTTTTTCTGTAAAACAAGACACATTTTTCATTTTCACCAATAACTTTATTGATTTGGATATTTTGAGTATGTCAGCTATTTCCTACATGGTATAGTGTTGATTGTTCTCAATTAATGTCTCAATTTGATCACTATCAACTTCAGCTGGTCTACCCAACTGTGGAACATTGTCCAGTGAGAAATCACCAGCACAGAACTTGCAAACCACTTTTAACATGTCCCATCAGTCACAGCACCTTCACCATACACTGCACAAATCTTTTTTTTGTTTCAGTTGCATTTTTACCTTTCTTGAAATAATAAAGCATAATATGCTGAAAATGATATTTTCTTCCATCTTCACTATTAAAATGGCTACACAAAAATTCACCAATTTTGATAAGCTTTCATATAAATGAACACTGATATGAGAGCTGTCACAATACAATATAACAAAATTGTTTCAAATGGCGTTAATTAAAGACAGCAAAGCACTACTAGAGCCATCTTATGGAAAAAACTAAATGAACTTTTTGACCAACCCAATAACATCGCAATGGTCCCTACTCTAGGCATGACTCATGGGAGATTGGTTTGATTGGTGAAGCTGTCCTCCTTGGCAGTTCTAAGGCAGCAGCACATGAACTGGAAGCCCCACTGGTTTCTGACTGACCTTGGCCAAGTAACTGATCTTTGCACACTTCAGCTCCACCTAGAAACACTGGACAGCATCTGCTCCACCTACATTAAGGAGCTGCTGGGGTAAGAAGAAAGCTTTGCAAATTAGAAGCTCCCAGAATATAACTGATTAGTATTAAGTTTCTGAAAAAAAGTTGTTTAAAGCAAATACTTATAAATGACACCGTTTAAACTTCTGTTGAACTCTAAAGTCTTTCATATTTACATGCACCATCAATGCTGAGAGTAATCTCTCCCTAACACAGTCCCTGGGCTATAAGAAACAGAGAGAGTCTAGAGAGAGGAAGATAAAGAAGAAAAGGGAGAGGGGGAAGATAGAAAGAGAAGGAGAGAGAAAGAAAGGGGAAGGGAGACTGAGGGAGAGAGGAGAGGGAGAAAGGGAGAGAAAGGCCAGTGAAGAGGAAAGTAGGGACAGAATGGAAGAGATGGGTGAGAAAGAAGAGAGGGAGGAAGAGGGGAGAGATTGAAGGGGAAAAACAGGAAAAGAGGGAGGGGAGTGGAGGGAGAGAGAAGGAAAGAAGAATGAATGGAGAGAGGGAGAGAAATTGAAGGAGAAAGAAAGGGAGAAAGATTGAGTGAGACAGAGGAAAATTGAGGGAAAGAAAGATTGAGGGATACAGAGGAGAGAGAGGGGAGGGGGAGAAAGGGAGGATTTCTGAGTGAGAACCCTTTTGGCTCAGTTACCCAAATTCCACACAAACCCAGTTCACCTTCTGCTTCTCTCCTGCCTCAACGCTGTCTTCAGTTCTCTAAACACTGGGGCAGCATGATCAATAGATAAGAGAGCGGAGTTGAGCACCCAGGGAGGTCTGCCACCTGTGTGTGTGCCTGGGAGGAGGGTCACAAGAGATGTCACTGTGACATTTAGGCAGATGGGTGAATGAAAAGAATAAGTGACGTATACTTTACAGGGAAACATGCCAGGCAGAAATTACAGGTCAGATAAATGTCGTTGATGGGGACAGAACTTGGTGTTTTTTAATGAACACTGGACAAAGGGAAGAGTAAGAAAAAAGTGGAGCTGTGACATTTTTACAGTGCTGTGACTCCTCACTCAGGAGCATGGTGTCTCTTTCAGATCCTGACACCTGCCTATAGTTTAGCGTTTTCTTTATTCAGATATTTCGGTTCCCTAGGGCTGCAGTAACAAATCTCACTTGCTGAATAGCTTACCCAATAGAAATGTGTTCTCACAGTTCTGGAGGCTGCAAGACTGCTTTCCCCTGGTGTTTTTGGCTAGTACCTGCATTGGTCCAGTCACTGCCTCTACTGTCACAGGCCAGTGTTCCTGAGCCTCCACACCTTGCTCTCCTCAGAAGGGCAATACTCACTGGATCTAGGGCCCACCCTGCTGCAGAATGACCTAATTTCCAAGTAAGGACCCATTTGCAGGTTTTGGATTGGCATAATTTTGGACAGGTTTTCCCCTAATGAGCAGCAGTGGAAGGCCATATAGCATGGTGATTAAAAATAAGCTAAGGAGTCAGGCTTCCTGGCTCTCCCAACTTTCTGACCTTGGCCCAAGGGAAGGTGTTTAACCTCTTCAAACCTAAGCCTCTTTCCTTATCAGAGAAGAAAAATAGAAGCTCCCTCATGAAACTGTGATGAATATTAAATGAATTAACTTATATGGAGCACTTAAACTGCCCTGTTTAATTGTAAGTGCCCTTAAAAACATTAAACACTTAATGTTTTTGTTCTGGGATATATTATTTGTTGCAATTTTGAATGACATCTTTTTTACATTATAGTCTCTAATTGGTTATTGCTGGTGACTTGGAAAATTATCAATTTTTTTTTGTACAGTGATCTTGTAACTGTAATCTTACTGAATTCTTATTAATAATTTTCCACTTGTTTCTTCTAGATTTTCTTGGTAGTAATCATATTTGCTTCAAAGTACCCAACATACTGATACTGTAACCACATGGAAACTTTATTTCATTATTATGACCTTTCCTCTTTTCTTTTGATCAGACTTGCCTCCCAGCACCCTGGCTCACCTGCTTCCTTCTCCCTTGCAGTACCACTCCCTCACAGTCATTAAGCCCTCAGTACCATGAGGTTTTGGCCTAAATCAAATAATCTTAGAAACAAAGCCTTCAGTCTGCTGACCCCAGCGACAGTTTTGGCCAAACTAGCAAAAAAAACCTAGGCCACAGTTGTGTTCCAGCTCCAGGCTCAGAAAAGCAGCAAAACCAGAAGCAGCAAGGCCATGGCTGTTTCAGGACCAGCTGCAGTGACTAACGACCCTCTGCCCTAGCACTGACCCTTACCATGAACTTAATTCCCTTAGTCACCAAGACTAATGATTTTTCCCCTATACAACTCAACCCCTGGAAACCATTGGGAAGCCAGGTCTTTGAGCACTAGGTCACCTGTCTCTCCAGGTGTGGGCCACTTGCTGAATAAACTCTTTCTTTGCTGTAAGTGTCTCCTGTTTGTGTCTCAATGGGCTTAATCTGGTAACAAATTAAATAACTGATTAGCACCCCATGAATTCCTGCAAGTAGAAATGGTGTTCAAGAAGCACCTTGTTTTAATTTTTTTCTTAACACACTTTTAACAAAACTTTTATTGGAACGTTTGCCAAGACACATGGAATAAATTGCACAGATACTAACATTTAAAACCCATAAGAATGTACATTTGAAACCTATATAATATTTTTTTACTGTTGTTCAATTCCAGTTGTCCCTATCCCCCCCATAACTCTCCCCACCACCTACCCCAAACCTTCCACATTTAATCCACCCTTCACCCTGTTGTATTTGTCCATGGGTTCTTTATGCATGTTCCTTGATGACCCTTCCCCTTCTTTCCCCTGTTGTAACCCCGCCCCGCTCGACTCTGGTTACTGTCAGCTTGTTCTTTATTTCCATGTCTCTGGTTCTATTTTGCTCACTTGTTTGTTTTGTTGATTAGGTTCCACTTATAGGTGAGGTCACATGGTATTTGTCTTTCACTGCCTGGCTTATTTCACTTAGCATAATGCTCTCCAGTTCCATCCATGCTG
Organism: Phyllostomus discolor; assembly: GCF_004126475.2. Taxonomy (NCBI): domain Eukaryota; kingdom Metazoa; phylum Chordata; class Mammalia; order Chiroptera; family Phyllostomidae; genus Phyllostomus; species Phyllostomus discolor. Next base: position 110,184,398 of record NC_040903.2, on the reverse strand, counting down.
TTGTAAAGGGTAGTTCTTTCTTCCTGCTCTGTAGCATTCCATTATGTAAATGTACCACAGTTCTTTGATCCACGCAAGAAGCACCTGGTATACATTCTTGATGCAGACAGTGGCCCATGGTGTCCACGTCATTATGGATGAAATGAGACATTCACATAGACTAGAGTCTGGTGGAGGAAAAGGGGCAGTATGGCTTTTCTCTCAAGGGAAGCAAAAGCCTTGGCCCTTGCCATGACTGGCCTTTATTGGGTTTCTCAGCACATTACATGATGGTCCTCATTTACTATGCACAGGTTTGATTTAGGTGGTTACCCTTTACAGAAAACAAAGGAGCCAATGCCACTAATCACATCACAGAAAAAGGATATTTGCAAATGAAAAGGCAAAAGTGGTTGAACTGGTTACACTCATCCTTGGAAGGTTTAGCATGGATTTTAGGAAGTTGCTTTGCAGTAAATGTTCTCAATTCAGGGTGAGGGAGTTTTTTAGCAAGAGCAAGACTCAAAGCAGCCTAGGCACATTGCAGGCCTGATTCCCCACGGGAGACCCTATCTGTGGGCATGGGTCCTGTGCGTCTCCAAGTGGGAGCTGGGCCCACACCATGCAGAATAGTCTACACATTCTATTACCAGAGACACATTCCTCAGATGAAAACATGTGTCTATGTCCTTTATTGTCGTGTCAGTGAGGCAGGTTAGTAAGAAACTAGGGAAATTCCTTGGCATATGGAATGAGAAAACTCAGACAAATTCTTGAACAAATGGCTGGAATGGTTGAGCAATTAACATCCAGCTGATAAATCACAAGACCCTACCCTCCCTAACTGAAGATGTCTAAGAGGTGCTTGTTTAAATCACCATAGTCAGGGAGGCAGAGAACAAAATGCAACCTGAGTCAGACTAATCCAAGATAGAGGTGAAACTAATCAGAGAAGAACCCCAAACTCCATTAGCTTGTAGGCACAAAGGCAGGGAACATGCTCCCTATACCATATGTATTCCCTGAGCACCAGAGCCACATCTAGCATAGTGGAGTCTAATAAATTGCACTTTCCAGTTAAACTCCACAGCATTTCCCCACTGGGCCTAAAATCTGGGTTCCTCACCAAGGCCTGCCAGTCCTGATGTGTGTGGTTCCTCTTCAGTCCCATCTCCAACCAACTTCTCTTCCCTTTATCTTTTTCTCATGTAGTTCCTCTATGGAGATCCCTGCTCAAAATATCACTCCCACCAAATTCCCCCTCCTAATTACTATCACACCACCTGACTGCCTTCAAAACACTGATCTCAACCCACAAATGCTATTTCTATGTGTACTCACTAGGCATCTGCCTCACCAGCATGTCCCAGGAATGCAGGACCTTCCTTATCTATCTTCCCTCCTGAGTCAGTCCTCAACACTGCATCCAGCATAGTCCATGCTCCATCAATGTTCACTGAATGACGTAATTATGGACACAAAAGCTTTCATTCAAGTCTACTCATTACAAAACAAACACACATTTTCTAGGTAATAATCTACAATAGAAATTTTGCTTTGAGTTTTGCTTACAGTTGAGAGGCTACCACTCCATGTAGGATAATGCAGACAACTACTAAAGGGAGCTAATAAACACTTGGGATCCCAGAAGGCTGCACCACAGATATTTCCAAATTCTGTATTTTTTTTATTGACATGGGTGATTAAATCTGTTTTAAGTCTCAAGACTGGTCCTAGAGATTCCAGAAATAAATTATTCATACAATAATTGAGTGTTAGTAGAAATGCTCTCAAGAGTAATCTAAAGAGTGACACATTGCTTTGAGTTAAAGATGAAGCAACTCAATATCAAGCAAAGCTGCAAGACTTGTCAGATCAAATGTCCAAGTGTCCTGGCAAGACCTCATCCTTGGGTCTCCTGACCCTGCAGTCCTTGTCTCACTATACACAGGCCCCCAAATGCTGCTTTTCTCTTTAGAGCAGACCCCAATTCTTTGGTCTGCCAAAATGCAAGTATTTTAAGTACATCTGGTAAGCACGGGGCAGATTCTGGGAAGCTTGCATGTGTCCATATTCCCCACCCTCCTAGACTGACGGGAAGTGCCACACAGGAGAGAAGAATCCTCTTCCGAGGCTGGAATTCCAGAGCTTCTGTCCTTCAGGTCTACGAAGCTTCAGTTGGGGGTTCATAATGATGAAACATCTTTTTCCAGTCAGATCCATTTGGGGTGGATTCCTATACCCAACTTCACTCTTTTGAGATTTTCCATATCCATTAACACACAAGAACCCACAAGCCAGGTCCAGGAAAACCTAACTAGAGAACATGCTGGACATTCAGTTGCATTAGGGTAGACCTGGGAAAAATGGGGAGTAGCTGAAATCTGGATACCCATGCTGTTCACATAAGAATAGCTCTATGTACCAATAGCCATTCTTCTTTAGCAGGGGACCCTGCAAGAGACAATTAATCTCCCCACCCAGGAAACTCACAACTAGGCTTGGACTTGTCTTTCATAGCCTTCCTAACTCCATGAGCAAGAGCATCCAACAATCAAGATCCAAGGGTGGCTAAATAGAGTGTGTTCGGGCAGGAGGTGAGAACAACCAGGAAGTGTATCTTACCAGGCAAATTCACTGAGTGATCCAGAGAGGTGAAGTAATTTGTCCAAGGTCATAGAGCAAGTCAACTTTGGACTAAGACTAAAACCCAAGGTTCCATGCAGTGCAAATCAATACCAACATTAACAATGTTCTAGTTACATTGAATATCTTTGTCCAAATTGACATTCACTTCGGAATGCCATTGTTTTGGCCTGTATTTGAAAACTTATTCATATAAAATACTTCAAAGGAATAAAGCCCTCTACCCACATCAAGTCACTAAAGGACGCCAGAAAGCTTACTGAGACCTGTAACAGCATTTAGTCAGGTGCCTTGTCTGAGGTCATTTCTCACTGTAACAGGTTCTTCCAGAATGTTTTCTTTACAGACCTGTAGTGGACAGTACGGTTGCCAGGACAAATGCTCACCTGGGCACTCACAGCTCATATTTACAGCAATAAAGACACAGCTGCCATCATGGTTCTTTCAACTGAGAGATGAATAAAAGCATATGACTTTGGTGCTGATTACTGAACTCTTGAAGAAAGTTTCTAATGAGAAATGACACAGTAGACCTTTAACAGCTTCCCATATACAAACTTAGTAAGAAAACTGCATAGGCAAGACTGGGAAGGAAGACATCTGACCTGCTCAGGTCCACACTCTGTCACCAGTTCTGTGACTGTGAGCACTCTTACAACCCCGTCTGAGGCCTGTCTGGCACCTGTGAGGTGATTGTTTTCAGGTTCAGCAGCTCTAGTAACTGCATATTTAGTAACAGCAAACCAAAATCTTAATGCAGATGTATGTACGGCTTTGCTTGCAATCCACATAGCTTAAAATATAAATTCCAAATCAGTTAAGTATCTTTTTGCCATTTCAGCTGAAGGACATGTTTTCCATTTCCTCCTCTTTTTCAAGAAGGGTAGGGGGCTCTTTGGTTGACTTTTCAGATGATCACATTTCTAAGATCCACCAACATGAGTCCTGAGACACTCCAATGAAATCAAGGTGATGAAAGATAAAATAAACCAGGGGTGTCAAACTCATTTTTACCGGGGGTTCCATCAGCCTTGCAGTTGCCTTCAAAAGGCCAATATAATTTTAGGACTGTATAAATGTAACTAGTCCTTAACTGTTAAGGAGTTGAAATTACATATTTGGCCATTTGAAATCAACTGCAAGGCTGATTGGGCCCCAAGTGAAAGTGAGTTTTGACACCCCTGAAATAAGCCATCACTATAGATGGGATGCACTCAGATAGGTCTCTATCATGCAACCATCTCAACTGCCAGAGGTGTCTAACATGTCTTAGTACTTCTTTGAGCCACTCAAGGCTAACAGGACTAAGTTCACTCTGCATCCAAAAAACCTGTTAAATTTTATATCAATATTCAAAAAATGCAACAAGAACGCAGGCACTATTTGTCCTATGTATTTATTTATTTAACACATTAAATACCTACAATGAACCAGGAATGATATTTAAAAAATAATGGGAAAGGATGGAAATCACTCACTCCCCAAATTCTGCTTTGCAGCTCAGCTGAGGATCAACATCCCCAAAACCAAGGGACAACCAGAGAGGGTCCTACCAATGCCCCAGGAAGAAGCTTGTGCATCCAGCCCTTGAGGGAGAAGAGGGAACTCCAAGCTTTGACTTTGTGAAGTGAAGCAGGGGAGCATGTCTCCACCTTGGTAGGATCTCCCAGCTTGCTCTACAATTTGGTTTTAAATCCCTGACTTCTTTCCTTTTCCCCAGTTAAAAAGAAAAGTTAAATAAACCAAAAAAACCCCTCATTTGGATATATACCTATTCTCCAGAGACTTAAGTCAAATCTAAACTTAAAGTCAACAAATTGTGTGGTTTTCTTCATCCTTCATTAGTAACGAAAACTGTGCATTCAAAAACTACACTAAGACAATGTATTCCTAAAGAGTAATCCAGCTTTAATTGTAGGGGATTGAATCATCTAGCAAACAAATTACAGTCACTACAATTTATCAATAGGTACTGTATTTCTACTGTTGTTGGGTTTTGTTTTTGGTGTATTTTTTTTTTTGGCAAACTTAGAATAAACCAGAGAACAAAATGTTGTCTTCATCATCATGTAGAAAAATAAAACAAACCTGAAGTATCTACCTGTGTCTAATAACTCATACTGCAAAAGTAAAATCTACACTTATAGCAAGAGTTTTAAAAAATCCTTAGTGCAAGAAACATAACCAATTAATACACATCAATAGTTATTAATGAATATGGAAAATTTTCCTATACAGAGGTAGAGTCCAGTGCACAAGGCTAAAACAATATTCAATAGTCTGAACAAAGACTGAGCCAGGTTTTATGGGATTCACTTTAAATTTTAAGTTATCAGACTATATGTACATACAATATATAGACTATACATTTTTTAAAGTAGTTTAATAAACTCCACAAAATAATAGCAGATGCATTGAAATATTTACATAATTCAATTTTCAAATCTCTCTCATTCAAATAAAAGGGATAAAAATAAGATTTCTGCTTTAAAGGCAGCAGAACCTCTTTCCTGAATGGATCGGTAAAATAAGATACTTTACATGAGAGGAACTAATTTATGCTTAAGAGGTATTCATATTCAGCTAAGAAAATATGTCCCTTTTTTAAGCTCTATAGAATAGGGAATATAAAATGATATTTTCTACAGTTTTAGAGCTCTAAAGTTCTAAATCCAACTCTTTCTTAAAGAGAGATGCTGATTTTGGTACCCATAGAGAGTATATCAACACAATTACAATGGAAAAATAATTAACTTTTCCTTTTCTACTTGCTTGCTTTTGAAAGTTAGGTCTGAAAGAACTTAATATTTCTGGCCTGATTGTGTTTGCACATGACGCAAATTTCATGGAAACCTGACTAGGACTTTCAGCTTGGCTTCTTAGGATTTCAACTTTATGAATCCCTTCCATTTCCAAAGGGTATTCAAGACTAATAACAGATTCCACAGTTTTCCAAGCTCATGCAGGAGGAACACAAGAGTGTTGGCTGCTATGTGCCTCACAGAGACTTGAAAAACGAAAGAAATTAGAACCTCTGTCATTGTGACCCGAGAAAATATGCAAAAACTCAAAGCATTACATGCTTCATTGACTCGGATTCTTACACTTAATACCAAATTTACTCTTTGATTATTTGATCGTTAACCCTTTTATTTTACTTGATACAAAAGATTCTTACCTAGCCCATAAGGAAATTAGGGATAGTCAGAAAACAGTAAAGTATGGTCATGATGAATGAAGCATAATCCTTCACAGTTTGACTTCTGTATAACTTCTCTAAGCACCCACAATGAATATGCAAGATTTTTTATTCAATCGTTCTGTGAAAAATACTTCAGTAAATAGTATCATTTTGCCCTTCAATGATCTTCCCACTGAACTACTCCCACCCCATTTTTTAATTTTAGATTTTTAAAAACATTTATACAAATAGACTAACTTTGATTTAAAGTAAACATATACAAATTGATAAGAATATTGCTTGCAACAATGGATGTGGAAGTACAGGAATGAACTGGGCAGGGAGTATAAGGAAGTGACTCCTACCTAGTAACTTCAGGCAAACACTTAGCAATTCTGGAAAAAAATCTCAACTGAGGACACCCTCTACTGCACATTGTTTCCTTGGCCCACAAGGTCTGACTGATTTGTAATTCTGACATCAGGTCAGAAAAAAAAACTGCATCAAAATCAGAAGGCACAAGCACCCATATTATCTACAATTTTCTGGGGGGTAGGGTGAGGAATAAAGAGGGAAAGAGATACTTTTGGTTCAGCATTATAGTCAAGTTAATTTTGACATTGTTGAAGAAAAAATGTATAAAGTTGTAGAGAAGTGTAAAAAGTGTGTCCCACTTGTGAAGAAGAAAGCTCAGGAGACAGCTCGCAGGAAGAGTGTGGAAGAAACAAACAGTACTATTTATTTGGACGTCTGTGCCATGGTACAAACTATATTCTCTGTTGTGTGGGGCCAAAACCAAAACAGAATAAAAACCAACAAAAAACCCCCAAATCCCAAAAAAGCAGCTAGAAGGAATGGAAGAAGTCTTACAGAACACACTGATCCAGACAGAGGTGATGAAGGCAGTACTCTTGTCTTTAATGCACATCTAACTGTGTTACCTACTGCTGTGTTTTCCCATGTATTCACCTACTGACCAGATAGGGGACTTAAGAAACGGCCATGGAATTTAACCATTTTTCCTGCCTCTACACAACTTCCCTTTCCCTTTTACTTCCTCCTCCAGGATTAGAGTCTTTTTCCTCCATGAAGAAAGTGCTGTTAATGATGACAGGGTAAGTTGTGAAACAGGATTTCCAGAATACTGATTTTGCTTCCCTCAAAGCCTTGCTGCGTGTGGGCCACAAAGCACGAAGGCAGTAAGTAATCAAGGCAGCATGATGGAACTATGAATTTGAAAAGGAAAGAAACAAAAGCAAAACCATCCCAAGTCTGTCTTTTCTCAAACTAAAGGAGAAACTGAGGGATAGTACAGCTCCCAGCGGGAACGCCCACAGTTAGGAGATGATAGCTGGGGACCACCTCGGCACAGTCAGATTGTCAGCACTGGCTGATCGCTTCCTTGCAGGTCTCCTTAGGTCCTTGTATTTGTCCTCACAGAGGCGAGAGATGGCCTGAGGAGCAAAAGAGAGACAATTCAGGTCAGGGCTGGACCCTGAAAGCTCCCTCCACCCACTTACTCATCAGACACCAAGTGTTGCTCTGAGCAGCATCCTTCTAGGCACTGAGTATACTCATGCACTAAACCAGGAAGAGGCCCTGCCCCAGCTGGTTCACATCCCATAACCCAGACTGTGCCAGTCAAGGGCGGATACAAAGAGGTGTAGATACAATCCCTGTTTCCAAAGGCAGTCTGAGAAAACAATCTCAAAATGTGAAACAACTATAAGACAGCGTAGCCTGTGGTCAGCCAGCTCCAAGATCACTGCTTAGGGGTGTGTGGCCTGGGTATGTGCCCCCATTTAAGTCCTTAGCATCCTTGTCTAAATGAGGCAATAACAGTGCCCTCCCCACAGGGTGGCTATGACTAGACACATGCGCAGGGGGAGCCTGGGCAATGAGGGAGCAAAGGGGGTGATGGGGCAGACAGCATGGACCTCTTGAGTCTCACCAATCTTGGTCCCATCTACTAAGATGGTACCATCTACAGCTTTGGTCAAAGGTTCTATGTAATGAGACCAACACAGTGCTCAGAGAGGAAAATGCAGAGGGCCTCTGCATGCCTGCTCTAGAAGAGGGGTGTCTCACTAGTGAGCCTTTGATTACCTTACCAGTTTTCATCCAGTCAAAAAATAAGATGGGAAAAGCCAGGTGCAATTATGGAGCTAAGCTCCATATAGTATGAGTGTAACAATGTCATATAAAAGTCACACAACATAATACAATGATGGCCTTAAACCCAGACCAACACCAAAAGGGCTGGCCCCAGCTCTAATTGGGCTGTGGGGAAACTTATTTGAAAAAATAAAGAGCTGTATCAATCCTTTATTAATTAGGAACTTCTAGTATCTTTTTCCTTATAAAATACATGCTGGGGAGTCCTTTTTGTGGGCTTATTTTTTAAAAGATAGAAACTTTAAAAAAGCTTTGATTTAAAAAATAGAATCAATGCACATTGAATAAAAACTAGTATTAAGAATATGTGCAAATATAAGATTGTACAAATTATAATTAACTAAATTAATTGATGATTCAGAACCTTTTCCTTATTTTGCAACGACACACAGTGGGAAAAATCATCATTGTGATCACACCCTTCCACGGTACCCAGTGGACATATCAGCAATAGTGAACCAAAAACCAATATGTTGAAATATGTTACCTCAAGCTTGTGAGCCCTCTCCCTGCTCAGAGGTTCCAAAGGAAAGCTCAGGTTATTTGCTTCTGCCAGAGAACGAAGATCAAAATAATACTTGGCATAAACACTGGAAGGAACATTGATGTTGAACTGGAGCAATTCAAGAAACTGTCGCTCTAGCTCATTCCTGCAAAGGCAAAAATAGCACACATGTAGTTGCCATTCCAGAAAGTGTGGCCTGCCAAGGCAAGCTGCTGGACAACAGAGTTGCAGATTAACAACTAAATTGGTATAAAAAGCCAAATTCATTTGATTTGGTGCCCAGAGGGATGAGGGCTGATTAATTGGGATCATCACCAGAAGTACTGCATGGTGATTTGTTTCACTGAGACCTAACAGAAACATAGCAGGCTCTGGCTGCAAATCTCAGCACGAACCATAGGCAGATGAAGCAGGTGAAGATGGGGCAGATGAGCTGTCAAGTGGTATCTAGTGAGGGCCCAAAACCAAAGTCCAGAGGAAAGGCCTCTGCTAGACATAGAGGACACATTCTCTCAATACCCGTTTCCCACCTACTAGGAGAAGAGAGTGGAAAAGCTGCTGTAGGGGTTCCTTAAGCAAAGGAGGTAGGGAAAGGGTGAATCACAGCCCCAGCCTCTCCCAAAGAGAACTCACTAACTCTGAAGAATGAAAGCCATAGTTCCCAAACCCAAGCACACACATAATCACTTGGAGGGCTACAGACAGACAGCTGGGCCTCCAGTCTCCAGAGTATAGCAGGTCTGGCGTGGACATGAGAATGTGCATTTCTAACAAGCTTCCACTGGATGCTGATACTGCTGGTCCTGACTACACTTTGAGAACCACTCAGCTATAGAGTAGTCAACCAAGGAGGCAACACATGTGTTAAGATCCATCTGGCCAACCCATTTATACTGTGATGAAAACTAATGATGGGTAATAATACATTTTAAAATTTCTTTGAGAATGCCCTCATGTCAGTTATCTTTTAAATTAGGTCTATTTCTCAACAGTTACTACCTGGGGAATAAAAAGTCCTCAGTGATCTATTATTGAACACAGACAGAGGGTGAGATATTCAGTCTCAGCGCTATTCCCCCTGTGACCCCTGGAAGCACGCTGTGCCCCCACAGCACACTATACAGTGCTGTATTTCTGTCTTTCCTCACACTCCACTGTAACTGTTACCCCAGTTTCCCATACTTATCTCCGCAGAGCCAGAAACCATGATATCTGATTTTACACGCCTGGTCCCCAGCACAGTACTGACATAGAGTTGGTGCTCAATGATTACTGCTAGTGAATGTAGCCACCAAACTCGGCCTGGGCAGGCTTCACAGGGATCACAGAAGTGAGATTTGAACTGAGTTTGGCAAGGGTTGGGGCTATCTCCAGTACTGGGGTCCCACTCAAACCACCCCTAGTCCCCAAGGAGCAAAAGAAACATTGTCATCATCGTGAAGACTGACAGACTCTGTCCCCAGTGCCAGGCCTCATTCCTCTTGACACAACTCTGTAGTTCTCCTAAACAATGATCCTCCAGTTCTGGCTCCTGTATGCAGGCCCTTGATTTTTTCAAGCCTCAAACTAATGTGGCACCACCCTGCCAGCATGGTGTCCTCCAGTCCCACTCTGTTGTTGGTGAGTCACCCCAGTAAGCCATGACAGACCAAGGAGGACTGAGCTCTAATCTCATGTTACTGTGACAACAGGGGACAGAAGCACTGAGGAGGTGAGCAGAAAACCTGGGATATTTCTTTTTCAAATAACTAAAAATTGAACTGCCTTTTGGCCTGGCAATTCCACTGCTGGGATTATATTCTAAGAATCCCAAAATACTAATTCAAAAGGACCTATGCACCCCAATATTCATAGCAGCACAATTTACAATAGCCAAGCGCTGAAAGCAACCTAAATGCACATATGCAGCAGAAAGAAAGGAGCTCCTACCCTTTGTGACAGCATGGATGGATCTGGAAATCATTATGTTAAATGAAATAAGACCAGGCAGTGAAAGACAAATACCATATGATCTCACTTGTAAGTGGAACCTAATCAACAAAACAAATAAGTGAGCAAAATAGAACCAGAGATATGGAAATAAAGAACAAATTGACAGTAACCAGAGGAGAGGGGGAAGGGGATAATGGGGGAAAGAAGGGGAAGGGTCAAGTCAAGGAACATGTATAAAGGATCCATCGACAAAGACAACAAGGAGGGGGGAGGACTGAATATGGAAGGTTCAGGGTGGGCAGGGTAGGGGATAGTAATGGGGAGGAAATGAGGACAAGTGTAATTGAACAGCAATAAAAAGGAAAAGAAAAGCTGGGATGTGAGGAAGGGTGGGTGCATTCAGAAAGAAAAGCTACAGGGAAAATCAGAATTAAGAAATTTCATCTGAGGGCTTCAGATGGAAAGAGCAAAAAGTCACACTCAGGTCTTTTAATTGGAAAAAAAGCATAACTTTTTCTTAATCCTCACCCGAGGACATACATGCTCATTGATTTTAGAGAGATGAGAAGGGAAGGAGAAAGAGAGGGAGAGAAACATCCACGTGAGAGAGAAACAACGACTGGTTGCATCTCACATGCACCTTTACCAGGGACCAAACCTGCAACTTAGGTATGTGCCCTGACCAGGAATTGAACCCACCACCTTTCAGTCTATGGGACAATGCTCCAACAGAGCCACACTGGCCAGGGTGAGAAATAACATAACTTGCATGCTGTTTCTATACAGCCTAGTGAAAGGATTAACAAGCTCAAAATACATATACTATGCTAAATTTTATACTTCTATGGAATTTAAATTACTTTGTTTTATTTGGGATAATTTCTACTTACATGACGTTTATTGATGCCTTACTTAAATGAGATTTAATAACAGATCTGTGAAATACTGGAACCCAGGTAAGATTTTAATAAAAAAGAATGTCAATGACCCAGATAGTGGTGGAATAGGTAATAGGTTAAAATCACCTCCTCCCAGGACCAAACTGGAATTACAACTAAAATATAGAACAGTCATCCTGAATAACCAACTGGAGACTAGTTGAACAGGAGTCTTATAACCAAGAATTTACAGAAGACACATGGAAACTGGTAGGAAGGATGGAAACACTAAAGGAGCTGGCCCTGCACCCACGTGTAGCAGCTGAGAATCCAGAGGCATGTCTCAGCTTCACAAGTTCCCCCTCAGGAGCAAAGGGTCTCAGCCAAAGCTGGGCTCTCTAGCACTGAGCACCAAGCAGTACTGGGAAGAGGTGCCTACATAACATCTGGCTGGGAGAATCAGTGGGAATTCTGTATGTCCTTCAGAGAGACAGGAGTCTGCTAGAAGCCCAAGTGCACTCTTAAAAGGCCAGTGCATAAAATATCATTCAAAGCCACTCATAGTGGACTCTAGGAAGGGATGGCAGTGGCTCAAAGTGAATGGGACTCATGCAGGGAGAGAATGGATTGTGTGGCCTTGAGGAGAGGGCTAAAGAGACAGCTACCAAGGTCCCTATGCTTAGTCACTCTTCCATAAAGCCCACAGATGACATCTTTCCAGGATCAAGCATTCACCTCCATACAGTACCAGCCTGGAAGGAGAAAGTAGTCCCAACCTCCCAAATGTCTGTGGCCCTGTCCTGCCAAGCCTGAGCCCTGTGGAGACTTTCTTGGAGGCTCTTGAGGGGGTCCTGCCTTGCAGAGTTCACACTTGCAAGGGCAATGTTTCCCACAAGCCTTGACTGATGCCAGCATTCCTGTGCAGAGCCCTTACTCTCTATGTCCAAATATTTATCTGTTTGAGCCCAATGAACTCTGCTGGCCTTACCTTGAGACTTCCCAAAACCCTGCCCCAACACAAGGGTTCCCAAGGCCCTAGGTGGGCATTGGCTGGCCTTGGCATACACTAGAATTTTGCTGAGTGGCTTCAGACCTAGCACTGGCATGAAGTTTGAATCACTATCAACCTGGTGAACACAATTCACCCCTACCTGGTAATTCACTGAGCTCCTACCTCATGTATCTCGTACTGCCAGAGGCTCTTTCAATGACTAAGCCTAGTGGGTAGCTGAGAGGTGGGGGGTGGATTTGGGGGTGATTAGGGCCTTTTGATGACTTGTACCTAGGCACTGGTGGAAGCAGGCCCTGGAAAACAGACTCATCTCCAAGCAGGACATACAGAGGTCCCAGAGACATATAAAAGGATACTCAGCATCCCTAGCAATCAGAGAGATGTTAATTAAAACCAAAATGAGATACCACTTCACACTGATCAGAACAATCATGATAAACAAATCAACAAACAAGTGATGGCGAGGCTGTGGAGAAAAGAGAACCCTAGTGCACTGCTGGTGGGAATGTAGACTGGCGCAGCCACTGTGGAAAACAGTACGGAATTTCCTCAGAAAACTAAAAATGGAACTGCCTTTTGACCTGGCAGTTCCACTGCTGGGATTATATCCTAAGAACCCTGAAATACCAATTCAAAAGAACCTATGCACCCCAATGTTCATAGCAGCACAATTTACAATAGTCAAATGCTAGAAGCAACCTAAGGTGACCATTAGTAAGTGAATGGATAAAAAAATTATGGTATATTTACATGATGGAATACTACACAGCAGAAAGAAAGAAGGAGCTCCTACCCTTTGTGGCAGCATGGATGGAATAGGAGAGCACTATGCTAAGTGAAATAAGCCAGGTGGTGAAAGACAAATACTATATGATCTCACCTGTAACTGGAACCTAATCAAGAAAACAAACAAGCAAGCAAAATACAACCAGAGACATTGAAATTAAGAACAAACTGACAGTAACCAGAGGGGAGGTGGGAGGGGGGAATGGGGGGGGGAAAGGATAGGATATTCAGGAACATCTACAAAGGACACATGGACAAAACCAAAGGGGGGTAGGATCGAGGGTGGGAGGTGGGGATGGCTGGGGTTGGTGGAGTGGTGGGGGGGTAAATGGAGACAACTGTACTTGAACAGTAAAAAAAATAATAAAATAAAAAAGTAAAAATAAAAAAAGGGATTAAGAAAAGAATTTTGCTTCAGCATAGTCTGACAATTTTTTTTAACTCCAGTCCATTATATATATTGTGATTACATATACTTTTATATTTGTTTCAGTCTTCATGCTATTTTTTACTGAGCCATAATTTATAAATAATGTACAGGATGGGGAAAATGTAGGTTTACAGTTATTTGTATAGAAAATAATATAATAACGAAGAAAATAATATATAAGAATTTTTTTAAAATCATAAATCCTGACTTAGTTATTATCCAATTGACAGAGCATCTTCCTTAACTTTCAGTGCTCCATTTTCACCTATAAATGCAAATAATAACAATTATTGTTGCAAATATCTTACTGTACCTTATTAAACTGTATCATACACATGTGTATACAGTACAGGAAAAACATAGACTATGTGGGTTCAGTACTATTTCAGGTTTCAGGCATCCATGGGGGTCTGAGAATGCATACCCTGTGAATAAGGAAGAACTACTGTAACTAATAAAAATAGAATAATTATAACAACATAGCGTAATAAAAGTTATGTGAATGTGGTCTTTCTCTGATAACCTATCTAGTAACAAGATTGCTAATAAGTGACTAATGGGCAAGGTACATCTCTAGCATGGGCACACTAGACAAAGGGATAATTCTTGTCCCAGGTGGGATGAAGCAGGAAGATTTGAGTTTTCATAATGACCCACAATTTAAAAATTGTTTATTTATGAAATTTCCATTTAATATTTTCAGACCTGGTTGACCGCAGGTAACTGAAACTGCAGAATGTGAAAACATGGATGAGTGGGTACCTCATGGGTACCTGTGAAAAATGAATTACCAAAAAATTGTTCCTTTGGGACTAGAAACTATTTAATAAAGAAAAGATGCCATTAATATCATGATGATGATGATTACTATGTTATTATTACTATTATAAATATTTTTGGCAAGTGTTTGGCTTTTCCTAACTTGATAATTTAAACCTTCAATGAAGCCCTGGCTGGATAGCTAAGATGGTTACAGCGTCATCCTGATACACCAAAGTTGTGGGTTCGATCTCTGGTCAGGGCACATAAAAGAATCAATCAATGAATGCATCAATAAATAGAAGACAAATCAATGTTTCACTGTCTCTCAAAAAACGAACATATCAATCTTCAAGGAATGGAACCTAAGTATCTGGAGTTCCAAATTACCTATTACTTTTACCCTCCCACTTTTTATTTAAGGAGGAGCAATTTTAAAAAAGACCACTTCAGGCATTTATTAAAAACAACTCCATGGAGAGCCTAGCAATGAGTACACATCAATTCTACTGTTCTAACTACTGTTTAATGCTCACTGGAATGAAGAAAGCTGGGGATACAATTCCACTTCTGGGTACACATCCAAAAAATCCCAAAACACTAATTCAACCCTATGCAGCCCTATGTTCACTGCAGTATTATTTACAATAGCCAAGATCTGGAAGCAACCCAGGTGTCCATCAGTAGACGAGTGGATAAAAAAGCTGTGGTACATACAGGGTGAGCAAAAGTAGGTTTACAGTTCTGATTACATGAAACACAGTTTATTCTTATATTATTTTCCATACAAACAACTGTAAATCTATTTTTGCCCCACCCTGTATACACAATGGAATACTACTCAGCAATAAAAAAGAATGAAATTGTACCATTTGTGACAGTAATGGATTGATCTAAAGGGTACTATGCTAAGTGAAATAAGCCAGTCAGAGGTTCCTTATGTGGAATCTAAAGAACAAAACAAACAAACGAAACAGAAAGAGTCATAAGACACAGAGAGCAAGCACAGTGGTGGTTGCCAGAGGAGAGAGGAGTTGAAGAGCTGGATAAAAAAGGAGAAGGGATTAAGAAGTACAAATTAGTAAGTACAGAATAGTCACAGAGATGTAAATTACAGCACAGGGAATATAGTGAATAATATTGTAATAACTATATATGGTGCCATGTGGGTACTGGAAATATCGGGGGTCTACTTTATAAAGTATATGACTGTCTAACCACTATGCTGTGCACCTAAAACTAATACAAAACAATATTGAAAAAAAATGAAGCCAGGGATAATGTCCCCACCTGTTAGTTTTATTGGAGCATTATTTAAACTCTCAGGGCATTGGTTTCCCTATTTATAAAGTGGATATGATAAGTAAGTGCACTACAGAATTGTTAAGAGGATCAAATTGATATACACATGAACTGGACAATGCAGGACTCTTGACACATAGTTCATAAACATTTCAGCTTTTATATAAAATAAAAGAATGATCCAATTATCCTAAATCTACAAGAAAACTCAATTTTGCTGGCATTTTGTTGGATTAAGAATAACAGTCAGGAAATCCAAGATGGTGACAGAGTAGATGGAAGCTACATTAACCTCCTCCCAGGACCAAACTGGAATCACAACTAAATTATAGAAAAATCATCCTGAATAACTAATAAAACACTAGATACAGAGATGCCTTATAACCGAAGACTTACAGAAGAAATCATACCACTACAAGACTGGTAGGAAGTGTGGAGGCTCAAGAGAGCTGGCTGGGCTCCCACAAGTGGCAGATGAAATACCAGAGGGATATATCAGCAGCTGGGGTGGGGGTCCACCTGAGTAGTGTGCAGTCTATAACCTCAAGCTGAGCTCCAAGCCTAGAGCAACAGAACCATGAAAGGAACCCAAATAACATCAGACTGTGAAAAACAGTGGGGTTTCTGTCCACCAGAGACAGACAATTAAAGATGCAAAGAGCCTCCCATAAGGACCAACACAGAAAATTTCATTTGTAGCCACTTACCCTGGGCTCCAGCAGAGAGAGGGCAGAGTGCACTAGAGAAGTGTGAGGAGAGTCTGGGGTTGGTGGCTTTGGTGAGGGATTATAAGGGTCAGTTGCCAGGCTGCCTGTGTTGAGTTATTCTGCATACTGTAGAAGCCATTTTTTCTCAGACAGAAAACTCCCCAACATTTAGCATCAGCCTAGGGGAAAACAATAGCCCCACAATAAGGATCCCACTTGCCCCACCCTGTGGAGCTTAAACCCTGCTGCTGAGCAGTACAACTGGAGGCCCTTGAGTGGTTAAACTTAACAGCCCACAGGCAAAGACAGACCTCTGGGAGCTCTGAGACTTTAGCTGGCCCTCCACCAGGCATGGTGCTGGTAAAAGACAGCCTCAGTGCCGAGCTTGGTTCTTCCTGCACATACCCAGGCTCAGCAGAGGGAAACACAAGCTATGCATCTCCAATAACTCCAAACAGGTTGCCTAGGGCCAGTCACAGGCAGCATCCAACATAGGCTGACAGAGGAGTCATTGCATATCTACCTAATACACAGAAACAAACACAAAGAGGGAGCCAAAATGGGGAACAAAGAATCAGGCCCTAAATGAAAGAAAAGGGAATTCTTCAGAAGATGTAAATGAAATGAAGACAAGCAATTTACCAGATATAGATTTAAAAAAAGACACAGAAACCATAAAAAAAGGACCAGTCATAAATAAAGAATGCAATGTGTGAAATAAATAACACACTGGAAAGAATAAACATATCTTAGATGAAGTAGGGGACAGATTCAGTGATTTGGAAGACAAAGGGTAGAAAAAAAACACCCAAAAAGCAGCAAAAGGAAAAAAAAATTAAAAAAAAACGAGGAGTGTTTTAGAAATCTTTGGGACAACATGAAGCGTAACAACAGTGGCATCAAGGGAATGCCTGAGGAGAAGAGAGTGAGCAAGAGATTGAGAACCTATTTGAAGAAATAGTGATCAAAAACTTCCCTAACTTAGTGAAGAAAAAGGACACACAAGTCCACAAAGCATAGAGTCTCCCAAAAATGATGGATCCAAAGAGGCCCATACCAAGACACATCAAAATTAAAATGGCAAAGCCTACAAAAAAGGAGAAATAAGCTGTAAGAAAAAAAGCATCTAGTAGCAGTTAGTTATCTACAAGGGAGCTCCCATTAAACTGTCATCTGATATTTCAACAGAAACATTTCAGAACATGAGGAACTGGCATACAATATTCAAGATGATGAAAAGGAAGGACCTACAACCAAGGCTACTTTATGCAGCAAGGTTATCATTTAAAATTGAAAGAGAAATAAAGAGATTCCCAGACAAGAAAAAGCTAGAGGAGTTTGTTACCACCAAACCAGTATTGTAACAAATGTTGTGGGACTTGCTTTAAGAAAAAAAATACAAAGGAAACAGAGGAAACAGTTAAAAAAAATACTGATAAAATGGCAATAAATATGTATCCACCAATAATCACTTCAAATATAAATGGTTTAAATGTTCCAATCAAAAGACATAGGGTAGTAGAATGGATAAGAAATCAAGATCCATGCTTGTCTACAAAAGATCCATCTAAAAAAAAAAGATGCATACAGACTAAAAGTAAAGAGATGGAAAAAGATATTTTGTATAAATAGAAAAAGAAAGCTGCTGTAGCAAAATCAACAAAACAGACTTTATAACCAAGACTATAGTAAGAGACAAAGAGGGGTATTACATAATGATAAAAGGAAAAATACAATAAGAGGCCATATCCTAGCAAACATTTATGCATCCAATATAGCAGCAGCTATATATGTAAAGCAAATCTTGATGGACATAAAGGGAGAGATCAACAGAAGTGCAGTCATAGTCAGGGATTTTTAACACTCCATTGACTTCAATGGATAACCTTCCAAGACTTCCAAGGAAATTCAACAAGGAGGCAGCGGCCTTCTATGACACACTAGATCACAGGTGGCAAACACATGGCCTGCAGGCTGAATCTGGCCCTCTACCTTGTTTTATCTGGCCCAGCACTTTGTTTCTACCCAGCAGCAGCGCCAAGCTCCTTGCCCCTAGTTAAGGAGTAGTTACATTTATAAAGTCCTAAAATTACATTTGGCACTTTGATGGCAACCATGAGGCTGATGTGGCCCCCAGTGAAAATGAGTTTGACACCCCTGCACTAGATCAAATGGACTTAGTTGACCTCTTCAGATCATTTCACACCAAAGCAGTAGAACATACATGCTTTTCAAGTGCACATGGAATGTTTTCTAGATTAGACCACATGTTAGGACACAAAATATGTCTCAGTACATTTCAGAAAACTGAAATTATATCAAGCATCTTCTCTGACCACAACACTATGTACCTAGAAATCAATCACAAGAAGAAAACTAAAAAAAAAGACACAAGATATGACAGCTAAATAACATGTTATTAAACAATGAATGGGTCAACAATGAGATCAGGGAAAAAATAAAGAGATACCTTGAAACAAGTGAAAATAAGAACACAACAATCCAAAATCTGTAGGACACAGAAAAAGCAATCCTAAGAGGGATATTCATAGCATCACAGGCCTATCTCAAAAAAACAAGGAAAAGCTCAAATAAACAATCTAACTTTACACTTGAAGGAACTTGAAACATAACAACAAACAAAGCCCAATATGAGTAGAAGGAAAGAAATAATAAAGATCAAAGTAGAAATAAATGAGAATGAATCTAAAAATGATACAAAAGATCAATGAATCTAAAAGCTGGTTCTTTAAAAAGATAAACATGATTGGCAACAAACCTTTAACCACACTTATCAAGAAACAAAGAGAGAGGACCCAAATAAATAAAATCAGAAAAAAAAGAAGAGAAATAACTGACACCAAAACAACACAAAGTATTTTAAGAAAGTATTAGGAACTACTGGTATATACCAACAAATTGGACAACTTGGACAAAGTGGATAAATTCCTAGAAACATGTATCTTCCAAAACAAAATCAGGAAGAATCAGAGAATGTGAATAGATAGATTACACCTAATGAAAAATGAATCAGTAATAAAAAACCCCCAACAAACAAAAAGAATGGACCAGATGGCTTCACATATGCATTTTACCAAACAGTTCAAGAACTAACAACTCTCCTTCTCAATTTCAATAAATTCAAGAGAAGGGAAGACTCCCAAGCTCATTTTATGAGGCCTGCATTATCCTAATTCCAAAACCAAATAAAGACACTACCAAAAAAGAAAAGTATAGGCCAATATACCTGATTAACATAGATGCTAAAATCCTCAACAAAATATTAGCAAACCAAATATAGCAATGCATCAAAAAGATCATATACCATGATCAAGGGGTTTATTCTGGGGATGCAAGGCTGATACAATATTCTTATGTCAATAAATGTGATATACTACATAAATAAAATGAAGGATAAAAACCACATGAACATACCAACAGAGGCAGAAAAACCATTTGATAAATCCAGTTCCCATTTTTTATAAAAACTCTACCAAAGTGGAAACAGAGGGAACATATGTATATATAATAAAGGCCACATATAATAAACCCACTGCCAGCATCATATTCAAGGGGCAAAAACTATAAGCATTCCCCTTAAGACTGGAAATAAAACAGGGATATCCACTTTCACCTCCCTTATTCAACATAGTACTGGAAGTCCTAGCCACAGCAATCAGACAGGAAGAAGAAATAAAAGGCATCCAAATTGGAAAGAAGTAAAGCTGTCTTTATTTGCAGATGACATGATACTGTACATTGAGAACCCCAAAGATTCCACCAAGAAACTACTAGAACTATAAATTCAGTAAAGTAGCAGGATATAAAATTAATATTCAGAAATAAGTTGCATTTTGACATGCAAATAATGAACTAACAAAAAGGGAAATTAAGAAAACAATCCCATTCACAATTGCTACAAAAAGAATAAAATACCTAAAAATAAATTTAACCAAGGATGTAAAAGACTTGTACATGGAAAATTATAAGACACTGAAGAAAGAGATTGAAGAAGATGTAGATAAGTGGAAGCATATACTGTTTTCATGGACTGGAAGAATTAACATCATTAAAATGTCCATACTACCCAAAGCAATCTATAGATTCAATGCAATTACTATCAAGATACCAGTGATGTATTTCACAGAATACAACAAATGTTCCAAAACTTTATATGAAACTACGAAAGACCCCAAATAGCAACAGCAATCTTTAGAAAGAAGAACAAAGTTGGAGATATCATACTACCTAATGTGAAACTATACTATAAAGCCATAGTAATCAAGACAGCATAATACTGGCATAAAAACAAACACACAGATCAATGGAACAGAATAGAGAGCCCAGAAATAAACCCACACCTTTAGTCAATTAATATTTGACAGAGGGTGCAAGCACATACAAGGGGCTAAAGATGGTTTATTCTGTAAACAGTGTTGGGAAAATTGGACAGATACATGTAGAAAAATGAAACTGGACCACCTTGTTACACCACACACAAGAATAAATTAAAAATGGACCAATGACTTAAATGTTAGACCCAAACCATAAAAATCATAGAAGAAAACACAGGCAGCAAAAATCTCAGAACTTGCTCGTAGCAGTATTTTATCTAATTTATCTCCTCAGGCAAGGGAAAGAAAAGAAACAAGTGGGACTACATCACACTATAAAGCTTTTGCACAGCAAAGGAAACCATAAACAAAATAAAAAAACAAACAACTGAATAGGAGAACATATTTGCCAATATATCTGATGAAAGGTTAATATCCAAATTTTATAAAGATGTTATAAAATTCAACACCAAGAGAACAATCAATCAATTAAAAATGGGAAAAGGCCTAATTAGACACTTCTCCAAAGAGGACATACAGATGGCTCCCCTCACATGGGGCAAAACGGCTATCATCAATAAATCAACAAACAACGAGTGCTGACAAGGATGCGGAGAAAAGGGGGAACCCTTTTGCACTGTTGGTGGGAATGCAAATTGGTGGTGCAGTTCTTGTGGAAACTAAAAATGGAACTGCCTTATGACCCACAGACTCTACCTATGGGAATTTGTCTGAAGAAATCTGAAATACTAATTCGAAAGAACATAAGCACCCCTATGTTCATTGCAGCAGTATTTACAATCACCAAGTTATGGAAGCAGCCCAAGTGTCCATCAGTAGATGAGTAGATAAGACAACTATGGGACATCTACACAATGGAATATACTCATCTGAAAAAAAGAGAAACTTTTACCCTTTGGAACAGCATGGATCAACCTAAGGAGCATTATGCTAAGTGAAATAAGCCAGTTAGGGAAAAACAAATACCATATGATTTTACTCATATGTGGTGGAATCTAATGAATAAACTGAACTAACAAGCAAATAGGGACAGACTCATAGATAGAGAGCAGGCTGATAGCTCTTGGGGTGGGGGGTGGTTACGGAGTGGAGGGATTGAGCAAAAATGAAAAAGGACTCATGAACATGGACAATAGTGTGGTGATAACAGAGGGGGATATAAGGGGGATAAATGGCAATTGGAAAAAATACAATAAAAATTTTTAAAAACCTTAAAAGAAGAAGAATAGAACAAAATGAATTGCCTCCCTACCCCCATACTCTTCCTTCTTCATTTTTCTGTTCTCTTTCTTTAATGCTTCTGTATTTGTAATTTGCATTGTATTGCATTTCTTTCAGAAATAGCTAGGATATATATGATGAAAAGATTGAGACATACACTGACTTCAGGAGGCATTTTACTTTTTTACTTAAGTAGATACAACTGCTCATGGCGGAAAAGGCCTCCACCTGCTCTTGCAGAACCACAGTATTGCCACCCACACCAAGGCACTGGTTTTACATCATCTTCTTTACACAAGGGAAAAGAGACAACCTTGATGTGATCCCTGTGGTGCACAATTCAGTGGCACATGGTATCAGGCAGTTGATGAGAGAGTAACCCCCCAATAAAGTAGTATTTCTTACACCTTGAACCCAAATGTCCTTCTCCTTTATGGTCTAAATGACAATTATTTTCACAGCTGTTTTCACTATAAAATATTATCAAGAATTTTATTTTTATTACTATCAAAAACTTCTTTATACTTTTCTTAGTTTTTATAATAGAGAATTATAGACACAGGAAGGAGTTTTCATAGGTCAGCAGCAGAATCAGTTCTGCAACAAAAGACCCAAATGATAAACAAGTATGCTCCATAGGGCCACAAAATGGGGTGCCCAGCAAGTCAGAACTAAGACACAGGTGCCCAGAAATCCAATGTGACACCACCACAAGGTAGAAGTCACAGGCACTGTGAAGATCCTGTATTCCCAGGATTACTGGGTCCAGGGACATGGATGCGGACTGGGACACAGCTGGGAACCTCCTCCAGCCTAAAGCTTCCTCAAGAAAGCCAAATAAACAATGAGGCAAATTTTAGCATGAATACTGTCAGAAGTGCCTATAAACCATAAGCAATTGTAAGTAGTTCATCCTAATTATCTTTCAAAACATCTCCTTCTGCCTAAGAGGCTCTGAACCTATTTCCTGCATCTCAGACCCCAGATATCCCAGGGACTAGGCCTGCAGATCTCCTGCTAACAGTCTATACCTAAATCTGAGGACTCAGCCATCTGAGAAATCCTAAGGTTGTCCTGAGAGTTGTGAAGTGGACAACTCTCCTCTCTGCCCAGGATTTATGGCACCTCCACTGAGCTGTGGGTACTTGAGCACAGCCGGAAGAATATGCCACCCTAACAATGAAATTACATGACAGGCCTCCTGGACAGAATGCTGATTTTAAGCAACTAAACGTGTAAGAATGACAAAACAGTAAAAATCTTCTCTATGAAACTAAAAAGAAACACAATGTTTTAGGCTCTTCTGTTTTTTGGTTAGGCTGTTGTCCACAAATGACTGGTGCAGGACATTAACTCCGTTTTATCAGTCTGCAGTGAGACACAACTAGGATGGAAAGCACCACCACACACTGCCTAAGGCATTGGTCCACCCCTCCTAAGGAATGGAAAGGAAAGTTTGACTACAACCAGTTTCACAAAACAAAGTGTTGTCAGTACCTGTTCATGATCCACAATGAAGAGAACTACAGGTTTTTGCATATAACATTCCACAACTGTGCTCTCATTGTATGTCAGCTCCCAATAGACAGTCAATAAAATTATTTCATTCTACACTAGAAAGAGCATTCAAAAGGGACATAATCTTCTTCATAAACAGTGACTACGCCCCGTTCCTCCTCCAACACCCCTCTCCCCCCACTCACATATCCTCCACGGTGATGTCTTTCAGGATCTGGCAGTAATCCACATTCCACACAGCCTGGTCATCCCATACCTTGGAGGCCAGCAGAATAGCCCCAAGGACAATTCGCTTCCAGTTGGCTGGACAGATATCTATCTCTGCATATGTTAGAAGTCTTTCAAGGTATACCTAGAGGACAAGAAAATGCCAGAACTAAGCAACTTGTTTTCTCTCACATATAAGTCTATATAAAGAAATTCTAAAATGGTTTAACTCTATTCTACCAACCTTCAAACAAGGATTTATTAC
Source organism: Phyllostomus discolor (assembly GCF_004126475.2). Classification (NCBI taxonomy): domain Eukaryota; kingdom Metazoa; phylum Chordata; class Mammalia; order Chiroptera; family Phyllostomidae; genus Phyllostomus; species Phyllostomus discolor. The sequence continues at coordinate 110,160,540 of NC_040903.2, read as the reverse complement.
ATAATCATACTTATTTTTAAAAAGTCAAGGGCTCCAACAGTCTGATATACAATGTGCACACTTCATAACTAGAGCTGGATTTTGAAAGACTCCAAGGCAGAGACAAACCCCAGGAGCTATAGGTTAATTCTTCATTTGATCAACTAGGACAGCGATACAAATTTGACAAATAACAAATATTCCAGTAGTAGAACAGAGAATGTGACAGGAATAAACCTATCTTTATCTGTAGTTTTTTAATTAATTTTTTTACTCTGAAGTATTTATAGATTTATATGCAGTGTTGATAAACCTATTGTAGTAAAATACATGTAATATAAAATTTACCATTTAACCATTTTTAAGTGTAAGATTTTGTGGCATTAAGTATTCACATTGCTGTGAAATCATCACTGTCCATTTGTATCTCCATAACTTTTTCATCTTCCCAAATTGAAACTCTGTACAACACTGCATTCCCCTCCCCCAACCCCTGGTAATCATTATTCTACTTTGTCTCCATGAATTTGACTACTCTAGGTATCTTATATAGGTGGAATCATACAAAATTTTTCCTTTTGTGTCTAACTTATTTCAGTGTGAAGGAGTACCTCACTATGGTTTTGATTTGATAAATCCACTTTGTGTTTTTTAATTGTATTTTTTCCATTACCACTTACCTCCTTATTCTCTCCTCCCCCCACAATCACCACACTGTTGTCCATGTTTATGAGTCTTTTTTCCTTTCTGCTCCATCCCTGTACCCCCTAATTCCCCATAGCTGTCAACCTGCTCTCTGAGTCTGTCTCTATTTTGCTTGTTAGTTCAGTCTGTTCATTAGATTCCACATACAACTGAAATCATATAATATCAGCTGAAGATAGAAAATAAAAACAAATATAATAGGATTTACAAACTGGCACAATTTAGTTTGAGGACAGACATCAGAAATGCCCACATCAGAAATTTTGTGGAAAATTCACCACTTGGATTTGGTAACAAGAATGTCTTTAAAAATTTCCACTGGTGAAAAATCTGCTTATTAGTATGTTTTATACTTCCCCAAATCATGAAATTATTTTTTCTATAGTTTATCATTTACAAAGTGGAACTACTGCATCAGAAAGAAAGAAATTTAGTCATCCATACTTTTTTAATAACTTGCTTTCCAACACAAATGAAATCTATATAGTGTTAAAATTATTCATAGTTTATAACATCTGTAAAGTCTTAAAATATGCAACTTCCAAAAAGGCATGTGCAGAAAGCAAAATGTTAAATATACAACTAAAATATAGATTATTTTCAGCCAAATAATATCCATGTTCATAAATGGGATGGGAAAGCTGAAAAAGGGAAAGAATCCACATCTGTTACATTGTTAGTGTTCTGGAGAGGAGGCTGTACTTTAGGAAGCTCTTGAGAAAGAGGTAATTAACAGACTGGTTTCAAGAAGTTTGTTAAATGACATGAATGTGCAAGTAGAATAGGATAGTGTTAGAAGCTAATAATCACACAAAAAAGCCCACAGGATGAGAACAGATAAATAATAGGTGTGGTCAAACTGGAGGACTTCATTTACTGTCTAAACACCAAGCACTCACTATATACCAGGCTCTGTGCTCACCACTGGAGATAAAATGGGGGACACTGACCACTCCAGCTGTAGAGGGAAGAAGGAGCTGGAAGGGAGAACAGCTGATGGGAAGAGGCATCAGAAGATTAAAAAACAGTCCTAAAAAAAGACCAGTGTTTGACAGTGGAGACCAGCATTCATATTCCAGAGAGAGGCTGCTCTGAGCGACCCCAGACTTCTCGCTCATGCAGCTGGATGGGTGACACCCTCTTAGATAAAGAACACCAGGAAGAAGAAGCTGGTAAAAGCGATGACCAGGCTGACTGTGGACATCTTCTATCTGAGAGGTCCCAGAGGATGCCATGCAGGTAGTGCACATGCAGGTCTGGAGCATGAAAGAGACAGCATTGAGATAACAATTTGAGAGTCTATGACATAAAAATGTAGTAAGTTATGGGCATGAATCTGATGACATGGGAGAGAGGCAGAATGACAGAGAGAAGAAGGGGCCAGGCCCAAGCTGTGATACATCTGGAGAAGGGATGGAGAGGTAGCAAAATAGAGGAAGGAATAGTCCACTGCATTCTGCTCTTAAGTCTTATAACAGTTTGGAGAATAAATGGCAAGCTAAAGCTAAGTAGGTATTTTTGAGTGCCTGAATTAGGCTAACAATGTTATACAGTGTTTCTGAGAAGGAAACTGAGTGGTCTCTTTCACAGTAAAAAATAAAATTAAATAAGTAAAGTCACTTCCGGCAGTGAGTATGCGGGTAGAGTAGGGCAGTGGAGGCAGCAGGGGTGAGGTATTTAGAAGGAGAATGGGGAGATGAGGGTTAAGAGGGACAGAACTAGAGGGAGGAGGGAGAATTAGGAGAAAAGGGGAAGAAGGGATGGAGGAAGGAGAAATGATCCTCAGTGAAAACAAAATTCTGAGCAGATTAAGAAAAGTCATAGCATCAGCTAGCAGTTCCTCTGTGGGGCTTCCCTGGTTCCCCTGGTCCCTAAACCACAGGTAGAAGAGTCATGCTCCCTCTAAAGCAATAGAAGCTTCCTACAGCTTCTTTTGCAGTCTGTAACAGACCCCTGTCTTTAAAATGCTACAATGGTGAACATGTAGGGAAGTCTGCAGAGGGGGTCCAGAACTTTCTGCCTCTTCCACTGAAATATGAGCTTTGCCAACATGGATGTTGGCACTTAACTATTTGCTGAATAAATATATAATAATGGTTCTTTTGTTCAGAAAGATTATTGTTCTGTTTTCACCAATCTATTAAAAAAAGCAATTTTTAAATCTTATGGCTAATCCCACATACCAGTTTTTCCTCAGGATGAAGAGGGACATTGTATGCACTAAAAGACAAAGTTAAAATCATGACAAGAAGCTACCAACATATTTCAAATCCCAAAAATAAAACAGCCAATAAAGTATCACAAGAGTTTATGGAAAAATAATAGGAAATCATTACAGGGCAAGTCTACCTTGACTCCCCTGCATTAGTCTGGGGGTCCTTCCTACTTGCCCCATTGCTGCATTTGTCTTGGTGTAGTGCAGTCACCTTGGTCTCTCCTCCAAGTAAACCATATGTTTACTCTCCGAAGACAAGGACCACATCTCACTTTGCCCACTGTTTCCTCAATGTCTAGCATGGTGCCAGGGCAGGGCATAGCCTGAGTGCTTGCTATAATGGACACATCATCCTGCAGAATGAAGAAGGAACATCTACATAGAAGTTCTGTCTCTGAAATACAGAGACAGGCAGGTTTCACGTAGAGATTTCTTGTGTATGTGAATGAGATATTTGTACTCATCACTGAACAGATGTCATTTAACTTCTTTAGAAACTATTACAGTGTTCCAAAAAGGGAGTATTCTGAGTCAGACTCAATATATTCCACAGGTCACTTCATCATCAGGGACACAATCAGCTGGGTATGACTGGTATTCCTTATATACTTATATAACAAGTATAAGCAATAAATGACCTAGGAGATAAAGCCTATCTCCCCATTCCTTAGGTGGGCTGAAAACAGTCACTTCCTTCAGAATGAGGCATAGAGAGTGAAAAAAAAAAGAGTAATTTTATAGTGAAGGAACTGGATAGACACCACCTCAGCCAGGTGATCAAGGTTACTGTTAAAAGTGATTCAGTCACGTTGACAGTATGTACTTTTAATAGGATATGATGAAAACAGAACTTTAACTGTGGTTTTCCTCCCCCAAACACACAATCCCAGTCTAATCATGAAAAAACACCAGACAAATCCCAACTTAAGGACACTCTACAAAATTACCAGCCCTGTTGTCCTCAAAACTGTCAAGATAATCAAAATGAGGCAAGTCTGAGAAACCCCCACAGTCAAGAGTAACTTAAGGAAACATGACAACTAAATGTCATGTGGTGTCCTAGAGGGTAGCCTGGAAAATAAAAGGGACAATGGATAAAAACTAAGGAAATATGAATAAAGCATGAAATTTAGTTAATAATAATATATCACTGTAAGTTCACTAATTGCAACAAATATATCAAAAGAATATAAGATGTTAATAATAACATTACAGATGCTATAATATTGGGTTGGCCAAAAAGTTCACTTAGTTTTTTCCATATGATGGCTCTAGCAGTGCTTAGTTACCTTTAACTTCATTCTAAACAATTTTGTAAGATTGTATGGTGACAGCTGTTATATCAGCCTGCATTTAAAAAAAAAAAATTGGTGAACTTTTGTGCAGTCATTTTAATACTGAAAATGGAAGAAGATATACATTTTGGTATATTTTATTATTTCAAGAAAGGTAAAAAATATGACTGAAATGCAAAATAAAATTTGTGCAGTGTATGGAAAAGGTGCTGTGACTGACTGAACTGTTAAAAGAGCTCTGCAAAGTCTCTTAGTACTACTGACATTTTGGCCAAATAATTCTTTGCTGTGGGGCTGTCTTATGCATTGAAAAATGTTTAGCAGCACCCCTGGCTTCTACCCACTAGAAGTCAATAGCAGGAGAGAGCCAAGATGCTCAAAATATCTAAATCAATACAGTTATTGGTGCAAATGAAAAATATATCTTTTAAGGAAAAAACTAAATGAACTTTTTGGCCAACCTAATAGTATATTATATAAACATTGTAGATGTTAATAATGTTATACTATAAAGAAACATATTTTAAAAAGCAGCCAAAATGGGAAGACAAAGAAACAAACCCCAAATGAAAGAACAAGAGAATGCTCTGGAAGAACTAGATGAAATGGAGGCAAACAATTTATCAGATAGAGAATTTACAGTAATGATCATAAGGATACTCAAAAGCATGAAACAAGACAGAGTAACCATAAGAAAGGACCAGTTAGAAATAAAGAATGCAGTATCTGAAACAGATAATACATTGGAAGGAATACGTGGTAGGTTGGATGAAGCAGGGGATTGAATACTGGTTTGGAGACATGGTAGAAAAAAAACACCCAGGCAACAACAAAAAAAGAGAATTTTAAAAAATGAGGAGAACTTAAACATTTTGGACAACATAGAGCGTAACAACGCTCTAGAGCGTATCCACATCATGGGAATACTAGAAGGAGAAGGAAGTGAGCAAGGGATTGAGAATCTATCTGAAGAAATAATGACCAAAAACTTCCCTACTCTTGCGAAGGAAAAAGATACACAAGTCTAAGGAGTTCAAAGAGTCCCACAAAAGTTGGACCCAAAGAGGTTCACACTGAGACATATCATAATTAAAATGACAAGGCTTAAAGACAAGGAGAGAATCCTAAAAGTCACAAGGGAAAAGCAGGTAGTTACCTACAAGGGAGCACTAATGAGATTGTCATCTGAGTTCTCAAAACAAACATTTCAGGATAGAAGGGAGTGGCTTAAAATATTCAAGGTGATGAAAAGCAAGGGCCTACAAGCAAGTCTACTTTACCCAGCAAGGTTATCATTTAAAGTTGAAAGAGAAATAAGGAACTTCCTAGATAAGAAAAAGCTAAAGGAATTTGCTAACACCAAACCAGTACAATGTTTGTCTGCAACAAACATTAAAGGGCTTGCTTTAAGAAGAAGAAAAAGAGAAAGATAAAAAAAAAAAAAAAAAAAAAAAAAACAGAGGAAAATGGTCCAAGAATAAAATGGCACTAAATATATATCTAACAATAATCACCTTAAATGTGAATGACTTAAATTATCCAACCAAGAAACACAAGGTAGCTAAATGGTAAGAAAACAAGACCCATATATATGCTACCCTCAAGAGACTCATCTCAGACTTAAAGATACACACAGACTAAAGTAAAGGAATGGAAAAAGATATTTCAGGCAAACAGAAAAGAAAAAAAAAAACTGGGGTAGTAGTACTTATATATGACAAAAGAGACTTAAAACCAAGGCTATAGTAAGAGACAAAGAAGGACATTACATAATGATCAAGGGAACAATCCGACAAGAGAATATAAGCGAAGTAAATATTTATGCACCCAACATAGCAGTACCTATATATGTAAAGCAAGTTTTCATTGACATAAAGGCAGAGATCAACAGAAATACAGTCATAGTCAAGGATTTTAACACCACATTGACTTCAATGGATAATCTTCCAGACAGAAATTCAACAAGGAGCCAGTGTCCTTAAATGACACACTAGATCAAATGGATTTAATTGGTGTCTTTACAGAATTTTACCCCAAATGCATACTTTTCTAGTGCACATGGAACATTTTCTAGATTAGACATGTTAGGACACAAAACAAGTCTCAAATTTCAGAAGACTGAAATCTTATCAAACATCTCCTCTGACCACAATGCTATGTAACTAGAAATCAATCACAAGAAGAACACTAAAAAACACACAGACATGGAAGCTAAATAACATGTTATTAAATAATGAATGGGTCAACAATGAGGTCAAGAAAGAAATCAAAAGATACCTTGAAACAAATGAAAATGAGGACATGACAATTCAAAATCTGTGGGACAATGGAAAAGCAATCCTAAGAGAGAAATTCATAACATTACAGGCCTATCTCTAAAAACAAGCAAAAGCTCAAACAAACATCCTAATCTCATACTTAAAGGAGCTTCTGAAAGAAGAAGAAAGCCCAAAGTGAACAGAAGGAAGGAAATAATAGTGAGACAGAAATAAATGAAATAAAGTTTTTAAAAAAAAGAGCCTAGTTCTTCCTGTGCCCAGCTGGAACACTTAGCCTATCTTCTGAAGGAACAGAGTGAACAGTCAACAGATTTCAGCTTATACAAAGTTTGGAGGCCAAAAATTGTAGAGGACATTGAAAAACAGATGTAAGGAGATTGCAATGGGACGGTAAGGTCCCTGGGATCTGCGTAGGGTCCTAAGCCACTGTGGACCCCCAGCTGGCACCTGCCACAGGATACAGAGAGGAGAGTTATTTCACCAGCTCCCTCCCTTACCAGAGGAGGGAGGACAGCCCAGTACCACAAGGGACTTGGATGATGGGAGAAATAGAGATGAAGTGGGAGACACACAGAGACGGTATACATCTGCTGAAACCGTGGACGCCAGCACCAGAGAAACTGAGATGCCAGGTGACATCTGGAGAAGGGAGGACTGGGGCCGTGTTGGACCCTGGCTCAGATAGTCTCTGGACTGGTTGGAAAGGTGGGCTGTGTGAAAAGCTGTTTGCTTGTTAAGAATGGTGGGCAGCTGCTTTGTAAGGAACTCTTGAGCAGCAGCTGGCTCGCCCAAGTGGGATTTGAGCTGTGTGCATGCCCAGAGACCGAGGGGCTGAGTGGAACCATGCACCCAAACTTGTCTTGCACTGCACGCCCAGAAGGTGAGTGGCTAACTGGAACCACGTGCCCAAGATTGACTTACACTGTGTGCCCAGAGACTGAGTGGCTGATTTGAGCCTGGCAGCTCACGGAGGACCCTGTGAATATTGCGGCTCAGATCTGGTCCCCATCCTCTCAAAACCATAGGAAGGGAGAAAAGCAAAGCCCAGACCCCTCTTCCTGTGGCATCTATGAAAACCAGCAGAACTTGCTCAACAGGTTTAAAGTCAAAGGAGGCTTCCTTTTTTTTGGTTCCTCTTTTTATTCCCTCATAAGTGAGACAATAAGTCATGAGTTACAAAGGGTCCAGAGATAGATCCAAAGGGGGAGCACAAGACTGACCCCAAAAATTGAGAAACTGAGACAAATGTCACCTTGCTATCCCATAGAGCTGGCATTTTATTGTTTATGGGTGTTATTATTATTATTTTTTCATTATTTTACTACATTTACTTTATTAATATTTTTAATTTCCTTATGTTTAGTTTTCCTTGTTTTATTTCTCTGTTTAATTGCATTGTTTGACTGGTTTTCCTCATTCTCTCTGTATTACATTTTAATTTTCCTTCTTTCATTTCACCCATGTACCAATAACACACAACTCTTGATTAGGTACTTTCTATTCTGGTTATCCAATCATATATTTCTTGCCATATTATTGTTGTTCCAGTACCATTGTGAATAACTGTTGTTACATATAACTGTACATACAATACAACAACCCTTCCTCATCTTAGCCCACTTCACTTTATTTCTGAGCACTGTTATTGTTGTGGTTAACTCTATTTTCTCTCATACTATGCCTACCTTCTATCCTTCACTCTCACTATATCTTATCATCTAACCTTGAACGAGCACTCTGTTTTCTGGACTCAGCTCATAATCCTCCTCCCACCTACCAAGAGTTTTCCCACTCTTTCACCTTTTATAAAAAGTGGGTAGTTGGGTGAAATATCACAGTAAACACTATACTTACCCACAGAATCTCCAATCTCTTCTCTACTTGCTGGTACTTTAAATCCCATAAAATACTCCCTCGCTGTTTTAATCCATTTTGCCTACTCTGTGCCACTGATCACATACAAGAACAGGTGGGAGCTGCAAACACTGGTATACCTGCTGGAGGAGAGAAACCACCAAAAAAAGGAACCACCAGAACGTAAAAACCCAAGTACAACAAGGGAGCCCACACAAACAGAAGAAAGGGCAAACCCAGAGAGTCCAGACAAGGAGATCAAAGAGGTCACACCAATGAACCCCAAAGAATTCCTACCATAGAAGCTCACCCTACAAAGACAGCAAACAAAGCTAAACATGAGGAGGTGCACAAACAAACAAACAGAGACACTTAAGATGAGGAGACAAAACAAGAACATATGCAATCAAAAGTAATGGAAGACTCCCCACTAAAAGAGCTAAACAAAATGGAGGTAACCAAACTATCAGATATAGAATTCAAAATAATGGTTATAAAGATGCTCAAGGAACTCACAGACAACTACAAGCAACTGAGTGAGAACTACAGCAGTGTGAAAAAAGAAATAGAAACTATAAACAAAAAACTGGAAGAAATTAACAATAAAATCTCAGGAATAAAAAACACACTAGAAGGAATTACAATCAGGTTGGATGAAGCAGAGAATTGAGTCAGTGAGCTGGAAGACAAGGTAGAAGAAAACACCCAGAAAGAGCAAGAAAAGGAAAAGTGACTCAGAAAGAATGAACACATGGTAAGGGAGCTGCAGGACAACATGAACATAATACTATCTATATAATAGAGATACCAAAAAGAGAAGAAGAGCAAGGAATAGAAAACCTATTTGAAAAAGTAATGATGGAAAACTTCCATAATTTGATGAGACAGAAAGTCACGCAACTCCAGGAAACACAGAGAGTCCCAATCATGAGGAACCCAAAGAGGCCCACTTTAAGACACAGCATAATCAAAATGGCAAAATTCAAAGACAAAGAGAAAATCTTAAAGGCAGAAAGGGGGAAACAGGAAGTCACATAAAAGGAGACCCAGCACAGGCTGGGAACCAAAGTGTCCCAGGTTCGATTCCCAGCCAGGGTACATTCCTGGGTTGCAGGCCATAAACCCCAGCAACCGCACATTGATGTTTCTCTCTCTCTATCTCCCTCCCTTCCCTCTCTAAAAATAAATAAATAAAATATTTTTTTTTAAAAAAAGGAGACCCCAATAAGACTAGCTTCTCAATGGAAACTCTCCACTGAGTTTCCATGACAGAGAAGAATGGCAAAAAATATTCCACATAATGAAAATCAAAGGCCTGCAACCAAGACTGCTTCATCCAGCAAGGCCCTCAATTAAGATGGAAGGCCAAATAAGGAGTTTCCCAGACAAAAGAAGTCTAAAAGAATACACCCTCACGAAACCAGCTCTGCAAGAGATGCTAAAGGGACTGCTTTAAGAAAATGAAGAAAACAGTGAGAGAGAGGAACACAGGAATGAAAAAAGGCAATGAGTAAGTACCTATGAATAGTAACCTTAAACATGAATTAATTAAATGCTTCTAACAAAAGACACAGAATAGCTAAGCGGATAAGAAAGCATGACCCACACATATGCTGCCTACAAGAGATCCTGCTCAGAATAAAAGACCTATACAGACTGAAAGTGAAGGGCTGGAAACAAATATTCCAAGCACATTGACAGGAAAAAATAGCCGCCGTAGCAATACTCGTATCAGAGAAAATAGGTATCAAAAAGAGGGCCACAGCAAGACAGGAGGAAGGTAATTTCATAATACTCAAGGGAAGAATCCATCAAGAAGAAATAAACATTGTAAATATATATGCACTCAACACAGAAGCACCCAAATACATAAAGAAAGTCTTGGGGGACTTCAAGAAAGAAATTGACAGCAGTACAATTATAGTCAGGGATTTCAACACCCCACTGTCAAAAATGGATAGATCTTCCAAACAGAATATCAACAAAGATATTGTGACATTGAACAGTGTCCTAAATGAAATGGACTTAACTGATTATATATATATATCTGACTATAATTGTGTTGCTGTCAATATCTTTGTTGAAGTCCTCCAAGATTTTCAACCCAAAGAAGCAAAATACACACTCTTTTCAAATGCACATGGAACATTTACAAGGACAGACGACATGAAAGGACACAAAACAAGTCTCAACAAATTCAAGAAAACTGAAATCATAACAAGTATTTTCTCTGAAGACAAGGGACTGAAACTAGAAACCAACCTCAAGGAAAAAACTCAAAAACACTCAAACTCATGGAGATTGAATGGCATGCTATTAAACAATGAATGGGGTAATAATGAGATCAAGGTAGAGATCAAAGTTTCTGGAAACAAATGAAAATGAACTCACAACAACCCAAAGCTTATGGGACACATCAAAGCAGTCCTGAGAGGGAAGTTCATGGTGTTACAGGTCTACCTAAAAAAGATAGAAACTTTTCAAATAAACAACCTAACACTATAGATACAAGAACTCAACGAACAACAACAAAGATAGACCACAGCAAGTAGAAGGAAGGAAAGAAGCAAGATCAGAGCAAAATTAAATGACACAGAGACTAAAAGCACAATTTTTTTTATACAGTTATTTATTTATTTATTTATTTTATTTTTTAGAGAGGGAAGGGAGGGAGATAGAGAGAGAGAAACATCAATGTGCAGTTGCTGGGGGCTGTGGCCTGCAACCCAGGAATGTACCCTGGCTGGGAATCGAACCTGGGACACTTTGGTTCCCAGCCTGTGCTCAATCCACTGAGCTACGCCAGCCAGGGCTTAAAAGCACAATTTTAAGGATCAATAAATCCGGGACCTGGACTTCCGGCCAAGATGGAGGCATAGGTAGACACACTGTGCCTCCTCGCACAATCAAGACAAAGACAACAACAATTTAGAAGCAGAATAACAACCAAAACTGACAGAAAATTGATCTGAATGGCAGTCAGAAAACCAAGAAAATAGACACGTTCATCCAGACCGGTAGGGGGGCAGAGTCGGGAAGCCTAGCGCGAGCCATGGTGCAGAGAGCAGAAAGTGTTGGGACCAGGCGCATGAGGCATCTGGGGCAGGCAAGACTGCAGTGGGTGTACCCTGAACGAGCAACCGGCAGCTAGCAGGCCCCGGCCTCGGGGTGGCAACCGGCAGGCCCAGCAAGGCAGTGATTGTGAAGCAAGGCACTGTGCATAACCCACGATCACGGCACAGGGAAATAGAGCCTTGGGGCACTAACTGAGGACACCTGTGTGGACTGAGGTGCAGGGAGGGACTCCCAGCCTCACAGGAGAGATCCTTGGAAGGTCCCACAGTGTGCACAAGTCCACCCAAACAGAAATTGGCACCAGAGAGGCCCAGTTTGCTCAGGGGAAACAGTGGAATGGACTGAGGTCCCACAGAGAGTGGAGCAAGTGCCATTGTTCCCTCTCGGACCCTGCCCCCACATACGTCACAACCCAGCGACTGGGGTGCCCCACCCTGGTGAACACCTAAGGCTCTGCCCCTCATACATAACAGGTGCGACCACACCAAAGGGGGTGGGGGTGGAAGATGGCTCAAACAGATTTGAAAGCCCCAGAGTCAGTTTTTTTTAAGCAACCGAGACATAGTCAACCTGTCAGATGCACAGGTCAAAGCACTGGTGATCAGGATGCTCATAGAATTAGTTGATTTCAGTCACAAATCAGATGAACCAATGAAGGCTACAATAAGTGAAATGAAAAAAATGCACAGGGAACCAATAGTGATAGAATGAAAGCTGGGTCTCACATCAATGGAGTGGACCAGAAGGAAGGGAAAAAAAAAACATACAACCAGAAAAGAATGAAGAAATAAGAATTCAAAAAAATGAGGAGAAACACAGGAACCTCCAGGACATCTTTAAAAGATCCAACATCCGAATTATAGGAGTACCAGAAGCAGAAGAGGAAGATCAACAAGTGGAAAAGTTATTTGAACAAATAATAAAGGAGAACTTCCCCATTCTGGCAAAGGAAATAGACTTCCAGGAAGTCCAGGAAGCTCAGAGAGTCCCAAAGAAGTTGGACCCAAGAAGGAACACACCAAGGCACATAATAAATACATTAGCCAAGGTAAAAATAAAGGAGAGAATCCTAGAAGCAGCAAGAGAAAAGGAGACAGTAATGTACAAAGGAGTTTCCATCAGACTGTCAGCTGATTTCTCAAAAGAGACCTTACAGGCAAAAACGGGCTGGAAAGAAGTATTCCAAGTCATGAAAGACAAGGACCTATATCCCAGACTGCTCTATCCAGCAAAGCTTTCATTTAGCATGGAAGGGCAGATAAAGTGCTTCTCAGATAAGGTCAAGTTAAAGGAGTTCATCATCATCAAGCCTTTATTTTATGAAATGTTAAAGGGGCTTATCTAAGAAAAATAAGATAAAAAAACATGTACAGTAAAATGACAGCAAACTCACAATTACTAACAAACACACCTAAAACAAAAACAAAAACAAACTAAGCAAACAACTAATACAGGAACAGAACCACAGAAATGGAGATCACATGGAGGGTTAGCAACAGGGGAGTGGGAGGAGGAGGGGGTGAAAAGGTACGGAGAATAAGTAGCATAGATGGTAGGTAGAAAATAGACAGGGGGAGGGCAAGAATAGTATGGGGAATGAAAAAGCTAAAGAACTTATGACACATGGACATGAACTAAAGGGGGGGAAATGTGGGTGGGAGAGGGTGTACAGGGTGGAGGGGACTGACAAGGGGAAATGGGGTAATAGCATAATGAATAAAATATATTTTTTTAAAATAATAATAAATCCAGGAGCTCGTTCTTTGTAAAGATAAACAAAATCAACAAGTCTTTAAGTAGATGCATCAAGCAAAAAAGAGGACCCAAATAAACACAATCACAAATGAAAGAGGAGATTACAACTGAGACTATAGAAATACAAAGGACTGTATGAAATTACTACAAAGAACTATATGCCAAGATATTTGAAAACCTAGGTGAAATGGACAAATTTCTAGAAAAATATAATCTTCCAAAACTCAATGAAGAAGAAGCAGAAAGCCTGAACAGACCAGTAACAGCTGATGAAAATGAAGCAGTAATCAAAAAATTCCCAACACACAAAAGCCCTGGACCAGACAGTTTCACAGGAGAATTCTATGAAGCATTTAAGGATGAGCTAACCCTTATCCTTCACAGACCATTTCAAAAAATCCAAAATGATGCAAGTCTCCCAAACTCTTTTTATGAAGCCAGCATCATCCTAATCCCAAAACCAGATAAAGACACAACAAAGAAAGAAAACTTCAGGCCAATATCACTGATGAACATAGATGCTAAAGTCCTCAACAAAATATTGGCAAACCGCACCCAGCAATGTGTTAAAAAGATCAGACACCATGACCAAGTGTGATTCATCCCAGGGATGCAAGAATGGTGTAATATTCCCAAATCAATACACATAATACATCACATAAACAAAAGCAAAGGCAAAAATCACATGATCATATCAATAGATACAGAAAAACCATTTGATAAGGTACAGCACTCCTTTACGATAACAACACTTAGGAAACTGGGAATAGAGGGAGCATTCCTCAACCTAATGAAGGCCATATACAAAAGACCTATAGCCAACATCATGCTCAATGGGAAAAAACTAAAAACTTTCCCACTAATGTCAGGAACAAAACAAGGTTGTCCATTTTCACCACTTCTATTCAACATAGCATAGGAAGTCCGAGCCACACCAATCAGACAAGAAAAGGAAATAAAAGGCATTCAAACTGGAAAAGAGGGTATGAGACCGTCATTGTTTGTAGATGACATGGTAGTGTAGATAGAAAATCCTATAGGCTCCCCCCAAAAACTGCTCGATCTATAAATGAATTTGGCAAAAGAACGAGATACAAAACCAATATTTAGAAATCAAAGGCATTTTTGTATACCAGCAATGAAATATCAGAAACAGAAATAAGGGGAAAAAAATCCCATTTGATATAGCAATAAGAAAAATAAAATATCTAGGAATAAACCTAACCAAGGAGGTAAAAGACCTATACTCAGAAAACCACATAGCACTCAAGAGAGACATTAAGGAAGACAGAAACAAATGGAAACATTACCATGTTCACAGATCGGGAGAATTAACATCATCAAAATGTCCATACTACCCAAAGCAATTTATAGATTCATTGTAATGCTTATTCAACTATTTCACAGATAGAATTTATGGCATATTTCACAGATACAGAACAAACACTTCAAAAATTTATATGGAACCATAAATGTCCCCAAATAGCTGCTCCAATTTTGAGAAAGAAGAGCAAAGTAGGAGGGATCACAATGCCTGATATCAAACTGTATTATAAGCCCACTGTAATCAAAACAGCCTAGTACTGGCATAAGAACAGATACATGGACCAATGGAACAGAACAGACAGCCCAGAAATAAACCCAAGTCTCTATTGTCAATTAGTATATTTGACAAAGGGGGAAGAAGCATAAAATGGAGTAAAAATAGCCTTTTCAAAAACAAATGGTGGGACAGCTGGGCAGCTAGCTACATGCAAAAAAATAAAAGTTGACCACCAACTTATACCATACACCAAAATACATTCAAGATGGATAAAAGACTTAAATGTAAGTTGTGACAGCATAAAAGTCCTAGAGGAGAACGTACGCAGGAAAGTCTCAGATATTCCTTGTAGCAATATTTTCACTGATATGTCCCCTGGAACAAGGGACAAAAGGGAAAGAATAAACAAATGGGATCTCATCAAAATAAAAAGCTTCCACCCAGCTAAAGAAAACAGCATTAAAATGAAAAGAGAACCAACCATATGGGAAAACATATTTGCCAATGATACCTCAGACAAGGGTTTGACCTCCAAAATATATAAAGAACTTACACAACTCCACTCTAAGACAAGCAAGCCAATTAAAAAATGGGCAAAGGACTTGAACAGACACTTTTCTAAGCAGGATATACAGAGGGTCCAGAGACATATGAAAATATTCTCAACATCACTCGCCATCAGAGAAATGCAAAGTACAATCACAATGAGATACCACTTCACACCAGTCAGAATGGCCATCAACAAACAGCAAACAAATCAACAAACAAGTGCTGGAGAGGCTGTGGAGAAAAGGGAACCCTGGTGTACTGTTGATAGAATTGCAGACTGGTGCAACCACTG
This sequence comes from Phyllostomus discolor, assembly GCF_004126475.2. Taxonomy (NCBI): domain Eukaryota; kingdom Metazoa; phylum Chordata; class Mammalia; order Chiroptera; family Phyllostomidae; genus Phyllostomus; species Phyllostomus discolor. Next base: position 110,144,999 of record NC_040903.2, on the reverse strand, counting down.
TGGAAAACAGTACAGAATTTCCTCAAAAAAACTAAAAATAGAACAGCCTTTCGAGCTAGCAATTCCACTGCTAGGATTATATCCTAAGAACCCTGAAACACCAATCCAAAACAACCTATGCACCCCAATGTTCATGGCAGCACAATTTACAATGGCCAAGTGCTGGAAGAAACCTAAGTGCCCATCAGTAAATGAATGGATCAAAAAAACTATGGTACATTTTTACAATGGAATTCCATGCAGCAGAAAGAAAGAAGGAGCTCCTACCCTTTGTGACAGCATGGATGGAACTGGAGAGCATTAGGCTAAGTGAAATAAGCCAGGTGGTGAAAGACAAACACCATATGATCTCATCTTTAACTGGAACCTAATCAACAAAACAAACAAGCAAGCAAAATATAACCAAAGACATTGAAATTGGGAATCAGGTTACACAAACCAGAAGGGAAAAGGGAGGGGATAATGGGGGAAAATGGTGAAAGGTTTATAGGAACAACTATAAAGGACAGATCGAATATAACAAGGGTCGGGTGGAAACGGGAGGGAGTTGGGGAAGGCTGGAGTGGTAGGGAGCAGTGGGGGGAAAAGGCAGAAAAATAAAATATCGGAATAAGTATAATCAAAAATAAAAGAGGAGAAATAACTGATATCAAAGAACTACAAATGATTGTAAGAAAATAATATGAATAATTATGTGCCAACAAACTAGGCAACCTGGATTAAATAGATGAATTCCTAGAAACATAGGTTCTAAAACTAAATCAGGAAAAATAGACAGATTATACCTAGTCAAAGTAAAGCAGTATTCAAAAAACTCCTGAGAAACAAAAGCCCTGGACTGTGCGGCTTCACAGGTGTATTTTGGCAAACATTCTGAGAAGAACTAACACCTCTCCTTCTCAAACTATTTCAAAAAATTCAAGAGAAAAGAAGGCTCTCAAACTCATTTCATGAGGCTAGCATTATCCTAATTCCAAAACCAGATAAAGGCACTTAAAAGAAAGAAAAGTATAGGCCAATATCACTGATGAACATAGATGCTAAAATTCTTAACAAAATGTTAGCAAACCAAATACAGCAACGCATCAAAAACATTATACACCATGATTAAATGGAATTTCCTTCAGGATGCAAGTCTGGTACAACATTTGCAATAAAAAATGTGAATCACCACATAAACAAAATGAAGGATAAAGACTGCATGATCATATCAATACTTGCAGGAAAAACATCTGAAAAAATCCAGCACTAATTTATGATAAAAACTCTCATCAAAGTGGGATTAGAGGGAACATATCAAAATATAATAAAGGCCATATATGACAAACTCACTGTCAGCATCATACTCAATGGGCGAAACCTGCAAGCCTTCTCTTTAAAATCAGGAACAACACAGGGATTTCTGCTTTCACCTCCCTTATTCAACATAGTACTGGAAGTCCTAGCCACAGCAATCAAACAAGAAGAAGAAATAAAACGCATCCAAATGGAAAGGAAGAAGTAAAACTGTCTTCGTTTGCAGATGACGTAAAACTGTACATAGAGAACCTCAAAGATTCCAGAAGAAACTACTAGAACTGATAAATGAATTCAGCAAAGTAGCAAAATACAAAATTAATATCTAGAAATCAGTTGCATGTTTAGTTGCACAAATGAACTAAGAAAGGTAAATTAAGAAAACAATCTCAATTCAAAATTGCTACAAAAAAAAATAAGAAACCTAACCAAGGATATAAAACACCTGTTCTTGGAAAATTGTAAGACACTGAAGAAAGAAACAGAAGAAGATACAAATAAGTGGGAGGGAGCATAACGTGTTCATTTGTAGGAAGAGTGATCATTAAAATGTCCATACTATGTCAAGCAATCTATAGATCCAAAACAATTCCTTTAAGATTCCAATGATGTACTTCAAAGAACTAGAATATTTTAAAAAATTATATGGAACCACAAAAGGCTCCAAATAGCAACAATGATCCTGAGGAAGAAGAACAAAATTGGAATCAAGCTGCCTAATATCAAACTACACTACTAAGGACATAGTAATCAAGAGCATGGTACTAGCATAAAGACACAGATCAATGGAACAGAATAGAGAGCCCAGAAATAAACCCACACCTTTATAGTCATTTAATATTGACAGAGGAAGCAATCACATACAATGGGCTAAAGACAGTTTATTCAATAAATGATCTTGGGAAAATTGGACAGACACATGCAGAAAAATGAAAGTAGACCACCTTCTTTTACCATACACAACAACAAATTCAAAATGGATCAAAGACTTAAATGTTAAGCCTAAAACTGTAAAAGTCACAAAAGAAAACAGGCAGCAAAATCTTGGACATTGCTGCTAGCAATATTTTATTTGCAGGGAAAGGAAAAAGAAGACAATATAAACAAATGGGACTATATTAAACTAAAATGTTTTTGCACAGCAAAGGAAATCATCAACAAAATTTAAAAAAAACATTGAATGGGAGAACATATTCGCTGATACATCTGATGACAGGTTAATATCCAAAATTTGCAAAGCACTTACAAAACTCAACACACATACAAACAATAACAAACAACAACAACAACAAAAACAATTTAAAAATGGGCAAAGGATCTGAATAGACACTTCTCCAAAGAGGAAACACAGATGGCCAATAGACATGAAAGGTGCTCAATGTCACTAATCATCACAGGAATACAAAATAAAACCACAATAAAATGTCACCTCATATATGTCAGAGTGGCTATCATCAATAAACCAACAAACAATAAGTGCTAGCAAGTATGTGGAGAGAGCAGAACCCTTTCGCACTGTTGGTGTGATAGCAGACTGGTATAGACCGTGTGGAAAACAGTATGGGGTTACCTCAAAACATTAACAATGGAACTGCTTTATGACCCAGTGACCCCACTTCTGGAAATTTATCTGAAGAATTGGAAACTCTGGATAAAAAGAACATAAACACCCCTATCCTCAATGCAGTGTTATTTACAATAGCCAAGATTTGGAAACAGCCTTGATGTCCATCAGTAGATGAGTGGATAAAACTACTATGGGATATTTACACAATGAAATACCACTCAGCTTTAAAAAAATAATTTTACCATTAAGAGAGCATGAATGTACCTGAAGAACATTATGCTAAACAATATAAATGAGTTAGAGAAAGACAAATACCATATGATTTCACCTATATGTAGAATCTAATGAACTGAACTAACAAGGAAAATGGGGACAGACTCATAGATGGAGAGCAGGATGACACCTGGGAAGTGGGGAGGTGAGGGGACAGAGGGAGGGATTGAGCTAAAAGGAAAAAGGACTCATGGACAACAGTGTGGTGACAGCTGGGGGGAAAGGATACAGGAGGACTATATGGTAATGGAAAAAATACAATAAAGATTAAAAAAAACAATTGCAACTTCACTGTACTAGTCAGTGGTGAAGGTAGGTGCAATTGAGTGATCATGTGTACTGTGTGGCCATTGCATTCAAAATGACTGAGCAAGTACAGTAATGAATCTGCATCAAATTTTGCATTAAGCTTAATATTTCTCTGTGAAAAATCTTCAGATGATTCAGAAAGCGTAGGGCAACTGGTGACTGGCAGCTTCATAATGGCAATGTGCTTGCTTATGCATCACAACTTAAGCAGAATTTTTTGATGGAATTTCAAATCCCCCAGGTGACTCAGCAAATCCCCCCACAGCCCAGATTGACACCCTGTAACTTCTGGCATTTCCCAAAACTAAAAATCACCTTTGAAAGGGAAGAGATTTCAGGCCATCAATGAGATTCGGGAAAACTGACAGGACAGCTGGCGGTGACTGAGAGAACTGTGTGAGGTCCCAAAGTGCCTACTTGGAAGGGGACTGAGGCATCATTGTCCTATGTATAATGTTTCTTGTATCTTCTTCAATAAATGTCTCTAATTTTCATATTACATGGCTGGAAACCTTCTGAACAGGCCTTGTATAAATTGGGCTGCACAAAAATGGAAACTTGTGTTGCAAATGACACCATTAAGAAACTGAAATGACAACACAGAGATTAGGACAAAATACTTGTGAATCATATATCTGACAAGAGACTTGCATCCAGAACATATAAAGAACTCTTAGAATTCAACAATAAAAAGAAAACCCAATTTAAAAATGTGCAAAGGATGTGAACAGACATTTCTCCAAAGAAGATATACAAATGCATAATAAACATACTAATCATTAGGGAATTACAGGTTAAAACTATAATGTGATATCACTCTCCACCCACCAGAATAGCAATAATTAAAAAGACAATAACAAGTACTGACAAGGATGTGATGTGGAGAAATTGAAGCCCTAGTAATATTGCCAATGGAAATGTAAAATGGAGCAGCTGCACTGGGAAACAGTCAAGCTGTTCCTCAAAAAGTTAAACATAGATTTACCACCTGACCTAGCAATTCCATTCCTAGGTGTTTACCAAGACAAATGCAAACATATGCACACTTAAAAATGTGTGTACAGATGTTCACAAAAGCATTATTTGTACCAGCTAAAAGTAGCAACTCAAATGTCCATCAACCAATACACAAAATGTGCTATATCCATACAATGGAATATTACTTGGTAATAAAAAGAAAAATACTGTACATGTTAAAATGTATATGAACTTTGAAAACATTTTGTAAGTGAAAAGAAGCCAGTCAGAAAAGACCACATATTATATGAATCCATCTATATGAAATGTCCAGAGTAGGCAAATCCACAGAGACAGAAACTAAATTAGTGGTTTCCCATATCTGAGGTGGGGATCAAGTATGAAGAGTGATGACTGTTAAAGGATAAGGGGTATCTTTACTAAGTGATGAAAATATTCTGAAATTAGGTTGTGGATGGTTGCATCACATATTAAAAACTACTTAAGTGTTCATGTAAATGAGTGGATTCCATGGTATGGTAACTGTAATATAGCTATATAAATAATTAATAGAAAGCTAGCATATCTTCTCTTGTCTGGTTAGTTCTCACTTTGCCACCTCCATTTCTTCTTGATTCCCCTTTTCTTTAAACCTGACTCCACTCCATCATTCATTAACTTCCTCTCTCCCTCTCATCACCCATCACCACAGTTGTTCAGACAGAACCAACCTTTGTCAGCAACACTCAGTCAGAGGCCTAGCTGAGCAATGTACCCACAGCAAAAGACTATGCCACCCTCCCTTCAGAAAATTCACTTTAATAACTTAAGCAGTAAAATGGAAGAATATGAATTTAAAGTTATAAAGCTACTTCTGGGGAAGGGGAAGACTATAGCAAATAGCCACAGAATGCTCCTTATGTTTCAAAGTGTGGGGCATATCAACACCATTTTTATTTACTTCAGCCAGTGATTCAGGCAGTGATTATTAAGCTTACTTTGAACATTTAATAAATATTTACTGAGCATTTATTATGTACCAGGATGTATTCCAGATGCTGGTCATATTGCAGTGAACAAACAAAAAAAGGCAAAAAGATAGAAAATCACTAATCATTGAGCTTATAGATAAAATAAAATAATAAATAACATAAAACAAGAAGGGAATGATGAGGGAGAAGGAAGGTTACAATTTAAAATACCATGGCTCCACTGACATGCCCTCTGACCAAAGACTTGAAAGGGATCAGGACATCTTGTGCCAAAGTCCTGAGGTAGTTATGTGTCTGGGTGCCATAGTGGCTGGAGCAGAATAACCAGAGGGGGCAGTGGAGGCAGCTGAGTTGAGAGGAAAATGAGGTCTGATCCTGCTGGGGTCCATGGGTTACCTAAGGGCTTTCTTTGCGTCTTCCTCTGACGAAGTTGGGGAACCACAAGAGGTTTTGAGTAGACGAGCCAACACAGTAAGAAATATGATGGCTCACGACAAAGCCTGGGGCCCCTTTCTCCTGCCATCTCTGAGCCACAACTGATTGTTTTAAGGGTGAACATCTGACCCCAAAGGAACTGAGCCAGTCACTGATGGAACCAATCAAAATTCATCCCATTTCCAAAATCTAAACTAAACATAAGATAAAATTAGCCAGTGTTGGGACTTAAATAAAAAGTCATACAGAATCAAGGCTGGGGGACAGCTACTTCTATTAGTGTAGGCAGCTAGTTAGTTATTAACAAAGGAAGGGAGAAAATGCAATTGGACACTGACCTGGATTAACTAGGAAGCAGCAGCTTCACAATCTGGGCATCTGAGTGGACAGGAAAGGTCAGCTTTCCAATCTCCGTAGGGAACAACCGCCCCACCAGCAGCAGAGGCATGCATAGTAGGAGTTAAAATAGTGACCATAAAAGGGAGGGGTCTAGCCTGGGAAAATCTGGGAAAACGATCAAATAGGATAAGGGTACAAACCTGGGAAAATCACTGGTTAGGGGAAAGCACCACATAACCTTGGAGAAGATCCAGGAAAGACAGTGGTTAGTTTCAATGATAGCCTTCTCTCTCCAAAGCCCACGGAGACATAATCAAACCTTAACAAAGGCTGATGGGGGCATGATTTCTTGAAGAGGGCACTCTCTTTCCATAGCAGCCACATGTGCCTGGGTGTGGCAGCTGTACTGGTGAAGCACAGTGTTAAAAGCAGACTGGAAGGGATGAGAGACTGTTCTGGACTACTGAAGCCTCAGCTGCCGATGCCACAGAAATGGCACAGCAGCTCTGGGCCAAAGCCCTGACCCTCCTCCTGGGCTTTGTACAGACAAGTGCAAGCCTGCAGCAAGATGGAGCTGAGTCATCTGGTCGTGGATGAGGCAGTGTGGCAGCCTCTTCAGAGGCCATCTATGCTCTGCACACCCCTTGAATAAATCTTGCTACTACACCTCAAATCCTCCTGTTTGTGTATCCTTGAAATGTGTTTCCTGCAATGCTGTGGAAGAATTCTATTTCCTCTAGTAATACTTCTTTGGCATGAACAACCAGAAGCCAAACTGAAAAGTAATGCTGAAGACCAGCAGAAAGGAGCAGAGGCCTGGTGAGGAAGACCCCAAAAATAGGAATGGGGAATAATCTGTTGATCTCATTACACAGCCTAAGGTATTGTACTTCTATCCTAGAGGACAAGAAATACATGGGACTCAGGAATTTCCAATATATCTTTCACCTTGGCCTCTGTGTAAGTTTCTCATCCTTGTAGTGATCAAAGTCCCTGACTTAGAAAGACAGTGAGCAATATTTTGTCATTAAAGCACCATATGGAACTAAAATGGGTGTCCGTTCGTGGCTTTAAGGATAACCCAGTTAGAGTAGCTCCTAAAACAAAGGATGGGCTGTGCAGAGGGGAAACTGGACACTAATCCCTTCCACCCTACTCTAACTTCCCACAGCTATTGCCGGGAACATTTTGAAGTGCTTTCATCATAACTTATAAAAACTTTTAACTCAGCAAGGTGCAATTCAACTACCCTATCCTTATTTTTAAATTTCCTCCCATGTCAGTGTCAATAGGAAAGCTTTTAGCATATCCTGCAAGGTTAAAGAAATATATTTAGTGATATTAAGTTATGTTACTTTTTTAAGATGAAGTTAATTAAGCTGTGAAATACCTGTTTGGGGTTTACTAGGTGCTGAGTGTTTAAAGGTCTTAGAAGCACTCTCACCACAGACAGGCTGCAGTCTTGTTTCACTGAGGGCAACAAGGCCAGAGCTAAGTCCCCCATGCTCTCCTGCTGGGCAGTATGCCAAGAGAATACATAGGAGAAAAGCCAAGATTAGTGTCTCTCTGTCAACTCTAGACAGGACCTGTTCTGAATGGCTGTTTCTAAGTCTAGGGGATGCAAGAAAAGGAAAGAATTATGATACAAGGTCTGGCTCACAGCATGTATCTGTCTGCCTTCTGCCAAGGGGTACATAGGCTGACTCTCAGCCAACAAAAGCAACAGCTGCCAGGTAATAAGTCTGCAGTGCTTTACCCACCATGCAGGATCCCACAGCTGCTCATCCTTAGGCTGTAACCAACAAGACCCCAATATAAACTAATCTGCTAAACTACCAGTTTATCTAATAGGCTGGGTGAAGACTTCAATAGTTACAATGACTGACAAATATGCACCAGTCCTATAGCACTCCAAAGACATGAGCTAACTAATCTACCCTACTGCTCTTGAGTGGGGAATGCACTTCAGATGTTCTCTCAACATTTCTGCAGAAACTGGGCAAGCTGCAGAAATGAAAATCTGACCTTCATACTAAAATATATGCTAATAAATCTAAGCTTGATGTACAATCAGGTCAGTCAGGTCATAATTTTCTTAGGAATTAAAGTTTAAAAAATCACCACATGCCATCTGCAGTAGCTTTAAAATACATCATTTCTTCAGAGCATGAATTTTAGTACTAATCTCATCCATGGTTTCATCTAATTTTCATACCCTTTTCTCTTCACTGCAATTTCTCCACATAAAAATTTCAACCCTGTTTATTTTGGAAGAACTTGAAATCCTTTGGGATAACAAAGCTGAACAATAAGTCTACTTCTTAATTATGATTTAAGAGCCTATAATCATTCAAATTGCCTAATGATTACTTGTTGAATGTCTGTTTTACCACCCATTACCAAGAAGTTAAACCAGAGAAGGAATGAACAAACAAAAAGATGAATCAATGTATGAATAAACAAACAGGTTTACTGCTGCATTAGCTGAAGATGAAGAGCACAAAGCTCTTAGTGTGATAGAGACACAAAGGGTCCTCAAGTGACCTGTATACTTTCTATACTTTCTGACAATAATCTCAGAAGATCCAGGGAATGGCTTTCTGTCCCCTCTAGGACAACTCATTATCTGATTTGTGCACAATGTAAAAGGTCAGTGACAATGGGTTTTACTGTCAAATCTATTTCCCAAATAATATTTGACCTAAATAGTCCCTAAACTTTTAAGAATCTAAATAAAAGTGTCGATAGTTATCTCTTGTTTAAGTCTGAAAGTGCAGATTACCTCCCCATTGTCTCTGAATATTTTATAGACACATTATTTACACAAACTCAGAAAAGAGAAGGTAGCAGTATACACTTCCTTCCTACATAGATATTCATGTAGGATGTATGTGCTTATCATATCTTACAAATGTCCTTAAAACTTTTGTAGGAATCAACAACAGGGAAGCTGGACATTTTGGGAGGGGGCAGCCTTCTCTACTCCACTTCAGCCCCATGTTTACTTACCTGAATTTAAGGTTTCAACATTTATTGGTTTTGAATATGACTGTATGACTGGCTTTTGGAGGAGACTGTGAAACAAGACTTTACATGCTCTTTTAGAAGATCCATAATCTAACCTCCAAAGGAGAAACTGTGGTGCCCTTAGGCTACCTGATAGGAGTCCCTGTGCACACTCAACTACAAGATGCCTACAGTCATCCTGAGGGCACTCACCAGAGTGACAATGGCACATTCAGCTGTCAGCTGAGCAGCACTGAACAGTGTCCGAACAAACCGGTAAATCTGCTTCTGCTCTGGGTTGTGTTTGTCATAATCTGGTGGCACTTCGGATTTCTAGGGAAGAAAATATTTTCAGATGGCTGGCCACCCAATAAAAGCAAAAGCAAAATAACTAAACAATATCATGAAACACAAAAAGGAGTTTACCGAAAGAGGATGAAGGTTTTCATCAAAAATATCTAAGAGCATCCTTCCATCTGGGTCCCTGGTAGGGAAAATTAATAGAAAATGGAATTTACTTTCTGTAAGAATGAGTTTCATTCAAAATAAAAAAAAATATATTTTTTGATCCAAGTGTAACTTGAGAGAGAAGGCACTGAGTAATCATTTGTTTTACTTGGTACAGTATTAGATAATTTTTAATAGACCACAGAATAAAGGTTATGAATTAATTTCAGTGAAAATATCAATTTTTATTTGCTGAGTTTTCAAATGAACCAAATCTAAATTTCTTTAACATCTTGTTTCTTGAGCAAAAGCTGATAGATCAGTTTAAACTATTAGTATGTAATGGTTGACAAGAAGTCCAAGGGTAAAATGAAGTAAAATTAATATTGAATGTGTCCTAGAGATTAATCTGAAGTTTTCACAACAGGCAACTTAACCATTTAATTAAGAGTTTCACGATTTTATATTGAAAAACAAAAGGTGATGCATAGAAAAGCTTAGCCCAATAACTAGTAAACCTATAAAAAAATGGCTGGTTGCTACTACCAGGCTGGTACCGGAGCCAGATAAAATGGTGGCTTCACTGTAACACAGTGCCTCAAGCAGCTGCCTTGCAGGGACTATCCACACCTCACCACAGACAGCTCTACTTTTTATGGGGTCAATGTTGAGTTTTGCCTAAAAACTTTTCTTTAAAAGACACATTTGGAAACCACTGTTTCTGGTAACAGTATATCACTTCCATTGTCTGCGCTTCCAATGTCAATTAGGCTTGTGAACATCAGAAGATGATAGACATGTCCCTAACACACAGCCATGGTGGTAAACACTACAATTTCTGCTCTATGAATTCACTGCCTACATAAAAATAAGAGAAAGAAAGATCTTAACAGAAAAGCTCAATTTGCATTACTAATTGTTTTAAAAGCTTTGGGCATTCATACCCATGCTCATTTTCACTAGCCTGAGGGAACACACGTAGCAAAGATTTAGATAAACACCAGTAAAAGACAAGTTCAACCAGGCAGAACCTGAGACTGGGGTCCAAAAACATAGAGCTGGCTCCTTCTGGTATACCTGGTGACCTGGTTAAAGGCTCACCAGCCTTTATAAAACCTGGCTATGAAAAATCAGCCAATACTCATCTCACAACTGCCTCTGCAAGATATTCAAGGTGCTATGTGAGAGACAAAGCCTGGCCCAATACCTCATTTCTTTGAGCTGTTTAGTTCTATTCAAAGTTCTATTTAATTTTTCTGATGAATGAGGGCCCCTAAAAAGCCTTTCAGCACTCTCAAGAAACATTCACCAGAAGTAATTGTAAAAATGAAAATGTAGGTTCAAGACATGAAAGAGGATTAAGAATTTAAGCTAAAATGACTCCTCTGAGAAATGGATTTTCCTTTCACCTCCATTAAAAGTGATGTCTCAGCTGAATAGTACCATCTCTACCAAGCTAATGGATCCATCACCAGCTCCAGAGGTCTGGCCAGTGTGATTTATCAAGGAGAAAGTGTGCAGACAGTCAATGCCACCTCATCCCAAAAGACCTTTAGGATATACTCTGTAAACCAGTCATGCCTGTTTACAAATGCTCACTTTTTCAGTTGGACTTTGTAACTTCCATTCACTTACTTTTGGCCCAGTTTATCAGCACTGGGCCAATAGAGTGATTAAAAGTCTTGATAGTATATTTCAGGTTCAATTCCCCATCCCCCAACTGACTAGCTATGTAATCTTAGGCAAGTTATTTCACCTCTCTGTGTCCCAGTTTCTTTATCTGTAAAATAGAGACAGTATCAGTATCACCTCATGAAGCTATTAAAAAAAAATGAGATGATGCATGTAAAGAGCTGCCCAGGGTGGCCAGAGTATGCACTTAATAAAATTGGCTCTTATTATCAGCTATGACTATAAATTAACTCTGGGGTCTGTAACTGTCTAAGAACTGAGAAATCACCAAGAGATGCTAATGCAAAACTGGTTTGCTTCAGAACACATCTGAGTTCCATGAACGACACTACATTGTAATTTAAGACTTAAATGTTTAAAAAGTTTTAACAACTTACATAGAAATAAGCAGCAAAACAAAATGTGCACTTTCACTGATGTTTTTCTGGTCAAGGTTCAAAAGTCCAATAGCCTACATTTTGTAAATTTTTAAATCCAAAATTCTCAAGCACTATAAAAAACCATGAACCACAATTACAATACAGAAAAAAAGTCACTACAGAGAACACATTTCCATTTACCTTTTCCCATAAAACTTTTCAGTAGAAGGTCTGTCTCTAACCTCCACTTCACTGGCTTATCCCAACTCTCCCTTTTTCCCTTTACACTGAAGGTTGCCACCCACTGAGATCCATTCCAACCATGAGAGGTCAGGATTGTTCCCAGCAATGGGTCCCACCAGTGTAAAAAAAGTAAAGAAAAAAAAAAAAGCCAAAATAGAGTCACTTTTGCTAAGCCACATCACCAAACTAATTAACCTAACTAGTTTCAGCCTCTCCCAGGAGTGGACTTTTAAACCAATCAGTCTGGAATTTCCTGTGAGCATTAGTAAAGTAATCTGCTTCCCCTAAAGACTGGTGTCACTGCCTGAAATAATCCACTCTTTTAACTTCTTAGTCCCACCCTTTTCTGCCTATAAAAACTTTCCATTTTGTACAACCCCTGAAATGTCCTAGTTGCTAGATGGGATGCTGCCTAACTTATGAGTCACTTAATAAAGCTAATTAGATCTTTAAATTTACTGGGTACAATTTTGTTCTTTAACACAATTTGTAGTTGTTATTAGATTCATACAGCATAAATGTCATTTAATCAATGAAATAGACTGCAATAAGAATGGCTTTGTTCTTATGAAAATGAAGAAGGATGCTTTGGAAAGACCCAATAAAAGAGCATCACTAAAAATAAATTGTAGATTAGTTGTGGTAAAAACCTGAACGATTCTATGCTCTGATTGTTTTGCAAAAATGTCTTAAGTTTCCTTGATATTGATTTTTTTTTTAAATCCTACTATGGAAAAGGATAAATTACAGGTGTGGCTTATAAAGGAAAGTCACTTTGGTACTCTAATCAATGCTCCATGCTCAAAACTAAAGTCTTGACGCTGCATTAAAAAACTGGCAAATGGATGTACTTTTACATGTTTTATGTTGAAATATTAATGGTAACTTTTTAAAAATTTTTCTTTGATTCTCTGTTTTAACTGACTTTTTAAGTAAACTGAACTATCTTCAGAGTCATATCAAAGAGAGGGTTTCTACTACTTTAATATGATTTATGCCTAAATTTATACCAAAATTTCCTCTACTAAAATTGAAACACTATTTTTTTAAAGTTAAACTTGCATATAGTAAATTTTTAAATTATATTTTATAAAGATAGACTGTTTAAAGAGTAAAGAGGAAGTTGAGCATTATCAAGAAGATTTGTTTCTTTTGCTGCCTTTAAACATAGACACCCATCTGATTTCCTTGGATTCAGAAACCATTCAGCACTTACCTGGGAAGTTTTGGTAAATTATACTAACTTTAGAAATTCTATGAAAATATGAAGACCAAAGCAACTGGAACATGATAGGAAAAAATAACGGAAAAAACACAATGTAATGTTTTTAGTACAAAATTAATCATCCACATACCTGTTTTTGATGTGGTAATATATTGCGAGAGCTACACTGTAAAATAAAATGCAGTTCAATGTTTCATAAACATATTCAAGTCTGACCATAAATATTTAAATTTAAGTCAAACGATCCATCTAAACAGTCCCATTTAATTCAGAATGCCAAGTTTAAAAAAATGCCCGCTTTAAAGTGAATCATCCTGCTACTCCTTCTTAGCAATTATTAAATCTTTTCCAGAAATACCAGAACTTCAAGTGATGTTTAAAAATTTCTCTTACTATCTGAACTAAGTTTTCCTCACTTGTAAAATATAGGCACTGTATAAAAAAAAAACAGGTGGTGCAAATTAAACACCTTTAGAAACCTCCAACTCAGTATCCAGTACTTTAAAAAATCAAAAAATCAGTGGTTTCTTTATAGCTACCAGAAAAATGTGAATATCACCCACAGTGGTTTGATATTTTTTCCTCTTAAATCAATAACCCCTTGGCAATCTGCCTACTTACTCACTTGCTGAAATGGTGCTATACTTCTTATATGTTATATGACCTTAAAATTTTATTTTATACTTTTAAAAGATCTTAATTTAACAAAGATATTTCCTTCCCCTGATGTTTTCTAATGTTTTTCTGATTATAAAATGCATTATACTCGTAGGATAAAATTTTTAGAACATACAGAAGTATAAATAAAAATAAGTATAAATAAAATCCTTTGCCCAAAGATGACTATTAGCTTGAGATACACAGACTCTACACATTATATGTGTAAATAAACAGGTTTGCATCCTACTTTTATCCTCACTAGCATTTTTCTTACCATTAAAATATTCTTTAAAAACATAATTTTAAATGCCTATGTTCTATCACATAGTTGTTGAATAATTATTAACCATTCCCCGCTACTGAACGTGTTTCTAATATTTTGCAGTTATAATTAACAGCATAATACATATCCTCAGAGACAAATATTTGTGCAGCCTGTGACTACATTTCCATAAGAGAACATCATATAATTGGAATTAATCTAAAGTCTTACAATTAATCTAAATAATTGTAAGCCTCCCCACATACACTGCCAAATATCTTTGCAAAAAACTGTACCACTGTACTTCCCCACCAGTGTCTATTTTACCTCATTCCTACCAGCACTCACCTTAAATGTTTTGATAACATGTTTTCCAACTAGGTAGGTTAAAAAGCGGTCCACCTGTTTTCAACTTGAGTTTCTTTGATAACCTATCAAGGTGGCAGAATTTTCGTGTTGACTGGCCAATTTTTAAAAAATTTCCTCTTTTGTAGAAACTAGCTCCTTCCATTATTTTTGTTTTACTTTAAAATTTATTCAGCCCTGGCTGGCGTAGCTCAGTGGATTGAGCACAGGCTGCGAACCAAAGTGTCACAGGTTCGATTCCCAGAGTACATGCCTGGGTTGCAGGCCATGAAGCCCAGCAACTGCACATTGATGTTTCTCTCTCTCTCTCTCTCTCTCTCTCTCTCTCTCTCTCCCTCTCTCTCTCTCTCTCTCTCTCTCTCTCTCTCTCTCTCTCTCTCTCTCTCTCTCTCTCTTTCTCCCTCCCTTCCCTCTCTAAAAATAAATAAATAAAATCTTAAAAAAATAAAATAAAATTTATTGAGGGGGCCAACATTCATTTTTTAAGCTCCTAAGAACATAGCTAACTAGCTGTATCAGACTGTGTTCTGGGTCTCAGAACACAAAAACTGCCATCCAAGGCACTGTCCCTCAAAGGCACCCACTTGGAAACTTAGGCATACCTGCTGGATTCCAAGAATTCAGATGCTTACCTATGACTTCACATGACAATAGCTAATCTCACTGTAACAAAAGAAAACATATTCCTCCAATTTCTCTTTCCAGATCTATTCATTCAAATGATTTCAGCTAAGTGTTAAAAGGATTCATGAGCAAATGATAATATATTCTCTTACTCCTAACATCTTGAAAAAAATTTAAGCTGATGAAAGAATTCTAAGTGGGGTAAAAAAGCTTCAGAATTTTAAAAAATAATATGGTCTTCAAAGTGCTTTCACATACATGAACCAGCCCTACAATGGAAAATAGATGTTACTGATTCTATTTTATAAATGACAAAATTCAAGTTCAGACACCAGATGCCAGGATTTCTAACTTGTATGATTTTGTGCCCTTTCATTTGACCATGATACCTCTGGGAAAAGGAAAAAAATCACTGTTTTATTCACACTGTTGATTGCTCTTCTAATCTAATGTTAGATTTAAGCTGAACATTTCATATTATTGGATTCGTAGTAATTAATCATTTCACTTCTCCTGTGAGGGAATGTGACACAGGACAACTGTCCCTGGACTGGGAAATGGAGGAACCTGGTTCAAACATGGCTCCTTCACCTCTCAGAGCCTTCATTTCCTAATGTTGACTATTAGGACCATTCAACCTATGAGGAGTGACCCCAAAATCCTGGAATTTACTTATAAAAAATGGTGTGTTTATTCTTACATGTTTAAACTTCTGTCACCTTCAAAGTAGCCTCCATTTGATGCAATACACCCATTGAGACATTTTTTCCACTGTTCAAAACACTTTTTGAACTCATCAATTCTGATGTCTTTTAGTGTTTCTGCCATTTTTTTGTTTCACTCTTTTACATCAGTGAAACATTTCCCTTTGAGGACTTTTTTCCACTCAGGGAAACAAAAAAAAAGTTGCTGGGGTAAGATCAGGTGGATATGGGGGTGGGGCATGGGGGTCATGCTGTTTTCGATCAAAACTGCTCAACACTCAGCACGGTGTGGACAGGTGCACTCATAAATCACCCATCATGAAATGAGTAGATGTGTTGAAAGTCTTCAAAAGAAATTCACTTAAGCCACAGATTCTCACAACTCCAGCTAGTACACTGACACAGATGGATTCCTAAAGCACTGACCTAGTGGGGGAAGCCTGTACTACAAGAGGCCATCTTCCAGGAGATGACTGTTTTTTTTCTGGGTGCCACCTCATACAACATGGAGTTGTTATAACCAAATGAAATATATAACAGCATAATCTCAAATATAAAGTTCTAAAACTGAAGTTATTATCACTGTGATTCCCCCATCAATAATTCCATCTCAAAAGGTCTATCGGCTTCTGCAGAGTGAGTGAAAATCTGCAGGGCCCCAGAGTTACTATCTGCCAAATTTCCAGAGCCAAAGGCAAAACAGGACATTATTGTGGTCTCAGACCTCCATGAAAAATAGGGCCACTAGGGTAGGAGGGGAGTAGAAAGGGGGTAAATGCAGACAACTGTACTTGAACAACAATAATATAATTTTTAAAAAAAGAAAAGAAAAATAGAGCCACTATATAAGACAATTTCCACTCCAGGTCATATCCCAGAAATTGAAAAAACCAACCTGAGAATTCATGTACAGTCCAGCCCCATGGGCCAGTTTAGTTGGTTATCTTGAGAGAAGTGATAGCTGGGGGTAAAGGGCAGTCACTTGAAAGCTGAATCAATCTCTAGCTTCAGGCTCTGCTCCAAATGCTTAACCTAGCTTTGGAGGCCTGGTCATTTCTGCCACATCTTCAGAAAGTGGTGAGGTTTCACCGAAGATGGGTTTGGGCCAAACCAAAAGTACATTTGGATCAAAGGATTTGCTTAACTGCTTTTGCCACATAGCTACAAAGGAAGAAATGCTATTTTCTTGACCAAAGAAACAGAAATGATTGTGATCATTGGTACTACACTTGTCTTACTTTTCACCTAGAACTAAATCAGCAAAGCAGACGAGGATCCTAAGATCTCAGAAGATTAAGGGGCTCCAAAACACTGAGAGGCAAGTAGCGAATGAGTGCTCTCTGACCCTGTCAGCCAGCTGTGTGAATTGGGCTCCCCATCCTCCCTCCAATCTTTGTCATCATCCTCCCTACAAGGATTTGGGAGGGGAGTTGGTTCGTAAACACTAAATTCATACCACAGCTGTTAGCATTTAGAGGAAAGATGGGAAAATCAAGTTCTCCAAAAAGAAGGAATGCCTATGAAAACAATGAGCATAGAGCGAGGGCCCAAATTTTTAATACTTAAGCCTTTCTTTCACTGTTACAATAACACTCAACTCTCCACCCACTCCCTAACTAAATTTGTAAATATGTCTGTTCGTTTTTGCAATTCATCAATTTACAGAAGCATTTTCTTTTAAAAATAAGAATAGAAATTGGTTGTTTAGAACTCAAGAGAATTTTCTCAAAGAAAAAAGATCATACATGGTTTTCAGAAAGCAAGTTCAGCCTACAAATGCTCACCATGCCCACAACAAAGCTGAACTACAGTATTAATGAGTGTGTAATCAATTGTAATGTCTAGGAGAGGGAGCCAAAGGTTTCCCTTGACAGGTGCAGGGTAAGGTTTAGGCAAAATTTTAGAATAGGAGGGCATTCAGATTTAGCCTCTTCCTACCCCCTTCCTTATATTTTCAGAGCTCACAGGTACAACAGGTACATTTTTTTCCTTTTTCCTTTTTTTAAAATTAAGTATATTTTATTGATTATGCTATTACAATTGTCCCATTTGTTTCCCTTTTGCCCCCCTCCACCCAGTACCCCTACTCCCTCCAGCATTCCTCCCACTTAGTTCATGTCCATGAGTCATGCATGTAAGTTCTTTGAATTCCCCATTTCCCATACTATTCTTAATCTCCCCCTGTCTATTTTCTACCTACCATTTATGCTTATCCTCTATACCTTTTCCCTCTCTCCCCTTCCTACTCCCCCACTGATAACCCTCCATGTGATCTCTATTTCTGTGATTCTGTTCCTGTTCTAGTTGTTTGCTTAGTTCATTTTTGTTTTGTTTTGTTTTTAGGTTTGGTTGTTGATAGTTGTGAGTCTATTGTCATTTTACTGTTTGGATTTTTGATTATCTTCTTTTTCTTAGATAAGTCCCTTTAACATTTCATATAATAAAAGCTTGGTGATGAACTCCTTTAGCTTTCCCTTGTCTGAGAAGAATTTTATCTGCCCTTCCATTCTAAATGATAGCCTTGCTAGATAGAGTAATCTTGGATGTAGGTCCTTGCTTTTCATCACTTTGAATACTTGTAACCAGTCCCTTCTTTCCTGCAAGGTTTCTTTTGAGAAATCAGCTGACAGTCTTATGGAAACTCCTTTGTAGGTAACTTTCTCCTTTTCTCTAGCTGCTTTTTAAAAATTCTCTCTTTATCTTTAATCTTTGGCATTTTAATTATGACATGTCTTCATGTGGCTCTCTTTGGGTCCAACTTCTTTGTGACTATCTGTGCTTTCTGGACTTGTACATCTATTTCCTTCACCAAATTGGGGGATTTTTCTTTCATTATTTTTTCAAATAAGTTTTCAATTTCTTGCTCTTCCTCTTCTCCTTTTGGCACCCATATGATTCGGATGTTGGTATGTTTAAAGTTGTTGCAGAGGTTCATAAGCCTCTTCTCATTTTTTTGAATTGTTTCTTCTTTCTGTTCTGGGTGAATGTTTATTTCTTCCTTTTGTTCCAAATCATTGATTTGAGTACTGGCTTCCTTCTCTTCACTGTTGGTTTCCCTTATGTTTTTCTTTATTTCACTTTGTATAGCTTTCACTTTTTTATTTTGTGGCCATACTCAACCATTTCTGTGAGCACCCTGATCACCAGTATTTTGAACTCTGCATCTGATAGACTGGCTATCTCCATGTCACTTAGTTCTTTTTCAGGAGTTTTGATCTGTTCTTTCATTTGGGCCATATTTCTTTGTTGCCTCTATTTGACAGCCTCCCTGTGTTTCTGTGTATTAGGTAGAGCTGCTTTGACTCCCTGTGCTGGCACACCTGTTACAATATACGGAGCAGAGCCTTAGGTATTCGCCAGGTCAGGACAAACCGCTTTGCTGCTTTGTGGCACTGTATGTGGGGGAGAGGTCAGAGAGGGAGCAATGCTGCTTACTCAGCTCTTGCCCCATTTAAACGAACTGTCCTGAGAGACTGGCAGTTTCTTCTGCCAGTGCAGCCCCCACTAGTTTTTACAACCACAGGTTATTAAGCTTTATTTTCCCTGCACTGGAACCCTAGACTGTGTAGTCTGGGTTTGAGTTGGGATCACTCACTCCCCAGTTGTCCCTCTTGGTTTTGATTTGCCACACATGAATGTGAGACTACCCATTATACCAGCCACCACTGTCGCCACTTTGCCATGTGTCCTCTCTGCCCTGGCTGCCCATCTCTATCCCTCCTACCCATCTGGATGAATGTTTCTTCTTCAACTCCTTGGTTGTCAGACTTCCATACAGTTCAATTTCCTGGAAGTGCTGATTGTTTTTTGTTTTTAAACTGGTTGTTATTCTTCTTATTGTCGTGTGAGGTGGCGAAGTATGTCTACCTATGCCTCCATCTTGGCCCGAAGTCAGCAGGTACATGTTTAAAAGCAGGGTCCTTTTCAAGACAACTAAGCTACTGACTGAAAGAATATCAAATTTGGATGATGCAGACAGAATGTCTTTTGGACCTGGGAAGCCATAGTACCCACATTGAAAATTTTATTTCAAAAGTCAGCCATCTTAACTGATCTAACTTTTTAGCTTCTTTTCCTACCAGTTACCTATAGTTTATTTACAACTTTCAAGGAAACTTTGATGGGAGGGGAGAGCAGCTGTCCACCTACCTCATGGTCCTCAATACTGGTTGCCCACTAGAATCTCCTAGAGACTCTACAAAATCCATACACTGGATCTGTGGGGTGAGACATCAAATGTCGGTGTGTTTTTAAGCGCCAAGGTGACTCCCAGGCACAGGTGGGGCTGGTACCACTGATTTATACAGATGCATAGTTGTAACAGGTGATTGCATCTCACAGCTGAGACAATACAATATCAAATTGTTACTGTGTTTTCCCACCCACTCCTAAGTATCCATGTCACAACCAGTGGGAATTTCAATTTATCCAAAGACAAAGCATTGAGCAACTTATTCAGATCCACTTGTAAATCCCAAGAGCTCCCACTGGCCCTAAAGAAGGCATCCTCTGCTCTCTTCTACTCTGTCTTCCTTCCCATGAAGATGATTCTAGGACTAAAGGAATTTAGCCTTTTGCTCTGAGCTCCAGAGCTTCAGCAAATGCCCATAATCACATGGTGCACATATCTTCAGGGCTTTCCACTTCTCTTCACAACTGCCAACAATTTACTCTGGAAAACACTGCCATTTCCCATTTCCCCACAGTACACTTAGGCACAAGGGCAGGAGTGGCTCAGCCGAGGACATGTGTTGGGAGCCATGCTATCCATACCTCTTCCCACCTATAGCAACTGACTGGATTTATGCTTATTTGTCATTGACCACGCCCCTTATCACCAAGGTGCTGAGGGAATAAGCAACATTCCCATTTAGAGCCTATGATATCAACCCCACAAAAGAGAAGGCAGCCTCCCTCCAAGTGCTCCCACATCCACCTTCCCCTGGAGTAAACTCTGTCTACAGAAGACCATGAGGAGTCCTCACTGCCTGCCTGAGGCTATGACTGATTGTCACATGTGGTAACATTCAGAACAGGGCTTTAGCCTCAAAACTTAGCCCACTGCAAAAGAACACTTTCTATTTAGAAATGTAAACAGTTACTTCAAACACTAACATAAATTGTTGTTAAATGTATATTTTCTTAAGCATAAAGATAAAATATCCCAGATTTTTCACAGATGAGCTGAAGACCACAGGGCCCAGCATATCAGGTTCTCTGTGATCTCATTATCAAAACACTAGTGGCAACATTACAGGAGAAGCCCCTTCCCTCCCATTATAAAATATGGAAACTAAAGTCCAAAGGGAAAAAATTTTATACCAAGACTCCCTTTCCTTCCTTAAACCCCATTTGAAAATAAGATTACAAAGAGAAGGGTCTTACCCAAACCCTCCCCGTTGGTGATAGAGCAGAGGTCAGAACTCAGGTCAACTGTGGGCAAGGACACTTTCACTATGTCAAGGCCTGCTTTCTACAGTAGCCAAGTCTTAAACTGGAATCCTGTATTATTTTGAAGGTAAAATATTAGCAGAGTTATGCAAAGATGAATTTAATAAAAAGTGAGAAGGTAGAAAGTATGCCCCCAAAATAAAAAATATCCTTTAATCCACATTCAAAACAATTTAAAATTTGGTCTTTTCAAATAACTGATAATATGGAGAAATATTTTGAATACCTCACATTTTAACTACCAAATCACTTTTTAAAAAGAATATCCACAATCAATGGCCTTCCCCTGACTGACCCCACAACCAACCAGTTAGCCATCAAGTTAAGGAATAGAAAAAGCATTTGGGTAAGCAAAAATCTGTATACCCACCATTTAATTGTATACTTGAGGTTTGGTTGACTGACTGTGCTATCATCTAGGAAAATCGTGGAGCAGGAGCTGTATTTCCTTGCTATTTGTCCTGGAGGATGCTGGAAAACAATGGCAACAAGACAACAACAATTAAACAGGGTTCAAAATTCTTCCAGATAACATCATTCCTTTAAACTTGAGACCAGGTCACAGAGGAAAAATGCCTTAGCCAGAAATGTGAATACTACCAGCAAGAACAAAATAAAAACACTTTCTTGATACAGTGATATTTCTTGTTCTTCCATATATAAATGTCACCACCACTCCTAATCTCAAACCTCTTTCATGAGAAAACCAGAATTCTTACGATCAAGCATCAGAGTGCCATTCATAAAAATCACCTGCCCCAGAGCCTGTGTGAAACAAACAGACTGCTCATTACACCACCTCAAGGTGCTAATAGTCAACCACACATTGATGTTCCCCAATTAAGGAAGTGTCTTGGTTTTATGAACCAAGAGTTCACTGTACTCCTTCTCTCTAAGAGTACAGAGTATTTGGCAGCAATGGAAAATGCAGCCAATATTACTTTAGAATTTCCTGGTTAATCTGCTTAAATTTCAAAAGGTGAGGATATAAAGGAAAAAAAAAGTATTCCTTTGTAAAGGTAAAGCACATTTTTTGATACTTTGCAAAGGAGTGCCAATGGATGACCTTCACGTAGTGTGTCTGCAGTATTATGACTGTTTCTTTCACTACTGCACACATTTTGAGTTCTTTGAAGAACTTGAGAATTGAGAACTACTTCTGAAAGGTACTGATAAAGGAAATAGAATTTAAATTATACAATGATGACAACTAATTAAATACTAAGTCGATTTTTGGCAACTATATAGGCAATATAATTAGTAACTATCAAAAGCAAATTAGAAAAAAATAAAATAAAATCATCCAAATGAGTTTCCACTTGCCTGGTGCTGTGAACAGTCTACCAAAAAAATCTCTTAGGGATAATAAAATTGCCAACCTCACCTGCACACCTCCAATAAACCCTCAATATCCACAGTTTATAAATGTAAAAGAAGCCTTAAAGCTAA
The DNA here is from genome assembly GCF_004126475.2 of Phyllostomus discolor. Classification (NCBI taxonomy): domain Eukaryota; kingdom Metazoa; phylum Chordata; class Mammalia; order Chiroptera; family Phyllostomidae; genus Phyllostomus; species Phyllostomus discolor. The sequence continues at coordinate 110,122,343 of NC_040903.2, read as the reverse complement.
TCAGAGACCAATACCCTGTTCAATACTTTAATATTTTCTTTTTATTTAATGAGATTTCCTCTGTAATAAAATTATGGAAATATGAAACAGCTTGACAAATATAAAAACAATGTTATAAACAATCACTCAAAACTAAGTAGTCACTAAAGTATCTATCAGGTTCCTTAAATCACAGCTAGAGGGCACTCCACTGCTAAAACATTAGTATCCTTCCACACACAGGTTTTATATAAATAGCAGGTGGGTCAGAAGGAAATAACCAAAATTAGGAAATTCAAAGGGTAAGGCTTGTTCACCAGCTTTTCTTCTTAAGCATACACTGTTTTGTGCCTATGTAAGGAAAGGCACAAAGAAGGTTTGTAAAACTAAAGTTACACCTTGAATGTCATTTTTTTAAATGTCATTTTTAATGTGGCATTTTCACATCTATTAAAAATTAATCACAACATTCTAAGATAATCCTAAGGCATTAAATACAATTCTTTTCTCTTAAGCTCTCATAAAATCACACTGAAGTCATCTAAGACACGCTAAAAAAATCAGAATCTATAACAAGAGTTGCTAATATGAGAGGCAAATTTCAAAAATCCTTGTAAGCCCTGGCTAGTGTGGCTCAGTGGATTGATTCTGCAAACCAAACGGTCACAGGTTTGATTTCCAGTTAGGGCACATGCCTGGGTTTTGGGCTAGGTCCCCAGTAGAGGGTGTATGAAAGGTAACCACACCTTGATGTTTCTCTCCCTTCCTTCCCCTCTAAAAAAATCTTTTTAAAAATACTTACGAAATTTTCCCTACTGGTGTAAAACCTACTACAAACAAAACCTCAAATTAGTACATTTAACAAAAAATGCATGTGTAAATGAATTTTTAGAAACACAGGATAACTTTGAGAATAATCCCAACAATGAAGTAAAAGGACAATATTTCATTTCTATTTCTTGTATGGTTTCAACTATTTCCTCTGACACAAATTTCTTCAGGATTAAAATATGACAAGAGTTGAAGAAAGGAGCTGAGTGATACACTCAAGTGAGCACACTCTACATTATCCCTTCACAATCTAAAATCTACCATTCTTAAACCAGTCGAACCAAGAGGCCAGTCCTGGCCTTGGACCACCCAGATGTAAGCCTTAGCCTCCCCACACTAAGAGTTGGTGTGCCAAAGCCCTTAGCTTGCCAGGGTACACCAACTCAAGTTTTAAACTCTTTAATAATATCTAAATTGAATTTAAAAATATTAAGCATTAAGTTATAAAGCTTTTGGTTTTAGGATGTCTCATCACTGTTGGGAATAAGGAAATTAAGAACTAAATTTCCTCTAATAGACAAGAACCACATTGTAGCTAAAAGGAAATGATAAGGGAGACACAGGGCAGTTAAGCAAACATCCTGTGTCTAGCAGACGCTCTCCCCTGAGTAGGCTAGATAAGCAGTGCTTTGTGGTTTTTAATGAGAAAATAGAAAACTAGCTAGCTAGAGCCAGGAGATTACTAGGTTAATGAACAAACAGCCTGCCTTCCCGCCTTATGCAAAAATGCTTGGTTTGAAATTTCCGCGCGTGGTCTCTGTAAGCGAATTGCTAACTGCCATGTCTGCTTCTGTATAACGCTTGCTTGCCCGCCCCTGTATAAGAAAGTAGTTAGTTGTACGCGCTCGCAGCTCTCGTTTGCAGCTCCTTGTGGGTACTGTGTTGTTGGACACTTTGAGAGTTCACCCCTGTGCAGGTTAAACTTGGCCAATAAAATAACATCTTTGAACCCCTGAAAGTCTCTGATATTGGTTCTCGCGTGTGCTGGATGCTACAATCACTCCAAAATATGATTTGGGCATTAAGTCATTTGTTGAATGTTAAGACTACAGGATTCATAGAATGCGAAGCTCTTAATCTAAAATATACATCACTAAAAAAATAATGTTCTGGATACTTTATGCACATTCATTTACAACTCACAAACACCTAAAGAAGGTTAGTAGAATTCTCATTTAGCAGACAAGTCAAAAGAGGTCAAAGAAATGAAGTAATCTTCCCAAGGTCAAATGTAAGACACCATAACTCCAAGCCACATTTGTGTGACATCCAAGTCCATGCCTTTCTACCTATAGTTCTTCACTTGTGCCATTTTCTCCCAGATCTCTTCCTACAATACCTCCAAGGCCCTTTCCTTTCTCTGACCCCACTCATCCTCAGAACCTTGTCAACAGCTCTTGCTCAGGACTCCTTCCTGCCACCAGACCCATCTAAGCTGAGTGTCCTCCCACATCCTCTTCAGTTTTTTTGTGCACCTCCACAGCACTGATCAATCTCCATTGTCATTTTCAGCTCACTTGTCTCTGTTCTCATTAGGGCCTAGACTCCAGGTCTCTTGGAGGTAGACTGGATAATATCCTTTGACCAGCAAACAAGGAGCATTTCTATCCTAGGGGCCAGTGGGGCAGTAGCTGGCTCTCTGCCCCACTGGTCCCTATGGCTATGCCAGGAATTAGCTAATGTGGAAGAGATATTCAAGTACAAGATGGGTAAGAGCATAGTTGGAGTCAGAAAGCCTAGAATTCACGATGTAGCTCAGCCACTGGTGAGCTGTGTGAACTTGGGCCAATTACTTAGTAGATTGATCACATGTTCTGGCTTGCTGGGGCAATCCTAGTTTGCCTATTGTCCTGAAGTAAGCAATAACAGCACCCTTTCACACTCATTAGTTTCCTGATTTGGCAATAAATTATAAGGTCACCTTGTGCTTTACCTCCTGAAGATTCAATATTTTCAACTGTAAAATATGGAAAGCAGAGGCTACCCCTCCTCATGGTGCTGTAAGGACTATGTGGGATAATACATGGGGTGCTGAGCAGAGTCATGCTCAACAAGTATGAAGTCACTTCAAGCACTTAGTCCCTAGACTTAGACTTCTCATTTTCAATGGTTGAGCAAAGTTGTCCTATCACTTCTTAGGGTTTATTTGGATCAGATAATAATAAAGCAATTAAAATATAAGATAATATATTAATAAGATAAGATAATGACTCTACAACTAGAGGAAAAGTTGTAAATATTTGTAAAAAGAATTACATAAATAAAAATACCAAAAATAAATGCTGCATAATTTTTTTAAACCCTAATTCTGAGGACAGCCAACTATGATTCTGACAGAGAAGGCAGAACTGTGTGTGTGGAGACTGAAATCTGCACTAGCATTCCTTCAGATTCCTTCAAATATGGAAACAGAGGATAGGTGCCCATTGCTACCACCTGCTACTTCCTGTACATCACTTGCACAGTCTCACAAAACCATTAGGCAAATGGGGTATTTCCCTCATTTTCCAAACAAGAAAACAGATTTAAAGTATCTTTACCCAAGCCACACAGCCAGTAGGGAGTGGAAACATGGAACATTCTGTGAAATTCCTGTGCAAACCAGAGCACTCACAACTGAGGACACATGCAGATACTGCTGCAAAAACCCCATTGTCACCCTTCCAATACCACCATGAAGCTCAGACACACAAAGAGAAAAAGGATAAAGCAAACAAACAAACAAATGAGCCCCTCATCCTTAACTGCCAGGTGCTAACAAACTAATATTCCATGGAAAGGAAAAGGAAGCTAAAACAGCTTTCATCAGAATCAATTCTTACAGAAGAAAAAGAAGGGGAGAAAAAACAACCATGGAATTAAGAACAGAAGTGGACAAAATCATTACTTCATGAAAGTAAAAAAAAAAAAAAAAAGAAACCAACATTGGATCTCAAGAACAAATAGTAGGAAGTGCCAATTTTGAGATAAAATTTTGCTCTATTATGCCATGCATGCTGTCACCATAAAATACTTATATTCACCATTTATTCCAATCCCAGATTAAACCTTGGCTTCATTATGGTTCTGTGCGATGACTCTCTACAATGAAAACTATGGTACTTTTTCTCATTCTCACTTGGGCTGTGAGGAAAAAGCCAGAAATACAATCCTTTAGGGCTGACATCATCCAGAGAGAAACATTCCCGCAGGGCACCCCAGGTGAGACAGGGCAGCCACAAGTTCCCCACCCCCCGCAACCCACCTCCCAGGCTTCTACAAAGGCTTCTCTCCTACATGCAAAAAAAAGCAGTTGCTGCTGCCAGAGTTCTATCTCCAGCTGTATAAAATAAAGACATTCATTTCCAAAGTAACTATTACTCCATTTCTTGAATACAATGGTCATATATATTCCATGCTCTAGTTTTGGAGGTAGGATGGGATGAGGAATGAACTTATCCAGAATGATGGGGGTAGGTGGGGCAGATGTTTACCCAAGTCTCAGTCTTAAAATTTTTAATTTATAGGAAGACTCAAAAATGGATTAGACTTGCCCCAGAATGTAAGAAATTCAAGTTTCTTCCCTACTGTCGTCACTCTTTTTTTCTACATAATCAGTAAACAGTCATAGAAATTCAAATATGTCAAGTATTTGCACAGTGTATATGTTTAAGGGCCTAGACATATCCCATCTCCATTGCCATGCAATAACTATCCTGTGAGATGGGTGACAAATGGTATTGTCCTCTTTACAACTGATATAATTAAAGCACTTTAGCAAGTGATACAGTAAGTTGGCATAAAAGCAGAGAAGTTATCAGAAGAATCATAATTCAGGTCACCTGACTCCTACTAAAGTGTTATTGCTATACCCTGCTACTCTTCAGCAACATCCCTTCAAAATTTCTTATGAATGCAGTTACATTGGTCAAAAATTTGCTGGTTCTAGAAGGTCATTTCTTCTCTTGGAAAAAGTTAAAAATTTTAAAAACACAAAGAAAGTTAAAAATAAGAGTTGTGCTTTGAAGAAACAAGTATCTTATTGCTGCTGATCAGTTAAAAAAATTGAATTCACAGAACTACAAACAAAATATTAAAAGCCAAGGACCAGGTACTTCAGAAAACAGTTTGGCAATTACTCAAAATGTTAAATATAGCCCTAGCTGGTCTAACTCAGTGAATTGAGTGTGGGCCTGCAAACCAAAGGGTTGCTGGTTCAAATCCCAGTCAGGGCACATGCCTTCTCATGCCACCCCAATGTGGGACGCATGAGAAGCAAACACACATTGATGTTTCTCTCCCTTTCTTCCTCCTTCACTTCTAAAAATAAATAAAATCTTTTAAAAAAGTGTTAAATATGGAGTGCCCATAGGACCCAGCAACTGTCCTCTGATATATGCCCAAGAAAAATGAAAACATGTCCACACAAAAACATGTACAAGCATGCCCATAGCAGCATGATTCACAATAGCCAAAAGGTAGAAAAACCCGTGTCCATCAACTGATGAATAAATAAACAAAATATGCATACCTGTACAATGGAGTATTACCTGGCCATAAAAAGGAATGAAGTTGTAATATACACTACAACGTGGATGAAACCAGAAAACATTCGCTCAGTGAAAGAAGCCAATCATAAAAGGCCACATATTGTGTGATCCCATTTATATGAAATGTTTGGAATAGACACTCCAGAGACAGAAATTAGAGTAGTGGTTGCCAGGAGCTGGGGGAGCAGGGTGGGGAGTGGCTGCTGACAGGCACGGGGTTTCTTCTTGGGATGATGAATATGTTCTAAAATTGACTATGGTGATAGTTGCACAACTGTGAATATACTAAAAACCATTTTTATGGCATATAAATTATAACTCAATAAGGCTTTTTAAAAAAAAATAAACTTTTATAGAGTTAAAAAAATAGTCAAGAGACCAAAGGCAAGAAAAAAAATCCAATAGAATGGACTGGAAATGGAAATTAGGGTGTAAGAATTTATGATTTCTAAAATGTCTACCTCCTAGATATGAATGGGCCTAGAAGCAATGACACCCCCATAATAATGAGTATTCATAGAGCTCGGGTCTGAGTTTCTAACACTGTTTGCCACTAAAAGGAATCAGGGCTCCCTGGAGAAATGGCTGATCCAGAGCTGACCCAGGCAGATACAGGCTAAGACAGAAATATCTTACTGTGCCAAAAAGCAAGACAGCCCACCTCCCCCAAAAGATGGGGCATGCCACAAGAACACAGAGCCAGTTTACAAAGACTGCTACTAGCCAAGGCCACGACAATAGAAGCATCAAAATAATTAAGGACAGCACTGAGCTATATATATTTGGTTGGCCAAAAAGTTCATATGGTTTTATTCCATAAAAGACACATTTTTCATCTTCACTAATAACTTCTTTGACTTGGCTATTTTGACTATGTCAGCTATCTCCCATGTGGTAGAATGCTGACAGTTCTCAATTAATGCCTCAATTTGATCGCTATCAACTTTAACTAGTCTACCCGACCACGAGCATTGTCCAGAAAGAAATCTCCAGCACAAAACTTCGCAAACCACTTTTGACACATCTGATCAATCACAGCACCTTTTCCATAAACTGCATAAATCTTTTTTTGTGTATTAGTTATGTTTTTACCTTTCTTGAAATAATAAATCATAATATGCTGAAAATGTTGCCTGTTTTCTTCCATCTTCGATATTAAAATGGCTACACAAAAATTCACCAATTTGATAATTTTCTTTAAATGCATGCTGATATGATAGCTGTCACAATATAATCTAACAAAATTGTTTCAAATGAAGTTAAAGACAACTGAGCACTACTCGAGTCATCATACAGAAAAAAAAATAAACGAACATTTTGGCCAACCTTTTGCCAACCTAATAAATATCATTGAAAAACAAAAACCTACAAGTCCACATAAAGATGAAAGGATGGAAGGATGATGGATAGATGGGAAGAAAAGGCTCTTGGAGTGGAATGAGACTTCCAAATGTGAAGGGGTTAGGAGAAGGGGGCTGAAAAATTACCATTTGCAATGAAAATACAGATTGGTTCAGGCAAGAATGATCAATAGATGTAAAACCTGAGGGTAAAAATAAGGTGTAGGATATTTGCGTGGTCATAAAGTATCTACTTATTGACTGCTCATTAGTTGTTAGGTGAAAACCAGTAAATACACAGTGGAGAATCTGGACAGCACCTTGCTAGGTGATCAAAATCAACATCAACAATGAGGTCAGGTGAATATTGGATGTCTTCCAGGTTTAATACATGGAGAAGAGCAAAGAAGTACTCCATGAAGTGTTCTGGCTTGAAGTGCTGACCTGAATCCTTCAGACAAATTCAAAGTGAGAAATGTTCTGTTAAGAAAACACCTGGCTCTGCATTCTGCAACAGTGTCAACATGATGAAAGACAGAGGAGACCGATGGGCACACCAACTAAATGCCACATGTGATTCTAAATTAAAACCAGCACCAGAGAATAACATGCTACACAAGACATTATAAGGCCAGTTAACACAACTGAAATATGAACAGTTATTTAAGAGAACAGTATCAATGTTAAACTCTTGAGTTTGATAACAATATTGTGTTTACACAGAGAATATCTTTGTCTTAGGATATACACAATGAACAGTATTAGGAGGTAAAGGACAGGATGAAGACAACCTACTCTCAAACAATTCAGAAAAAATAATACAGGAAATTTACAACTGGTGAATTTGGGTAAAGAGTATATGGGAAGTTTCTGTATTATTATAATGTTCCATAAGTTTAAAGTTTTTCACAGTAAAAGTTAACAACATATTTATATAAAATAAAAGAACAAACTATAACACAAATGCTGCAGTGGAAGTCTCTGCTTGGAGGGTAAGGGAAGGAAAGTCTGCTTCTCCTTACAGGACTTGTCTGAAAAAGTCCTTGCTCCTTCTCAGACTCTGTGTTCCTCTTTCCTCACTCAGCTCCAGAAGTCCCTGAACGAGGTGATGAAGTTGAAAATTGAGGAAATAAGAGAGCAATAAAGCAAAAACTGAAATGACATAGTGAGGAGGGTAAGACATCATGGAAGGCCTGGAGTGGCTATGCAGCTCCTATGAGGAACAGCTGGGCTCCTCCATCCTCAGCAAAGAACAACAGAATCGGGAAGTCACTGAGGAGGTCCAATCAGAAACATTCCTTTCCACTGTCCCCCCGAAGTGCCTTAGAAATGTGAAAAGCAGGCAGTATGTTCAAGAATCTGTGCTGGCTGATTCAGAGATGAGATCTTCATACCACACTCAAAGGAGTAGGGCTTCAAACACAGCAACTCCCACTGAGAACAGGCCATGTTTGTTCTAGGACAAGTCATCAAATCAGTTCAGTGACCTTCACTTGGGTGTCTTAACAAGGAAGGACAGTGTAGTTTCCCAAATGACCTTCCACGAAGGCACTAGGGGAGCAATTCCATGTGTCAGCTGTCCTATATTCATGTAGACCATTACACTTTCCATTACATTACACTTTACTTGTGCCTCATAGCAAGAGTGACAGAAGGAAGGAAGGAAGTATACAGGAAACTGTAAAAAAGAGAAAGTCTTCTACAGATGTAATAGACACTCAAAGGAACTATTGTCCCACAGAGACTTATCTCGAGCAACATTTTTCAGTGTACAGCATTATCACTTTTAGGCATTCTAAAAAAAGAAAAACATTACGAGAGAGAACATAAAACATCTTCCCTGTGTCAATATCCTTTGTGTCAAGTAAAATGAGTGGTATGGGAACCAGAGTATCTAAGATTCCTTAGTGAGATGTGAAACCCCAATTCCTTAATCTTATTGAATTTTTTAAATCTTACTGAGATTAAAACCTTGCTGAGGGTTCTTTCACATCTTCTAAGTATGTTGTACTGGTGCCTACATAGTGGTTGCTCAATAAATTCAGGTCTACTAAAAGTAAATCTCCCAAAGACGCGAAAGCAAGGTTTAGAATTTTTTAAACTTAAGTTCCTGGATCAAGCTCACTATATTGCTTGACTTCTCTGGCTTACCAGGTGAAGTATACAAACAGAAAAGACACCATTTTGCAAGAAATCCGCTCCCACCCCTTTTCAACCTGGAAGGCAAAAACCCACTTGGACTGCATTACTGAAGAGGAGCATAAGCCCTCCCAGGCTCAGCTCCCACACAAGTTGGGCAGAGTATACTCCACCCTGGGAATCCTTGTCTTCACTAATTATGAAAAAAACTACATACATACTTAAAATAACAGAAAGGCTTTCATAAATGTTGATACAGAACTTGGAAAATTAAATAGAATTTATCTATATTCTAAGGGGCAAGAACATCTATATATTTATATGGTGCTATAATTAGTTTGCAGGAGCCCACCTTATGAACTTCTTTACAATGGAATTTGACCACATTTTCAAAGGGTAGGGAAGACAACGTTACAGCTTTAAGTCTTTCTAATATACCTTTAGTGCCAAGTACTTCAAGATCTATAAATAATTAAATGCAGATAGTCTAGAAACTCTGAGAAAAACCCTTGTAAGGTCAAATACTCATTCTTGTTTTCAATATAAGAATAGCATATTAATTTTGGTAATTTACCTACTTCATCATTCCATACCTCATGGAGATAATTTTTTCTAAAGAAAGAGTCATGTATTTAGAGGTAACTTCTCTAGACTCTACATTTGCAGGGGTCAAGTTGGGGCACCATGACGGTGGGAGTCCGGGGAAGGAGCACAGACAGAGTCAGCTACACACACTGCTTAAAAGGAAGAAGGGTAAATGATCTCAATGGATGCTTTTTGCCAGACAAGAAGGGGAGGCAAACACTGATCAGAATGGTCAAGAGTGTTGTCAAGTTTATCCTGTTCTGAATACCAAAAGAACATGCAGATTCTGTTGGACCTATAAACAACAATTAGGGAAAGGAAAATGTATGGAGGCAGACAGCCTCATAGAAAACAATTATGTGTTTATTCCAGTGAAACAGAGTTAAAGAAAAAGTAATTTGGAGTGGGATAGAAGAAAGAAAGGATCAGAAACTTAAAAGGAGTGGCTTTCACTTGGACCTGTGTGGTATATGGTTATTGTTCACACACATCTCCTTCCCATGAATAATAACAGTCTGGGACTTCTGGAAAAACGTTTGGGACAGTGGATAAATACCAGCCATGCTTATTCAATTACAAACCATAATATCACTGTCACATTTTTCACATTTCCTGAATCATTGACAAAATACATGAACCATTGTCACCCATCCTAGACAGTTATTTAAGCTCTCTTCACTGCACAGTCATTATGAAGAACACAGGGGTAGAGCTTCACTTACATGGTTAATGAAGAGACTCTTGCGTTTTTCTCTCACTGTGAAAACAAAAGATGCAACAAAAATGTTACATGCCTGCATGTCAACCCCTTACAGGTTACTGAGGGTTAAGCCTGTGTGTCATGATCCCATTCTTCCACCAACCAACATACCCAATTGTTCCAATACCAAATATAAGAATATGTGACCTGCACAATGCAGATCAGAACCTGATTAACAGAGCAAAATATATACCCATTTATTTAAACTATGGCATGCTAACAAACTAAAAGTAGCTATAATTAACCCAAAGGTAATACTCTTCCAACAACCGAACAAAATATTAATTAGTAAATCTCATAAAACTTGTATGCATCCATTAATTTAATTTAAAATAATTAATAAATAAGAGGACAACTGATTTCCAAACAGAGCAGATCCACAAAGGTTGATACTATAGGGTGAAAGATAAATAACAAGGCCATCACAGCATTAAGATACAGGACAAAATATGCCAGAATCATTATCAACATGGAAACCAATTCCTCTCTCTCTGTGCTGGGAGCTGGGAAATAAAGCCAGACTTCTGTCTAGGAGGCCTGATGGAGCCTCTTAGAGTACCCTCGCCCTCGTGGAAGCTGAAAAAAAAAAATCACAATACAAAATATCGTCCTATCTCAGAGATGGAGACCTTAGTGTTTCTCAAAATGGATCCTCAGCCCAAGATGTACAAGGTTGATAAGGAACCCTAAGGAGCTTTTTCATGATATGATGTCATTGAAGTTTGCATTTTCTTTCCTGAAGACCTAGTTTTGAAGGTATATACTAATCAATTAATGCCTTTACTGAGTAGGTAACTTTAGAAGATAGAATAGGTTTCCTTCAAAGAGGTGACCAATAATGCCACCTTGGGGTATCCTAAAATGCTAAGTAGAAATCCAGATTATCCTTTCAGTAGTCCTGCCCCGCCCCCGCCCCCAAAGTCTACCTCCCAAATGAAGACTCACTAGTTTCAAGCTCTCTGTCTGATCTGAGGACAAGGAATTGTTGTGTTTTTTTTAAGATTTACTTTTGTTTTATCTTTTAGAGAGAGGGGAAGGCAGGGAGGAAGAGAGGGAGAAAGAGAGGGAGTGAAACATCGATGTGTGGTTGCCTCTCACACGCCCCCTACTGGGGACGTGGCCTGCAACCCAGGCACGTGCCCTGACTGGGAATAGAACCAGCAACCCTTTGGTTCATGGGCCGGCACTTGATCCACTGAGCCTCATCAGCCAGGGCATGGAAACTATTTTCCTAGTTTACATTTTATTCAATTTCCTTAGAAGTTCTATCCTATCTGAAATGACTCTGTCCCTCTTCCTACCTCAAAGATACCCTGGAATATAAAAGTAAAACCAGCCTGAGGGTATTCTTGGGAGAAAGTGCCCATAGGCCATCAGCTGGATCCATGGACAGGCCACTGGCATACACCAACCACAGAGAGAGTTTGGGCCACTTGGCTACACCTGAGGCCAGACCAGCACACCAAAAGCTCTCTAGAGTGCACAGACAACAGTTGTGGAGTATGTCTGTTGAGACAGTGTAGAGGTTGCATGATTACTTTTGACCTAGCTCGAAATAAGTATGCACACATGAACCATAACAAAAAAAAAAGAGGAGCTGTTGAGAAGCACTGGGTTTTAACTTCCTGGCACTATACGCTCTGTGTATCTGTTCACATGTATCTGTGCACATGTATATCTTCCTTAAATTATTTCAATACTAAATTATTGTGCATCTAGTCAGGTTTGCTCAATTACATGGAGGCATGATGGCATCTTTTCATGATGATTTCCCATGGGCTAAAGGGACCTGAGAACACTTTCTACACAGACAGCAGACCTGAAATCCCACAGACGACATTTAGCCCTTCTGAGGGTACCCAACAATAGATATGTGCAGAGGCTTTCTGTCTCCCAATTACTGGAATGGCCTCCATGGTCACCTTGTCATCCACCTCCAATAGATAAAAAAATATTCATCCATGCCTCAAGAAATAGTACAGCTTCTTATATGGGTACTACTGAAAAGATTACAAATTATTCAAAAATAAGAGAGAACTGAAATATAGAATCATCAATGTTTTGACTCAAAATTTTAACAAGAAAGTTTTAAAATAAAAATAAAATCACAATACACGAATAGGAATATTATAAAAGTATATGCTATTGTTGTACATCTTCTACAAGGATAAATATCAGGGAAGAATCAATTTCCATGAATCCCACTGGTTCCAATTAGAATAGTAGAAAACAGGAGTTCACTAAGACTAATACAAAACATGTAAGGACAAGGTATCTGAATCTATTATAGAATACCTGTTTTTGCACAAAGGAACACCTGCACACTCCTTTATTTTCCACAGGGCAACTGAACCTGCTGAATCTTATCTGAAATCTGGCCACCTTTCTGTTATATTTTGTAATTCTGCCCCTAAGAGGACCTTTGAGAAAATCAAACCTACACACCTATCTGAGAGGCTTTTTCCACACCTGTCCCTATGACAGACCTCCTTCTGGAATGTCTCCTGAGTCCACAAACCAACTGCCTGTCCCTATGTAACAGGATGCAGCCAGGGGGCCCCTGCATTAGGGATTTGTAATGGGGTCCAGAACTCAGGGTGTCCAGGAAATATTAGAAAAAATATAGGATGTCCTCACTCCCACAAGTCTGAACTGGGGGGTGGGACACATGGAGCAGGACCACTGAGAGTTGTTCTATATAGCAACAGTTTTGCAACTAACCTCAGCCATGGTTATTTAACGTATCTATAATTTTTGGTTTTGCCAATATGTTAAATAGCTGTGGCCATGCTTTGAGCCAGGGAGATGGAAGTGACTTCCACCCAGGATGTAACTGGGAAGCAACTCCCCTCTGGTTACATCGCCTTTGTGAGAGCTTGGAGATGATTCACTCCATGACATGGGGCCCTGCCTGCCAGGACTAACTATGGCAGCCCAGTAAAGCTGGAAAAATACGGGAATGCTGGCAGGTGTAGCTGATCGTGGGAGGACTTGGAAATGGGGATACAGAGGAAGATTGGTGCTGGGATTTAAACCCAGCCACAGCAGCCACACTAGGAGGGGGCCATGCAGCTTAGGAAGCCGGAAAGCAAGATGTAGCAGTGATGCAGAGCTCTCTCTTAGCAGTTTGGAAGAATGCAGGAGAGACGCTGTGGGAAAGAAAGGGGTGAAAGGACTCTTGCTGGTGAGTCATAAGAAGGTGCCATGTGGGTTTGGATTAAGAACTGGAGATCCCTGTGACACAGCTGATGGTGCTGGGAACCGAGGGAGACCTGTCAGCCGAGCACGGAGTACTGGGGAGAACCAGGGGCTACCAGAGCCACAGACTTCTTATTTCTTTTCCTGAGACTGGGCAAAGGAGAGAAGGAAGGACTGTGTGAGTTTATGGGTGTTTTAAGGGTCTTTGGGATCTTAATGAAGACATTAAGTCATTACTCTAAGTGTAGGAGGGTACAACCAGGGGGCCCCCAAAAGAAGGATTTGTAATGGGGTCCAGAACTCAAGGTATCCAGGAAATAGTAGAAAGATATATGGGATGTCCTAACCCTCCACCACAGGTATGAGTTGGGGGAAGGGACACGTGGAGCAGGGCCATTCAGAGCTGTTTTGCATAGCAACAGCTTTATAGCTAACCTCTGGTGTGGTCATTTAACACATCTATAACCTTTAACTGGTTGCACAGATATGTTAAATAGCTGTGGCCATGCTCTGAGCCAGGGAGATGGAAGGAACTTTCCCCCAAGATGTAAGTGGGAGGCAACTCCCCCTAGTTACAGTGCCTGCGTGAGAGCTTGGAGATGATTGGCTCCACGACAAGGGGCCACCCCTGCGCAGACTCATGATGGCAGCCCAGTAAAGCTGGAAGGATATTTAAACCCAGACTCAGCAGCCATTGAAGGGAGTGCCACGTGGCTGTGGCAGTGAGGAGAACCAAGTGCTTTTTGGCAGAGTGGGGACCAACCGTACCCCACAGCCAGAAGAATCACCATGCGGCTTCAGCAGAGAACCACCACGTGGCTTTAGGTGGAACCTGGCAACACAGCTGATGGTGCTGGGAACTGAGGAAGGCCTCCCAGTCGAGCATTGATTACTGGGAAGAACTGGGGGCTGCCTGAGCCATGGATTTCTATTTCTTTTCCTGAGATACGGTACCCCAGACTGGGCAAAGGGGGTAAGGAAGGACTGTGTGTTTTGTGGGTGTTTTAAGGGACTTTGGAATTTTGATGAAGACATTAAGTCATTACTCTTAAGTCTGTATAACTTGAATAAATAGTTCCTTTCCTTTTCACCAATCTCTAACATGGACAGCTAGAATTCTCCGACGAAGGGAAAGGTGAACCTAATACAGGGGGACCCCAGGAGAAACGGGGGTCAATTTGGTAGCATTGTGGGACCCTCTTCCCTGGTGGTCAATCAGAGAAAATCATGGGAGACCACATGTGTGGTAGCTTTAAAGTAATACAATTACTTGTACATGCTCAGTAAAAGCCTACCAAAACTAGCCAGGAAGGATCCGCCCTATAAGAATAGAGTCCCTCCAGCCCATGAGGTCAATCTCTGCTTGGAGTTGGCCTGCTCCCATGTTCTCTGCCATAAACTCTGAGTGTTCAGCTCAATTCTTTGGATCACCAAGAACCTGGTTACCTGTGATGTAAGTCTGTATAACCTTTGGGGAAAAGGAAAGGAATTATTTATTCAATCTCTGACATTGAGAGCCGTAATTCCCTGGCAGCAGGCAAGGCAAACCTAAAACAGAGGGACCCTGGGAGAAGCAGGAGGGGCGGGGGGCCCATTCGGTAGTAGCATATCAGTTTCCTGCCTCCATGGGTTCATTCTGTAACACCCACACATAAAAAAACCTATCATTGCAGAAGCTTATCTTCATAAGCTGCAATGTGTATAAGGCAATCTTTAAAATGAAATAGGTCTTCTCTTAGAGTATACAATTTTCATATTAAACAATTACATATATGCAGGTTCAACAGAGGAGACCTATAAGGCAAGTGACAGATACTATTTTCCTATGAACTTCAAGGTTTTATACTTTCTCTACAGGGTTGCCCTGAACTACTCTACCTCCTTCCTTCACAGAAGTAACCACTGGGGCTAGTGAAGCACTTAGGGGCTCAGAGCCAGGAAACTGAAGTTGTGGGAACCTAAAGCAGTAGCAGAGCAAGGCTGGACTGATAAAAGGAAAGATCAAACCCCCAAGTTTTATACTAAACAGTCCAAGGGAAGTTCTTATATACTCATCCAAGCAGGATGTAACAACTCTGACTTTCCATTCTGGACCCTAGAGAATTAAGAGGGTAAGAAAGGAATCATTTAAACTAGGAGAACTTTTTCTGCTGGAAATATTTGAGGTTTTCTTCATACATTATTGTGTAGGCCACCACCATAACATCAAAACCTGGCATTCCCAGTAGTGTTTTTACTAGTAAGTAGCTATGCGCAAGGATTAGGAAGTGGAACTTCAAGCAGAAAAGTTGTGTAGACCTTTACCCTATCACCCTATTTGCTCAAGTAGATGTATGTATTAATTTTGTTACAAGACTAGTAACTGAAATAATGGATGAGCTCTTACCACTTAGTATAGACAAAGGATTTAAGCAACAGGAAAATAGGCAATAGTATTCATTCTAGTAAACATGTATAACTTAGAGAGTGATGGGTGTGGAGCAAGGTTCAGAACAGGGTAAAGGCTGAGAAGTCCCTGGGAATATAGAAAATAAATAAATAATAAAAACCCTAACGTGGCTTAGGGGACAGAAGAAGCTGAACAAAGTGGTAGAGTTATTTTACATAACTATGGCAAGTTGTGTAGTAAGGGAGGTGGGCGTGAGTTTAACCAGGTGCTGGAGATTAACAACTGTGTGAAAGAGCTTGGAGGCAATTCACTCTGCATCATAGGGCCATGCCCTCCTGGTCTAACAATAGCAGCTGGAGAAAGGCAGAAGGTATGAGAGGACTAGCCAATGTTATTGATTGTGGAAGTTGGAAGTGG
Source organism: Phyllostomus discolor (assembly GCF_004126475.2). Classification (NCBI taxonomy): domain Eukaryota; kingdom Metazoa; phylum Chordata; class Mammalia; order Chiroptera; family Phyllostomidae; genus Phyllostomus; species Phyllostomus discolor. The sequence goes on along the minus strand of NC_040903.2, from coordinate 110,106,176 downwards.
GGTTATGAAGGAAACTCTGGGCCGGGATTTAAACTAGGCACAGCAGCCATTCACTCTCTTGGCTATGCAGGTTGAAAGGATGCAGAAGGACCCCTGACGGCCCTCCATCAGGTGCCACACAGTTTTGGATTAAAAACTGAAGAACCCAGGAACATGGCTAATGGTGCTGGAGAACTGAGGGCCCTATCCAGCCAAGCACAGATTAATGGGAGATGCCTACAATGCTAAACTAAGACCAAGGGAATGTTTGGCTGCAAATTTCTGTTTTTCTTTTTCCTGAGAGATGGTACCTTTGACAGGCATATTCTAAAAACTAGCCTAGCCTAATGTGATAAAAGAAAGGCAGGAGAGTGTGTGTGTGTGAGTGTTCATGGGTGTTTTAAAGGGAGTGGGACTTAACGGCAGAATTCTGCCATTATTCTAAATCTACAACTTTTTTTAAACAAATCTTTTTTTTTAAAGATTTTATTTATTTATTTTTAGAGAGGGAAGGGAGAGAGATAGAGAGAGAGAGAGAGAAATATCAATGTGCGGTTGCTGGGGGTTATGGCCTGCAACCCAGGCATGTACCCTGGCCTAAATCTACAACTTTTAAACAAATCATTACTTTCCTTTTTACCAAGCTCTGGCATTGGGAATCTTGGCGATGGACAATCGGGCCCATGTATCTTTCAGAACTGCATAAAGGCTGGCATTCTGTTACAATAGCATTGGGAAATAAATGGAGAATAATAACAGGTAAATATTAGACACTTAATTATCTATACTCTTTTTCTTTTTGCAGTGGATTTAGGAAATTGAGATATGTAAGCCAAAGCAGTTGAAGTTTTAAATCCTAGGTAATTCTGACATGTTGAGACAGAATAGTAAGAAGTTAGGAAAACTCCTTAGCAAGTGGAATAGGAAAAATGAGACATAGCTGAGCACAAAGGTCAAGCAATTTACAGATGGTAGCCAGGGTGAAGGCCCCCAGTGCCTGGCACAAGGCAAACTGGGAAAACAAAGACCTGGCCCTCAGGGTAATGTTAGAATTTACTGGGACTAAACCGCTGCCTGTGCTGGAACAAAGAAGGTATATGTCACCTGCTAAATACCTGACCATGAGATTTCCCATTCCATTTCAGAAGCAACTGAGGCATAGCCACTGGCATTCTGCTGGAAACTGGGTGAATCTTCACTGCCCCCACCCCCTTTCCCTTAAGCTTTCTACAGAGTGAGCTCTCCCGAACCAGGACACCTGGAGCAGATGAGCAGGGTGACTCACCCTCCTCCAAGGGTCTGCTACACACCCTAAAAGCCCTTCTACCCTTTCCCTGTGTATGCTGTCCTTTCAGACCCAGCTTGCCTGACTGCAGTGTCCCGGCTTGAATAAAAGCCCTTAATTGTACTTTTCTGGTTCCAGGTCCGGTCTTAGCCACCTTAGCTACCTAACAGGTAACATTTCCTCCCTGGAGATAACACCAAGACTTCGGTTGCATTTCAGCTCCCAGCCCCCAAAGGCAGCAAAACCAGGTGGGAGACACAGGAACCAACTGCACTGACTGAAAGGACACACCTGGAAAGCTGATGAATATTCTGCTGAAAACCCACCCCTGAAACCTCCCCTAAGATTCCTGCCTGAAAGAAAGAGATGAAAACCTCAAGAAAAAGGACACAGCAGCATTCCCTTCTTCCCACACTTCTTCCTTCACAGGCACTAGTACCCTAAATTGTGAGGCACTGGGCAGCTGGCTTCCTAGCCCAGGCTAATCTGAACCTGTCCCCAAAGCTCCCTTTTCTTTGACTTCCCATTGAGCCAAGGCAGCCCAGTCTAGGCTACCCTGTTGCTTCTTCTATGCTAAGCCCACCCTTGTTTCACTGTCCCCAGCTGAAATAAATGTATCCTCATAATCATCTAGACCGGAGCTGTAAATTTTTCCTACATGAAGTCAAGAACCCATACACTACCACTGACCCTAGGCAGACCCACTCTGGGCCAGACCCCCTATCCAGTAACAATGTGACTATTTTAGTCACGTAAATCTTAAACTTCTTGCTTTGGAAAGAGACATTCTTATATTCCAAGAATGAATCTTAAAATGGTGCTTCATTTACAAATTTAAACTTCATGATTTTGAAACTGTGCAGCCAAGAGGAGGGCCCCAAATAGGAATTTGGAATGGGGTCCAGAGTTCAAGGTGCCCAGGAAATATTAGGACATCCTCACCCCTGCCCCACAATAGGTATGAGTTGTGGGGAGGGACACATGGAGCAGGAACATGCAGGGCTGTTTTGTACAGCTACATCTTTACAGCTAATCCATGGTATGGTCATTTAGCATATCTATAACCTTTAACTGGTTGTATTATCTGTGGCCATGCTCTGAGCCAGGGGTATAGAAGGAACTTCCCCCCAAAATGTAACTTGAGGGCAGGTCTCTGAGTTACAGTGCCTGAGTGAGAGTTTGGACAAGATTGGCTCCATGACATGGGGCTACACCTGCCTGGACTCAATGATGGCAGCCCAGTAAACTTGGAATAATGCAGGAATGCTGGCAGGTGTAACTGATTGTAGGAGGAGTAGGAAATGGGTACAGAGGAAGATTGGCTCAGGGATTTAAACCCAGACACTGCAGCCATTGAGAGAGCCACACAGCTTTGCAGGCCCACAGCTTTAGTAGAGGGAACCACCACTCGGCTTTGGCAGAGTGGCAACCTGCCTCTGCCTCTACCCCCCCACTGCCGGCTCCCCATAGCTGTGAGGAGAGATCCACATGGTTTTGCCAGAGTGCAGACCTCCCCAGCTTCAGTGGAGAGAAGAACCATGCAGTTTTGGCCAGGTTGGGGACCTCTGCAGCTTTGGTAGAAAAGGACCACGCAGTTATGGGGTGCTCCCTTTGGCCACATGGCCTGGGAAGCAGGAGAGACTTTGCCTGGAAGAAGGGTGGAAGAACAGTTGCCAACAGACCATGAGAAAGTGCCTCATGGCTTTGGGTTAATTGGAGATCCTGCCTGGATGGTAACGCAGCTGATGGTGTCAGGAGCCTGAATCACAGATGTTTGCTTCTTTTCCTGAGTTACAGTACCCCAAATTAGGGCAGGGGGGAAAAGGAAGCATTGTGGGCATCTGTGGGTATCCTAAGAGACTGATATTTTAATGAAAACATTGGTCACTACTTTAAATCTGTATAGCTTTAAATAAACATTTCCTTTTCACAAATCTCTGGCATTGAGAGATGTCTTTCCTATAAGGCAGCGGACATAATGAACCTGGGGGTGTCCTTTCAGTAATAGTATATCGTGCCTCTCCTGGCCCTGTGTGTCTGTTCTGTAACAATTTGATTCATGCTATGAAACTGACACAAAAACACTGAATGAGCCATTTTAGAATAAATTTCAGACAGATTTTCAGGAAAGCTCTGGTAGAAAGGGAACTATACTGTTTATTACTTGGTATATCATTTCTCTGAAACTTCTGAATTTTTTTATGCTTTTATTGGCCTTTTCTTGCCAGTTTCTAGTCTCTACAGTTGAATCATTGTCAAAAAGAAAGCCAAAATTCATGAGAAAACATAAAAGGCTAGATTAATTTTGAAATCATAAACATTCCAGGAAACAGTAAAGTTTCCTAACATCCTTGTTCATCCTCGGTGACCCTGGCCATAATGACCTAAACTGTAATGGGGTGCAGCCAGGGCTCTCCACAAAGGCTGATTTGTAATGGGGTCCAGAACTTGGGGTATCCAGGAAATTTGAAAATACAGGATATCCTCACACCCACAAGTCTGAACTTGGGGATGGGACACTTGGAGCAGGGACATTGAGAGTTATTTTGCATATTAACAGTTGGCCAGCTTCATACTTGATATGCAAAAATGGTTATTGTACATATCTATAACAGCTGGCTAGCTTCATAGGTATGTTAAGTAGCTGTGGCCATGCTTTGAGCCAGGGAGATGGGAGTGACTTCCACCCATGAAGTAACTGGGAGACAATACCCCCTGGTTACAGCACTTGCATGACAGCTTGGACATGATTTGCTCCATGCCACAGGGCCATGCCTGCCTGGAGTACATATGGCAGCCAAGAAAGGCTGGAAAAATACAGGAGTGCTGGCAGGTGTAGTCAATTGTGGGAAGAGTCGGAAATGGGGTTGCAGAGGAAGATTCTTGCCAAGATTTAAGGCCCAGTCCAGCAGCCATGAGGGCTAACCACGGGGTTTTGGGGCTCCCTTTACCACAGAGCTTAAGAAATAGGAGAATAAGAAGTAGCAGACATGCAGAGCTTTCTTAGCAGTTCAGAAGAATGCAGTGAGAGACCATGTAGGACTAGGGATAGGGACAATGTGAGACCCTACAAGGAAGGAACGGGGTGAAAGCTTCTCTTGCTGGTAGACCAAGAGAAGGTGCCACATAGGTTTTCATTAAGAACTAGAGATCCGGACTTCCGGCCAAGATGGAGGCATAGGTAGACACACTGTGCCTCCTTCCACAACCAAGATAGGGACAATGACAATTTAGAAACAGAATAACAACCAGAACTGACAGAAAATTGAACTGTATGGAAGTCGGACAACAAAGAAGTTAAAATAGACCCATTCATCCAGACCAGTAGGAGGGGTGGAGTCGGGCAGCCGGGCGTGGAGAGCAGAGAGCGTTGGGACCGGGCGCATAAGGCATCCAGGGCACTCGAGACTGCAGTGGGTGTACCCTGAGCGTGCAAACAGTAGCTGGCAGACCCCGGCCAAGGGGTGGCAACTGGCAGACCCAGCGAGGCAGATTCTGAAGCAAGGCACTGCACTGGGAAATAGAGCCTCGGGGCACTGACTAAAAACACCTGTGGGGGGTTGAGGCGCAGGAAGAGACTCCCAGCTTCACAGGAGAGGTCCTTGGAAAGTCCCACAGGGTGCGCAAGCCCACCCACATGGGAATCGGCACCAGAGAGGACCAGTTTGCTCAGGGGAAGCAGTGGAAGGGTCTGAGGTCCCACAGAGAATGGAGCAAGCGTCATTGTTCCCTCTTGGATTCCACCCCCACATACAACGTCACAACCCAGCAACTGGTGTGCCCTGCCCCGGTGAACACCTAAGGCTCTGCCCCTCACATGTAACAGGCACAACCAGACCAAAGGGAAAAAAAAGATGGCTCAAACGGAATTGAAAGACCCAGAATCAATACTTTTAAGTGACCGAGAGATAGCCAACCTATCAGGTGTACAGTTCAAAGCACTGGTGATCAAGATGCTCACAGAATTGGTTGATTTTGGTCACAAATTAGATGAACAAATGCAGGCTACAATACAAAAAAATGAAGGAAAATGCACAGGGAACCAGTGGTGATGGGAAGGAAACTGAGACTCAAAACAATAGAGTGGACCAGAAGGAAGAAAGAAACAACCAAACAGGAAAGAATGGAGAAATAAGAATTCAAAAAAATGAGGAGAAGCTTAGAAACCTCCAGGATATCTTTAAATGTTCCAACATCCGAACTATAGGGGTACCAGAAGAAGAAGAGCAACAAGTGGAAAACTTCTTTGAACAAATAATAAAGAACTTCTCCAATGTGGCAAATGAAACAGACTTCCAGGAAGTCCAGGAAGCTCAGAGGGTCCCAAAGAAGTTGGACCCAAGAAGGAACACACCAAGGCACATCATAATTACATTAGCCAAGGTAAAAATGAAGGAGAAAATCCTAGACCCATCCTAGAAGCAGCAAGAGATAAGGAGAGAGTAACCTACAAAGGAGTTCCCATCAGACTGTCAGCTGATTTCTCAAAAGAGACCTTGCAGGCAAGAAGGGGCTGGAAAGAAGTATTCCAAGTCATTGAAAGACAAGGACCTACATCCCAAATTGCTCTATCCAGCAAAGCTTTCATTTAGAATGGAAGGGCAGATAAAGTACTTCTCAGATAAGGTCAAGTTAAAGGAGTTCATCATCACCAAGCCCTTATTTTATGAAATGTTAAAGGGACTTTATCTTATTATCTAAGAAAAATAAGATAAAAAAACATGTACAGTAAAATCGCAATTATTAACAACCACACCAAAAACAAAAACAAAAACAAACTAAGCAAACAACCAATACAGGAACAGAGCCACAGAAATGGAGATCACATGGAGGGTTAGCAACAGGGGAGTGGGAGGAGGAGAGGTGGGGAAAAGGTAGAGAGAATAAGTAGCATAGATGGTAGGTAGAAAATAGACAGGGGGAGGTTAAGAATAGTATGGGAAATGGAAAAGCTAAAGAACTTACGACACATGGACATGAACTAAAGGGGGCGGGAATGTGGGTGGGAGAGGGGGTGAAGGGTGGAGGGGAATGAAGGGGGGGAAATGGGACAACTGTAATAGCATAATCAATAAAATATATTCTTAAAAAAAAAAAAAAAAACAGCCCTGGCTGGCATAGCTCAGTGGATTGAGCGAGGGCTGCGTACCAAAGCATCACAGGTTCGATTCCCAGTCAAGGCACATGCCTGGGTTGCAGGCTACGGCCCCCAGCAACCACACATTGATGTTTCTCTCTCTCTCTCTTTCTCCCTCCCTTCCCTCTCTAAAAATAAATAAATACAATCTTTAAAAAAAAAAAAAAGAAAAGAAAAGAAAAAGAACTCGAGATCCCAGCGACACAGCTGATGGTGCAGGGAACCAAGGGAGGCCTGCCAGTCTATCACAGATTACTGGGAGGGACTGGAAGCTAGCCAAGTCATGGACTTCTATTTTTTTTTCCTAAGAAATGGCACCTATGACAGGCTTGACTGCCAAAGGAGGGAAGGAAGGACTGTGTTTGTGGGTGTTTCGAGGACTTTTGAGTATTTATTGGCGACACTGTGTCATTACTCTAAACCTGTATAACTTGATTTTTGTACTGAAATAGTTTTTGTTTTTAATTATATTTTATTGACTATGCTGTTACAGTTGTCCCATTTTTTTTCCCCTTTATTCCCTTGCGTCTTATATACTGCCTCCTACCAACATTCCCCAACCTTAGTTCATGTCCATGGGTCATACATATAAGTTCTTTGGCTTCTCCATTTCCCACACTATTCTTAACCTCCCCCTGTCTATTTTATACCTACCATTTATGCTTCTTATTGCCTATAACTTTATCCCACTCTCTCTTCTCCCCCTCCCTACTGATAACCCTCCATGTGATCTCCATTTCTGTGAATCTGTTCCTGCTCTATTTGTTTGCTTAGTTCATTTTTGGTTTTGCTTTCTTTTACATTCAGTTGTTGATAGTTGTGCGTTTGTTGTCATTTTACTGTTCATATTTTTGATCTTCTTTTTCTTACATTTCATATAATAGGGGCTTAGTGATGATGAAGTCCTTGAACTTGACCTTATCTGGGAAGCATTTCTTCTGCCCTTCCATTCTAAATGATAGCTTTGCTGGACAGAGGAAACTTGGATGCAGGCCCTTGCCTTTCACGACTCTAAATACCGTCAACCAGCCCCTTCTTGCCTGCAAGGTTTCTTTTGATAAAACAGCTGATACCCTTATGGGAATTCTTTTGTGGGTAACTGTCTCCTTTTCTCTTGCTGCTTTTAAGATTCTTTCCTTATCTTTCCTCTTGGGTAATGTAATTATGATGTGCCTTGGTATGTACTTTCTTGGGTCCAACTTCTTTGGGACTCTCTGAGCTTCCTGGATTTGCTTGAAGTCTATTTTGTTTGCCAGATTGGGGAAGTTCTCCTTCATTATGTTTTCAAATACGTTTTCAATTTCTTGCTCATCCTCTTCTCCTTCAGGCACTGCTATGATTTGGATGTTGGAATGTTTAAAGTTGTCCTGGAGGTTCCTAAGCGTCTCCTCATTTTTTTTGAATTCTTGTTTCTTCATTCTGTTCTCACTGAATGTTTATTTCTACCTCTGCTGCAAATCATTAATTTCAGTCCAGTTTCATTCTCTTCACTTTTGGTTCCAGGTACATTTTATTTTACTTCACTTTTTGTAGCCTTCACTTTTTCCTCTGTTTTGCAACCACAACTCAGCCATTTCTGTGAGCATTCTGATTACCAGTGTTTTGAACTCTGCATCTGATAGGTTGGTTGTTTTTTCATCACTTAGTTTTATTTTGATCTGTTCTTTCATTTGGGCCATATTTGTTTGTCTTGGCACAGCTGTTATGTAGTAAGTGGCGGAGCCTTAAGTATTCACCAGGACAGGGCAACCCATATAGCTGCATTGTGTTGCTTTATGTGAGAGAGAGGTCTAGAGAGGGAACAATGTGGCTTGCCCAACTCTCGGCAGACTTTCAGTTACTCCCCCTTCTACCCACAAATTGGGCCTTTCTGGTGCTGATTCTTGGGTGTGTGAGCTTGTATATGTTCTAGGACCTCATGGGTCTCTCCAATGAACTCTCCTATGAAGTGGAGAGTTTCTCCTACTGCCTCAACCCCCACAGGATTTTTCAGTCAGAGGCTTTGAGGCTTTATTTCCCCATGCTGGAACCCTGGGTTGTATGGTCTGCCTCACTCCCCAGTTGTTCCTCCTGGTTTATCCTCACTTGAATGTGGAACCACCCACTCTACCAGCTGCTGCCTTGCCTGCCTGGGTCCTCCAGCCACTGCCTTCCCATGGGTACTCTCCACCCTGGTTGTCCATCTCCACCCCTCCTACTGGTCTAGATGAACGTTTCTTCTTTAACTCCTTGGTTGTTGAACTTCCATACAGTTCAATATTCTGGCAGTTCTGGTTGTTCTTTGTTGTTCCTTGTTCTTTAAATTTGTTGTTGTCCTTCTTTTAGTTGTGTGAGGAGGCAAAGTGTATCTATCTACACCTCCATCTTGGCCAGAAGTCCTAAACCTGTATAACTTTTGAATAAATAGTTCCTTTCCTTTCACCAAACTCTGGCATTGAGAGCCATAGTTCCTAAGTGCAGCAGGCAAGGCAAATCTAATACAGAGGGACCCTGGGGGAGGGGGTGGTCCATTCCATGCCAGTATCTTGCCCTCCGCCCACACCATGAGTCCATTCTGTAATAGAACCAGGTGAATATTCATCACTAGCTCAACTACTTCACCCTCCTGGGAATCCTAAGATCCTGGTTCATCACTGCTAGAATCTTACCTGAAAGGATGAGATGGGGTAGGGTGCACCTCCTTCTATGCAGAAAAGAGTTAACATATCAGTTTTGCTTCAAAGTTGGTGTCTGGGAACACAGGTTTGGGGAGGGTCTCCACCATTCTCTAACTGATTAAAAGTGGCTCACTTAGCCTGAACTGTACAAACAACATGGTTTGTGCTGAACAACTACTTTCCTCCCGGGAGTCTAGTATTTTGCTATGTAACAGGCAGTGGCTGCCTATCTAACCAGTCCTCAATAAAAATCCTGGGCACTGAGTCTCTATGGAGCCTCCCTGGCTAGCAACATGTCGCTGTCATTGCTAAAGACAGCGTGGTACATCCTGTGTGACTCTACTTGAAAGGGACTGCTGAAAGCCTGTATCTGTTTCTCCCTGTACCTCATACATGCCCCTTTTCCTGGTACTGTTTCTGCTTCTCATACTTTCTTTGTATTAAGTCATGGCCATGAATATGACAATGTTAGAAGTGCTATGATTCTCCTACTGGATCACCAAGACTGAGGGTGGTCTTGAGGTCTCCAACACAGCTGGCATGCAGAAAAAAATGGAGGCCAGGGAATAAGGGGGAGAAGGTTGGTACTTCCTTAGTTCCTAGCAGCTTTTACTTTCTAGTTCCAATGACTTGTAAGGTTTCTAAGATAGCCTTGCAATTAATTATTCCTTTTCCTTTCAGCTAGCTGGAGTAGGACTAAGACATTACCATGGGGAGAAAAGTGGAATCTCTTTCTAGTATCTTTCTAGTACCCTAGTATCACCAAAAAAGACAAACAACATTACCCAATTCTAAATCTATTTTTAAAATAAATTTGAAACCACAAAGGCCATTAATCAGCTCTGAAATTCAAAGTTCTTTGGGCATTTTATTTTATGTAATGGTATAGGCAATATGCCAACTCATTTATAATATTGGCTTCAATCATTTTTAAACTTGAATACTTTTGTTAGTAGTAACAAAATCTGGAGTTCTCAGCATTGCTACATAATTTAGAACTCTAAATAGCCATATATTGCTTTGTTGGGAAAAGAGGCAATAAACTGATGTGATCATAAATCTCACTTTCCTGAGAGAGTAATAGCTGTCTCCTTTAATCCCATCTATGATGGTTTGTTAAGAGAATTTTTACTTAGCTAACACAATAGTCCATAATGACTTAAACAGAAAATGTACTAGAGCAGTGGTCCCCAACTTTTTTGGCACCAGGGACTGTTTGGATTGTTTTTTTCCAGAGACATGGGGGGGTGGGGGGGTGTAGGAAGGGCAGGAGGTAGGGGTAGGGATCAGGAAGCGGAGTTCAGGCAAGCTTTCTTCTCTACCTGGTTCCTAATAGTCCTCGGGGTGGGCATGGTTGGGGACCTCTGTACTCGATGCTGTAAAAGTAAGCCATCTAAAATCAGCAAAAACAGTACTGCTGACATAAAAGGTCTTCTCCACCCTATATGGGGAGTGAAGAGTAAATGCTTGAGTTTGCAATGAGGGATAAACAAACTTCATTTAGGTTGCTTGGGACAACCCCACTCTTAAAAAGACAACTTTTGGAAAAAATCTAATGCCTAATCATTGAGGATGTGTTAACAATTCAAATGCAATTTCAGCGAACTTCTTTTACAGACTGGCATTAAAAAAATTACCTTGGTTCCCCCTGTTCCATTTCTAAGGTAGGCTTTCCTATGGCATGTGTCAGCCAACATTAGCCACAGGATGTCGGGACTAAAGAGTAAATCCTAACATGTAGTCCAACACCCTTCCTTTGAAAATGAGGAAGCTGCCCAGGCATGGCCAGAAGAAGGAGACAGAAGACAGTATGCTGAACTCCTCAGACTCTTTCCTGTGTACCATCCTCTCTCCAAGGGCACTGTCACTGGTGCCTGGAATCTGCATGAAATGAGTTCCCAGCGACACAAGTCAGTGAAGAACTCAATTCCACTGAGCCAATGAGAACCTACACTCCAGAGTAGGGATAGCACTTACTGAGAAATGATGCTGCCTCTAGGTACTATGTTCAGAGCTTTGAGAGATAACACCTTCAGCCTTCCTGGCAATCTCAGGAGGAAGCACTCTTTTTACAGATGAAAAACCCGTGGTTCAGGAAGACCATCTGGATCAGCACGAGAACACACAGCTCCAGCAGGCTGATTACAGAAGACTGTGTTTTAATTATCAGTATCTTCAGAAAAATCATTCCAAAGTGTTAGTTGTTCTTACATGGTGACTGACAGATTATCAGTGAAATTCAGCTGCCTCCCCAGATGTCACAGGGCAGCTGACCAAAAACATCCACCATGAAGGTAGACTTAAACATGAGAAGCTGTGAAAAGTACAAAAAGGGTTAGCCAGTGGGTGCTAAGTGATGGGGGATAGAAGGTCTTCACAGTTCAAAAAGGAGAGTTGAAAACTAAGTTATTGACACTGTGACCATGCCAGGTTTTTTCCCCCAAAAAGCATGATTAACATTAAAAAATCACCACTATAATTTAGTATATCAACATAAAAGAAAAAATGAGGTAATTATATTGATAGATGTGAAATATATTTAATAAAGTTCCATATTTATACATGAGTTAAAATAATCATAGCAAACTAGAAATAGAGGGAATTTCCTTAACTTAAAGATATATTTATAAAAACTTACAACAAACTTTATATTTAATGATAAACTATTATAAAATTTATTTTTCCTGAGACTGGGGTTGAGAAAGTAATGCTGGTACATTGATTATCACTATCAACATTGTATTGGAGGGCCTAGTATTTGCAATTAGGCAAAAAGGGAATTAAATGTGTATAAGAATTGAAAGGAAGAAACTACCATTATGTATGTATGATATGAACGTATACAAAAAAAAGTTATTGAGAATAAGAGTTTATCACTACCATGGAATAGGACCCAGGGTACTAAAAGTAGAACACAGCTGTGGTGGAGAGGACATCAAACTCTACCCCAGCTGGGGTAAATTACTTGCCTGAGCTTTTTACTCTGGGTCTCTGCTCACTGAGCAATTTTCTGATGACTGAATTTGAGGAAATTATAGGTCAGAAGAGAAGCTACAGTAAAAGGCATATCGAGAAAAACTGATATTCTGGATCCAATTTGATTTCAGCTTGATTTTGTAACTATGCAAGCATTTTTCTCCTGACTGGAAGGCCCAAGGGATCAGACACTGAAGCAGAGTGATGCTTCCATGAAATGTAGGCCACAAAGCATCCCCCAAAAGCCTCCCCATCCGTTTAACTTATAGGGATCCTGCACCCACCCCCACCTTGTGCATCTTAAAAGATGATTGGCAGAGATGGGGATGCAGCCCTGAGAGTAGTTATGGTCATGTCAAGTTCAGACCTGGGAGAGGGAAGTCCAAATATATTGCCTGGGCCTAAAAAGCCTACATTCTCCTGCCTGAGTTAGGGAAGGTGGAAGAAAGTGATGTTGCAGTATAACAGAAAGCCACCTGGGCAGGCAGACTATCACAGTACCAGGGCATGTCTGCCAAGGATGGACCATGACTCCCCTCATTCTCTCATTACTCTATTCATTCCATTCCTTTTTAAGGTTGTTCTATGTGCTAGCCTCTGAGCTTGGTACAGAGAATTCAAAATGAAGAAGACACAGTCCCTGTCCTAAAGCAATATGGAATTTAGTAAGTAAATACACCCACTACTTCTTTACTTACAAGTCATAAAAAAACTCACCTCCACAATAGTGAAATATATGAATTATATCAAAATTAATGCCACTGATTGTATGGCATACCTTTATTCTACTTGTTATTAAGGAAGAAAAACAATACAGCCAATAAGCTTTGAACAAGCTATCAGTTGTCCCGACTTCAGGGGTGTTACAGTTGGGGAAATGTGTCCATGAGATTGGAGTGAAAAGTGGGGAAGTTGGGGAGTATCCCTGAACAGGCTGACTTTGGGTAGGCACAACACTGGGGACAGAGGAGATGAGTCAGCTGCAGTGTCAGGAAGCAGATGGACCAGACAGGTCAAATGTGGAGGCTCACAATGAGAGGTAGAAAAGGACTGGCAGGAAAGGCAGAAGGGCAGAAGGAGGCAGGCTGCATGTGCCAGTTTCCTTTTTGCCATAGGTGAGCAGGAACCTATAGAGAAGGACAGATGGAGCAGGTAGGGGCCTGACTGGACCTGTTTTTCAGAATGCTCCTTCTTGCAACCATGTGGAGGGAAAGTGAGAGAGGAGGCAGGAGGCAGGAAAGGACTGTAGTCATAGATCAAGGGAGGGAGATGAGCTGTGATCATTGTGCTGAAGGAAGGAGAAAGAAAGGAAGAAACGCCAAGTACTTAAGAGATAGAGGTATGGAAGACACTGGTCACAGGACTCCTGTGTTGCTGGCTGGGGACCCAGGCTGCCAGAGTTTATCTTTAAGAAAATAGGTGATGGGGAGAGGAGGCAGGCGGGACAGGAAAGATGGTGACTTCTGATTTAGACATGACAGTACTGAAGGGTCTGTATGATTACTAGATGGGGTGTCTACCAGATGAAGGAAATATGCATGGGGAATATGTGCTTACAGTGCCAAAATGGTGGTTATGTCCCCATGCCTAAGGTCCTGAGATAGGATGACTCACAGGAGTCCTAGGTGTTAGCACTGAGCAACACAAGTTCCTGCTCCACAGGTAACAAGAGCAGACACTGAGTGCATACTGTGTGCCCAAGACCATCCTATTGCCTCAGGTCAACAATCCTATGATATGACAGGTATGATTATTTTCAGTTTACAGGAAATTATAACCCAGGAGACTGCCTGATTATAAGGTCAGTACCAGAACCCTGAGTGCCAACATGGAAACAAAGAATGAGTCCCTGCAAGCTGAGCTGGCCCCAAGCCAGAGACAGCCACAGTCAACCCAGAACTCAGGCACTTACCTTTCACTATACATACTGGGCACCTACTCCCCCAGACTAGGGAAAAGAGATAAGGTAAGGCAATGCTAGTTTTAGTAATTCTCTCTTGAAATGATCTGTCAAAGAATAACTCAGGGTGGACTGAAGCAGTGGTCTTAAAACCAGGTGTTCAAGGAGGTCTTGAAGATGGCTGGGGTGTAAGTAAGTGTCGCCTTCCCACCTCCTCCTTCACAAGGGCCTTCCTCCCATTTTCACAGAAAAAGGTATGCCAATCCACCCCGGACATGAGCCTACCCAGCAGGAAAGACCCCACCCAGGGCATCAGACAAAGGGACAGACAGACACTGGGTGAGCCAGTCACCTTTACACCAACAAATCCTAGAGTCCGTGCTATCCTATGGACAGTCCTTCCAGGGGCTCAGGAAGTACTTCTAGCCCTGCATCCACACAGGTCACACAGTGGGGATGACTTCCATTAGGACTATGACTCCTATGGTTAGACTTCCTTCAAAGATAAAAGCTCCAAGGGCAGGGCGGGGGGGACAGAGCAGGGAATACAGGAACACAGGCTGAGCTGGGGAGAACAGCAAGCTGGTGGCCAGGGACAGACCTTGTTACACCCACCTGGCCATTGTTCAGGATCAGAAGAATGATGGTGGTCACAAGCATACGTACTAAAATGCTACATGAAGTGAAAAAGATGAAATCAGAACTTTTCTGACAGAAAATAAGTCTGATTTCACTTGTTTGACAATGATGCCTAGTTTTGCCAACAAGGTCCTATGAAGAACAGTAACATTTTGACAAAAACATATTAAATCAAAATTAAAAATAAAACATTAGGGAAAAAAAGAAAAGCTAAAAACCTTAGTTCAGAAGAAAACCACAGGTGGGAATCCTTCTTTCAACATATATCTGAGTTCCTTTCTGGGTTAGTCAGTGCTCATGGGACACATGTAAATACAGGAAAGATATGGCTTACACATAGGGGCACACAGTCTGCAAGGGGTCACAGCAATCAGGGAAGGTGTTCTGAAGTGAATCACAGATTCGTTTTCTAATGCTCCTGAGTATACAGGTTAAACCAGATGCAACCAAATGAAAAGAGTAGCGGATTTAATTAAACAATTGTGTGTCTGATAAAGCCTTTCTGATGTACTTCCTAGAACCTGAAAAAGTGAGAAGCTACTATAACTACATAAGAAAAGCTTTTGCAAAACAAGTGAATTCCAATTTCTTACTGGCAACAAAATTAAAGGCTACAAGATTGACTTGTAGCTGCATTTAGGAATTATTTTAGATGATAAATCCCTAGATTTTTTTGGTATATAAATCAGATGGAGGAAAAAGAATTTAGTGATATTACTAGATTGAAACTCCTCCTATTATGCTCTGTTTTGGTATATGAACAAAGTTCCCTCAGTACTTACATCTACAAAAACAACAAATTTCAGGATGACCAGTGTCTCATTTCAATAATATGTAATATTCATCCACAGCAGCATCTCAGTAAGAAATGGTACTCACTGTCTATACAAGACAAGGTGGGAGTTGTGACTACCAGTAAGTGTGCTGTAGGGGAAAACTCACCAACAAAGAAGTCACAAGCAAGTAAAACCCAAGTACAACAAGAAATCCCACAGAAATGGAAAAAAGGGCAACTCTAGAGCCTCCAGACAAGGAGAGTAAAGAGAACACACCAATGAGTCCCACAGAACTCCACACCATGAAGACGGGCAGGTAAAGCAGAGCACCTTGAGATGCATACACAACAAAAAGAGTCACTTATAATAGGGAGACAAAGAAAGAACCCCAAATTGAAAGGAATGAAAGAATCCTCAATAAGAGGATTCTTAAACAAAATTGAGGTAAGCAATCTATTAGAAACAGAATTTAAACAGGTGGTCATAAGGATGTTCAAGGAACTCAGAAACAACTATAAGGAACTGAGTGGGAACTACAACAGCATGAAAAAGGAAATAGTAAATATAAACAAGAATCAGGAAGAAATGAAGAATACAGTATCTGAAATATTAAAAAATATACTAGAAGGAATTAAAAGCAGGCTGGATGAAGCTGAGGACCAAATCAGTGAGCTGGAACACAAGGTAGAAAGAAATACCAAGGTGGAGCAGCAGTATGAAAGAACACACAAAGTATAAGGATAGATTAAGGGAACTTTAGGACAATACGAAATGTAATATTCAAATTATAGGAACACCAGAAGAAGAAAAAAGAGCAAAGGATAGAAAACTTGTTTGAAAAAATGACAGAAAACTTCCCTAACCTGGAGAGAGGAACAGCTATACAAGTCCAGGAAGAACAGAGGGTCCCAATAAAGAGGAACCTAAAGAGGCCTACTCCAGGACATATCATAATTAAAATGCCAAATTTTAAAGACAAAGAGAATCTTAATAGCAGCAAGAGAGAAGCAGATTGTAACATACAATGCTACAATAAGGCTAGCAGCTCATTTCTCAACAGAAACACTACAAGCCAGAAGGCTAGGACTTCCAATACTGTGTTGAATAGAAATGTTGAAAGCAGGCATGCTTGTCTATGTTGAATAGAAATGGTGAAAGCAGACACCCAAATCAATAAATGTAATGTACCACATAAACAATACACAAGACAAAACTACACGATCATCTCAATAGATGCTGAAACAGGATTTGATAAAGATCAGTAACCATTTATGATAAAAACACTCAGCAAAGTGGGAGTAGAGGAAGCATACCTCAACATGATAAACGCCACATTCAAGGAACCTACAGCCAACATCATAGACAATGAGCAAATCTAAAAGCTTTCCCACTAAGATCAGGAACAAGACAAGGTTGTCCACTTTCACCACTCTATTCAGCATAGTGTTGGAAGTTTTAAACACAGTGATCAGACAAGAAAAGGAAATAAAAGGCATCCAAATTGGAAAGGAGGAAACAAAACTGTCACTGTTTGCAGATGACTTGATAGTATACACAGAAAATCCTATAGACTCCACCAAAAAACTGCTTGAGCCAATAAATGAATTTGGCAAAATGGCGGGATATAAAGTCAATATCCAGAAATCAAAGGCATTTTTGTATACCAACAATGAAACAGCAGAAGCAGAAATCAAGAAAAAATCCTATTTGACATAGCATCAAGAAAAATAAAATACCTAGGAATAAACCTAACAAAGGAGGTAAAAGACCTATAGTCAGAAAACTATACAACACTGAATAAAGAGATCAACAAAGACACAAACAAATGGAAACATGCCCCGTGTTCATGGGTTGGAAGAATTAACATCATCAAAATGTCCATACTACCCAAAGCAATTTACATATTCAATGCAATACCTATTAAAGTACCAATGACATATTTCACAGACATAGAACAAACACTTCAAAAATTTACATGGAACCATAAACAACCCCATATAGCTGCTGCAATTTTGAGAAAGAAGAGCAAAGTAGGAGGAATCACAAGACCTGATACCAAACTGTATTACAAGGCCACAATCATAAAACAGCCTGGTACTGGCATATAGACATGCACATAGACCAACAGAACAGAACAGAGATCCCAGAAATAAACCCAAGTCTCTACGGTCAATTAATATTTGACAAAGGGGGCAGCAACATAAAATGCAGTAAAAATAGCCTCTTCAACAAATGGTGTTGGGAGAACTGGACAACTATGTGCAAAAAATGAAACTCGAGCACCAACTTACACCATACACAAAAATAAATTCAAGGTGGATAAAAGATTTAAATATAAGCCATGACACCATTAAAGTCCTAGAGGAGAACATAGGCAGGAAAATCTCAGGTATTTCACGCAGCAACATTTTCACTGATAATGTCCCCTAGGGTAAGGGACATAAAGGAAAGAATAAACAAATGGGATCTCATCAAAATAAAATGCTTCTGCACAGCTAAAGAAAACAGTATTAAAATAAAAAGAGAACCAACTGTATGGGCAAACATATTTGCCAATGATACCTCAGACAAGGGTTTAATCTCCAAAATATATAAAGAACTCATATGACTCCACTCTAAGAAGACAAACAACCCAATTAAAAAATGAGCAAAGGACTTGGACACTTCTCCAAAGAGGACATACAGAGGATCCAGAGACACATAAAAAGATGCTCACTATCACTAGCTATCAGAGAGATGGAAATTAAAATCATAATGAGATACCACTTCACACCAGTGAGAATGGCCACCATAAACAAAGCAACAAACAAGTGTTGGAGAGGTTGTGTAGAATAGGGAAGCCTAGTGTACTGTTAGTAGAATTGCAGACTGGTACAACCACTATGGAAAACAGTATGGAATTTTCTCAGAAAACTAAAAATGGATCTGCCTTTTGACCCTGAAACACCAACCCAAAACAACCTATGCACCCCAATGTTCAAGCAACACAATTTATAATAGCCAAGTGCTGGAAGTAACCTAGGTGCCCATCAGTAAATGAATGGATTGAAAAACTATAGTACATTTACACGATGGAATTCTATGCAGTAGAAAGAAAGGAGCTCCTACCCTTTGTGACATCAAGGATGGAACTGGAGAGCATTATGCTAAGTGAAATAAGCCAGGCTGGGAAAGACAAATACCATACAATCTCACCTTTAACAGGAACCCAGTCAACAAAGCAAACAAGCAAAATATAACCAAAGACACTGAAATAGAGAACAGGCTGACAGTGACCAGAGGGGAGAGGGCAGGGAATTTCAGGAGGAAAGGGGAAGGGTTTGCAGAAACAAGTATAGAGGACACATGGACAAAAACGAGGGGGTGGGGTGGAAACTGGAGGGAGGTGGGGAGGGCTGGAATGTGTGCTGGGTTGGGATGGGAGTGAAAGGCAGAAAACTGTATTTGAATGACAATTAAAATAAAATAATAAAAAAATAAAAAGAAATAAATTAAACTGAAATAAGAGGGGAAAAAAGAAAGAAAAAATAGTGAAAGAACACTTCCATAATTTGGTGAAAAAAATAAGACATGCAAGTCCAGGAAGCACAGAGAAGCCCAAACAAAATGGAGGCAAAGAGCCTCATTCCAAGACATATCATAATTAAAATGCCAAAGGTTAAAGATAAAGAGAGCATCTTAAAAGTACCAAGAGATGCCCTGGCTGGCATAGCTCAGTGGATTGAGCGAGGGCTGTGAACCAAAGCACCACAGGTTCGATTCCCAGTCAGGGCACATGATTGGGTTGCAGGCCACAGTCCCCAGCAACTGCACATTGATGTTTCTCTCTCTCTCTCTTTCTCCCTCCCTTCCCTCTCTAAAAATAAATGGATAAAATCTTTTAAAAAAAAAGTTTAAGAAGAGACATAATCAGATCTGATTTGCAAAAACTCTCTTCAACTAACAACAGCATAGGCACAGGAGTAAAAGGGATGTCAAAGGGCAGTTCATAGGCTGCTGCAGTGACCTAAGCAAGAAATTATGAACTTGAACAAAGGTGGCGGCATGGGAATAGAAGAGAGTAGTCAGATTCGAGGGGTATTTAAGAGGTAAAAATTAATACACCATTGATCACCTGGATGCAACAGTGTGCTGTGTTAAAAAAAAAAAAGAGAAAAGAAAAGCCCTAATTTGTGGCATCTGCTAATTTCCATGGTGTCAAGACTTTCATAATGGCTATTTCAAACTCCCAACATAATGTCATTGAATTTGTAACAGGGAATAAATGTGCACAATAGCTTCCATAAGCCATTATGAGTCAGCTCCAGCACTCAAGGCCTTGCAGGGCCCAGGCAGGAGGTTAACTGCAGTTATTGTCTTCTGTTTGGGACACATGGAATTAGAGGAACCTACAGCTTTCATTATAAAGACATCCAGCAGGCAATTGAGTCAATGGGTTTTGAACACTGCAAATATCTGGCTAGACATTAGAGTTCATATGGAAGTCGCAAGAAACTCTGCAGACCCAAAAGATAAGAGAGTAAGGCACAGAACTGTAGAAAATACTAATATTAAAGGAAAGAATAGAAAAAGGTTGATTAAAATATCTGAGAAAGAACTTAAAGGAAAGGAGTTCTTGGGACAAATCCCAAATAATTCTCTAGTTATCAACTCACCAAAGAATTAACTCATTAAAGTCATCACATTTACCTATTTTAAAACTTACTTCTTTAATTATTTATAAAGCAACTGTTCATTAGAAAGACTTGTTTTCAGCAATTTTACCAAGATAAGCCAAAAGAGGAGGAACAGTTAAATGGCAGCAAGCCCCATGAACAACCAAGAGCTAATGAAAGGAAAAGGTCTTCAGGCAACCTTACCACACACCATCCACAGAATGGTGGTGGTAAAGGGAAGATTGCCGTGGATGACTGGATGGAAAGAGAAAAGGTAGAGATGGTAGAGAAGCTTTCACTGAATAGGGGTAGAGAGGAACACCTCAGGGAGAGGGTATTGGTTATTTTTCTGTGTTTTACCTGTGAAACTCCATTAGGTTTACATGCTAACATTGAAGGAGCAATTGAAAAAATAAACAGAAGGGCCAGAGGAACTGATACCCTGTGTTCCAGAGGAAAAAGGATTTATGAAAATCTGCAGTAGGGGGAAGGGGAAAGATATGTGCTTCCTTAACTACTTCTAGAGCAATCCTGTTAGGCCAGACAATTGTTGAATTTTCTTTTATCATGATGACCAAAGTATGTGTCATCTACTTAGAGGCTCTACTGCAATTCCATGTACATCTAGTTAGAAACCTTTCAGAATGTTGTTAGTCTGTACCCTGAATTCACTGGAAGCAAACAAAACCAAACCCAGAAGTATGCCAATCTGGAAACTTGTTTTCACAGCACTATCACTAAGTGCAAAAAATTTTTTTGATTCTCATTTTTCATTGTCCCTAACCCTCATCCCCACTGTTACCTTCCTTGCCTTGCAATATTCTACCCCTTTTCCAATGGCTTCCCACTTCACTAGGCCAAGAAAAAATGTTTTGTTTTTACCTAATACACTGAAATCTTCACAAGTATGTAAAGCCTACAATGATTTATTCCTATTCTTGGAAACACTGATTTTTTTAAATAAATGCAGCTAATTTGCTCAGTGGTCTGCTTAAGATCACCAATATTATACTGGCATTATACCATGTCAAAATTGCTACCTAATCATTATTGAGGAGTTATCAGTTCTTATAATGAACTTACCATCCTAAATATGTTAAATTAGTTTCTAGTCAACTCAGGGTCTTCTCTAAATTAGAGCTTAGCAATCTGCCAAGAGTCGGGCATTGACTCACATAGGACTCCAGCACTGTAATATAATATGGTCACAACGTCATTATTTAACACACTTTTCCTGCTCCTCGTTTCTATGGGAATCCAAATGAGAAGGTTTATATCCACTGTACTGCATAAGTTTAATCTCATCTTTATAGCCAAGGGTCAGGGAACAGTGAAATAAGTTGGTACTGAAAAGAAAAAAATACCAGGAGAAATTTCACATACACCTGGGACAAAAACATATTTTGCTTTTACATTCTGTCTAAAAAAAAATAAATAAACCCAAATACTTCTGATCTTTAGAGAATTTATGCACATATCAATTCTTAAAGAAAAATTTCTGACTCTCAGGATAGAAATTACTGATATAGAACACACGATAGCTCATTGGCAAAAATGAAGATAGTTGCTCTAAAAGAAAAGTCTAAAAATATAACAATACAAAAGACAGAAACCCCAAGAGAACCACCAAACAATGTATCTGTGGGTCATTTCAGGGGATTCTATTTTTATCTTGAGAATCACATCTAGTTTCTAGACTTGGCTAGTTACCAACATGGGCCTTCTTTTTTTTAAAATGCAAAACAAAACAAAAACAAACTTAAATTTGTAACCTACCGTCCGTCTGAGATTTACTGAGGAATATTGTGCTGGCCCGAGGATGGTCTGAAGGATTGAATTCCATGTTCAAATCTTTAAAAAAGAAAAAGAAAATACATGAACATCCATCTGATAACTAAGGGAAGCTGAGATTAATTTTTAATTTTTTTACCTTAAATTGTTAATACATTCAAATATTATGGTAAAATCCAACAGTTATTGTGTTTATAGAGTCTTCTCAGGTTCAGCTGAGAATGCTGTTATTTAGAAATTTGAGAAAGTTATACACTAAAATTAAGACATTTGGCTAGAAATCTATTACACTAAAACTCCATTTTCTTTTTAAAGTCTGCTGTGCACACGGGATACTACAAAATGGCAGGACAAAGTTATAACATGCAATTAAAGAGTTCTGTGCTACAACCAACTCATCAAAACTCTAAAGTTAAGCGAGTGGTATTTCTTTAAGGTGCTTTAAAAAAAATCCCATCCTTCAGCTGCATTAGTACTCCTACACTCTGCTTCATTAAGAATGTTATTTTCTGAAAAAGCAAAACTTATCCTTTAGCGCAAAGGCTGCAAATTGACCATTTGTGGGCACAATCTGGGACATGGATGTGTTTTGTTTGATCCATATGTTGCTCTTTTTCCCATTGGAGGCAGTGTGTAATAATTTTTACACTTAAAACATATACCACAAAGAAAAAATTCCTTATTTCCAGCTTTTCCTAAGAAATTAGATCATCTGGAGTGTGGGTCACAATCTACTGGAATACTGCCAAACCCTGCAGCTGGGCCCTGAGGTTCCAGTCCCCAGTGATCACCTCTCTCATTTCCCTGACACTCACTGGGTGCTGCTCTTCACTTTTGGACATTCCTACCCCTATGGGCACTTGGTTTTATAATGCTGCCTTAGAACAATTTCCAAGGGCCTCTAGAGGCTTGTCAGTAAGTTATATAACAATTGAGAATTTCATAATAGAAGAGTTTCTCCAGTTAAAAAAAAAAAATGATTCCATAAGGGAAAGAATCAGTCAGAAAACCAAAAAAAAAAAGAAAAAGAAAATAGGGGAGGGAAGACAGACCAAAATTACTGAAAGGTCAGAATGATCTTAACGTCAGCTTCCAGCATCAGAATAAAAACTATTTTGAGTTCAATTATTTCAATAACTTTGTATAGAAACACCCAAGGAAATGAAAACAAGAATGGTCATATATATACCAGAGGCAACACCTAAACACTTATCCACAGAGACTTATCCTCAACAAGCCTTTGCAGTAGGGCAATTTTTCCTACATCAGCCAATGCCTGACTATACTATAGCTCCTGGCCTCCTACTGGGTGCTTGATTAAAGATACAGCTATTAAATCTTACATGAGATTTCAATTATCTGGTACTTCTTCTGTGACAACTATTAAAACTATATATAGTATAGTA